>NC_083110.1:68907799-69629443 GCF_949774975.1 Lagenorhynchus albirostris
ATAATGTTAGCTTCGTTTATTGCACATTTGCTTCCTTCCAGATGCATTCTATCCATTGTTTTATTTAATCTTTACAACAATCTCGAGAGGAAGTCATTTGCCCACCCCGTTTGACAGATAGAAAAGAAGCTTAGAACAGTTAATTAGTTTGCCAAAGGTCACACAGCTAGTAAATGATAGATTTGGGATTCAAACCCAGACCCATTTGGATCCAAAACCAATCTTTATTCCATAATAATATTCTGTTCCTAGAAAACAAAAGATAAGCTCCACATTGGAAGATATTTACCACTGCACTGAAGAGCGATTTCTACTCTTCTGAGGTTTCTCTGAAAATGCTTACGTCTCATTTGATTATAATTCATAAAGGCTCACACTTAAAACTAGTAAGGATATTTAAAGCACAAAGGCTATGATTTAGGTCAGTGATACTTCAAGCCTGATTCACAGACCAGTGCAAGCAGGTGATATAAATATTATCAGTCTGTGATGAGCTAAATACAGAAATTGAAACTAAGCATTTAGGAACTTTTATAGCAATTTGACAGAGTAATTAAATAATATAATAATACACAATAACATATAATAATTATAATAAAAAATAATAAACCACATGGCATTATATTGGGGGATTTTTAAAATTTAATTTTTCTAGTAGTTCCTTTTTATTATATTTTACAGAAATATCAGTCCACATGAATTGTGCATTTAAAAAAACTAGTCCACAAATAGTTTGAGAAGCACTGCTTTAGGTCATTCTGAATATGTAAAATTTAAGTCATGTTAGCTGGCTATCAATATGATTTTTCTGGAAACGCCACTAGGACACCCAGAAATAGATTTTTTCTCCTTCCTGCACCGATAGACTGCTAGCTGATTACTGGATCTGTTTCTGGGGGATATGGGAGCACTGGGCCACTCGAGGGAGCACATCTGCTCCGAGCTTCTCTGGCTTGGTGCCTGGAACAAAGGGAGTTTCAGGAGGTGCTTGATGAATGTTAAATGGAACAATTAGTGACCAGTGACCCATGAGGTAAAGTTTCTCCTGAGTTTTAATTCATAGTGCTTGGTGAAAAAAGAATTAAGTGTGGATATATCAGTGGACCTTCCAGTAATTTTGATCACAGGACTTAGTGACAGATGTCGAAGATGCTTTTAAATGGTGCGATTTACAGACTGTGTTGATTGAGAGCGGTGCTCTTTACCCTACCTCGCTGGAGCATTTCAGTGAATAATACAAGGCTGTAAGATAAACTCAGGGCTCTTCTGTGGGCAGAAGATAGACATATAATTTGGTACTTGGAAGAAACATCCTGGACAATTTATGTACCCAGGAATCAGAATTGGCTTATTCATGACTTCCAAGGGAAGACATGCATTTAAGGAACTGGTTATTGCAACTGGTGATAAAATGCTGCTGGTGGCAGAAAATGTTATTTTATGAAAGCTTTTAAAAGATATCTTTCCCCACACCCTGAATGAAAATATATTTAAGATTTCAACTGCATGTGTCATTTCCTTATTTTCAGAGCTGTGTCCTGGCCATGAAAACATCTTCTGCTTATAGTGACACCTTAACTGAAGTTGATAGGGTTGGTTTTTTGCTGGTTGGTGGCAAGCGTGAATCCTTCATGGAAAAATCTAAAGAATAGAGCTCTGTGGCTGTCTCTGCCCCCAGAGATCTGCTGTGAGAGCACAAGACTGCTCTTTTATCTGTGACTGCAGAAGCTAACAGGATGTCTGGGAGGCCAGGGGAAAACATGCTCTAGGGATCTCTCCTTTCAGATCCTAAAACGGGAGAAAGATTAATGGCTGGCAAAGTCACACTGCAGATTATAATTCTCTTCAGGCAGGTTATAAAGGTGCACCGACAAACTCCGTGAGGTGGGGGAGATGAGGGAAGGGGGAGGCTCACAGCTGCTTTCAAAGCCATTTATCAGGAAAGAAAGTATCTCTCAATAAAATGACACCATGTCTAAAAATTCTTGCCTGCCATCCCTATCTGTTATATGTTGGAGTGTGAATGAAATATGCCTTCATAGGGACTTCCCTGGTGGTCCAGTGGTTAAGACTCTGCACTACCAAAGCGGGGGGCCCAGGTTCGATCCCTGGTGAGGGAACTAGATCCCACATGCATGCCGCAACTAAGAGTTTGCATGCCACAGCAAAGGAGACTGCGAGCCGCAACTAAGGAGCCCGCCTGCCGCAACTAAGATGAAGCACAACCAAATAAATAAGTAAAATAAAAAAAGTCTTAAAAAAATATATTCCTTCATAGTAATAAGAAAATAGAATTTAGGCACATGAAATACATAAATATTAGATACATATGTTTAATAAAACAAGCTGGCTTGTTCTAAACTCTGAAATGAATCAAGATTAAAATTTCATATATGTGGTTGCTCATCTATTTGATGAATTACACAGACTGGCAGCTTTATGAATACCGTAAGTGCCCCAGCTTTCTGATATAATATGGAATATTTATTTTGTAAGATAGATAGCAGGATCTCAATATTATTCTAAAAACTATATATATTAGAGAGAAAGAGAAAGATAGAGAGAGATGTTCCCCTGGAAGAGTTATTTATTATCAAAGATAAATTTGTTGGGTGTAATGGGATTCAGGACATGCTACTCCAAAATATGCCCCCTTGGCATATTGAATATCTTAAGCTGAAGGAATTGGAGAAAACAGCAGAAGCAGGAAGGTCACTCTGACCCTCCTGCCTTGTTTTTCTTCCCTGAAAGCAGGAGATAAAATCTCCCAGGTGAAAGGTGTCTTCCCTGTATCAGGAGGAAGGAAGACTTTCTTATCGCTAGAGCCTAGAATTTGGGGCCTAGAAATCTGTACAAAACAAACCTGGTTAAACTAATCCTTACTAGTTACCTCTTTACCATTTGCCACCCCAAGCCCAAATCCCTTTGCCTTGTCAATTCTTCATAAATTCATTGCTTCTTTGTCTAAAATGTATAAAAGCTTCCTGCTCTGGTCACTTCTTCAGGTCTTCACTCTCTTGTGAAGGCTCCCACATACATGTAAAAATTTAATAAAATTTGTACGCTTTTCACCTGTTAATCCGTCTTTGTCAGTTTAATTTCCAGGGTCATCCAGGGAACCTAAGAGAGTGAAGAAAAACTTTTTCCTCCCCTACAGGGGAGATATAACCTTTAGCAAGATAGGCTAAAATAAGTCAGTTCGACCATTACCTGAGATGTCAGGGTTAATTCACAAGCCATTTATAAACTTGAAGTTCCCATCCTATAGTTTAAGAAACAGATCAAGGCCCAGCAGCATTGAGTTTGAGTATGATCTTAACTAAACTGAGAGAAAATTGTTTTCTTCCCTTTTGTTACTGACCCTCCAGAGTCAGCCTCCAGGAACAGTCCTGCTACGCGGTGTCGTTCAGCTCAGAGCAAGACCAAGTAGTACCAGAAGCAAAGGAAAGTTTTATTCTTTGATCAAAAAATGGAGAGATGCAAGCCCTAGTGCCAGAGCACACCCTCTCCTGGACAGGCCTTGGGTGGGGCTGCTTTTTGGGGATCTCATCTGTGGAGTAAGGGACAGGGCTCTTGTTGGTAGGTGCAGGTATGTTGCTTAGGGCTCCAGGTTGCACGCCAGGGGCAGCATCTCTGCACACCGCATGCTGTTGTCATGGTGAATTGAGGTGTCGGGTGCACCACTTCTGCACACGGCCCAGCAAGTCACGTGCCAGGTGCAGTGGTTCTGTGTTGAGAAGGCTGATTCCACGTGTCAGGTGCAAGGCCTCTGCACGTGCCCCCTGTAGGCAAGTGAAACTAGACTAAGCACAAAAGAAGAGGTTAGACCTTATCTTATAACCTAGATTCCATCTTATTCTCCACCCCAGTGGGCTTTGCCAGTGACACTTTCAGAAACTCTGTGAAGTAGACATTAATTTTATTTCTGGGGAAAATGACCAGAGTATTCATGGTGAATTAGTGCTTACTCAAAGTGGGAGAGTAGAATAGAAAATAGAGAAAAGAAAAAAAAATTATGTTCATTATGGATTTAGATGCATGTCAGAGCTTATTTTTGTGATCCTACTATAAAGTCTGTAGGGTATTGTCAATGAAAAATTAATCAGTCGATCTTAGAAAGAAATGGAAAAAAATTTTTTAGAAGTGCAAATTTTTCCAGTTTTATTGAGAAATAGTCGACTTACATCACTGTATAAGTTTAAGGCATACAGCATGATGGTTTGATTTCTATATACTGTGAAATGATTACCACAATAGTTTCAGCTGGCAAATATCTTCTCATATAGATACAATAAAAAAAAGAAGAGAAGAATAAAGAAAAAAATTTTCTCCTTGTGATAAGAGCTCTTAGGATTTACTCTCTTTTATTTATTTTTATTGAAGTATAGTTGATTTACAATGTTGTGTTAGTTTCAGGTGTACAGCTAAGTGATCCATATATATATATATGAATATATATATACTTTTTCAGATTATTTCCCATATAGGTTATTACAAAATATTAAGTATACTTCCCTGTGTTTCGCAGTAGGTCCTTGTAGGTTGTCTATTTTATGTGCGATAGTGTATATATGTTACTCCCAAATTCCTAATTTATCCCTCCCCCCGACCTTTTCCCTTTGGTAACCCCAAGTTTGTTTTCTATGTCTGTGAGCCTGTTTCTGTTTTGAAAATAAGTTCATGAAATGGATTTTTTTTTTTTTTTTTTTTTTTGCGGTACGCGGGCCTCTCACTGCTGTGGCCTCTCTCGTTGCGGAGCGTTGCGGAGCACAGGCTCCGGACGCACAGGCTCAGCGGCCATGGCTCACGGGCCCAGCCGCTCCGCGGCATGTGGGATCTTCCCGGACCGGGGCATAAACCCGTGTCCCCTGCATCGGCAGGCGTACTCTCAACCACTGTGCCACCAGGGAAGCCCGGAATATTTTATTTGAGCCAAATTGAGGACTATAACCCGGGAACAGTCTCTCAGACAGTTCTGAGAACATTTCCACCGGTTAGGGGCCAAGGCACAGTTATATAAGTTTTTGAGACAGAGGGCTGTACGTTAAATGATGTATTATTGACTGTTTACACAGTCTAGTGAGTAGTGGGTCATGGGTCATCATGGCCCCTTACAAGATCAAGAAGGAATGTTCTCTTTTAAGGAGTTGCCTTGTTGATGCTAGGAATATATTTCTCTTTATGGTGGAGCAAGCATTTTTGCTGATTGGAAGGTTGGTCAATACATAATGCAGATACACAATGTACAATAGTGGGAAAAGAGGTCAAAAGGAAGAGAACATTTTTTCATGTTTAAATTTTTCTTGTCTTGTCATAAAATATGAGTTTTATTTCACAATAATAAATGTATAATATACTATATGTTATCCAATGTGAAGTAGTAAAAAGTAATTTTGGAATTTCATACTCAAGCTTTACTTTTTCCAAAATAGCTTTTCCTACTTAAGGCTAACCGCAAGAATCAGACATTTTTGGAGCCAAGGTATATCTACATAATCAAGAACTTATGCAGATGTGCCTTGGCTCCAAAATATGAGAGCATACTTTTATTTTCTAACGTAGCCAAAACATTCAGATGTTTTTCAAATTGTGGAATAGATAGCAAATCACAGATTAGAATGAACACACCCAAACATTCTCCAGCCCAAAAAAAAAAGAAAAAAATCAATCGTACATTTAAAAACCTGTAAAATATTCAAAAGGAAGATCATAATTTTCTAAATTCAATTAAGTAGTAATAGAAAAGGTTGAAATCTTCAGGAGTTTTGAGATAACTGATGACCGGGCAAAGCTTTCTTCTTCTGCTAGCCTCTAGGCATAGTCCATGCTAAGTAAGAAGCTTTTCTTTCAACCTGGTAATGGGAAACATCCATCACCTCTGTCTCTGAGTCCAGCCTTAAACCCTTCCTCAAGTGGAGAACATTATTAAACGTTTAAAGAAAACTGAAGTCACAGAATGACATTTCCCCCGCTTATGATAGCATAGATTAATCAATGAAGACAATTTGTACATTGTCTTTGGAATGTGAATATAGAACGGTTTTAAATATTCCAAATCCTCAGAGCCTACTTAAAAACAGATACTGATAACACTTTCTCCAGGCTGTTTATAAATGACTTTATTTGCAGCAGTGGTCAATATGAAAGTTATTTCACGTGCCTATCACAGAGCATGTGCATGATAAATATTTGTTGTACAAATGAATGCTAAATAAAATAAAAGCAATCAGATCTACTGTGTCGCTTTGGCAGCATTAAAGGCAACATTTGACCAATCACAGAGTAATCTGTTCTTTTGTATTTGTAATTTACCTAATATATATAATCACGTATATGTAGTTTGTATTGAACTATCAATATTTATATTATTCATGCCCTTTAATACAAATTTAATATTTATACTTGTATATATTGATTTAATTTCAGAGTTTATTAAATGTCCTTAATGTATCTCGACAACATTGTGTACATTGTAGGGAATCAATTGTGCTCTTTGAATAAACATTCTGAGAGCTCAGGAGTAATTACAATCATCTCTTTATAGACCTAAAAACACAAAATGTCAAGCACTCCTATTTTATACATTGTAAAACGTCTGTATTGTTCCAGGTCTTTCTTCATTGTATCTCCTCTTTTCCATCTCTTTGCCCCTTAAAATTTTTCACATTTGTTTAACCTGAGCTACTACATTGGGCAAGGGAGGGCATACTGCTCCTTTTTGCTTATTACTGTGAAAATGTGCTTTTTTTATAGAGAGGTCATGTGAGCCAGCTAATGCATTGGCATGTGAACTAGCTTTTACTGCCAAATGAGTCAGCTGAGATGGGAACATTAATTTATTTGAATGGGTACGAGTTGACAATGCCATAAAGAGATATTGGTACAGCTTAATGGAACAAACTGTCAAGAAAGTGTAGGTTGGGTATGGTGTAATTCGGCAAGCATCTGAATGTTTCCATGTTCACAAGTATCTGCCTTTCCTGATCTGAAATGTTGTCTCTTGTCTCTTGGATTCCTCCACTAAAATGGAAATACCTCTAGAGAAATGACACGTAAAATTATTATCAGGTGTTAATATTAGATTGAAATTGCTGATATTCAAACATTTTGACCTACACAAGTAGTAGTTTTATTTGATTCAACATCATACCTTCATAGGGATAGTTTATCAGATTGCCTTGTTATTTTGTTTTAATTAATTTATTTATTTTTGGCTGCAATGGGTCTTCGTTGCTGCACGCAGGCTTTCTCTAGTTGTGGTGAGTGGGGGCTACTCTTGGTTGTGGTGCACAGGCTTCTCATTTCGGTGGCTTCTCTTGTTGTGGAGCACAAGCTCTAGGTGCCTGGACTTCAGTAGTTGTGGCTCGCAGGCTCTAGCGTGCAGGCTCAGTAGTTGTGGTGCACGGGCTTAGTTGCTCCGTGGCATGTGGGGTCTTCCCGGACCAGGGCTCGAACCTGTGTCCCCTGCATTGGCAGGTGGATTCTTAACTACTGTGCCACCAGAGAAGTCCCCATCAAGCACTATTTTCTATGATTCTGTCATCTATAGAAAGTTGCACAGATGAGCAACAGTTGGAGAAGCCTTTGTAAAGAGTAAGCTCTCCCAGGCACACATACCTATAGCAAGCACCAGAGAAGTGCCCCAGCGATACAACCATGGGGGAGCCAGTGACAGATTTGGAATAAAACCTGAAAGTCTTATCAATTTTTGATTCCCATTAATTAACAATCTTTGGAGGCACATGGGTAGTTGAGGACAGCATGGAAGCTAGTCTAGAAAGCTGAAGTTTTACATAGCAGTAGGTAGTCTTATTTTTTCTTTGCTTCAGTTCCATACAAATAAAATGGAGATAAAAACATTTGAGGCCACATGAGATAAGCTACACTGGGAATATACATATTTTACGTGTCCAGCACTCTACTTTTTTGGGAACTGGCGCTATTCCCCTCTATCTACGTGGTTTCTGCTGGAGCTGCCATGTTTATTCATTCCTTTATTCAACTACTATTTATTGAGTGCTATATCTGACACTATTCCAGGTCCTGGAGATATAGCAGCGACTAAAGCATACAAAAGTTCCTCACAGAGCTTACATTCTGATGGAGGAAATAAGACATTAAGCAAAATAAGTAAATATTTGGTATGTCAGATGAAACACGCTATGGAGAAAAATCAAGCAGGAAAATAATCAAGGAAAGTGCTGTGGTTGAGGAATGAAATTAGTGAAGTGCTATGTTCATTAGGTGGCCAGGAGTGGCTTCATCCAGGATATTTTTGGAATTGGATCAAAACAGGATGGTCTAAACCAAGAATGTGGAGTAAGGAGTAAGTAGAAAAAAAGCCTGTTAGAAGCAAAAGAGAAGAATGAAAAAGACACAAGAGAGTAGCATGAAAGGAGAATGTGGGGAGAGAGGGAGAAAAAGAGAGAACTTCCCAGGTTCTGCATAATATTCCAGTACACTTCTGATAAACCCTTTTTAAAAAGAATCCTTCTGATAAATTCTAAGCTGATATGAATCAGTTTCGGTCACTCCCAACCAAAGAATCCTAACTCACACATATATTAAGATAACTTATAAATGCAAGGCTTGCCCAATGTGGGAGATGTTGGTTACCTCAGAAAATTAGAACTTGATGCTTCTGATGCCAATAATATAGATTTGATAGCAGAGTTGAATTAATTTTGCTGTTCACTAGCATCCAGGAAATAAAATGTACAAGAAATACTTATTTCTTTGTTTTCTATTAATCAGATGAGCTCTGATTCTGCAATGGGCTTGTGGAGAATTCAAATGAAAGCGTTATTTTTTCACCCCTAGTTATGCCCTCCCTCCACTCCCCCCATCGGAGTCACAGCAGAATTAGGGAAGCTTACTGATGTCTGGACAACTGGGAAAAGGCTCTCTAATTTCCAAGTCATCACTGTTCAAGCCTGCTTTAAACTTTCTCTGCCAAGAGGAGAGCACAGAAATCTTACCGAGGCTAATGGACGCTTTGCTCCCTAGGGTGTAGCCATCCCCTCTGAAGCCGAGCCACCTTCCTGGAGAAGGGAAAATCCTGAAGCAGGCTCAGGTATTCACTAATCATGGGACCTGTCAATCTTTCAGTTTCTCTCTCCTGATTCTCAAAACAATTCTCTTCTCTTCTGGCCTCCAAGGCATCCTGTGCATAATGTTTTCAGTTAGCTTAGGTTTTTATAATAGACCTCAAGAGTAAGTAAACTGCTTCTAGGAATTTCAGCTTTCCACCCTACAAAAACTCTCCCTCCCTTTCTCACTCCTCCACAGATGCTGGGTTTTTTGTTTTCTTTCTTTTTGTGGTATATTATACATCACATAAAATTTTAACCATTTTAAAGTGTACAGTTATGTTGCATTAAGTACATTTACGTTGTTGTGCACCCCATAGATTTCATAAGAGTCCGGTGATCTGACTGAGGCAGAGAAGGGTGGAAATATAGGAAGAAATAATTATTGTATTTAAAACGTTTTTTCGTTTTTCTTGAACGCATGGGGCAAGTTCAAATGGGATCCCATAATTGGTGATTGTGAGTAGCTAAGAGGCATCATTAGGATAATAGATATAAATGTGAAAAAGGATGATGAGGAGAAAGGGTGGCTGTAAGGAAATTTGTAGGAACAATAAAGACAAACTTTATCTGTCTCACAACCCTTGTAATACCATTTAATATATCTGATGCAGAAGTGAGATGAAGAATTTTTCTCCACTTTGCCTTGTGCCAGGATCAGAACAGTGTTCCTGAATTTTGTTGGGCAGTGAATAACTTCCAGAGAGGTCTCAAATCTAAAGTAAAGTTTAATTTTATGAACTGCAATAATGCCTAAGCAATGTGTTACTAAAGGATGCAATCCACAGAAGAGTTAGTATTAAATATCTTAGAATCCTTAAGAATTACATGTGAGTTGTGGGGTTTGGGGGGGTGGAAAGGAGTGCATGAAGGGCATCAAAATAAGCCTACGTGATTTAGCACTGGCTTGGCCTAGAGGTTTCTTTCAGGCATTTGAAGAACTCGTATCCGTTTATCTGTTCCCAAATATTTAAGTGCCTGCTATGTGTGAGGCACTGGAATACAGCAGTGAACAAGGTAAACACGTTCTTTGCTCTGAGATTACATTCAGGTGTATTTTAATTCTGAACCATGAAACCAAGAGCACAATAAATTGAATAAAGCAGTGAACCACGGGAGCCGTGGTTCTTCATAAGCTGCAGCGGAAGTCAGCATCTTAAGTTTTCTATTCTTGGTTGCTGAGTTCTGCTTAATTCTTGAAGGGGGCGGGGGGAGAGATGTGAAGAGATTTCTCGCCGAAAATATACACAGACTTGGTGTTTGGGTTCGGCAACCCCAAATTACACCTGCGGCACCGAACGAACCCCACCTAAGAAGCAGGCAGTATTATACGGGAAAAACTACTCCGTCAGAGCCCTCGGAAGACTCAGCGACTCTCGGCCAGCACGGGAAAGCCATGGACTACAATCCCCACAAGCCCTTGCGATCTCACCCCGCCCGGGCAGCTTCGAAGCAAGGGGAAAGACTGGGGGTTGTTGGGTGCACTCCTTTTGCGTCATTAGCGTGCGACTCCACGAAACAAAACAGGTCTGGGCTGCAAAAGTATGGCAGCTGCTGAGGCGGCGGTGGTATCGTCGTCATCCTTGAGCCCAGATACAACCCCAGTCCCCGAAAGTGCAGGAATGGCTGCAGCCACGGCCGCCACATCCTCAGCGATGGCTGCAGCCGCGGCGGTTGCGGCCAGGACCGGATCCGAAGCCAGGGTCTCCAAGCCCGCGTTGGCTACTAAGCTGCTGTCCCTGAGCGGCGTGTTCGCCGTGCACAAGCCCAAAGGGCCCACTTCAGCCGAGCTGCTGAATCGGCTGAAGGAGAAGCTGCTGGCAGGTACTGCAGCCGGGTGGGGACCAGGCCGAGGCGAGGCGGTCGCCGTGAGAGCGGAAGCCGCACAGAGCACACTGGGCTTTTCGCGCTCTCGTGGCTCAAGAGATAAGAGGAAGGGAAAGGGAGAACGGCCACAGTGTAAGCTCTGGACAGAAATCTGGGGCATCTCCGGCTTGGACTTGTCCTCACGTGAACTCCTGTAGCCTAGTTGGCAGTTGTCGTTCTCAAGGGAAAAAAAACGAAAAGCAAAACCCACACATCCACATAATAAACCTCTGCTCTTGGGCCTGCAGACGAGTTTTCTACAATCTGATCCCTCAGAAGCCTTTTGTTTGGCTCACGTAGATAAACTCTACCCAACGGAATCACTGGCTTTCTACACCCCAAAGTTGCATTCCTAAAAATATGTTGGAAATGCGGATGTTAACCAAGACTCAACACAGTGGTTTTCATATAGTGGGCAAGAGTCCCTTGTACAAATGCAGATTCCTAATCCTTGCCCCCCTCAGAGACTGTGATTCTGAGGATATGGGGGTATTTTTAGGAAACTGCATTTTTAAACTGTTGCTCCGGGTGATTCTGGTGTAAGTAGTTAATGGACCACATTTTGACGAGCACTAAATATAGTGCTAAATATATTTGTTTGTTTGTTTCCTCATATACACTGGGAGAATATTAGAAAAGCCTGAAGGATCTCTCAGTTCATCAGTCCAGTAGATCTTTTCAGACAATGGAATCAAGGAACCTTGGATTTTTTTGGATCTTGCAATAAGCCAGACCTGTGCTAACCTATGGAGAGGTGAGGGTGAAAGACACTGTGTCTTGCTAAGCTCATAGCAGTAATTTCTGCAAACTTTGGTGATAAAACTATTTAACTGGGTTTTCAAGGCCCTCCAGAGTTTGGCCCTGGCTTATTTTTCCATGAAATCAGTACAGGAAGTTTCTTATTTGTTTAGTGTCCCCTGGCAAATGTTACCACCTCCCCCGCCCTTTTTACTGCAAAAGCAAATATTCTGGTAGGAATTTGTTAATTAAAACTGACACAATACAGATTCAAATGTTTATTGGTAAAGGTACATTCCTGAAGATGTTTAATACCTATGTTATATCTGCTTATTCTTTTGTTATACTTTCATTATACTTTGTTACCTGTAAGGATGGGTCATATACGGGATGCTGAAGGAAGGAATTACATCAAGGACAAGCTTTGTGGTGTCATCATGGAGTTGTTTCCTTCATAGAATTGCTTTCATTTGGCCTGATTTGTTAGCTAAGCTAAGGCTTTTTTGATCCTCAAGGTAATGATTATCATTCTTTCTTTCAGACAAGTTTCTGATAGGATTAAAGCCGTATCCTGGCCTTCTGGTTAATCTGCCTATCAAGAACTGAAATTCCTCTTGAAACTTAGTTAAAATTGATTGTTTCAAGGCTATTGCTGGACCATCTTCTGGAAGCCACTCACTCAGAAGTAGACATTCTCATTACTCTCCATTTCTGTATTGCTTGTGATTGGCCTATTCTATATTTATGTTAGCCAGACCAGGGCTTCCCAAATGCCATTCTAACTGGCTGGCAGAATTGTCTGGGAAGGTTCTCTTAAAGTTACAGATTCCAGGGCAAGACAAGACATTCTAATGCCAGCCAGGTGTGACAACCGCTGATTTAGGCCACAGTCAGTTGTCATGCTCTCTACTAACATTCCTTGCCTTTCCTTACATTGATTCATGTCGTACTAAAATCTCTGCTCTTCCGTCTTTTTGAATCCTTCAAGGACTAAAACATATCAGAACTTTATAGCTAGAAAAGGTCTTAATAAATATTCATCCATGAATGGTACCAATGGGGTGAACCAAATTCCAATATAGTAGAGACGGTGTGTCTTCAGACTTGAAAGAAGTAAATTTGGACACAAAGGGAAGACAGTAAATTTTAGGGCCTCCACACTCCAAGGACCATCAAGTTAAAAATACAAAGAGCTCCCCAAAATATTTCTATGAATACAGGACGAGATCCATAATGGGTTGCAAGTGAAAGTGAAGGGTTTGAAGCCTAGGCCTCGCCTCACAGATTTATGTTAAAGCATATGGTCATGTCCTTCCAAGCAGGGTGATGTTGTAATCACAGAGTGACAATAGGACTGTGTTCCAGACTGAGTTCTGACTGAGTAAGACGGTAATTACAACCCAACTTATCCTTTGGGCCATTTAACCTGGCTTCTTCACTGTTACTCTGCCTTCCCTCCTTTCCTGTCTCTGTCTTCTCTTTTCATTTTCTTTTACTCTATTTTCCATCTTCTCTGTGTCAGTGCTAATAAGGAAGGTTTGATGGGTTTGGAGGGGTACAGATCAATAGAGCTCTTCCTGCTGTTCTCTCCTTTCCCATTTGAAGCCTAGTAGCCAATATTCTCTCATTACAATGTTATATGCCATGATGATGAGGATGATGATGATAACAGCATATTGTTATAGTGCTTTGAGTTTCCAAAGCACATTCAGATCGCATTATTTCATTTTATTTTTTACAATAGGAATATGAGATAGGCCAGGTTGGCTTTTTTTTTTCTTTCTTTTTTAATATCTAAATGCTTTGGAGTATTAGTGGCAACTTAAACTGTTACCCTCTTCCCACATAACCTTTTGTTGAGATTAGCTTCTTTAAGGAATTGAGAGTTTTGATTAGGAGAGGAGGACAGACCTACAGATAGTTTGGGTACTTAGTGTTCTCAGAAGTAACCCTGTATGAGATGTACTCCCAACATTTAGGTAGCTGGAGAGACCAGCAAAGAGCACCAGGGAACAAAAGAGATTTTAGAAATGAAATTGAGGACTTTGAAAACTAGCTGCCTATGTAAAAACCAACTTCTTCTCATCATTCTCTGTCTCCCAGCCCACTGCTACCGGGAATTTACTAGATCTCTGTGGGTTCGTGTGGATATTGACCCACTTTAAAAAAAAATTTTTTTTCCCTTGGAAAATGAATTCTAGTTTCTAGACAACTAATTTGGGAATACTATTTCTTTGTAATTTAGGGAGCGTCTGTACATTTTAAAGTCTGTTCTTTGTTAGTAATATCGTCCTAATCTTAACATATTAGGTTTGTACAGTACTTTTTATTTGTCTTGAGTACTCCATCCACACTGCCTCATCCCGTATTTATGGAGATTCTGCTTCGTTTGTCTCAGTACTTACCTTTTTTTCATCCCAATTACTCTTACAGAAGCTGGAATGCCTTCTCCAGAATGGACCAAGAGGAAAAAGCAGACTTTGAAAATTGGGCATGGAGGGACTCTAGACAGTGCAGCCCGAGGAGTCCTGGGTAAGAAATACGAATGGAAGTTTGATGTAACTGCCACTTACATCAGAAAGAAATATTGATTAAGAACAGATAAAATTAACTAAGGCCATGCCATTTTCAGTCTACTTTGGAATATTTCAGATCTACTGGATTTATAGTGCCATCTTCTCAAGAAGCCCTTGTATCATTTGGCACAAGGTATCGAAGGCTGTTAGAAATAGCCACTTTTATGTCTGGATGGACTTTGAGAAAGGGTTTGTATCTGTGCAGAAAAGAGTTAACACAGCAGGCCTGAAATCACTGTCTTTAGAAAGGCCTGCTTGCATCTGGGGACTTGGATTTGGTTGTGTTCCCACCCTTCCCCATCCAATAAGGATGGGTTTACTGTGCCTTGACTGTTTGTGTGAACAGTGTGGTTTATGCTAAACGCCTGCTTTCTATCTTGGAATCTGGGAATTTATCCCACCATGCAGGCAGAGGGTGTCTGGGTGACCATTCCTCTCATCCCCTCCAATAAAAACTTTGGGTGCTGAGTTTCTAATGGGCTCCCTTGAGCAGGAACATTGTACACATGTTATTCCTTGTTGGATTGTTGGAGGAAGGAATGTGCTCAAGTGTCCCCCCTTATAAGAGGGAGAGAGAATAAGGAACCTGAGCATGGATTTTCTCCAGTGTCTTTACCCTTAGGATACAGCTGTGTAACCTTAGGATGTCACGGTAGGTAAATCTTAGCCATGGATGAATCTTCCAGGGTGGGATAGTCTTGGGGACTCCTGTTCTGCCTATATCGAATCTAACTCTGACATTAGCTCTCTTGAGAAGGCGAACCTTATAGTTCTTCAGAGGAAGTCACTCTGTCTTGGGGACATTAGTTGAATGTCTTATTGCATGTGGAGGAAAGTTGATAGAATTGATTGAGGGGAGAGGAGTGATTTATCCTTTTTTCTTCCATCCTTTTTTTTTTTTTTTTTTTTTGCATCTAGTAGAGGTTCTGAAGTCTATCTTTATAGACTGCTAAAGTGTGTATCCACAGGACAGGGTATGTTCTTAGAAACTTTTTTGTAACTGTATCCACAGTCACAGAAATACATATGTTGGGATTCTCCCTATCTCCCCCTTCCCCACATACTAGAAAAAAACTTTGATGGAACAATACTTACCTTTTTACATGCCCTGGTGTTTTATATTTTATTGTATTCCATTTTTTTAAAATGTTGATCATAATCCAGTAAATTGATTTCATGCTGCCCTAATGGATTGTGACTCATGCTTTAAAAAATCCTGTGCTACATGATCCAATCCATTTTATTAGAGCTAAAATTAGATACAAATAAAAACAAACCTGATCTAAGCTAGCCAAAGGAAATGAATGCTTACTTAGAAGAAAAGGATAAAATTGGTGAATAAAATTGTATTTTTCAAGAAAATTAGAAGCAGTTTATGATTTTGCATTTTCTGAAATTACAGATTTTATTTGATGCATGTTGACAAAAACATCTTTACCTGAGGTTAAAATAGAAAAAAAACACATGGAAATTCATTTTCCTGAATTAGAGAACTTGAATAGGCAAATAGGCAAATTCTGATACCTTAATTACTGTTTCTTACCATAACTAATAATAATCATTATTGAGCACTTATTGTATGTGAGGTCCGTCCCATGGTTAGTGGCAAGGTCAGGAGCTGAACCTGGACCTGCTCAGTTTTAAAGTCTCTGTCCTAACCTGGGATGGCAAATACCTGGCACTCCTGCCTTTGTTCCCTGCTCTCCATGTCCATAGCAGAAATTACCAATCAATCACAGCATTCTTTGCCATTGGTTCTAGAAGTGGCTTCAGGATTCTTATCAGTTCAGCTCTTCGAGAGTTGAAGCCTATTTGTTGTTATAACCTACTGTTTTCTAAGGCACAGCACCATAAATCCAAGAAGAAAGAGGATAAAATGTGCTGCTGTGATAGGCAGAATAATGGCCCCCTGAAGATGTCCGTGTCCTAATCTCCAGAACCTATGAGTATGTTAGGTTATGTGACGAGGGGGCATTAAAGTTGCACGTGGAATTAATGTTGTTCATTAGTTGACTTTAAGAGATATCCTGAAATATCCTGGTGGATCCAGCGTAATCAGAAGGGTCTTTAAAAGTGGAAGAGGAGGCAGAAGACTGTCAAAAAAGATGTGGCAATGGAAGCAGAGTTTGTAGTGATGAGATTGCTGGCCTTGATGAGGAAGGGGGCCATGAACCAAGGAAGATGAACAGCTTCTAGAAGCTGGAAAAGGCAAGAAAACTCCTCTAAGAAGGCTCCAGAGAAAGATTCTCCCCTAGGGCCTCCAGAAAAGAATGCGGTTGTGCTGACACCTTGATTTTTACCATAGTAAAACCCACCTCAGACTCCTGACCCCTAGAACTGTAGGATAATAAGTTTGTTTTGTTTTAAACCACTATGTTGGTAATTTATTACAGCAGCAATAGGAAACTAATATACCCATCTATTATAAATCGCTTAAAATGGAAATTGAGTTTTTATACACCATTTTATTTGTTTTTTGTTTTTTTGTGGTACGCGGGCCTCTCACTGTTGTGGCCTCTCCCGTTGCGGAGCACAGGCTCCGGATGCGCAGGCTCAGCGGCCATGGCTCATGGGCCCAGCCGCTCCGCGGCATGTGGGATCTTCCCGGACTGGGGCATGAACCCGTGTCCTCTGCATCGGCAGGCGGACTCTCAACCACTGCGCCACTAGGGAAGCCCTATACACCATTTTAGAAGTTATTTTTTAACTTTAGAGGTTAGAAAATTACAGTGAAAAAAATTTAGAAAATACAAAAAAAGTTGAAAATAAAATTTATACATTTTCTACCTTCCAGCAATAATCACTGTTAACATTTTTGTTATATTTCTTCCTAGCTTTTTGTCTATGCAGAATTTTTAAGTTGAGCTGTTTTACTGTATGTATGTACATTGTATCCTTTTTTTACTTAACATCATAACATAGCATTTTTTCATGTTAATTAAAAATATTTGTAAACATGATTTTTTCTTTTTTTAGACTTTACTGAGGAATAATTGACCAATATAATTGTGTATGTTTAAAGAGTTGAAATCATATCAAGTATCTTCTCCAACCACAATGGTATGAAACTAGAAATCAATTACAGGAGGAAAACGATATTAAATAACACACTTCTGAATAATCAGTGGGTCAAGGAAGAAATCAAAAGGGAAATCAAAAAATATCTTGTGACAAATGAAATGCAAATACAACATATTAAAATTTATGGGATGCGGCAAAAGCAGTTCTAAGAGGGAAATAAACATTATTTTTAATGGTAATATAATGTGATGTCATATTGATTTAACCATTTCCTTATTTGAGGTCATTGGAGGTTATTACCAGTTTTGTTAGTAGGACTGATTTTGTAAGGATCATCTTTATGAATAAAACTTCCTCTTTGTTTTGGATTATTAAGATAGATTCCTGGAAGTGGAAAGATACTGGTCTTTTCAAGTGATTGCAAGGGTCTTGGAGAGTTAGATAAATGGCAGTAGAAACTTCCAACTGCAAAATGCTTTGGAATTACATGTGTAATAGACTTACCGGCCCTAAAGTGACTCTCATCATAAATAAGTTCAATGATTTGAGAATAGAGTATTAGGACATTTGTATAGGTTTGGAGACAGTGGCTTTATTTTTTTATAGAGAAACATCTGAGCACAGAAAACTTGGGAGATAGAGTAGTAATTGTGAGACAGTACTTGGAAAATCCTGGTTTTCGTTCATTCTTCTAATTCTTCACACTTTTTCAAACTGTTGTGCTTATGCTTTTCCTCTCAGATAAACTGCTCATCTCTGTCTTCTTTAGTTGTAGAAATCCTACTAACCTTTCCTGATTTGGTTAAAATGCTGTCTCCTACATGTGAATCCTGCCCACTTGCTTTTTTATATTGCCAATGTAAAACTTCACTGTATTCTTTGTTTTTGTTAACTCACTGAGGGCTAAAACAAGGTCTTATTTATTTCTGTACCTATACAACAAAATTTTGAATGGTTGAATGGGAAAAAGCTGAATAAAAATTCTGTCCCATAAACTGTCCCTTGAATGAAAAGCTGCTGGTTGGCTAGGTCTCAACTCCAGTTAATTTTTCTATATACCACTTCTGTATTAGTCTTCCTAAAATTCTGCTTTCACTAATCACCTAACTTCAATGGACCTTGGTCTTCTTGGGTATAAAATGAGAGCGTTAAGCTGGGTAACTCTAAGATGCCTTGTTGTTTCATTCTGGATCACTGAACTAGCAGAGAAATCATCATCAGTCCAGCATTTATACCATGATAGAATCAAACACATCAGCCTGCTCTTAAGACGCCCTGCACTCTGGTTGAGAAACCCACTGTGCTCATCCTTGTATCTGAGAATTTGTCAGTTTGTTCCTTCTTTAGAACATGCTTCTCTCTTGTCTGCATCTTCATATCCTGTACATCCTTTAATCCCTAACTCACACTAAATGTTTGAATGAAGCATTCTCTGGCCTCTGTAGCCATTTAGAGTGCTCCCTCCTTTGACCTCCTACAGCAGTTATTCTCTCTATGTTCATTTTGACACAATCATATACCGTTGTATTGTTATTTAGAGTTATTCACTCATTAATTCAGGCAACAGGTTTTTGAGAACTTGCAGTTTCCCTTATCTGTATTGTATTTTCCCCATGAGATTATAAGCTCTTTCAAAGTCAGGAAATGTGCTGTTCCATTAAAAGTGTCCTTCTTGGCATTGAGTGCATGGTAGCTCCTTGCAAAATATTGATTGGGGATTCTTGAATGGAATAAAATTGAATTGAATCTTTTATTATTGTACAAAGTTTTTGCCTCAGCAGCAGCTGCTGTTATTTGAAGGGTGCTATGCTCAACAGAGGATCCTGAAGGCAGACAGTTTCTATGTTGGTCCTTGAACCAATATGCCTGTCAGAGAAGCCGAGAGGGGTGGGGGTTTGGGATGGACTTGATGAAGGAGTTGGGATGCGAGCTGTGTTTCAAAGGATGGACTTTGAATACTTTACTAAGGAGTTGGTACTGTAGGCATTGGGACCCTATTGAGGATTGTTTGGGGGCTTTGTGCAGTATAGGTTTTCAGAAATGGTATGAATTGGGAGAGGAAGGGATAAGATGTAGAATAGCTAGGTTTACAGTATATAGGCTGCTTTAGGCTGGCGGCAGTGGGAAGAATGCCTAGATGAGTAAGGTGGCAGGGAGGATGAGAGGAAGGGGGTCTGCTGTTAGTCTGGTTTGAACTTTAACTCCACCATTTACTAGTTGTGAGATGCTGGGCAAAGTTCTTAGTCTCTCTATGCCTCAGTTTCCTCACCTATCAAATAGGGATAATTGTATTATCTTTCAGGGTTGTTATAAGGATTAAATGAGCTAATGAATGGAAAACATCTAGAGTAGAATTTGATTCATAGTAAACTCAGTGAATCTGCTATAAATATTCATGATAATTCTTTTAGCTTGCCAATTGTTTCTCCTTGTTGCTTATAATTCTGAATTGTGGTGGTTATATTGTGTTCTTTTACAAAATTGTATCCATTAATGAGAAATACTTCAATTCTTACAAAAATTTGCGTGCTATTAGGTGAAGAAATGATTATGTCCTCTCATCCTCGGCTGGTGAAATGTGTTGTCATAAGGATAATGTTTGAAATTGAGGAGACGTGAGCCATTGTACTTTGTGTACGGCCTACACGAACATACACTCTCCAGGCTCTCATTTTACCCTGTATTCTTTTTTGTGTTGGGTTGATTTGTTGTTTCTGTTTTCTTGATTGTATGCTACTGGGCACTAATCATCTTTAAATGGTTCATTAGTTATGATGATGGCTTTTGCTTTGTTTAATAATGAACTCTGTCAAATATTTTATCATACCAAGATTAATTGTACCATGTATTTTCACTGATGCCCATATAAAATTCCAGTGAGTCCTTTGAGGTTTTTCCAAAACTTTTTGTTATCTGATTGTCTGGACTGAGGTTTCTAGTATGTTTCACACTTCGGAAAAGGAAAAAAAGTCTCCCACCTGCACTTCAGAATTTCTTACTTTGCAGGACAAGTGCAACCGATTGGAGTAATAGGAGCCCTCACATTATGCTAAATAAATGGTTTTCCAACTTTACATTACATATGCCAAGAAATTATGACCAATGTATGTCATAAAACATTTTTAAAACCTAGGTTTACAATAGAGTGTCATGATATTTCTTTCTTTGATTTGTAGTGGTTGGAATTGGAAGGGGAACAAAACTGTTGACCAGTATGTTGTCAGGGTCCAAGGTAAGAATACTGGAATGGTTCTGTTTTTCTTCAATGTTTTCTTAATGACCTATGTGTTGGATTTTATCAATTCAAAAATAAGCTGTATAAATTGCATGAATGTCAACACTGAGTATTAAACACAATGTCTATAATCATGATATCTGAGATTCAAAATATTGAGACTATAAATTAGTGATTTAAAAACAAATTTGACTCATAGAAGCAAAACTTTTGTGATGCCCATAATTTAAACATACATGTATTTAGGTTCTTTCGGGTTTTTTTGTTTTGTATAATCGTATTTCTTAAGTGAAAGGGAACTTACAGATCATAAATTCTACCAGAAGATTTTTTTTTTTTTTTTTTTGTGGTGCGCAGTCCTCTCACTGCCGTGGCCTCTCCCGTTGTGGAGCACAGGCTCCGGATGCGCAGGCTCAGTGGCCATGGCTCACGGGCCCAGCCACTCCGCGGCATGTGGGATCCTCCCGGACCGGGGCACGAACCCGTGTCCGCTGCATCGGCAGGCGGACTCTCAACCACTGTGCCACCAGGGAAGCCCGACCAGAAGATTTTTTTAAACCTTGGGATTTTTGTAGAAGCAATACCATTTTGTAAACCATGCAATTTCCAACAAAAGATATGCTTTTTTCAATGGTTATAAAATGTTTACTAAATAAAAGAATGGGGCCTCTTTAAGATGATGCTACATCATTCCTTGACTAAATCCGAAAGCATCTTTCGAGGTATTTGCTAGGAGAGGGAGGAGGGGTTAGGAAGAGGCAGGAGAGGCTCTAAACCTGTTGAGTGAGAACCCTCATCGAAATAGCAGGGGAGCCCTAAGACAAGTCTAGATGTCAGTGACCTCTCTGGGCCTCTCAGTTTTTCCTTAGGAAAAATGGTTTTGATTCTCTCAAGGGTCTCTTCTAGCATTAAAAGAGATAATAATATCTGTATTCTAATTAGCAACTAGGTGCTGGTTATGATAGTTGGGGTCAGGGGCCAGTGAAAATGCCTGTGGAAGGAAGATTAATATGCCACTAGTTAGGGAAGAATTTCAGCAATTTCCTGGACTAAACTTTTTATTTGTTTTAAAACCCTTGCTCCAAGCAGGATATAAATAGTTTGGATAAAGTGGTTTTGTCTAAATTGTAAAAAAAAAAAAAGTGGTCAAAGACCATTTAAAAAACTTCCCATTTCATTGCAGACTGATTGATGACTTTTATAAAATACAGTTAAACTGTTATGGCAATGTCAAATTGCTAAAGAAGTTTCTAAGCACCTTCATTTTCTGAACTTATCTCATGGTGGATACCGGCCCTTGGGCCATACTCTGAGTGCCAGGGGTCTAAGTAAGCTTTTCTTAAAATAAAAAGCCCTGGAGAGCCTGTTGCCTTTGACATCCCATTTTAGTTATTAACTGGCATAAAAACCTGTGTCTTTCAGTTGGGAAGGATCTTAATACCTTAGATAAATGGAAAAATTTCCATGTAGCTTGCTCTGCAGTCTTCAAAATATTGGTGTTGAAAAATCACAGAGTATAAAAATATGTTAGAGTGGAGGAGTTTGACAGTTTTACAGTAAATTTGAACATTGTACTGACCCATGGAGTTTAGAATCTGTTTCTGTTACAGGATTTGCCAGTTGCTTGATATATGTTTCTTAATTATAAAATATAAACAATGGTTACCTTGATACAGGATTATGGATGCTTTTATTTTCCTTTTTCACATTATTTGGTGTTCTCCAAAATCTTTACAATGAAAAGTCACTTTTATATTAATAGCAAAAAGATATATTTACATTAAGGAATGTGTTTGTTTTCTTTTTCCTCCCAAGATAAAATACTTGAAGTTCACTGGAATATTCATTATCCAGCCCTCCCCTCCAAAACCACAAGTACATGTAACACACTATATGTTGTTGAAAGGTTTTACATGTAAATTCCAGGCCTATTTCCAGAAATATGATGACTGGAAATATAAATACATCATTGGCTCTGGCTTAAGTTTATTTATCACAATCCATTTTGGTATTCAGCTAGGAAAGCTGAATGTCATACAGTGAAATCACCGATCCTCAGATGACTGTAAAGTAAATAGAAAATCCCAGGTGCATCTTATTATAGAGACCTAGTTCTTGGGTGTTTCATGTTTCAAAAATAAGCGTTATTGGGCTTCCCTGGTGGCGCAGTGGTAGAGAGTTCGCCTGCTGATGCAGGGGACACGGGTTTGTGCCCTGCCCCGGGAAGATCCCACATGCCGCGGAGCGGCTGGGCCCGTGAGCCATGGCCGCTGAGCCTGCGTGTCCGGAGCCTGTGCTCCGCAATGGGAGAGGCCACAACAGTGAGAGGCCCGCGTACCGCAAAGTAAGTGAAAAATAAGCGTTATTATCTTGTTAGCTATTTGTGTTTCTTATACTTTTAATTTTAGATTATGTACTTGTTGAAAAATTAAATCTTTTAAATTTTACCTTTAAGTATGTTGGACATTACACTTTTATCAAAAGTAGTTAAAAGCTGTTAATGAATTTTTTTTTTATTTATTTATTTTTGGCTGTGTTGGGTCTTCGTTGCTGCGCTTGGGCTTTCTCTCGTTGCGGTGAGCGGGCGCTGCTCTTCGTTCCAGTGTGTGGGCTTCTCACTGCGGTGGCTTCTCTTGTTGCGGAGCACGGGCTCTAGGCGCGCGGGCTTCAGTAGTTACAGCACGTGGGCTCAGTAGTTGTGGCTTACGAACTCTAGAGTACAGGCTCAGTAGTTGTGGCACACGGGCTGAGTTGCTCTGCATGTGGGATCTTCCCGGACCAGGGATTGAACCCGTGCCCCCTGCATTGGCTGGTGGATTCCCAACCACTGTGCCACTAGGGAAGCCCTGTTAATGAATTTTAAAAAATAGATTTTGTTTTTAGCACTGGCTGTAATCTTGGAGATCTTATGCAGTGACTTACAAAAATTTTTTGAGGAAGACCCATAATAAGAATTTCATTTTACACATGACTCTATATATGCATTCATGTATAAGAACCAAAAATTTTATCAAACAACTTTAACCCTATGTACAGTGTACTCTTGATATCTTTCTTTCATTTAAAAAATTGTCTGCAGCCTTCTAATGGGGCACAGACCTGCTGTTTGACCTCATATTTACTTTTTCCACTTTTACAGATGAATTTTTTTTTTTTTTTTTTTTTTTTTTTGCGGTACGCGGGCCTCTCACTGTTGTGGCCTCTCTCGTTGCGGAGCACAGGCTCCGGACACGCAGGCTCAGCGGCCATGGCTCACGGGCCCAGCCGCTCCGCGGCATGTGGGATCTTCCCGGAGCGGGGCACGAACCTGTGTCCGCTGCATCGGCAGGTGGACTCTCAACCACTGCGCCACCAGGGAAGCCCTACAGATGAATTTTTATTTGCATCACAGTGCTACTAGAAACATTAGCCTTTTAGTATGTGTAGAGTGGGGTTACCTCAAGAGTAGAAATACTTAGTTCTAGGATGGCAGATACTCGCTGTTCATGTTATAGCCATATCGTAATACACCGTTGCCTCACCATCCAGTCCTAAGGAGAGACATTGTTGGTTGAATGTGGCCTAACACTCTTTTCTGCTGAACCAAGAAATATCCTTAGAATCCTGTTCAATGTAATAAATACCAGTTCATACAACACTATCAATTAATGGGTGGAGTGCTGACCTTTACCTAAAATCTTTAGGCCATGAGATTAATTTGCCTCCCTTTTGTGAAGACCACAGATTATTTAGACCACCCCACTCCTTTCATGCATTCCTTCCCAATCAGATTGGAGTAAGATTTAAGAAAAGAGCCCTTCCTTGTCTTCGTCATTAGCTTTCTCTTTTGTCATATGGTAAGCCTTGCTCTGCCAATGATCAACTTTCTCTTGAGTCATTTTTTTCTCACTGCATTCTCCTTTGGGATTATGAGTGTAATGTGTGCATAAAGCATATAGGTTTTCTGTACAGTGCCTGTTAAACAAAAGTTGCTCAATAAATACTGTTATTACTATTCTCAAGTGTTTCACTATCCCCAAATCTCTCTCTCCTGAGTTTCAGGCCTCTTGGGTCCCTCTGGCTACATGTTCCATAGACATTAATTTTATTCAAGCAATTTCTGTTGGAAATCTTGAATACAGTTAATTTCGTTGCTTTTATTTCTATCTGTGATTTTTGGTGGCCTAGGCAAAAATATGACATTCATTAGAAAGAGAAAGCATGCCAGTTTTTTAATGAAGAGACTTTACCCTGGGCATTATAGTCAGAAAGAAATTTCTTACAGTAAGGAATATTGAGTGACAGATAGTAGATCTCAAAATAGTTTACAACAGGTGAAGAAGTGGATCTGCATGAAATATAACTTTGGTAAAAGGATTCTAAGGGGGTTAGGCTAATACATCCCTTTGACCTAACTTGATCTAATTAGGAATATAGATTACCTAGAAGAAGGCAATAGATGCATAGTCCCTTTACTCTCTTCCCTAAATTATACTTTCTTTGAACCAGTCATTCAGCAGAATCTGGATGGCAGATGTACTTTGAAGTAACAGACTTTGATGAGGTTTTGGAGTATTATCTTTATTAGCTTTCTATATTGCTGATTAAAAGTTGGTTACTTACATGTGCTTTTGAAACCAGTGAGCGATGGAAGGGTTGATGTTCTATTAGGAAATCATTGATGCCATATAAAGACTCTTAACTAGCATTTTACAGGTATATAAGGTGTATATATATATATATATATATATATATATGTAGAGATAAACCATAATAGCACCTGTAGGCAAAGCCAACATTTCGTCAGAAAGCCGCTTTGTATCCCCCTCCAACCCTTGAACAAGTGTTATCATTGGGATATACAAACTTTTCCCCTGGGATATTTCAGAGGGCAGTAATTTCCCCCAGGTATACAGTAGCATTTTTAGGTTAACCAGTCAATGTCAATTCTGAAGTGTGACTTGAATAATGTTCCTCTGAAACTTGGCAACTCTCGGAGATTAGAGCATCTCTAATCTACTTTCTCCAGAGGTAGTCTAATTTGTACCTTTTCTTTACACTCTATTAATATTCATACATTTCATAAGTACTATATTGAAAATTTTGAAGGACTTACATTTATGAACTGTATAGAGCTATTGCTTTTTAATGAAGATATTCAAAACCACATGTTTTCGGTGTGGTAGCGTAATAAGCTTATCATTAATAAACGTAATTCTGCAAAGTTCTCCAGCTTAAATTGCTCAGCGTAACTACATATTCTTTTCAGTGGGAATTATATTCCTTGCATTTTTCTCACTACTTCATGTGAACCTCCAAATAAAATTTGAATTTGATCAAAAGAGAGGAATACAAAGAATATGTAGTATAAGTGTGGCCTGAGATGGGAAGCAGAACAATCCTCAGTTAACTCAGTGATCTACTTCTTCATTTGTGAATAATGAGCAGTTCTGAGAAGTGACTTTTATCCTTTCAGAGAGCTTAAGAAGTAGATTTTCTCTTTATTAAGAAACACATATGTACATTACTTATGCTATACTAGTTTTGCCTTATTTTCTACATATTTAGCTTTTGTTTAAATGCATAAACAAGTTACTAAGATTACTCTTGGTATTTCATGTAAGAAGTAATAAATTGATTAATTAAAAATTAATTTTACTTTTAAGTATGGTAAAATCATTGAATCTTGAGATGACTAGGTAGGGGATTATTGTACCATTCTCTCTACTCATAGGTGTATTTGAAAATTTTCCTTCAAAATCAAAACTGCCCAGTAGAAAACTGGTTTAAAAAATTTTTTTTTACAGTAACAGTATATTTATAAGCCATGATTATCAATAAAATCAGGCTTTTCCTTGTCATGTTGGCTGGTGTGGGAAGCTTGTGAATGTTCCTCAATCTGTACAATCTTCCCACATATCAGAAACTAACAAAGCGGGGCTTCCCTGGTGGCGCAGTGGTTAAGAACCCGCCTGCCAACGCAGGAGACACGGGTTCGAGCCCTGGTCCGGGAAGATCCCACATGTCGCGGAGCAACTAAGCCTGTGCACCACAACTGCTGATCCTGCGCTCTAGAGCCCACGAGCCACAACTACTGAGCCCGTGTGCCACCACTACTGAAGCCTGCCCGCCTAGAGCCCGTGCTCCCAACAAAAGAATCCACCACAATGAGAAGCCCACTCACTGCAACTAGAGAAAAAAGCACGTACGGAGACCCAATGCAGCCAAAAATAAATAGATAAATAAATAAACTAACAAAAAACTAACAAAGCAATTACAGTCTATTGATTTTTGCCTTTATTTTGTATCAGGTAGTATTAGTAAGGTTCTGTATAAACTTTAAGACATGCATAACAGTTCTTCTTTACCTTATGGCCTATTTCTCTCCCTCGTTTCTCTTCCTCTAGAGGTATATTGCCACTGGTGAACTGGGGAAAGCTACTGACACGCTAGATTCTACAGGGAAAGTAACAGAAGAAAAACCTTACGGTATGAAGTTCATCTTAGGTAGTCCTTGTTTTTAATATTTAGAGAAAGTTTCTCTGAATTCAGAATTTAAAATAAATCTCATATTCCCAGTGATTTTAATTGTCAGTACATTTCTTTGGGTTAAGAAAGTTGGAAAAACATATTTGCTTATTTGGTATGTCTGTTAATAAAGATTTATAATAATTACCTCTTTTCCTATAATCAGTTTTTCTTTAATGTGCAGAATTCTTCCAAATAACTCCCTTGCCAAAAATCATTTATAGCTTGGATTTAGGACATTCTTCCTAATGAATGTGAAACAAAGCAGAGAAACTCTCTTGCTAGATTTTACCTGCATCTTGCCATTGTTGTTGTTTTGGTTTTGTTTTTTATAATTATCTCTTAGCTGTTGAAATAAATGTACTAGGTTTAGTACTTTAAAATTGATCATATTTCTATGCTTTTGGAGTATGTAAGACAATATAAGTATAAGTATATAAGACAAAAGGAAAGCTGTTTCTCTAGCAGTAAAGCAGAACTCATTGGGGCCCACCTTAATTTTTCTACCATTCCTTCTTGCACTACTTTAAGAAAGGATAGATAAATGGTTTCCTAGCAATTCTCATAGTGCTTATGCTATTTATAATGCAGCAGTTGTGGTTTTTGTACCGTCAGTTCACCCACATTATTGTGTCATCAATTGTGAATTATTTGTAAGCTTCCTGGGTTTCTTTTCTGCCTGGGCTTAATGTTATCTTTTTTTAATGTACCTATAGGCAGTCTAGCATCTGCTTCCCTATGTTTTTGTGTTGAGTGGTCTTAATATATATTACATATTACCCTAGTAGTGAGACCAACCTTCTTGTTCATAATAGCTTCACTTGTCCTGTTAACATTTATATGTGGCTTAGTATCTTGCATGATTAATCAAGCACCAAAATGAAAAGAAAAATCACTGATTTATTTCGAATCTTTTAAAAAATAGATGTTGAATTAGCCTTGAAATTATTATTATTACGGAATAATAGCAGATGCTCACTTAATGGAAACCCAACTGCAGTCTTCAGCCAGAATGCTTTTAAGATTCAGGCGGCCTAGGAGGATGTCAGCGATTTCCAGAGTATCCTACAGTATATGTCAGTACACATATAATTAGAAGAATGGTGAGGATGTGAAATTGGTGAGACTTGGTTGGATGGGGTAATGACAGAGAGGAGGTTGTTAACCACGACCTAGGTTTCTGGGTTGTAAAACTGGTTACATGATGGTGCAGTTCGTTGAGTAGGTGATATTAAAAGAGGACCAGGGTGATGAAACTACTTAAACATACTCTTCCTTCCTGCCCTTAAGCATTTTGGAATTCTTACAAACTCTACTTTGTATTGTATCATTTATAACCTTATTTACTTACCTTAAAGAAAGCATATTAGTTTGTTAAAATCATCTCATTATAATCTTGAAAAGCAACTTTCTTTAGGCCCTGAAAGGAAGAGCTCCCTATAGTTTATTGAATAGTATTTGTAGGCCCAGAAAATGAGAGCTCAGAGAATTTTGCTGATTGACATGATTTTTCTGTATGATTTCTGTAAATCAGTAAATGTTTGTCATCTGTTTAAGCTGTACAGCAGGGTACCAGGGGGAAGATAAATATAAGACCTACCCTGTTTCCTTAAGGAACTTGTGTCATATAGAGAACTAGGACCTATGTTCTCAACCCTCTGTGAACTAATACTAAGACCTATAACTTATATTTTCTAATGGCTTCTTTATTATCCTGAAATAAAAGTCAGAGGTATTCTCCACTACCTACACGTTAAAAAAAAAACAATGTTAATACAGTAAGTGGACTATAAAGAAGAAATAAAGGTAATTTATAGTAAAATAGACATATCATTATGTAAATACACAGATATTACTACATGGAAAGTCTTCATGAAGTAGTCATATATATATTATATATAACAGATACTTATACATAAATCACTGTGAATGCCACAAGTCAAATGCGGACTGACAGGAATGTGGTATTGATGACTCAGTACTGGAAAGTTCAGTATACGTAAGACTGTACAAAAAATTCTGCGTTTAAATGGGAAATGGAGTTATGTTCTAGCCTAAGGTAATTATAAACAGACTTTCACCCACATGAACATCTGGCAGACCTCCAGAAGTCATGAAGGGCATAGGACAGTTCACTGTGCTGTACCACTGCACATTGCAGGAAATCCAGCATCCCTGGTCCTCGCCTATTAAGTGCTGCTGATGTCGCCACCCTACCCAATCATTATAACAATCAAAAGTACGGTTCTTAATTAACCTGTTGAGAACTGCTGACATCTGGTTAAAGTAAGGCAGTATGCAGTAAATGGCAAGTGAATGATCTTAGGTCATTTTATCCTATCTAGACAAATAATATTTTTAGCCATAGAAAATGAGTCTGTAGCTCAGTAGACGCAACGTTCAAACCATATTAATAGGGCCCTTTCTTTTATTCTCTATCCTGACACCTTCTGTTATTCCTAAACAGTGTTTTTCACCATTTATTAAAAATCAATCTTTGTGCTAATACCAAACTATCTTAATTGCTATAGTTTTAGAATGAGTCTTGTTATCTGAAAGAGCAAGTTTTCCTACCTTTTCTATTTATTTATTTATTTTTGGCTGCGTTGGGTCTTCATTGCTGCGTGCAGACTTCCTCTAGTTTGGTGAGCGGGGGCTGCTCTTGTTGCGGTGCGCGGGCTCCTCATTGCAGTGGCTTCTCTTATTGTGGATCACGGGCTCTAGGTGCTTGGGCTTCAGTAGTTGTGGGACACGGGCTCAGTAGCTGTGGCTCACGGGCTCTAGAGCGCAGGCTCAATAGTTGTGGCGCATGGGCTTAGTTGCTCTGCAGCATGTGGTATCTTCCCGGTCCAGGGCTCGAACCCGTGTCCCCTGCATTGGCAGGTGGATTCTTAACCACTGCGCCCCAGGGAGGCCCTGCTACCTTACTTTTATAGATTTTCTTTTATAGGTTTTTTTATAGCTTTCTTATCAAAGTAAAGAAATTGTTTTCTATTCCTAATTTGCCATTTGTTTGTTTTTTTAATCATGAGCAGTCATTGAATTTTATCAAATTTTTTTTGTATCTGTTGATTTTCCTCCTTAGTCAAATATTAAACTAACTTTACATTTCCAGAATAATCCCAACCTGATCATAATATGCTATCCTTTACATAAATTGTTGGATTTAGTTTGCTAATATTTAGTTTAGAATTTTTGCATTTTTGTCTATGAGTGAGATTACCCTGTATTTTTCCTTTCTCTTAATGTCCTTGACTGGTTTTGATATCAAGGTTATACCAACCTCATAAAATGGGATGGGGAGTATTCTCTCTCTTTTTTTTATTCTCTGGAAGAATTTATGTGAGATTGGCATTATTTCTTTTTCTACTGTTTGGTAGAATTTACTGGTAGACATCTGATTCTGGAGTTTTCTTTATTAGGAAGCCTTTTAATCATGGATTAGATTCCTTTACTAGCTATCAAACTTAATATTTTTTATTTCTTGTGTCATTCTAGATAACTTTTCCCCTAGGAATTTGTCCATTGCATCTCAAATTTCCAAGTTATTGGTATAAAGTTGTTCATTGTATTCCTTTAAGATTTTTCTTTTTATTTTGAAATAATATCAAACTTAGAGAAAAGTTGCAAAAATAAAGCCATATTTTTATAGATTTCAGTGTACAGATCTTTCACTTCTTTTGTATATGAAATCTAAGTACTTCGTTTTTTTAACGCTATTATAAATTGGATTTTTAAAATATCAATTTCTGATAGTTCATTGCTAGATATACATAGATGGAGATGACTTTTGTGTATTAATCTTATGCCTTTCAGCCTTGCTAAACTCACTTATTAATTCTAGTCGCTTTTGTATAGATTCCTTGTTAGGATGGGTCTAAAGTAGACTTTTTTTCAGGTCTGCATTAGCCCTACTCCAAAGGCATGGCTTTTCTTGGGTGTCTATCGAGTGCTGGGGTATTCAGCAAAGTTTCTTCATTCTGAGGGGTTGGAATTTGGACATCTTCCAGCCTTGTAAGAGGTTTGGTAGTAGCTCTTTTTTTAACTTTGTTAAGACTCACTATATATACGCACAGCTTGGAATTTAGCCAGTTACAAGTGGACCCCTATAGACATCACTTTCTCTGTGTAATGCTCTCAAATTCCAGCTGCTGCCGCTTCCCCAAATTCTGATCTTTGCTCAGAGCTTTGTTTGTTATTCCCCTCCCTGCAGTACAGTTCAGAAAGCACCCGCAAGCAAAAGCAAGTGATTGTGGGCCTTACCTTGTTTTTTTCCTCTTCTCTCAGGGATGATAGTCCTTGCTATGTGTTGTCTAATGTTTGAAAACAATTGTTTGCTGTATTTTTTCCAGTTTAACAGCTGCTTTTGGTGACAAGGCTTGTCCAGTAACCATTTAACTCTATCCTGGGTGAATTTTTTTTTTTAAGTCTTTACTGAATTTGTTTACAGTATCGCTTTTGTTGTTTATGTTCTGGTTTTTTGGTCATGAGGCATGTGGGATCTCAGTTCCCCGACCAGGGATCGAACCCACACCCCCTGCATTGGGAGGCAAAGTCTCAACCACTGGACTGCCAGGGGAGTCCCTGAATATCGTTTTTAAATCCATCATCCTGCTTTTAACTCCATAGTTCAGTTAAGTACCAGCTTTCATGTTGGAAGTTCACTGGAAGAGCCAATAAATTTTAAGCAAATAATAACATGTAACATGGTCTTGTATATATTAATTTTATGGGAGTGACTTTTAAAAAAATTAATTTCAAGTGAATACTATCACATTGGTGATTTATTAATTTGCTAAATAAAGAATAATTACTCAAGTTCTCTGGTACTTCTGTCGTACCTATCATCTTCTACCAAAGGTCCTTCTTTTGGCCAGTTATTGGATATACTTGCTTTAGAGATTTTATTCTTGATTTCTTTTTAAATCCTTTGGAGGTAGAGTCTTTATTCTTACAGGGACAATTATTATTATTTGGATCAGACTAGTATCATGTTTCAGATATAGCCAGCATGCTTCACTACATATTAAAAATATCTAAAATATTATATTTGCTTTTATTGTAAAATAACTTGCTGCACAGGCTTTCTGTCTGGTGATTTGAACATCAAATGAATGATTCCTTGGTGACTTTTAAATGCTCTTTTAACCTTGAGATTCTGTTATTCATCAGCAAATTAAATTCAGCAAGAATGTCTTTAGTACCATCTTAATTGTGTGCATTATATAAGAGGAAAAGCTATCTTTGCCTTTAAGGAGATAAGAATTCCATTGGTGAGGTAATACCTACATATATATAGTAGGTAACAGTTAAAAATTGTGAATGATTAATTTCAGAATGAACAGCAAAACCATAAATGCCTAGGATGCATGGCAGAAGTAGAATGAGAAAGAGTACATCTTGTCACCTTGTGGGAGGGAATATCAGTAAAAGAGAGCCACTGAAGCAGGACAAAGGAGCACACATTGGCAGGAATGTCAGTAAAGAGACCAATTTGGCGGAAGTAGAAAGCTGTTTGGTCTTATTTTTAAAATGTGTGGCAGACTAGATTGTGAACTATAGCAATTTTATCAACAGTGGCATTTCTTTCATCAGTTGCCAGCATGGTGGTAATGTTGGCTGTCCAGATTTGGAAGTTTTGCATAACTAAGGTGCCACCAGTAATTATGTTTTAATGTTTCAGTAGAGTAAAAAATTTTCATGGAAAAATCCATTCATATCATGAGATACATCTGTTTGAAAAGCAGTTTGAACAGAATAGGCTTTTCAGATCTGCCTTTTTGGAGCTAGGTGTTAGAGAAATTCTTTTGAGTTCCGTAGCTCTCCTCTGAGTCTAGTAGATTCTGGTCTTTTGTTCATGTTTAGCTTGTAAGGATCAAGGTCACACTGAAGTTAAGACTCTCTTGCTGCATTGATGTTGAAATCTGGACATGTTCCATGCTGTCTTTTAATTTTTATTCTGGTGTTCGAACAGTAATTCAAAGCACATTAGTTAGTTTTTGTTTAATATTGTTCAAATAAAATCAAATCCTTTGACATGTATACACCAGAATAAAAAAGTTTAAATAAATTTCCTACAAAGTGAAAAAGAAGACTGTAATTTCTTTCCATTGCTATAACCTAAACAAGTTATAGAATATTTCTGTAACTTAGTTTATTAGTGAATATGAAATACGGATAGTCATCTATCTATATGTGAAAATCCCAAATATTGAATTTCAGTGTGTTACAGTTTTCAGTTGTTAAAATTATAGAACAGTACTTTAATATTGCATCATTTTGTTTGAAAGAGTATCAGATACAAGCTGAAAAGCTTTATCTGACTAAGACAGATAAAATCTTTGCTATGTATATTCTCTTTTTGCACTGGCTTATTTTTGAGGCAAAAGTCAGACTCCTGACTGCAATTCCAAGAGCAGTGAAGGAGACATAAATACAACTTTACTTAGGGACAAAGTTAATGTGAGTGTGGAAAATGTATACCATACCATACAACAGTTTTGAAATCTATCAGGTAAAATTTTAAATGTTGTTAGTACTTGATAATCTTCAATAATTTATTCAGTTATTTATAATATTTGATGCCTGGAAAACCTTAGAAATGAACTTTACAGGTATTTTTCTACTTACTTTCTGATCACTGCAGGACCATTCTGATAGCTTTATGCAACATTTTTCTCAGGTCTTCTGAAGGCCATAGTAAGTATGTAGTAAATGCATATAAGATAATTGGATCATCTTTAATGGAGAAAAAAATGAAGCAAAGGAAATTAAATTTAGTCTTAATATTGGACGATATAAGACTTTCCCCCTTTTATCTCATTAGCATGTATTTTATCCATCTCAACAAGGTAGAATTTGACGTGCAAAACGTACATTGTAATAAATGCTTTGTTGGAAATTTTTTTTTAATTTTCAGAGTTGTCAGTGCTGTAAAAATAGCACATGTACTTCTGTGGTTGTTTTAGTGTCACTTTTTTGGTTCATTTTTGGCAGATAAAATAACACAGGAAGATATTGAAGGCATTCTACAGAAATTTACTGGGAATATAATGCAAGTACCTCCTCTGTAAGTTCAATTAATGAATTTGAATAAATGTTTAATTTTATTTTCCAGTGGCTAACATCACTTTAATGAAAAAAGAAAAGAGGAGGGGCTTCCTTTTACTATATGGTGAGGCAGGTTTGATCAAGTAAGGTGAACCTGATTCAGACAGGATGCAGAGCTTCTGACACTCTCTAAGAGGTAGTGGGATGTAGTCTCCTCTGTCTCTGGATATTGCCACAGCCTGACATCTGTGCTCTTCCAGGATTTATTGGTTCTTCTGATTCCATCTGTAGACATCAGGGCAGTTCTGGAGAGCAGAGATGTCACTTTTCCCAGAATTGCTGTGAAGGGACCAGTCCAGTCTGGTACAGGCATCAGAGCTGTGATTCAGAGTCCAGTTGGCACTTCCTGTCAGGTGTTGGGCCCATTCCTTTTGGACCCAGAATCTTATACTTCACAATTCTCGGCAATAAATGAAACAGATGAGAATTATAACTTATTAAAAGTATAATGATATTGATTTACCATTTCGCCATATTTTTGTGTATGTTACCATTTCAAGCAAATTGCTTCTTTTTTTTTTAATGGCTTATAGGATGTGTCAGGATATGTTACTAACAGTTCTTTTAGAATTTAGAATATATTTTGTGTTTTAAAAACATCTTAAGTTTTTTCAAGAACACTGAAATATCTATGGAGAAATGTTTCTTCATAATTTTGGCTCAAATGTGAAGACTTAAAAATTGTAGCAGGATCTGAATAAACATTATTTTGGATCATTATTGTTAAGATAGAGTAAACATTTATAAGAATCGTTTTAGAATTTTCTTCTCTGTGATTGTTCCAAGGATTTTGTGGTCTAGTAAAATTTAATCACACAAAGATAAGATCTGTTATTTGTTTATTTGCTCTTTGTAAACATTCTGGTAACATATTTGAAAATGAATATTATTATAATGGAAATATATTGTTTCAAGGAAATATAGCTGAGATCATTGTGACTGGAGACCCTTAACCCAGAATGAGGACTAGTGAAGACATGAATAGACCATCTCCAGGAAGATGGTTAAAGAGAAATATTGACAACATTGCTCACTGAGTGCCAGAATGAGCTGTATTAGCCTCAAAGATATTTAGGAACTCTATATGTGACACCATTGTGAAGTAGATTAGAAGAAAAAATTAGTTCATTCTTAGAAGGATTTTCAGTTTAAAGAGCTGCTAATCATCCTTTCTTTCCATGCTGTAATCTGGAATTATTCTCTCTTTCTTTCTCAATCTCTCTCTATTCTTCCTCCCTCCTTCTCTTCCTGTCTCCCTCTTGTACCTTGCAAGCTATTCTGCATTAAAGAAAGATGGACAGAGACTTTCAACTTTGATGAAGAGAGGTGAAGTAGTAGAAGCAAAACCTGCCAGGCCAGTTACCGTGTACAGTCTTTCCCTTCAAAAATTCCAGCCACCATTTTTCACATTAGGTAAGATGGAGAAATTTGAAAACATTTGTATTTACATGTGCCTTTATTTTATATTTGGCTACTTTTGTGTAATGTTAATGGATCCCTAGGATATTGGAGATGTTTAAAAATTTGAGTTTAAAGAAGGTTAGAATTTGTTAATACCTTTTTGACAGCACAAATAATGAGAATACCTATAGCTATATGGAGGTTCAGAAATGTCCTAAATAGTGTGAGTTTTTCATATATTATATTATCTTACTATAAAGTTGGAAGTAACATACTTTGGATCTCTATGGGGAAGAATAGGTAAGGAGTACCTGTTTTCAAAATTTTGTATTTTATTATCTTATGGATACTTGTTCCCCATTTTGGCTAGTACCTGATAGTTTACACTCAGTTTTTTATTGACATTAATTTGTCCTTTTAAAACGATGCATTTTCAGTTTTTGGACAAGAAATTCTAAGAGTGGAGTGACCCCCCCCTTCTTTGTCACCAATAAATCACTGCTAAAGATCATGAAAATATAGGAGTAATGGGTAAGGCAGAAGTGTATTCCTAGACATGTGGTAAATTTTAACTCAAGTTATCGATTTGAATTTATCTTAATCCATATTTGAAATAAATTTAAAACCGAAAAAGTTTTTTTCTATTGTTTGGAAATTTTATGATCTCCTAGCTAAAGCCCTGAACGTTTAAGAGCTGTGGAGAATCAAAAGCTGTAGTTCTTATTAATCCTCAGGCTCCCTGAAATTGACCCTGCTCCCAATTTCATGGTGCATACTGAATGGGATTCCTTGTAGACATAATTTCCCAAAACCTTTTTTCCTGAACTTCATTGCTTTTTTTCCCATTGACATTATTATTTAGTGTGTATTAAGTTCCTGTAGATTGTGGGTTTTGTACAATTTTCTTAAAAAGTCACTCCTTAAGTTTCCTGATTCTAAAATATTAGGCGAACAATGAAACAAACATACTAAAAAATGTTTCACTCCATTCCATGAAAATGCGGCCTCTGTGTTGGCACAATAGATATTATCAATGAAAGTAAAAAAAACCTCAAATTTTTCCAGTTGCATTTGTTCACTGGAATTTGTAGTAGTCCAAATTTGACTCTTTTCACCAAAGTCAAATATAGTGCAAGGATGTAGAAATTCCTTCAAATAGCTTTATTTGTATGCTAAGCTAGAACAGAAAGTAGTCCTTTTGTGTGAAAATACAGTTCTTTTCAGGATGTCTTCTGGATGAATAAAAATAATCCAGAGCCCTGCTCTTAACCAATAAACTTGTATTATACTGCGTTAAGAAGATGTTTAGTTATGCATTCAGTTCTGGTACATTGTGTAATTTTAAGTTATTTCATGATTTTTTCAGGAATATTTCCAAGAGAACATTTAAATATGCGGAGTTCTCCATGTAGTATATCACCCCAAACATAATTCCTGTCACTGAAAAGGGTTTTTATGTTTGTTGTGTTTTTTGAGTGTACAAATCTGAAAATATTTTAAAAATCTACAGCTCATGATAGCAAGGCTGAGATGTCTAACCATTTAAAGCCTATTAAATGAAAAAGATGTACAAATCTGAAAATAGTTTTTTAAATCTGCAGCTCATAATAGCAAAGCTGAGATTTCTAACTATTTAAAATCTATTAAATGAACAAGGCTGAAGTATTAAAGTGATATGACTTGCCATGTAATTTAAAATGTGTTCAAGAGTTTCTGCTGTTTGCTTTCTCCACACTCTGACTTTGCAGTCTCACAAACACATATGCTACTGGATGAATAATTTATATTTTAGCGCATAAATGTTTTATCACTCGATTGTTTGCATAGTGCATTTTTACATTTGTTTAGGGGCATCATTTCTATGTAAAGTGGATTTCATAGGCGGTTAGCAATTTACCATGTCACTGTTAACATTCCAGATGTTGAATGTGGAGGAGGTTTTTATATCAGAAGCTTGGTCAGTGACATTGGCAGAGGTAAGCATAAAGATGAATTATGAATTATCATTTAGAGAATAATATTCCTTTTTGATGGGAGGAAGGAATTTTCCGTTTTCCATGTCTCTGAGTACTGGCCTTAGGAACTGGATTCTTGCTGCCCTTCCACCTTCGAAGCGTTATAGGTTTATGGAAGACAGTTATCAGCGTAAGCAGCTGCAGTGAAATGCTTGTAATGGGAGAGAGGAGAAAAAGAGGAATAGAAAATAAAGATGTGAATAATGAATCTCAGGACCAACATTTTTTTCAAGTATAAAATATTTTAACTCAAAGTAAGGATAAGAAGAAAAGATTAAGCCTTCTAAAAGTTATTTTTATCGCTACAAGTCAAATTTTTTTTGAAAACTGGAAGCCATAGTCTTAGAAACAGCCAGGAAGTTGCAGTTCTGGCCCTGCCATTTTCTGGCAGTCGTGACACTGGACAGGTCACATTACCTCATCCGCAAAGTGAGACGAATAGTAACCTCATGGGGTTGTTTCATGGGTTAAATAAGAAGAGTGTGCAACTTCCTTGTAGACTTTAAAGCAGTTTATTAGGTCAGTTATTAAATGTTATTTTGCTCCTTAATCATTTCTTAATCTCAAGGCTCTTGGCTATTATAATGGATAATTACAGTTTTACATTTGAGGTGGTTTTGAGAGGTCTGAATCGAGTTCTGTCATTTGCAAAATTATAGCCGATGAAATACTGAATTACTGGATCGTTTATGTTGCTTCAGTATTTGAATGAAATGCTGAATCATTTGTCTTTTGTTTTCCTTTCACCTTTTGTTGCCATAGAACTGTCTTCCTGTGCCAATGTGCTAGAGCTGACCCGCACCAAACAGGGACCCTTTACACTGGAGGAGCACGCCCTTCCCGAAGACAAATGGACAATTGACGACATTGCACAGTCTCTTGAGCAGTGCTCATCCCTTCTCCCAGCAGAGACGGCACTTAAAAAATCAAAACCTGAGGAGTCTAATGAGCCAGTTTTGAGCTGTGAGTACATAACTCTAAATGAGATAAAGGGAGAAGATGATGTGATTAAGACATTTTAAGTTTGGCTTGGGTTGTCTTCATTTCCTGGTTGACATTTGCATCCTGTGTGCAGAATGACAAGCTGTGTGTGTGCCAAGACAAACGATTCTTTTTTTTTTTTGCATGAGGAAAAATGTCCATCATTTATGGTTTCTACGGTGCACAATTTATCTGCTGTACATTATAAATAGCCTTGCAGTTGTTCAGTTCTTGCTGTACTATAGGATGTTCTTCTAGGATGTTATTATGTTGTTAGATTGGATTCAGGAAAATCAACTTTCTGATTTTGAGCTCTCATCAAAGGCTTTTCCTGTGAAAAAGTTGACCACATTTTCTAATCAGAGGAAAAAAAAAATGAGCTAAATGTTTCTTTGGTGTGACAAAGTGAATGTATATTAGTTTCTTTGACTTTATTTTGGCTTCCTCGTGACTCTGGTTATTGAAATTCCTTAACTATGTTTGAAAAAGCCATTATTTAACTCATGTTTTGGAGAACATTAAGAACATTTCTTTGATAAGGCTGCACTTATCTTGGTAATAGCTGTGTTTGTTTAGATCCTAGAAGCTAATAAACTTTTATTGTAAATATTTGTAGAAGAACCAAATTATTGCTGCTACCACTAATGGAATGTAAATAGAAGACTAAATGTTTAATTAAATTCACCTCTACTCTCCCATTAGCACAGAACAGCTCCTATGGCTTATGTTTTGGCAGCTATGAGATAGTTTCCTGGTTATTTAATCAGTACAGTCGACCACCCTGTACCAGTTTACTAAATAACCTAATTAAAAAAAATTAAGCTAAAGAATGCCTTCAATGAAAAACTTCTTTTCTTTATTCTTTAGTACTTGTTCATACATCTTTATAGGGTATTAATTCCCATGATACTTTGCTTTCAATTTGCTCTTTCAAGTGATGTTTATAGATGCTGAGATTGCTGCCCTGCATTTCCAGTTAATCCCTTCTGCTCTAAATGTTTAAAAACAGTTATTCTCAAACGTTTTCATTCAGATAGCCTACTGAAAGTTCCCTGTCCCTCTCTACCATAGTTTTGAAAACAGTCACATTCTGAAATAGTAAATTTCATATGTAATGAGTACGTCATATTTTTGTTATAGGAAAGCAATATATAATGCAGCATCTGTAGAAATTTTCAAATCCCCCTGCGTTTATCCAAATAAATAGTTTCAAAAGGAAGACTTGTTAAATTTTGCATCATATAAGAGTTTTTACATTTTTATGGATTGTCTTTCTTTTAAAGGTGGTTGCTTTGCAACCTCTAACTTATAAATTTTAAATATGTAAACAAACATGATCTTATTTGTGGTTAACCTAATATAAACTCAACATAAAAAGTTATATGCTTCAATAGAACACTTTCAGCGTATTGGCAACATTTTTCAAGTGGAAATGGAAATATTAAAACATTCTTAGTATGACATAGAAAATTATAAGGAAGATTTAATTATCATAATGCCTTAAATAAAACACCAAACACACAAAGTTGTAAATTGAAGCTTTTACAGTTTTACATATTCATATCTAGTGCCCTGCAGTTTGTGTAACCAAAGGTGGCAGTGGCTGCCTTTTTCTGTTGGAGTGGTACAGGTTACAGTATGTCTTCATACACTGCCAGCTAAGGTCCAAATAGAGGAATATAAAACAACTAGGGCCTCTCTGCTCTATTTCTCAACTTAAAATTTAAAATGTATAATTTACTAATGGAGAAGAGTATAAATTTTTTGAAAAGACAAGTGACTTTTTAAAATGGTAACCAATCTTTTTCTTTTATCGAAAACATTGAAGAAAATGTTGCCAAATGGAAAAATTACCAAATCCTCACCATCCTGATACAGTGACTTCAGAACTTTAATTTCATATTATTCTTTTCCCTTCTTTTGTTCACATAATTACAGTCTGAAGACACCTATACTTTTTTATTGACTATTTTTTAAATTTCATATTCTTTTACTATTTGTATTTAGTTTTGACAATGATTATCTTAATCATATTACTTCAGTTTGTTTAAACCATTTCTCTATTGCTGAATACTTAGGTTATTTTCAATTTTATTAGGGTAAGTTCCTGGGAGTGGGATTATTAGATGGAATAATATGAACAATTTAATTTTCCTTGATGAGTTTGCCTTATTGCTTTCCCAAAGAGTTGTAACATTTTACAGTGTCATCATTTGAGTATGTCAGTTCACTAAAAGTCGACAGCTTTGGGTGGGGGATTTATATGTCGTTGCTCATTTAGTAACTTATACGGGTTCAGAGTTGCTCTGATTTGCCTTTGTGTGACTTTTTCACATACTTTGTTCACTTATGTAAATAAATGTCTTAATGGTTTCTTTATACATTTGTGTGAGTTATTTGTGCAGTAAATACTTGTAGAAGCATTTTCATGGCCTGTTCTTTCTTATTTTAGTTTCATTTTCCATTTTTACTAACCACATTTGCTAATATTAAAAATTCTTCCCCTTTTAGAGTCACCAGATTTATGAGTATGAATAGTTAATATTTATTGAAAACTAAAGATATTATGCTTAACTTTCATAAGCAGCTGTAACTGATCAAGATTCTCTAAAAAGTTTAAGACTCATCCATAAACAAATTAGTTTTCTCTTGAGTCTAGTATTTGAATACCAACTGCTTTGTTTTTTTCATTTTAATCAAAATATTAAAGAAATATCTGTGTCTTATATATTTCTAGGCCTAATTCTTTATGTAATAATAAAGTTGTTTTACTTGTAAGAAAACGTGTTAGAAATTTCTGAAAATGTTTCAACCTGGAACATACAAATGACTTCATTTTGACACTTAGTTTTTTATATTTCTGGAAAATATTATCTTAAAAGTCATCAAAAGTGGTCATAGAATTATTTTATTTACAGTTTTAAGATCCATGAGCATTAAAATAATATAATTTTTTTCTTTGATAATTCAAAATTATAAAATTTGAATAAGGGCTAAACTCACATTTTCCTATACTGACTAGGTCTTTTCTTCTTAAATACTTGAATTAATACAAGCTACTGATCCATCATCAGAAATGATTCATTGTACTACATAAGAAAAGAATGCTTCAGTACGTTAAAAGGTCTTCGGTACATTTTATGCCTCTCTGATCAGTTAGAAATTTGTATCAGACTTACAATGAACATTTAGAGGTTTAATTAGTTCTATTTCAAAAGAAGAAAGTAATTTACCTCATATCATGATGTATATAATAGAAAATTATAATTCAAAAAGCACTCTAAAATATTGAAACATTTAAATAGAGGAATATGATAAATATAAGCTTTATGGCTTGAAATGATTGTAATGGTCTTGTAATTAAATTGAAATAGAAGACTTGTCTTGAAACTGTTTCTTTAAGGTATGTGTGGGCAGTTGTAGCCTGGCCTAATCATTTATTAAATGTAACTTGTTAAACACTTATTACATGGCACTTGAATCAGTAGTGCCTTCATAGTTTCAACTTGAGTTAAAATTCTCTCTTTGAACAGGAATATTGCTGTCCATATTGCTGTTCATGTTCATCTTGCTGTGTTACATAATCATACCAGTAGGAAAGTTGAAGTCAGAAACTATATTTTGCTCCTCTTATTCGTAACTCTTAAAATATAACATATTAAGATGATTTCCGTCTCCGCTAACAGTCAATTTTTGGATCCAGGCAAGTCACTTAATCTTTTTAGGCCTCAGCTTTCTTATATTTAAAACAAAGGAGACAGACTAGTCTATCTCTAAGAACTTTTGCAGAACTAAAATAGGCTGGTGAGTGTAGGTGATTTGTATTTATTCTGTTCAGAGCTTGTTCTTTTTAAGCCTGAATTTTCACGTTCATCAGTTTTGGAAAAGTCTCATCCCTTATCTCTTTGAATATCACATCTTTTCCATCTAGTACTTCTGTTAGATTTATGTCTTCTCATTTTATTGTGTCTAATTACTCTTTCATATTTTCCAGTGCTTTATCTCAGTGCTTCTTCTTGGGGAATTTCCTTGAACCTTTTTCCCAGATATGAATTCATTCTTCTGCTATTTAATTTACTGTTTATGCATGTATTTGTTTCAGCGATTACTGTGGGTTTTTTTTTTTGTTTTTTTTGGTTTTTTTGCGGCACGCGGGCCTCTCACTGTTGTGGCCTCTCCCGCGCAGAGCACAGTCTCCAGACACGCAGGCCCAGCGGCCATGGCTCACAGGCCCAGCCGCTCCGCGGCACGTGGGATCCTCCCGGACCGGGGCACGAACCCGCGTCCCCTGCATCGGCAGGCGGATTCCCAATCTCTGCGCCACCAGGGAAGCCCTACTGTGGTTTCTTAAAGTTTATAGAACATCAACTTCTTTTTTTCAAAATCCTTCTTTTTGTGTGTGTTGTCTTTCATCAGGGCTTTAGTTTAAATATATATCATATATATATATAAGTATCAGTAAAAGTTTTATATGTGTATGTATATAATTTTTACTGATATTTAATATCTATACAGAAACTTGCACATATCATAAATGTATCATCTGAATTTTTACAAAGCAAACATGTGCAACCAACAACCAAATAAAAAAAAAAAAAACAGATCATTACTAGTCCACTAGAGGCCCTCTAGAGGTTCCCCTCCAGTCACTAGCTCCCAGCCCCACCCCACTGCCAAGGGTAACCATATCTAACATTATAGATTGTTAATTTTGTCTGCTTTTGTGCTTTATATAAATAAAGCATACAGTATATACTCTTTCATGTTCGGCTTCTTTTGCTCAAAATTATGTTAGTGAGGTTCTTCCATGTTGTTGCACACGTTCATAGGCCATTCATTCTCATTATTGTTTAGTATTCCATTGTGTGAATATACCTACATTTGTCCATTTTACTGAATGATGGGCACTTGATTAGCTTTTCAATTTTGAGTACTTTTAGCATTCTATTACATCTTACTCATTATTTCTCACTATTGGCTTGTTAATGTTACCTCTTTAAAATTTTTTCTTACTGTTTTCTGTAGAATTTATGATACATGTCTTTAACTTATCACAGATTACCTTCAAATAATACTGTACCACCTCATGTATATTGTAGAAATCTTACAAGAGTATATTTCCATTATCTTCTATTGTTTGTGCTGTTTTCATACTTTTTACTTTTACATATATTATAAACTCTATAATATATTGGGTTTTTTCTGTTGTTGATGATCTTTATTTTTACTTTATTGCTTTAGACCGGGGTCAGCAAACATTTTCATTGTTTTGTGAAAGTAGCCCTTGACAATACACATAAATGAGTGGATGTGGTTATGTTCCAATAAAACTATATTTACCTTCATGTTGTAGCTTGCTGGCCCCTGACTGTCAGTTATCTCCTAAAAAGATTTCTAAAACTTTTATATTTATGCACATTCTGCTGTTCTTCATTTTTTAATGTAGATCCAAATTTCTATCTGGTATCATACTCCTTTCTGAGTAATTTCCTTTAACATTTCTTATAACACAAGTCTGAGAGCAATGAATTTTCTCAGCTTTTGTTTGTCTGAAAAGTGTTTTTTTTTTTTACCTTTGTCTTTTGAAAGATATTTTTGCTGGATATATAAATCTGGATTGTTAACTTTTTTTTTCTTTCCATTCAGCACTTTAATGTTGTTAATTATCTTCTGGCTTGTTTAGTTTCTAGCTACCTTCAAGGTTTTATCTTTGGTTCAAGGTTTTTATCTGTGGTTTTTGGCTGTTTGACTCTGATGTGTCTAGGTGTGTTTTCCTTTGTGTTTATCCTTGTGAGGGCTTCTCAATTTCTTGCATTTTCAGTTTATTTTCATCAATTTTGAAAAATTCTCAGCCGTTATCTTTTCAAATATTTATTCTACTCCTTGCTCTCGCTTTTCTCCTGAGACTCAAATTATTATGTTGAACCTTTCGATATTGGTGCATACCTCTTGGATGCTCTGCTCTTTTTTTAAAAACTTGTATTTCAGTTTGGACAATTTCTGTTGACCTGTCTTCAAGTTCACTGATTCTTTTCTCAGCCATATCTAGTGTGCTGATACACTTGCTAAAAAAATTCTTCATCTCTGATATCACGTTTTTTAATTCAGTGTTTTTTTCCGGTTTCCATCTCTCTACTGAAATTCCCTATTTCTTCATGCATGTTGTCTACCTTTTCCACTATATAGGTCCATTATATTAATCAAAGTTATTTTAAAGTCTTTGATATTTCTGACACCTGGGTCATGCCTATTTCTGTTGATTGCTTTGTTACATACAGTCTTTTTTATTACTTATGTGTATGTTTCATATTTCTTGATTGAATGCCAAATATTGTGTATAAATATACATTGAAATAAATAAATTCAGAGATGGGCACACATCTTCTGTCGGGCCATTAGTGTGGGGATTGGGGCAGTCTAGTCAGTAGTTGAAAAAGGTTTGGGTTTATTGTTGTTATATTTACTGCCAGTGTACCAGACTTCCAATCACTGTAGGAGTGGTCTGCTGCTACTTTGTGTTTAGTGGGCGTCTGGATTGTGGAAGGATTTTTCGCAGTGTTCCTCTCCACACTCAGATTTCAGCAAGTCCATCATACCTATGGAATGGAAGGAATCTGACCCATGCTTTTTCACCTCTCCCGGTGGTAAACTGCTATTGCTTGTTACAATAGTGAGGTTCAAGGGGGTGTTTCCTCAGTTCTCTCACTCCAGCCTCAGTCTTAGGCCCTGCAGCCCTGGACTTCAGGGGTGGAGTCTCTGAGCAATTCTGCCCCTTCCCCAGTGGTAGCAGATCACTGCTTTGTATCAGTGCAGGATTCTGAGCTGAACTTACTTTCTCCCCTTCCTCCAGTAGTGGGCAGTTTTTTCTTCCACCCTTTCACCAGAGGCAGTGCATCTTTGCTTGGATCTCTCCTCTGCCCCAGCACTTGTAGCTTTTGCTTCATATAAGAGAAAGGTTCATGTAGCAGGTGGGTTTCATGACTTGGTGCCACCTACAGGGTCTTTCTCAGGCCTCCTGTCCTGCCCCTAATCTTTCTTACAAGCGACTAGTGGAAACCCTTGGAAAAGAACTAGGAAGTGACTTCTTTTATGTGTGGGGCTCCCAAAGTTTCTAAACTGTCACTCTCGGCCTTTTAAGAATTCATTTCAAATTTCAGCTGTTTTCGTCTCACCTGCTTTTATGATGACTGGCTCTTCCTTCTGTATTATGCCCAAAGTGAAACAGTTCGTTTCCCATCTCTCCTCCGAGGAGTGTGTCACCCGTTTGAACTCGTTTTACCTCCCAACCGTAGCTCCCTGGTGGGCTCAAGAAGTTACGCAGTTTTTTCTTGCTGTTAGGGTGTGATTGACATTCTCTTAAAGCTTTTTATGTCTAAGTGAAAGAAGAACCTTAAAAATTGCTTACATGTAATTTCCCCAGGATTTATAGTCGTGAGGATTTTGAGGTTATTTTATCTTTTGTTTTTGCTAGAAATGAAACTCTCCATATCCAAAGAGCGATTAAGACAGATAAAGTTAATGACTTGCAACACCATTACATTGTAGTTAATTTTATATCCTCAGAAAATAATCTGTCAAGCCCTTGACAAATGGCAAAGCATTTAATAAGTTAGCATTCATCTATTCAGGGTGCTTTGAAATTATTTGACTTTTAATTCTTCTATTATAGGTGAGAAAATTAGGACATAGAAAAATAACTTTTCCCAACTCCAGATTAAGGCATTAGTAAGGATAGGACTTAGAGGCCAGATATCTTAAGTCATGACTATTCTTTTGGCTTGTAGAATTGACTATATTATCTAAAGGTGTTGACTAGGTGATTTTATTCCATATTATTTAAATATGTCAATAGTCAAATATTCACCAGTGCCTTTGCATGGGGAAACAATGTATGGCATACAAAAGAAGTCTTGAAGACATGGTTCAGGCCTTTAAGAAGCTTTCACTTTACTTCAAATAGGAACTCAAGACATGTACATATAAGAATGTAAGTAGCGCCATAAGACAATGCATAAGTATCAGTGAGTGATATTGCCAAAAAATGCTATTGATGTTTAATGGAGCAATAATTTCTGCAAACATTTGTTGAGCTCCTACTGAGAACAGAGGAAGGAGAACATGGATGTTCAGTACAGCTACATTGAGAAGGAAGACCTGATTTGAGCCTTGAACAATAGATACTATTCAAAGAAGAGAAAAGTCAGACAGAGGGGAGAATAGTTCCAGTGAAGATGGCAGTGTACAAGGCATATTCAGTCAGGAAAGAGGAGAATGGTCTGGGTGGAGAGGGGGATTTATGCTGATGTGTGGTTGGAAAAGCAGATTGGCATTACATCGTTCGGAGCCTTGAAAGGCAGAATTGAGTAAAGCTTCAGAGGAGGGACTAGTTCATATGGAAGCTTTGTTTTAAGGAGGTTAATCTGGCAGTGGTGCATGGCAAGAACTAAAGAGGTGGGAACAGGAGGCAGAAAAGTCCAGCTGGAACTGAATCTAGTACAGTAATCCAGGACTGAGGTAATGAAAAAACTCTGAACTAGAGTATTCTCAGATAATAGATCTTTGAATGGACAGTTTAAAGAAAAATAGATGATATTCAGTGATTTATTAGATAATTGACAGCCAGGGAATTGGAGGAAAAATGATTAGCAATAGTCATCAAATAGTTTTTCTTAAAAGAAACAAATCTGAGTTTTTGCATAGGAGTAAGCATTTTCTTAGGCATCGGATAGTTGGTACAGCTGCCTATGATAACGATGACCACTTGCTTATTCCTTTTTTAATAGCCACGTGTTCCGTGACCAAACAGTGAGCCTCCTGAAAAGAACTACGCCTTTTCACTTCTCCTCTAAGCGTCTGGCTTATAGTAGGTTTGTTGAATTTAATCTGTAATTAGGGGTTCCTGATTATTATTTGAAATATTATATAAATCATGCCCGTGGTTGAAAGCACGGGCTCTGGAGTTGTTAGGTTTTCCAAGTTCTACTGCTTACTCAGCTATTAACCTTAAGAAAGTTAATTAACTTTCTTGAGCCCCAGTTTCCTCATTTGTAAATTGGGGATATTAATAGCGACTACTTCATGAAATTATGAAGTCTAAATTAGGACATTCAGGTAAAGTGGTTAGCATACTTCTTAGACCTCAGTAAATAGTAAACAGAAGCAAAGGCCATATACCTGGTTTACATTTAAGTGAAGGATAAATCTGAAATTCTCATGGCTTATGGATTCCAGGTATATATGTCTAAGAGGCTTTCTAAGATATTGCTTTGGTGGGAAGAACTGAGCTGAAATAAAGAATTTCCTGACAGCAAAGATTATTAAATGGTACAGTAGGCTATTGGTGCAAGTAGAAAAATCTTTAGAGAACGTAGATGTTCACCTTTTGTATATTTAGTGTACTAATGTAGATATATACACACACACATATAAACATACATGCCATTAAAGTTAGTGAACCTTTTTCATTTACATCCCCTCATTTGACCCTCCAACAATCCAGTGAAGTAGGAGGAATTAGTCTTTATCTGTTATTTAGGTGAAGGACTTGAAGTGGCTCTGAGTGCTAGGGGACTTGCAGGGTCACATCGCCAGAGTGGCAGAGCTGGGTGCCTGTACTCTTTTGATTCCCAAATGCTGTCATATTACATCTGGAGAAAAGTGATCTGAAGCACAGATATTTTGTGAGAAGAATGAAATACATGCTGTAATGCCAAAAAATAACTGGGAATAAAAGCAGATAACAAGACATTTGTTTCTGTTATAATGTGACAGAAAGCAAGGCTCTTGTGGTTTGGGATTGAGCATTCAGAGGAGAAATGGGGAGCAGTTGAATTTGGGTGCGACTACTCTTGGAACACTGCATCTGGTTCTGGCCTCCTCATCGCTGGGCTTATGGAAACCAGCTGGACAAGGTTCAAAGCAAAGCACCAAAATGATTAGGAGCTGAGAGCACTGATGAGTAAGGGAAGATTAAAAGAATTAAATATGTATAGTTCAGTTAGGTACAGACTACGGAAAGAGAAGCTAACTATGTACAAATATCTGAAATGTGTAGACATTAAAAAGGTAGATTAATTATTTAGCGTGATACATGGGGGGTGTAATATGCAGTCATAGGATGTAAATTTAAGCTGAACGTAAGGAGAAATTTCCTGATAATCTAGGAAAGCGCTCTGTGGCATAATCTTTCCCTAGAGAAGCCATAGAGATTGCAAGCCTTCTGACTTCTAAAACTTTCCTGTGAGCTAGGTATTAGACGATGTTAGAGACTTATTAACATGGTCAGGTGTGATAGTGATACTGTGTTTATATAAGAAAATGTCATTTTTTAGTGTTACTCTGAAATCTAGAGGTAGAACAACATGATGTAAAAGATTTGCTTAAAAGTACTACTACACAAAAGAAAGGAGGGAGGAAGGGAGGGAAAGAAAGAAAGAAAAAAGGAAAGGCAAAGAAGGAAGAGAAGGAGGGAGAAAGAAAAAGGATGAAAGAAAGGGACAGATGAAGCAAGAGTGATAGAATGTTGATAATGTTGAATCTGAAGGGAGGACTTATGTGAGTTCGTTTTACTCTTTTATGTCTATTTGAAAACTTTCATAATAAAAAATCTAAATTTTCCTGAACAAAACTCAGTAGTGTCTTATTACTCGCTGGCCTCCCTGAATAGAAAAGCCTTACGGCCCCACACACAGACTTCTGGTTGAGCCGGGCCTCTGCTCACCGCCTTAATCTGAGAGATAGATGGAGCTGGGCTGAAGGACTCTTTCTAAAACTGTAGAGGGATATCCAAGGAAATTCTTAGAATTGTAGGCCTCTAGTGGTAGCTTCAGGAGGTTGAATTTCTAGTGAAAGAGCAGAGAGCAGGGTTGTTGAACCATTAACTGACCTCTCCTGCTCTCCTGTCCCTTGTTCATGGAAAGTACTGGCCGTTGAGCAGAGAACCAGGTGCCTTCAGAATGGCCATATCCTATTCTCTTGAATGAAGAAACATTGCCCCCTTGTTTGTAGAGTTTGCGAAGCAAGAAGCGGGGTAACTCACGAAGTGAATGATTTCAAAACCCAGCAAACATCTATGAAGCTGAAGCTTTTAAAAACTTACAAAACCATCGTCCCTCCTTTAGCCTCTCAGGGCAGATCTCACCTTACCTTGCAGGTGAATGTTTAGGGCAAGAGATTTAGGGAACATTTGAAATGTGTATCCCAACTTTGCTCTTTTGTTTGTTAGAGGAGTATAAATATTTTATCTGAATTTCACTAATGGCAATCCAGCATGAATACAGACCCAGCATTTGAGGACCTGTCATGTCTGAATTTCTCCAGAGTGCACCACTAGGCCAGCATACGTGAGGTGGATTCCAGCTCAGTTTAAGAATGGATCCGGGAGCCACTGGAGCTGTCTGGAAATGTCGCAGAGGCTGAATGGTGGACAGGTTTGTCTGAGTCTCTCTCGTGTCCAGACGTCCTTCCTCCAGCCCCAACATCACTCGATTAGCTCAGGCCCTTATCATCTCTCACCTGGGCTATTGCAGTCACCGTATTTAGACTTCCTCACCGCTAGCCTCTTCCCTCTGCCATTATCCTCCACTTTGCCTCCAGCGTGGCTGTTCTGCAACACAGCTGATCGATCATGTCATGCCTCTGTTTAAACTCTTAGCACCTATACCTAGCGATTTTTCAAGACTCCAAGTGTATAGCAATGAAATCTTTCATCAGGGCTCAGTCAGAATCAATCCATCCTCATCTCAGTTGCCATGGTACCTCGTATACACGTTCATTACCATACTTAGCACCCCATTTTAATCATATCTTTACTTGTCTTCCCCACCAGACTGAGGGCTCTTTGAGGGCAATTACTATGTTATCATCTAATTTCCCCAGTGCCTGGCGCATTCTAGGCACTCCGTGTCATCAGATAAGCCTTAGGAGCCAGAATATGCCAAGTATAGGAAGACAGTGGACACTCAACAATTTTAAGGGCGTGAATAAAGTATAAAATAAATATTTATTTTATAAATAAAATACATTTTATTTTTTATATTTTAAAATTATTTTTTATATTTAATAAAATAAATATTAAAAATACATTTTTATAAATAAAAATGTCCTGAATAAAGGACATTCATTCAGCCCTTATTTATTGACCAGAGATCTAGCTGATCTCTCAATTAACCTTTAGCCTATCAGTGGTCCTTGAAGGCAGAAGCATTTCCCCCCATTTCCGGTGTAGTTGGGACAGGAATATGAGTAATGCAGTGAATGATACAGTCTAGAAATATTTATTCCTCTACACTAAGCTGTCTTTCAACTTTCAGATTCTATGAAAGAAACAAGATGATATATAGCTTATTCTAATTTGTGGTAACATTGTTTATTTGTTTCCTTTTTTTTATATTTAACTTTGTTTTATTTTCTTCCATCATTTATTTATTTATTTATTTTTTATTTGTTTCCTTTTTTAAAATATTTATTTATTTATTTTTGGCTGCGTCAGGTCTTTGTTGCTGCGGGCGGGCTTTCTCTAGTTGTGGCGAGCGGGGGCTACTCTTGGTTGCGGTCGGTGTGTGGGCTTCTCATTGCGGTGACTTCTCTTGTGGCAGAGCACAGGCTCTAGGTGCACGGGCTTCAGTAGTTACAGCACATGGGCTCAGTAGTTGTGGCCCGCGGGCTCTAGAGCGCAGGCTCAGTAGTTGTGGTGCATGGGCTTAGTTGCTCTGTGGCATGTGGAATCTTCCCGGATCAAGGCTCGAACCTGTGTCCCCTGCACTGGCAGGCGGATTCTTAACCACTGCGCCACCAGCGAAGCTCCTATTTGTTTCCTTCTTAAGGAGGAGGTGGAATTGGATTGTTTGTTTGGTTTCTTCTTCAGTAAGAAGCATCTTAATATAACTAGTCTGGACATCTGTCCCATTTTCAAAAATTACAAGTTTCGATCATTGCTAAACTGTACAGATCCCAATCTGTCTGCTCTGCATATATTTGCATTTATAAAAGCAGAAGCAGCCTAGAAGTTTTTCTAATGCAATCCCCTAAATGCATCAAGTGTTAGATTGCTTTCCCCCATTGGTTCATGCATTGCTAAGGGCTTAAAAGGATCATTGATTTGAATTATTGAATGTGAACAGCAGGTTGAGTTTCTTTTTTTTTTTTTTTATAAGGATGTTTGGGACATTGCCTTAGTTTTTTTGTTTTTAAGTTAAATCTCATTTTTCTCTGAAAATAAGAAGTTAAAGCTGTATTCACATAAGCTCCCAAAGTGCCAGATTTTCATTGTTTTTAAACCATATGGGAAATGTTTGATTCTGACGGAACATTGCTGCTGAAAATTGGGCTGAAATTTCTAGGCTGAAAATATAGTTATAACTACTGTTATTCTAGTGTTGTTTTATTTTTCCTTTCTTTTTTAAAAATTTTATTTATTTATTTTTGGCTGCCTCGGGTCTCCGTTGCTGCACGCGGGTTTTCTCTAGTTGCAGCAAGTGGGGGCTACTCTTCGTTGCTGTGGGCGGGCTTCTCATTGCGGTGCCTTCTCTTGTGGAGCACCAGCTCTAGGAGCGCGGACTTCAGTAGTTGTGGCTCGCGGTCTCTAGAGCGCAGGCTCAGTAGTTGTGGTGCACGGGCTTCATCGCTCCGCGGCATGTGAGATCTTGCCGGTGCAGGACTCGAACCCGAGTCCCCTACATTGGCAGGCGGGTTCTTAACCGCTGCGTCATCAGGGAAGTCCTATTTTTCCTTTCCTGAAGTTGATGCAGAAGAACTAAAAGAGAGAGGGAGAGATCCTATCTATAATAAAAAGCCATCCTCGATTTTTGTTGTCTTGAAATTTAAGCTCGTTTTGACTTAAATTCAGTAAACACAGTCCTAGACTTTAAATGTTGAACATTTTTATTGTGTAATTTAAATTTTAGTTCCTATTGTTTTTTGATGGTTTACTCTTTCCCTGTGGAAAGGCAGTTGTGCCGTGTCAGCACAATTTGTGATGGTAACATCTGGGTGAATGGATTTATTTCAGTTTGTGTTCTATTCAGAAAGCTTGCCAAAAATAGAGACTTGTTTGTGATGTCTAGTGTGGCTTCCTAAAACAAAGCAAAGAGTCTTACTTCATTCGTCAGGACACTACACAAATAAAAAAATGGAAGTCTCATTCACATAAGGCAGTCATGTGATGTAAAAAGTTAGGTAAGGGGATTGATAGAGTGACCATATAATTTAGTATCTCAACCCCGATGCTTGTGAGAGTGAAATGGGAGTCCTAAAATAATTGAGACATTATTGATCCACAGCAGGTCTAAACTGGGGTTATCCAGGACAACCAGATGCCATTGTCACCCTAACTACTTGCAACTACTATTTAAAGTCTCATTTACCGTGGTATATAGCAAGTTCTTCTGGGAATTCTCGTACGTCATTGATGTAGCTGTGTCAAGGAGTGATATGGTAGGCATTCTAATATATCAGGCAGTATAACACTTTCCTGGATTTCTAGTAGGTAAAAGGCGTGTTAGGGCAGAAGACAGAGCAACTGGGACTTGACAAAGGCTTTAACGCTGCCTAATGAAAAACCTGCTATAGCTAATGATTAATTGTTATTGGCTAAATATCTTTCTTAGTAAATCAGATATATTTAGCACTTGTAGGAGGGCACAGAAATTGATAGCCTACAGGGGAAAGTTGTGATTTGGGTTGCCTGTGGCTTTGATTCCAGAATCAGAAATATTAGCCAAGGATGTCAGCAAATGAAATACGTTTTCTTTGTTACATGTCATGAGATGCAGCTACTGCCCTATTTTCACTTACAGTCTTCCTTCTGAATTAATATACCTTAAAAATAGCTGCGGATTCTCAAATCTGTAAGAATAGTATATGTTGCTTGCCACAATTTCTTTTCTCCTGAAGATCTCTTCAAGGTCTTTCAAGAATGCAGTTTAACTTAGCAAATAGTAGGGGACCTACTCTGTGTGTTAGATGCCTCTGAGATACAAAGAGGAGGGTGAGTCTCTGCCCTCAAGGCATTTTCTATAATACAAGAAAATAAAGTGAATGCATAGCAATACAGTACTACAGAGGCAGTTGCCATTAAAAAGATACATACGTTACAGCGGGGTGGTGGGTATAAGGATATTTATAACACAAGTCTATAATTTTCTGCATGTTTGAAATATCACTTAAAAAAATTTAAAGCTGTATATCGCTATATCTATATAGTACCAGGAGAATTCAGGGAACTGGGCAGCTACATCCGGTTATGAGGATCTGTGTTGGGTTTATCTGCCCTTTTCTGCAACATTCCATTTCCTTTAATTGTCACTTAGCTTCCCTAAAAACTCTCTCATGAAAAGAGTCTTCTTTCTCCCACACCTATTCAGTGGTAGGCAGCACAACACACATTCTTTCGGGTGCCCAGAACATCCCCCATGGTTTGCCGCTAAGAGTTTTTGATGTGAGGTTCACTCTGTCTTTCTCTCTTAACCTTGCCCATGTCACATACACTGCGTCTTGGCACCTGCACCCAAGACTGCCTCTCTCCTCACCCCATCCCTTGCCAAGGCAATCTGGTATATGCCCACTACTCACCTTCCCCAGAGCACAACTCCAATCCAAGCCACACACAGCTCTTTACAGGACTCTGCAGTGGGTTCCTTTCTCTCCCCGCACAGGTCTTGTTCTCTGAGCACCTGAAGGAGGTGAGACTGGGGGAGAAGCAGGTGTAGAAATCCAGAGGATGTTGAGAAGTGCCTGTGCTGGCTTGAGAAGTGTTATATTCAGGAGTTACCGCTGGGTTGGTCTCAAAGGAGAGATGGAGGCTGAAGAGCTGAGATTCTTCAATGTGTGACGGATGTTCTAGGGAGAGTGTAGATGGAGAAGCTGAATGACTTCTGAGTCCTTAGTCGTCCCAAATCAGGCCGATGTGGTAGGAGGAAGCCTGGGGAGAATGAAGGGGGTACTGGTCAGTGCTAATGAGGGAACTGGTCAGGTCAGAGCCAGTGATCACCGAACCTGGAGAACTTGAGTTTGTTGGTCATCTTGAAAAGAGTAGGTTCAGAGACCATTTGAAATTATTTGTAATTGCATTATTCTGGGCCAAATGACCAGAAAAACAACCAATACTTCCTGAGCAGTTACTGCATGCCCCGCTCTGTATTATTCCCACTGAGGTCTCCCAGCAGCCCTCTAAGATAAGTACCATATCCCCATCTTACAGATGACAACACTGAGGCACAGAGAAATTAAGTAGTTTGCCCAAGGTTACACCAGCTGATTAGTGCAGAGCGAAGATTTGAACCCAGGCACTGTGACCCCAGAGCCCATGCTCTTAGTTACTAGGCTGATGCTCATAGAAGATTCTGTGGGGGGTAGGGGGAGAAGGGGAGGAGAGGGGAGAGGCGGGGAGAGGCGGGGAGGGGAGGGAGCACCTCTGGACTAGAGAATTAGGAGTTGTTTACACAGAAGTAAAAATGAAAGCTGTAGTTGTGAATGAGATCAGTGAGGAGAGTGAACTTAAGTGTGTGGAAGAGAGAGAGACCCAGTAATCACAGGGACAGTGAGCTGATCACTAGCTGAGGATTAGACCCTTGAAAATATCTACGGATAGACCCAGGTTTCTTAGACTCTGAAGAACTCACATCGCCTTTGATGAGCGCAAGAACTTCATATCCTCCTGTAATGTTATTTATAATGCACGTCACATTAAGTACTGTGAAGGAAATCAAAGCAATGGACAAAATGCCACTTTGTTTTTGAACTCAACCCTTACTCCCAGATTCTGATATGTGTCTATACGGGGGCTGACAACACACACACATACACACACACAGGAGCAGCCCTGGCTTGGCAGGTGGGAGGAGAAAGTTGAACAGAATGAGCCATTTGAGAGAGGGTCAGTCAGAGGCCAAGAGAGGAGACCGGGACAGGGTTTCGTAGTGAAGCCCAGGGGATGAGGCCTCTCATCTAAGAAGAGAATGGCAGTGCTGCTGGATGCGGAGGGCAGGGTTCCTTCGGGGGCTGCTGAGATCTGTTCACCTTGGTAATAACACTGGTGCATATGCAGTAGTGTAAGGAAATGGATATTGTGTTTACAAGCAGACAACGTGGTGGGAAAACATATTTTCAGACCTATAATGGATAATAGAACAACAAGCTGAAACCCTCCAATCCATTTTCTTGCTTTCCTGAGAGAACTGATCATTAGAATTGCGGGTAACCTTGAGAAAGGAAGAAAAAAAGCTCCACTGGAGCTGGGCTCATTTTCAGCTGTCAGCGGAAAAATACAATCCCGTACCAGCCTCCGGCAAAGCTCTCCGTCTTGGCCAGCCAGTAGTTGTTTTCCAACTTCTCTCTGTTACCTTTAAAATCCAAACATTTTTCCGTCCGTTCTTTTCTGCTGTGCCAGCGCTGATCAAGCTAAGTGCGAGCATTTGCAGCATCAAGACACCAGGATTACTCACGATGTCCCTGGACATGCAGATGCGGACGGCCCACCTCCTGCAGCTGCTGGATCAGGCTGTGCTTTTTTTTTTGGTAGAAGTTCTTTACATATTTGCATTGTTAACCCCTTGTCAAATATATGGTTTGCAATTATTTTCTCCCATTCCATCGGCTGTCTTTTCTTTTACTAAAAAGATTGTTTTATTGAATTAATTCAACATGTAGCGTTGTGTAAGATTAAGGTATACAGTATGTTACTTTGATACATTTATGCATTGTAATATTGTAATATGATGTTTTAGCGATATTTATCACATTACATAATTATAGTACAATATTATTGTCTGTATTCATTATACTGTGCATTAGATCTCTATGGCTTATTTACTACTTGTTACACATTTGTACCCTTAAACACCATAAATCTTATCCACACCCCATCTCCCTGGTCACCAGCATTTTTACTCTCTACTTTTTACAGGTTGACTTTTTTAGATTCCATGTATAAGTGACATACAGTACTTGTCTTTGTCTGACTTATCTTGCTTAGCATAATATACTCAAAGTCCATCCATGTTGTCACAAATGGCAGGATATCCTCCCTTCTCATGACTAAATAATATTCTGTTATGTATATGTACCACGTGGTTGTTTTTCCATTCATCTGTTGATGGGCATTTGAGTTGTTTCCATGTTTTGGCTAATGTGAATGTGCACTCCCATATTTACTGAAGCATTATTCACAGGCCGTGCTTTTGAAGGGATATGGTAACAGCCACGTTCAGTCAATCTTGCCTTGAACTAATGGACGAAAAGAGGCAGCTGACCCTCCACTGTAAGGGATAGCAACACTCTAAGAAATCATTTTTTTTTCTGTGTCAGTTTCCTACCTTTCCCTAATTTCATAGATGAAATCACGTGTGTAGAACCAACTTTGCAATTTAGCTCTGAAGTCCAGAATGGCTACATGGGAGTGCCGTGCCTTTTCAGATACTTATTCCCTTATGTGTTAAATCACCCAGAAAGCTGGAGGGAGATGCTTTCCTGCTTGAGCAGGTGCAAGAAGGGTGCTATCTGAAGGATATTCCGACATTTTACAGTTGAAAGTATGTGGAAGGTCTGGGAGTATTAATAATAACTATTACTTTTTATTTTTTTAAATAAATTTATTTATTTTTGGCTACATTGGGTCTTCGTTGCTGCGTGCGGGCTTTCTCTAACTGCAGCGAGCGAGGGCTACTCTTCATTTTGGTGAGCGGACTTCTCATTGCGGTGGCTTCTCTAGTTGCGGAGCGTGGGCTCTAGGCACGTGGGCTTCAGTAGTTGTGGCTCGCGGGCTTAGTTGCTCCGTGGCATGTGGGATCCTCCCGGACCAGGGCTCGAACCTGTGTCCCCTGCATTGGCAGGCGGATTCTTAACCACTGCGCCACCAGAGAAGCCCCTATCTTTTTATTTTTAACCTCAGAGGCAGGGAGTGGAGTCAGTTATACTGCTCAGTTCACGGCACACTTTTATTGCCATGCCTTACAATGCCTGCTCTTCTTTCATGTATTTATTCCCCATTCCTGTTCTCTCACTGACCACGCCCCCTTACCCCCATAGGTGATTTGCTCTAATGTGTTTACTGTTTATTTGTTTATTTGTGTGCATTCTTACAAATTGTGTACTATCAACCTACATAATGCTGCTTACTGTGTTACGTATCTTTCTCTTTCTTTTTTCACTCAACTAGGTTTTTAAGATTTATCCTTGTTGCTATGTGCATATCAAGTCTATTGATTCTAAGTGCCGCAGAATATTCCACAATTCTTATCTCTTCATTGGGTGCTTAGTATATGCTAGGTTCTATATTAAAGTGCTTTAGATGCGTGATCTCACTTGATCTTACCGACAACCCAGGAGCAGCGTACTGTAATTTTGGCCGGATTCCCAAACCGAGTGAAACAAATCAGAATCATGATAGGGGATTCGACAGAGTGAAACCAGTGTGCCAGGAGCCAGGTAGTATTTGCTCAGCATAACTCAGGGGCTGCTCTAGCAGCCCCTTCCTGCTTCATTTCTTCTCTTGGACTCTAAACACTGCTGATTTCGACTCATGAGTTCAGCAAATGATTCTTGGGAATCACCTAATACCCAAAGGCAAAGGAGCTGCAGTAAGCCTTGGGATCCATGTAAATTCTCTCGAAAGAATAATTTTATAGAAGCTAAGGTGGCCTCAGTGCCCCTTGAACATAGTGTGCTCAGCCCAGACTCAAGCCTAGTGGTTCCAATAGGAAATTACAGAAATTTTGAGCTTCATAGCAGGATCTACATCTTCAGTGGCACAACCAGTTGGGTAAAGAGACAATTGCCTGTGATCTCAGTTGCCTCCTTTTCTCCGGTGGAATGGAGAGATGGTGGGATGTGTCACTTGAGTGTTGCCTAACAATCTCATGCAAGAGGCTGGAAACTGTGACTGCAGATCATAAGTATGTAAAAATTAATAGACTCTTTATGCAGAATATGAACTCTTGTATGGATATAGTTAAAGGGTTGTCCTTTATGTCTTGATTCCCACCTGAATCTGGTAGAATAACATATACCCCTTAAAAACTTTTTGTCAACAATTGCACTATATCCAGTGTAACTCCCAAATCAAACTCCACGAAAATGCTTCAAAACCCAGTATAGGGAGATTTTTAACCATGTGTGACAAAAGAGAGCTTACTTCAGTGTTGAAATTCTTCAGAGAAGTATTTAATTATGTTCTCTCAGATCTTGTATTTTGTTTCTCAAGTCTTCATTTCTATCTTATTCATTTTGGAAGTAATGCATTTAAGTAAAACTTTCAGTGATCGAGTATCTTTGGAAAATTCTCTGGTTCCTTTCATATTTCTGTAAAAAATAATGCTGATATTACATTTCTTTCAAATTGTTTATTTCTCTAAGGATTTAAAGCATATGTCTAATTTATATTGACTAGTTTTCACTTCTGGTCATCAAGCTTCTGTTCTCTTATTACCCTGTAAATCCAACTGGCTAATCTAATAAAGAGCTTCTAACAGATCCTTTTTTCCAGTATGTCTTATCTTTTGACTGAATGCCAGTAACAAACTTAACTGTTAGGATTCTTTGCAATATTTCCCAGAGCACACTGACTACTTCCCTCTTCTGAGAGTAATGCCAAAGTATGATGCAATAAGATAATGTGAACCCAGCATGGACATAGCAAAAATTGGAAGGAAAGGAACCTCTCTGGGCTTGAGCCATAGATGATAGGCTCACTGAATCTAGGCTCTGAAAGGTCCCCAGGTGAAACAGACATAGTCTGTGCCCATGAAGTACAGAGGAGGGATGGAAGAGTCATGCCTGATGAAGCTTGATACACACCAGGGAGGAACTCAGAGCTGCCCTGTGCAGCCCAGGGGTCAGGGAGGGCCTCCCATAGGGAGCAGCCTCGGAGCTGCCAGGTGATGGGGAAACTCTAGGTCAGTTCTTCTGACTTCCCAGAGCTGCTTTTTCACATCCACTCATTGGCATTGGAGTGTGACCACCTTCAGGGACCCACAAGTCTGCTGGGTCCTCTTCTCTGCAGAGTAGTAATAACACTAACATGGAACCAGGCCCTAGGAAAGGGCTGTCACCATATCCTACTCAGAAACTAGTTCACTGGAAGGACCTATGGGCCACTCACTTTCTGATTGCAGAAGCCCATGGACATTTCCATTGCTAGGTCTCCTTTTCTCCTTCTCTTCCTTAGAATCAGAATTTAGAGAACACAATGTGCCAGAAAGTCATCCCTTCCTTGCAGGGCAAGACCTAAGGGCCTTTCCCAGCAGGAATAAGAGTGGATGCAAGTTTCCTCTTCTTCCTGTGGTGGATAGGCTCTCTGACAGCCCAGAAAATTTTAATTACTTGGGTTTTTTTTTTTGCCACACCCCAGGGCTTTCGGGACCTTAGTTCCCCGACCAGGGAGTGAACCTGGGCCGTGGCAGTGAAATCACCGTGTCCTAACCATTGGCCCGCCAGGGAATTCCCAGCCTGGAAAAATTTGACACCAGCCTGGCAGGCAGCCCAAAGTGGTGGGGCGGGATGGTGGTGGGATGAATTGGGAGATTGGGATTGACATGTATACACTAATATGTATAAAATGGATAATTAATAAGAACCTACTGTATAAAAAATAAATAAAATAAAATTCAAAAATTGAAAAAAAATTTGGGTCTTTGTGTTGAGTCTTCGTTGAGGCGTGGGGCTTCTCATTGTGGTGGCTTCTCTTGCTGCGGAGCACGGGCTCTAGGTGCGCAGGCTTCAGTAGTTGTGGCGTATAGGCTCAGTAGTTGTGGCTTGGGGGCTTTGTTGCTTCGCAGCATGTGGTATCTTCCTGGACCAGGGCTTGAACCCGTGTCCCCTGCATTGGCAGGCGGATTCTTAACCACTGCATCACCAGGGAAGTCCCTTCTTCCTTATTCTGAGCTCTATGCCTTCAGAGCCTATTCTGATTATCCTATGATGTCTGCCTCTCCCTCTTCTCTGTTAGAAATGGAAAGACATGGAAGCCACTTGCCTTTTACTGAATGAAGAATTAGTTAAAGAAATAAAAATTGATAGGAAAAATGAAAATATAAATTAGGCAGTATACTAACAGGAATGAGAAGATAGTTGACTCAATTAAAAACTGACAGGAAGGAAAAAAGAAAAGAGGGAAGAGAGGACCAAAATAATAACCTGAATGACCTATTTGTTAGAAAAATAACATCAGAGAAAGTAGATATTGTTTATACTCATGTATATTTCTATAGAGTAAAATTTATAGATATCATATCTGATCCTTTCTGAGTAAAGAGAGCTGCAGGTAGAATTAAGAGATTCAAAGAAATGTAAAACCCTAGCACATGCTATGTCTACCTGGAATGGTTACTCATCTGCTCTAAACTATGAAGTGTTTAAGACTCAGCTTTAATGTAATTAAGATACATAAACTGTATTTACATGTAAGTTTGTACACTATGTACATTGTAAAATGTAAATTGGTACAGCCTCTATGGAAAACAGTAGGGAGGTTCCTCAAAAAATTAAAAATAGAACTGCCATATGATCCAGCAATCCCACTTTGGTGTGTGTACCCAAAGGAAATTAAATCTCTATCTCAAAGAGATACCTGCACCCCCATGTTTACTGCAACATTATTTATAATATTCAAGCCATGGAAACAACCCAAGTATCCATCGATGGGTGAATGGACAAAGAAGATGTGGTATGTATACAATGAAGTATTATTCAGCCATAAGAAGAAGAAAATCCTGCCTTTTGCAACAACATGGATGGACTCTGAGAACATTAGGCTAAGTGAAATAAGTCAGACAGAGAAAGACAAATACTGTATGACCTCACTTACATGTGGAACCTTAAAAAACTGAAATATACAAACAGAAAGGATTAGTGGTTGCCAGAAGCAGGTGTGAAAGGCAGAAGAGATGGGTGAAGGTAATCAAAAGGTACAAAATTCTAGTTAGAAGATAAGTTCTGGGGGTGTAATATGCAGCATGGTGACTGTAGTTAACAATACTGTACTGTATATTTGAATGTCACTAAGTGAGTAAATCTTAAAAGTTCTCATCACAAGAAGAAACATTTGTAACTGTGTGAGGTGATGGGTGTTAACTTACTGTTGTAATTATCTTGCAAAATATACAAATAGCGAATCATTATGTTGTACACCTTAAATGAATACAATGTTAAATGTCGATTATATCTCCATAAAACGGAAGAAAAGGAGACTATAAAGAGAGAATGAGAGAACGAGGCAGGAGAACACTCAGGATTTCTTACTTCTCAGTCTCCAAAATCACAAGTGTCTCAGACAAAAGAGGAAAAAAGCAACTCTATGAAAGAAAATCTTGGTGCTGTAAGGTTTAAAATGTACTCCTGACCCAACTCCACCATTGAAATCCTCCCCAGTGTTGCACAGCAAAGGATCCCAATCCTAGGAAGTGTTAAATTGAATTTCTGTAACATAAAATACAAAAAGTACTGTGAAGCAACAGTTACTAAATCTGAACTGGTACAGGAATAAATCAGCAGATCAATGAGGCAGATCAATCAACAGATCAGTGAGGCAGAAATCAAGTCCAGGAATAGACTCAAATGCATAAAGTAATTTAATATAAAATAAAGGTAACATGGTGAACCAGTGGAAGAAAATTGATCACGCAATAATTGATATTGAGGTAATTGGCTTGTCACTGGGAGAGAAGTAAGCTTATTCCCTACACTAAATGAATTGGAGATGGATAAAAGACATCTGTGTGTGCTAAATACATTGAAAATATAGTTTTTAGAGTATCTGCTGGAACCAACCATGCCACTGATCAAATAAAGATGCAGAACTGTAAAACAGACCCAGTTTATCAAAGCATTTTATTTAAAAAGTTTGTTTACTTTTTAAAAAATTTATTGAGGTATAGTTGATTTACAATATTATATAGGTTTCAGGTATACAACATAGTAATTCACAATTTTTAAAGCTTATACTCCATTTATAGTTATTATAAAATATTAGCTGTATTTTCTGTGCTGTACAATATATCCTTGTAGCTTATTTATTTTATACATAGTAGATTGTATCTCTTAATCCCCTACCCCATCTTGCCTTTCCTTCCTTCCCTCTCCCTAAAAAGCATTTTATTTTTAACATTCTGCACTGACTCGCTGAATGAGCATTAATATGGAAGTTGCCTTTTCAAATGATGAACTCAATCTTCCCATTCAATGTAGGAACCTCTAATATTTAAAAAATAACTGGACCAGTTTTTTTTAGGCCCGGTGAGAGCTAAACGTTATACCTGAAGGACCAGGAGATTGGTAGTTCTTTGCATAGAGGGTCAGAGTTAAAGTTGAGCTAATTCTGACATCTATTAACACGAAGCAAAATTAGTAGAGTATACCTGCTTGGACGCTTTTATGGTTAAATTTGTTTATTGAACCAACAGATGCAGTTTATATTGGGAATTTTTAACATATCAACATGATCTTGGCTTAGCCTAGCAAAATAATATATTTTGTTTATGTTAACTATTTTCCTCAACAGGCTGATTTTAGCTGCTTGAAGAAAAGACATACACACAAACACATACATTTAGAAATTATATCATATCAAAATTCAGTCCTAAATGTCAGGGCGCAGAACTACATCCTAACAACAGAGATGCATATAAAATTTGTATTTTTGTGTTTCAGAAATTACTCATAGGAATTTGATAATGATTTTGTGGATATGATACCAAAGGCACAGGCAACAGGAGAAATAAGAAGGCAAGTAGGACTTCATAAAATTTTTAAATTTTGTGCAACAATACACTTTCAACAGAATAAAAAGTCATCCCACAGAATGGGAAAGAATATTTGAAAATCATACACTTGATAGGGAACTAATATCCAGAATATATAAAGAACTCCTAAAACTCAACAACAACAAAAACAAATGACCCAATTCAAAAATGGGCAAAGGACTTGAATAGACATTTCTCCAAAGAAGACACACAAATGACCAATAAGTGCATGAAAAAGATGCTCAGCATCACTAATCATAAGGGAAATGCAAATCAGAACTACAATGGAATGCCATCTCATGCCCATTAGGATAGACACAATTAAAGCAAAACAAAACAAGACAGAAAACAGCAAGTGTTGGCCAGGATATGGAGAAATTGCATCCCTTGTGCACTGTTGGATGGGAATTTAAAATGTAAAAAATAGTACAGCTGCTGTGGAAAAGTGTGGTGATTCCTCAAAAAATTGAAACTAGAGCTACTATATGATCCAGCAATGCCACATCTAGGTATATACTCAAAAGAATTGAAAACAGAGTCTTGAAGAGATATCTGTATACCCATGTTCATAACAGCATGATTCACAATCATAGCTAAAACGTGGAAGCAATCCAAGTGTCGACAGATGAATAGATAAGGAGAATGTGGTTATACGTACAAGGGAACATTTTTCAGGAAATAAAAAGTAAGGAAATTCTGATATATGCTACCACATGGATGAGCCTTGAGGACATTATGCTAAGTGAAATAAGCCAGTCACAAAATACAAGTACCATATGATTCCACTTACTTGAGGGACTTGGAGTAGTTGAAATCATAAGAGACAGAAAGTGAATGGTGGTCACCCGGGGCTGCAGGGAGGGGAAAAGGGGAAATTATTGTTTAATGGGTACAGAGTTTCAGTTTTACAAGATGAAAAAAGTTCTGAAGATGGATGGTGGTAATGATTGCACAACATACGAATGTACTTAATACCATTGAACTGTACCCTTAAAACCCATCAAGATAGTATATTTTATGTTATGTGTATTTTACAATTTTTAAAATTATTTTAAAAAATTTCTAATAAGCAAAATATCAATAGTTCCACAATCAACCCTCAATTACCTGAGGGAAAATTAACGTGGTTAAAGACTCAAAATGGCATAATGAAATATACCCAAAAGGACGGAAAAAAGGAATGAAGAGTAATAAATGAGGACATTAGGGCACAGGCACCATGAGGGCTGGGAAATGAACTTGCTTTTGAATGAAAGCAAAAGGTAAGACTAACACGCAGAAGTACCACAAATTGATAGCTGAGCTCTTATGATGTAACTGTTCTAATCACTTGACATCCATTAACTCATTTCATCCACACAGCAGCCCTCTGAGGCAGACGTTATCATCCCCATTTTACAGATGAGGAACACACCCAAAGAGACTGAGCAACTGGCCCAGGTTCATAGCTGACACGTGGTGGAGGTAGAATTTGAACCTGAAATTGACTCTGATCCGTGTTCTCAGTTGCTGCACGAAGTGAATATCAACGTTGGCAGAAGTGGGCCCCACATCTGCCTCTGTGTTTTCCAGTAGCCGAAACAGAAAGTGTGATCAGATCTCACTTTAATAAAAAAAAAAAAAATCTCAAGGCAGAGAAATAGTGTCTTGATGAACACACCCTGCTGTGTGTGTTTGTGTATATACCAACCTCACTGATACTTTCCAGGTGGCCCACGCATTTATGCTCTAATGTCTTACAGAATAAAAATGGCCAGAGTTCAGGTGTGGTTTCTAGGCCCTGAGGTTCGGACTGAGCTTTTGTTTTTATCTTTCCTTGTAGACTTTATTTTTTAGAACAGCTTTGGGTTACAGAAAAATTGAGAAAACAGTACAGAGTTCCCGTATACCCCACACCCAGAGTCCATGATTATTACCATTTTACGTTAGTATGGTACATTTGTTACGATGGATGAACCAATACTAATACATTTTTATTAACTCAGGTCCATCCTTCATTCAGATTTCCTTACTTTTTACCTAATGTCCTTATTTTCTTCCAGGAATCCACGTGACATTTGATTTTCATGGCCCCTTAGGCTCCTCTTGGCTAGGACTGAGTTTTCATCTGCCTTAGGCAGAAAATGAGGATGTCAGCTTAGTTCCTTTGAAGCATCACAGCTCCATATTTTCAAGCGCTATACAAACAGCCTAATGTTATGATGGCTCATAACAGTGTTTCAAGGTGGTGAACATCTCTGTTTTCTGTGCCAACCGAAAAATCTGCTGCTTAGTCTCCTGCCAGACGACTGATTGGGTATGCAAGAGCATTTTTCCAGGTAAAGTATCTTTCCTGGGATTTCTTAAAATGCAGGCTTATATGCAATAATTGTCCAATTACAAGACTTACGTTCACATTTCATCCATTCTATTTTCACTGACTATATCTCCAATTCTGAAAAGTATGGTTTTAATCACTCAGAAAATTTAACATGACTGTAATTATATTTTCGCCATCAGCTTCCCCTCCATCAGCTCTTTCCCTTTTGCCAATTTGCTTATAAACACACTCAGGATTCCCCAAGCTTTAAAAAGCAAAGAAAAAGTTTCTTAGTATCCAGTTACTGTCTGATTCCCTTGTTCCATTCATGGCTGGAATTCTTGAAAGTCTGGCCTGTATCATTATTTCTGTTTCATTTCCATCTTTTAATTTCTTAATCCAGGATAGTCAGGCCTCCTTCACTGCTTGAAACTTCTCCCTGAGGGTGACTCATAAGCTCCACATCTAGTCACCTTTTCTTGCTTCTCTTCCTTCTTATGCTCTTAGAGCATCTGACTGTGTTGTTTATTTCCTCCTTTGGAGCGTCTGTCATTTGGTTTTCAGAACATGAAGTGATGAGGTTTTCTTTTCGCTTTCCAACCATGCCGTTATCTTTTCAGCTTCCCTTCCCCTCTCGTGTCCTCGATGTCATTGTTTCCCAGGATTGGCCTCACCTCTTTGTCTTCCCCAGGCCATCCTGTCCACACACGTGTTTATGACATTGTTATATCTATGTCAATAACTCCCGTCTTTCTCTAAAGCCCCAGTTTCCCATTTACAAAAGTCCGTAGACATTTCCAATTGAATATCTCTCTAATATATTTAACCTGCTGAATATCTAACAGATAGTCTTTCCCACCAAATCAGTTCTGCTTCAGCTTTTCCTGTTTCCTCTTGGTGATACCACACTTCTCCCAGGAGGCCAGACTTGAAACCTTGAATTTTTTCACAGCTTCCCTCTTGTCTCCCATAATTAATCAGCAACTGCTATCAATTTTTCCTTGATAAAATCTTTCTATACTTCCTTTTCTGCTATTATAATTCATTCATTCATTCAGCAAATATTTATTGAGTGCTTACTATACACCAAACATTTTTGTTTTGTTCTCCTGTCTCTAGTTGGTCCCCTGCCAATCAATTCAAAAGTACTGCCAGGTGTATATTCAAAATATTCTATTCTGATTATGTCATCTCCATGCTTAGAAACATGCAACGGCTGCCCTTTGCCTACTGCAAAATACAGAAGCACTCTGCAGAGTCCTAAGGGTTCCGTGGAGCTCCTTAAAGGTACCAAAGTATGTGAGATTAATGGGAGGAAGCACTTCAGCTACAGCAGCTCTGTCTGCTCCCATTTAATAATTGTCTTTAAAAGCTAAAAAAATGTTTTCAACACTACTGTTTTAGCCTTAGCCTATTACTTAATGCCATCTTCAATCAAACTCTAAATGACTTTCCAGACAGACAATCCACTTTTTAACCAAATGAGACTACTGGTTGTCACCTATGGAAATCAAGTAATCCACCACCCCTTCAAGCCTTCGCTCCACCATCACCTTTTCCTGGAATGTCCTGTGCTCATCTAACCGTGTTGAATTCCATACCCTAACTTTTATTTTATTTTTTATTTTTTAAATTAACTAATTTTTTTTTTTTGGTGGTACGCGGGCCTCTCACTGTTGTGGCCTCTCCCGTTGCGGAGCACAGGCTCCGGATGCGCAGGCTCAGCGGCCATGGCTCACGGGCCCAGCCGCTCCGCGGCATGTGGGATCTTTCCGGACCGGGGCACGAACTCGTGTCCCCTGCATCAGCAGGCGGACTCTCTACCACTGCGCCACCAGGGAAGCCCCATACCCTAACTTTTAAATGCTAGCTCAAATTCCAAGAAGAGTGTTCCTTTTTCTGAAAGTCTATGAACTTGGTTTCACAAATCTTTTTGGCACTTATTACAATACTTGATTTTGTTATTTGTAAGTTCATTCCTTATATGCCCTTAGATGATCTCAAAGCGTTTTAGGCTCCTTGAAGGCAAAAGTGATGTTCTAAATAACTTTCTATCTTCCATAGTAGCTAACATAGTACCTCATCTGTCAAAAGCAAGGGACAGACATTTGTTGAATGAACAAATCTGTTTCCCTATGGTCTTGCCATGAAAGATCCTGTCAAAAAGAAAAAAAAAATTTGTACAGTCAGTCTTTTGTGTGTATTCGTGTAAAGGAGAGCAAGAGAAAAGAAAATGAGGAACCATGAAAATGAGGGGCAAGTAAGAATAATATGTAGAAAAACCATATTTTCTTATTCAGGAGCACCCATGAAGGTAAATTGGGTAAGCAGTAATCTTTCTTCACTTTGTATTTAGTTCACTTTTTTTTCACCTTAGTTTTGATGAATTCACATAGGAGACAGTAAATTATTAAAGTTTTCCGTATCCCTGGAGATAAGAAGGGCTGCTATGTTCATTAGATAGATAGGGAAGCTCAAATTATCAGTGACTTAAACAAGGACACATGGCATAGAAATGAAGCATAAACCTCCAGGTGCGGGTTATAGAATTTGGATTCCCAGCTTGTGACTCTTCACCTTTCGTCTCTCTCCCCAGAGTTCTGATCTTTTCTTGTGCATAGGAACATCATGTTTTTTCTCACCATCCTTAGGATTACAACAGCCCCTTTAAAGCCTCCTTTATACATTCAATAACATCACCAGTCAGTGTTCTTCGAGACACTGACTGTATATCCTTATGTACACACACGGTTCCCACTTTAACACAGAAAGTCCGCAGCACTGTACTCTCAGCAGGTCCCACCAAGACCTCGCTGAAGCAGGTGGCATAAATAGCTAAGCGCCGCCATGCTGACCTTGAGTACTCAGGGGATGCAAATGATGTCTTTCATCACTTTTTGCTGGCTTATTTATTTTGCCCATGGGGGAGTGGCTATTGCATCCATGTTATATCCATGTAATGTTGGACGGTGAGCATCACTTGGCTTTTTCCAAGCAGAACTTATAGCTGATGACAAGCTGTTGCCGAGAAAATGAAAATTTTTCTGAATTCAGTTCTGCATGGAAACAGCTGACCAATTTTCATTGCTGCAATGTAGCTCTTTTGCTCTTGGTTGAGTTTGAGTAATAGCTTCACTTGTGTAGCAAAGAGATTTTATTTGAAGTCCATTCAGAGATTTGGTTCAACAAACTGGACTACAGGTTTCAGAAAATCTCTTTTGAACCTTCCAATAATAGACTTTTTCATCTATTATTCCTGGAACACTTTATCCTTCACAGCCAAGCATGTGGATAGCTTTGTTGTTCACTGTGTTCTGTTTGCCGTTATGACCTACATTTTCAACTTGGGATAAAGAATAAAATTTCTTTTATTTTTCTGATTAATTACTTGAATTCCCACTTTCCTTCATCAGCAGGAAGCCCAATATCTTCTTGAAATTTTCCTTTTCTCAGTCCAGGAACTTACTTGGTCTGTAAGGGGTCAGTCTTCTTTCTTAATATCAGAGAAAAAAAGAACTGTAGCTATTGTCATCTGCAAAGTATCACTTTGGAAAACTGGTCCTATGTAGATCTTTAGACCCTTGTCCACTTGGTAATGGTACACTGGCCAGGCCAGCTTCCTGTTCAGGCTGCAATCGTGTTCCATGTTTAACTTGTAAGTTACAGCAGGTACTGAGTAATCAACTATACACAGCTGGTAGAGCAGTAGAGACTACCAGCTGGTTATTAGTCCTGGTAACAGTCCTTTTCAGTTCCTCTGCAGATGGTCAGCCCTTTTCCACCAGAGAACTCCCACCATGCTGAAGTGGCTGAATCTGGGGGCGCCTCCAGCCTGGACCACATGCTGTACTAGAACCAGCCCACCTCCAGAGCTGTGGAAGAGCTGGATCACCATTCTATTTTTTTTTTTTTTTTTTTTTTTTGCAGTACGCGGGCCTCTCACTGTTGCGGCCTCTCCCGTTGTGGAGCACAGGCTCCGGACGCGCAGGCTCAGTGGCCATGGCTCACGGGCCCAGCCGCTCTGCGGCATGTGGGATCCTCCTGGACCGGGGCACGAACCCACATCTCCTGCATCGGCAGGCGGACTCCCAACCACTGCGCCACCAAGGAAGCCCCTGGATCACCATTCTTGACACCCTTTCTTCAAGGTATTTTATTTCGGGGATATTTCTACTTTTAACAGCCACGGGGATTATTTAGACTCTTGGGGCGCAGGAGTAGAGTGCCTTTACTTCCAGAATGCCCCCGTATTAGTGTCCTAGGGCTGCCATAACAAAGTACCACTAGGTGGCTTAAAACAACTGACATTTATTCTCTCACGGTTGTGGAGGCTAGAAGTCTAAAGTCAAGGTGTCGGCAGGGCCATGCTCCGTCTGAGACACGTAGAGGAGGATCCTTCCTGGCGCCTGGCAGTTTGCTGGCAATCCTTGGAATTTCTTGGTGTTCTCCCCTCCTGTGTCTCTGTGTCTCTCCTAAACTTCTTATAAGAACAACAGTTATTTTGGATTAAGGGCCCTGCCTTACCCCCGTTTGACTTCATTTTAACTAATTCCATCTGCAATGACCCTATTTCCAAATAAGTTCACATTCTGAGGTACTGGAGTTAGGACTTCAGCATATCTTTTGGGGAGACACAATTCAACCCATAACAGCCCCTGTGCTATTTTGCAAATACATACACCTCCCCTTCCCAAAGTTCTTCACAGCTGAAAGCAACTCTTATACCAAGAAACAAAATACCATGTTATGTAAGCTTCACCTAGGATAATAGGTCCCTGCTTGCCTGCACTTTCATAAGCCTCAGAACCACCCAGGAAACTCAGTATTAAGACAAAGAAGGTCCTCTCCAAGGAGACTTTCTGTTACTGCCTGTCCCGTGAATTTCTCTTGGGAGAAAAAAATCAAAGTAAATTTTACCCTGCTATGTATCATATTAGACTTGGTTGGTCAAAGAAATTAGCTACATGAATGCAAGGACTCCCATACCAAGTGGAAGCTTTCCTCTGCTTTTCTGCCCCAATAGAATCTAGGGAAATTGTCAGAACTCTTGTTTTAATTAAGAAAATTAAGATTCAGAGAAGTGAAGTGGCTGTCCAGGTCACTCAAATGGTAAGTGACAGAACTGTGATTAAGAATCTTCACATCTTCATAGCTCTGAACACCAGACCATGCTAAATTCCGTCCATCTTTTCCAAAACCCAGCTGAAGACCCTCAACTTTGAAGACAGTATTTTTTGCTTCCATTGATTGATCATTGATCTAGGAAAGTGAGGTTAGCATGAGATCATAAAAGGCTTGAATGAGAGCCAGAGGAGTTTAGATCTTATTTAGCAGGAAGTGAGGACTTTTTTAAAGAGAAGAATGACATGATTGGGATTGAAGTTTTGGAAGATTAATCTGTAGGGTATATTCAAGTATGATAGAGGAGAATCAAGGGGGTGCATTAGAAAACCAGTAAGAAAGTTCAGGAAAGAGTAAGTACACAATGAGATAAGGGCATTGGCAGAAGTCAAAGATGGTTCCAAGGTTTGAGCCTTTCGGAGACAGAGCTTCTTTAAAAATAGGGAACACAGGGCTTCCCTGGTGGCCTAGTGGTTGAGAGGCCGCCTGCCGATGCAGGGGACGCGGGTTCGTGCCCCGGTCCGGGAAGATCCCACGTGCCGCAGAGTGGCTGGGCCTGTGAGCCATGGCCGCTGAGCCTGCGCGTCCGGAGCCTGTGCTCTGCGGTGGGAGAGGCCACAACAGTGACAGGCCCGTGTACTGCAAAAAAAAAAAAAAAAAAAAAAAATAGGGAACACAAAAGTGGCTGACCTGGGAGGGAAGGTGAATTCAACACTGGGGATACAGGGCATGACGTCCTGATTATGTGCTCTAAAGAGAGGTCCCACTGAAAGTATATGCCTTTTAAAATGAGGGGATAGAGATTCTAATTTTGGTCTTTCTTTAGTAGGCACATCCCACAGCCCATGTCCAAAGGCACATACACCCTTGTTGTTGTGCTGGGATCTCTTCACTCACCGAGTAGCAGTTCACCAACTATCATGTGCTATGCCCTGTTATAGGAGCTGGGGATATGAAAATGACTGATACCATTCTAGGTCTCAAGGTTGAATAGATGATCTCATGGCATAAGGGCTCTGCTAGAGATGAACAGTGGGGGCTACGGAGATGGATAGAAGGTGTGGGACAAGGGTGTCCATAGAGGCTTCCAGGGAGGTGACCCTGAGCCAGGTCGTAAAGGAGGACTCAGAGCTGTGTTGGAGGAGGAGTGAGGGTTTTCTACACTGAGGTCATAGCCAGAGCAAAAGCAGAGACGGAGAGGGGACGGATACCTGGGAAACTGCAGGCGGGCCAGTGAGGGGATTGGGAGGGTACAAAGGCCAAGGTGAAGACTGGACCACAGTGAGAACAAAAATGGCTCCAGACCAAGTGAGGACGTGGAAGACCAGGAAGGAAGAGAGGGGATCATCAAAAATAGAATTTCAGGGCTTCCCTGGTGGCGCAGTGGTTGAGAGTCTGCCTGCCGATGCAGGGGACACGGGTTCGTGCCCCGGTCCGGGAAGATCCCACATGCCGCGGAGCGGCTGAACCCGTGAGCCATGGCCGCTGGGCCTGCGCGTCCGGAGCCTGTGCTCCGCAACGGGAGAGGCCACAACAGTGAGAGGCCCGCGTACCACACAAAAATAAATAAATAAATAAAAAATAGAATTTCAGTCTTAGAGAACATAAAGTTTTCATGCTTATAGGAACCATCAAAGGCCGTTCTCCTCCAGCCACCTCAATTTACAGTTAAATAAAGCCCAGAAATCAAAGCTTAGATGGTTTGCTCAAGCTCACACAGATAAGCTAGGACTAAAGCTCCCAGATTAATGTCCGAGCTCCTGTCTCCCCAGTGAAGAAAACGAAGACTCAGAAAAAGAGAATGACTTGCTCCAGTCACCCAGTCCATTAGCAGCACTTTTGGGTTCTTAGCCCGGTGCTCTTTCCTCCACCCCACAGCTCAGTGCTATAGGCTGAGTGCATCCCCCCAGTAAACCTAATCCTCAGTGTGATGGCGTTTGGAGGCTGGGCCTTTGGGAGATGATTAGGTCATGAGGGCACAGCCGTCATGAATGGATCTGGGCCTTTGTAAGACAGACCCCAGAGTGTTCCTTCACCCCTTCTGCCACATGAGGACTGTGAGGTCTTAGTCGTCTATGAACCAGGGAATGGGCTCTCATCAGACACCAAATCTGCAGGCGCTTTGATCTTAGACTTCTGAGCTTCCAGAACTGTGAGAAATAAATGTCTGTTGTTTATAAGCCTATGGTATCCTGTTATAGCAGCCCAAGCAGACTAACAAAATCACAGAGGTGAAGCAACTGTGAGAAATCACGAGAGCAATGCCCCAGTCATGCCTGTGATGTGACTGAGAGGAAGCCAAGACAATTGCTGAAAAATAAGAGTTTGACGAGCTGTGAGCCCAGCGTGTGGGGAACATGATTAGCAGGGATGTTGGAAAGTCTTCCAGAATAACAGCAGAGAAAAAGACCATGAGCCGTGTTCTAGAATCATCCAGGAAGCTGAGAAAGTGTTCCAGAGGTAGAAGAGAATGGGTGGAGTGTGCAAACAATGAGGGCTACCTAAGAGCAGCCATTATTGCAAAACAGAGGTGGGAGGACAGCCTGGAAGGGGTGGTGGGAAGCTAGGTCCCCTGAGGTCTCCTAAGTGGTCATAGAGAGGAGTTAGAAACATAGGGAAAATCTCAGGACATAGAGTATAAGATCAGAAGCTCTAACTGGGAGAGCACGAGGAAAGGTGCTGTTGAGCCCCAAAGGAAGGAGAATGTAGCTGGAGGGGGTGGGGAGAGGGGGGTTGAAGGTAGGATGGTACTTTTTTGAAAGCAGAGTTAGAAGAAGGCAGAATTCGAGGAGTCCCTGGATGCCTGTGCTTGTGATCAGTGTGACACCGTTTTATGTCAGTTATTAGCCAGTTACTGGGCTAAGTGCCTGAGATGCTTGTCTATTACCCCTTGCCAGATCCCTCTGAGGCAGGTACAGTTATCCTCATTTTTCAGATGAGGAAATTGAGGCACAGAGAGGTTAAATAACTCACCCAATATTACAGAGCTCGTAAGAGATAAAGCCAGGATTTGAACTCTATTTGACTCCAGAGTCCAAGCTTGTGACTACTGTGCTTTACATCCTCTACAAAAGGGGTCAGCACAAGAAGAACTGAGGTGATGGCAATGACCAGCCCTAAAATTATGATAGGGTGTTAAGTGTCTGTAAAACTTATTCCTTAGGACTTGAAAGGATAACATGGGTTTGCATCCCGTCTCTGCTATTAGTAGCTTAGTGACAGGATAAATTACTTAAACTAACCGAACTGACCTTAGCTTTCTATAGAGATGCTGTAATGAAAGTAATAATCAAGGTACCAGTTTTAGCAGAGCACCTGTAGTGCTTCTATTAAAATATAAATCACATCCTGTCATTGCTCCGCTCAAAACCATCCAGTAGCTTCTCAACTCAGAGTAAAAACTGGTCTTTACCATGGCCTGCAAGATCCTAGTCTATCTGGTCTTTGACCTCACCTGCTCTTTCTAGTTCCCTCCCTTACTTGTTCCAGTCACATTTGGGTCTCCTTTGTGTTCCTTGAAGACACCACGTGCTTTCTTTGCCTGGGATACTTCCCCTCAGATATCTTAGTTCATTCCCTAACTCCCAATTCATGGATCAAATGTCTCAGTGAAGTCTTCTCTCTCACCCCTAAGTGAAAATGTACTCTATTCCTTTCTCCACCACTCCAGTTATCTTTTGCCATGTAACAAGTCTCCCCCAAAATTTAGTAGGTTAAAATGTCAACACACATTTTATTCTCATGGTTTCTGAGGGTTAGGAATTCTGGAAGGGCTCAGCTGGGAGGTTCTGGTTTTTGGATCTCTTATATAGTTGTAGTCAAATGGTGGCTAGAACTGGAACAAAGCAGGGTTCAAGTAGCTGGGGCCATCTGCATATGTCTGTCTCTGTCTCTTCATACAGACTCAGGGTCCCTCCATTCAGTCTCTCCACTTAGGCTAGTTTGAACGACCTTGCAACATGGTGACTTCAGGGCAGTGAGCTGTTTATATGGGGGTGGAGGCTTTGTAGGTGAGCATTCCAGCAAGTAAGGTGGGAGCTACATTGTCTCATGATCTAGCCTGTAGCCTTGGAATTCACATGGCATCACTGCCACGTGTTCTATTGGTTGAAAAGGCACAAAACCCCATCCAGTTTCAAGGGGAGGAAACGAAGAACCCATCTCTTAATTGGAGAGGGGTCAAAGTCACATTGTAATTAGAGCCTGTAGGATGGGAGATATTGTTGACGCCACCTGTGAACAATTCAACCAGCCACACCTCTTTTACTTTCTTTTTCTCACCTAACAGCTATTTAATTGACTTGTCTTCTATGTTGCCTGTCTTCCTACACTAAAATGCCAGCCTGTTTTGTTCACAGCTCTAGCCCCAGAGCCAAGAACAGAGCCTGGCACACAGTACTCAATAAGTGCTTATCGAATGAATGAATTATGTCTACCAATCCTAACAGTAGGTGTCTAAATTAGATGTTAATGCAACCATTTTACAGATGAGGGAAATGAAGGTCAGGCAGGTTCAGTAACTTCTACAGGTTCACTCAGCTACAAAAGGGAAGAGCTGGCATTTAAATGATGTCTTGCTCTTTCAACTGTTCCAGGCTGCCCATCACATAATGGCATCTCTTTGGACTCCCCTCCACCCTCTACCCCCACCCCTGCAGGAGACACACGGCCACAGTCCACCACTGAAATTCAGTTTGTCCCCAGTTGGGTGCTCTCAAGCTGAGAGCAAAGCAATTGCACTTTAAATCCCCTTATAGCAGATATTTTGGAGCGTGTTCGGGGTAACCAGCACATTTTGCGTTCAACTCTTATGTCTGGTTTGCTGCAAAAAGGCAATTAAATGAAAGGTTAGGAGGCTTTTTAAATAGCCAACTCAAACTTTTGGCTTATTTTTTGCCTTGCTGTCTTTATAGGCATTTTACCAATATCTATCACTATTTCCCTTAGGGAGCCCTCAGATCTGTGATATTTGAGATAATAAAGGCTCTCCATTGGCCCTTTAAAAGGTTTGTGGTAAAACTGCACCATTAACATTCACAGTTCCTCATTTATGAGGCCGAATTGCACTTATTTCCATATTCCTCACTGTTTCTCCAACAAGGATTTCACATAATAGTGTTTGAAGGCTAAAGACTTCAAAGCAAATTCTTTACCATTTTTGTCTTGAAAAATATTCAATATTTTTATAATTAAAGTTAAGTCTTCTTAGAGAAATGACAACTCAAATAATCTTAAATGTACCTCCAAGAAAAAAGCTGTCAAAATGACATTTAGCTGTACAGTCACATTCTCTAAGGCCTTTTCTTCTCCTCCTGATTTCCTGTAATCTTTGAAGGTTATGTCATGGCTGACTTCAGATCACTTTCTAAATTATTATGACCTCCTTTCAGTGTGAGTTCTGAGGGTGAGGAGTTCTATCTTCCCTTTGCTCCAGATTTTGTCTATTGCACTGTTTCCAAGCAGTTAAAACAAAAGCCAAAAACAAACAAAATCTTTCTCCGTCCCGATTTTCCCACTATCTAACCATCCTATTTCTCTTTTCCTTGGCACTAAAGGTTTTTAGCAAGTCTGTCTCCATTTTCTCATCTCCTAAATTATATGGCAAAGATTTGCCAATGACCTCCAATCTCATTGGCAAATTTAAAAGAATTTTTCAAGTTTTCTTTCTTTTTTAATTTTTTTAACATCTTTATTGAGTATAATTGCTTTACAATGGTGTGTTAGTTTCTGCTGTATAACAAAGTGAATCAGCTATATGCATATATATATATATATATATATATATATATATATCTCCCCATATCCCCTCCCTCTTGCGTCTCCCTCCTACCCTCCCTTTCCCAACCCTCTAGGTGGTCACAAAGCACCCAGCTGATCTCCCTGTGCTGTGCGGCTGCTTCCCACTGGCTATCAGTTTTACTTTTGGTAGTGTATATATGTCCATGACACTCTCTCACTTCATCCCAGCTTACCCTTCCCCCTTCCCATGTCCTCAAGTCCATTCTCTCCATCTGCATCTTTATTCCTATCCTGCCCCTAGGTTCTTCAGAACCTTTTTTTTTTTTTAGATTCCATATATATGTGTTAGTGTACAGTATTTGTTTTTCTCCTTCTGACTTACTTCACTCTGTATGACAGACTCTAGGTCCATCCACCTCACTACAAATAACTCAATTTCGTTTCTTTTCATGGCTGAGTAATATTCCATTGCATATATGCACCACACCTTCTTTATCCATTATCTGTCGATGGACACTTAGGTTGTGTCCATGTCCTGGCTATTGCAAATAGAGCTGCCATGAACATTGTGGTACATGACTCTTTTTGAATTATGGTTTTCTCAGTGTATATGCCCAGTAGTGGATTGCTGGGTTGTATGGTACTTCTATTTTTTAAGGAACCTCCATACTGTTCTCCATAGTGGCTGTATCAATTTACATTCACCCCAACAGTGCAAGAAGGTTCCCTTTTCTCCACACCCTCTCCAGCATTTATCGTTTGTAGATTTTTTGATGATGGCCGTTCTGACTGGTGTGAGATGATACCTCATTGTAGTTTTGATTTGCATTTCTCTAATGATTAGTGATGTTGGGCATCCTTTCATGTGTTTGTTGGCAATCTGTATATCTTCTTTGGAGAAATGTCTGTTTAGGTCTTCTGCCCATTTTTGGATTGGGTTGTTTGTTTTTTTGATATTGAGCTGCATGAGCTGCTTGTAAATTTTGGAGATTAATCCTTTGTCAGCTGCTTCGTTTGCAAATACTTTCTCCCATTCTGAGGGTTGTCTTTTCGTCTTGTTTATGGTTTCCTTTGCAAAAGCTTTGAAGTTTCATTAGGTCCCATTTGTTTATTTTTGTTTTTACTTCCATTTCTCTAGGAGGTAGGTCAAAAAGGATCTTGCTGTGATTTATGTCATAGAGTGTTCTGCCTATGTTTTCCTCTAAGAGTTTGATAGTGTCTGGCCTTACATTTAGGTCTTTAATCCATTTTGAGTTCAAGTTTTCTTTTTAATTGAGTGTCCCCTGTCTACATTTCCAGTTTTTACTTCATGCTTCTCACTTTGCACTCTCCTCAGTGCTTGAGCATCCCCTCATCTAGGATGTCTTCAGATCAGTTGCACAGTTAGTATCGTAGTGTGTGTATTCTTGTACACGGGCTTGCTAAGACATTGATGGAGAAGAGGAGGAAGCTGGAAGTAGGTCAAACCAAAGCTAGGGAAATTGACCCATCTACAGGTGGGGGACCTGGCAGCGTAACACTTGGTATTCAAAAGGGCTTGGAAAACTTGTGCTAGACCTGGACCAGTACTAGTTCTTAGGGTCCAATCCAGTCAGTGTTCAGTAGGGATTTCCAGGCAATACCTCTATTCATTCAATGAGAATTTGCCATGTATCTATTCTGTATTAGGCATTGTGCTAGGCACAGGGGATGCTAGGATAAGTAAACACAGTAACTGTCCCAAAGTTGCTAACAGGGGAAGTAAAGAGACAGAAAAGTGAGCAGGCAAGTGCAAAAAAATATACAGAAAAATATATATGCCCATGGAGGTAAACATTATTAACTTTTTTTAATCAGATGCTCACTCGAGGGTTTGATATGGGACTTGTTGAGTATTTTATTGGAGAAGTATGATATTTATTGGTTTTCATAGTTAAACACACGAATAAATAAATTAAATGCATTGGTATTTTTATAAATAGCTGTTAAGAGCTACTAGAAACCTGGGAACTCAAAATCTTGCCACGCTACTTCCTCTAAGACCTTTTATTTTATTTTGCACATTTCTTTACCTATACAAACACCACTGTTGTCTTACTGCTTAGTCTTTTTAAACCTCACATCCTTCCATCATCTCTTAATTATTCATTCCCATCCATTAATTCTCCTGACCAGAATGAGACAAAAATGGTAGAATGTCTAATTAGGGAGAGTAGTTTTTTTTTTAATTTATTTAAATTAATTTATTTATTTTGGTTGTGCTGGGTCTTAGTTGCAGCATGCATGCGGGTTCTAGTTCCCTGACCAGGGATCGAACCCGAGCCCCCTGCGTTGGGAGTGTGGAGTCTTACCCACTGGACCACTAGGGAAGTCCCGACAGTAGATTTTTGATAGGCAGTATTCAGAAGTAGAAGGAAATAGTTAAGACAGATTTGATGAACAACAACAAAAAGCTAATAATTTTATAGTATAACAACTTCTAGCCATACGTTTAAAAACATTTTACGACATCAAGAGATGTGTCTGAAAAGGAAGAAACAAAAACTGTCATAAACAATTTAGAAAATAACGAGAACAGTGAAGTTTTAAACTTATGGGGTGTGGTCAAAGCTGTGCTTATTGTCAAATTCATAATCTTAAATGCTTTTATAATGTAAAGCATAGGTGTTAGGCTTAGTTAGACCTGGATGCAAATCTCAGTAATGTCACTTATTGGATGACCTCAAATGACTTTGCCTCTCTCAGCCTCTGTTTCTCCACATATAAGACAGAATAATAATGGCTTGCATTAAGGAATAAACTTATGAAGTGTCAAGAATAGTGTCTAATATGAAATAGGTACTTAACAAGTAGTAGCTGCTACTGAAGATTTATTTGCGTTATAGTTTTGTACTACAAATTATTAAATAAAAATTTAAGGGCTTCCCTGGTGGCACAGTGGTTGAGAGTCCGCCTGCCGATGCAGGGGACACGGGTTCGTGCCCCGGTCCGGGAAGATCCCACATGCCGCGGAGCGGCTGGGCCCGTGAGCCATGGCCGCTGAGCCTGCGCATCCGGAGCCTGTGCTCTGCAACGGGAGAGGCCACAACAGTGAGAGGCCCGCATACCGCCAAAAAAAAAAAAAAATTTAAAAACTAAAACTCGTAAAAATTCTTAATGATTCAAAAGCTCTGCTCTGATCTAAATGTGTTTTCATTTAAGAAATTCATCTTTGTTCATTTATTCTGACTTGATATGAGTGCTTCTGGCAGCTCTTAAGCTCTCACAGATTTTATATCATTGGTTATATGATAAACACATTATTTAATAAAATAATATTCTTGCTTCCTTTTGGGGAATTTCCTCCATTGAAACAGTTTGGACACAGCAATATTAAGCGTCAAATCTGATTGGCAACAGTTTCAGATGTTTTCAAAGGATTTTTAATTTGAGCAGGGGTCCACTTGGGTTATTTAGATTCTGAGAACTGAAACTGCTTTGTTAGTTCTGTTTTTCTGGCTTCTGGGAGAGGAGGAGATATGAATTCAATTAGCACCTTGGTGTTTTCTTTATCCTTCATTTCAGTAGCAGAGATGCTTCACATGCACAGTGGTGTCAGGTTACATCAAAACAGGGGGGAACAGTTTCTTGGTTTTTAATTTTCTACCGAAAAGGAAAGGCACCCATTTTGTTCTGCTCTAATTAGTATGAGAGCTAGTGCATGACTTTTGAGAGCAGGCAGATGCTTTGAAGGCGGTGTGACACAGGTCTTCGTTAATCTCTGTGCAGGATTTTTGCTGCAAACTGTCGAGACTGGAGGTAACAGATCAGGAAGACAAGCAATCACAGAGCCTTAACCAACCCAAGCCAAGATTTATAAAGAACAAGTCAAGAGGGTTAGAAAATAGAATTCTCATAACCTCCCACTTTCTTATACATCAGAAAGACAAAGTTGATTATTTTAATTGGAATTTAGAAATTAAAAAAAAAAACTATTTTAAAGTCAGTAACAAGCTTAATTATAAAGACATTTACTGTGAAAGCGCTGGGATTAACTCTAGTTCACCAACCCCTCTTCTGGAGGAAGCCAGAAATGGAACCATGTCGAATGTTCACTCCACCATCAAATCTTTGCTTCTCTAATGAGGAAGCAGGCCCACAATGGTAAACTGTGGATTAAATGACTAATTAGTGCTCTGGTTCTTTTATTAAGCACTGAAATCTTGACTCAGTAATAAATTTGTCCAATGAAAGGAGTATCCCTAACATGCTGGTTCTAACTGGTGTTCTCCAAAGGGCCTGCACATCCTATACACACATCTGGAGGGGACTTCACTTCCACAGCTGAGAGAGCAAAGCCTAAAATGTTGTGAGTGACATTCTGAGGCTCCTGTCCTAGTAGCACTCATGTGCCTGAGCTTCAGCAAGGCCACCTGGGGTCTGTCTCGCTCAGATGTTCCATCCATCTAATTCACTGGGCACTTCATTCTAGTTACCTGAACACCTACTTTGTCTATAAGGCGCTATGGAGGTGCATGAAGATTCATCCGAGATGAATGAAATTCTGATATTCCACCATATCCTGTAAACCAACACTTTGGGAAATTTTTTACATGTGCATAAGTTCCAGGGCTTCCTTTAGGCTAGAAGTCACAAACTCACACGCCTGCAGAGGCCTAGCTGACAACATAAGTGAATGATTTTGGCTGGATGTAAAACAATTATGGCCGAGTGGGTGGGAGCGAGGGCTGCTGCCAGCTGGAGAGCTCACACTTGTTTTAAAGGGGCAGCTGCTACTCATTTTCCAGCCAATTGTGTTCCCATGTAGAAATGCAGGCTGAGTATGGCCAGTACTGAAGCTTTCTCAGGAAAAGCCAGAAATCTCGATTTTTGTGTAACATCTCTCAGATTTCCAAAAGGACTGTACAGGCCAAATGTACCCCGCTCAGTTTGCAGTCTCTCACTTAGCCACGTGCAGGACGGTCACAGAAAGCCGTGAGCAAAGCCCTTGTAATGGTTCTTTTTCCTTCCTCCTTCCTGCCTTCCTGTAGCCTTTCTTCTCCCTGCAGCCCCCTTGGGGCCCCAGGCCCAGGTGCAGTGAACATTCCAGAGAGGAACACTGGGTGTCAACTGCGGATGCGGTATAAACAACGTTGAGATCCATTACTCTTGTGGTAAGCACCGTGCTGTAGGTTTTTAATTTTATAAAGGGCAATATTGATGATTTGCTTCTTTCAGGGAAGAGCTCTATCAGTTTTGGTAAACACTTCGAGGCTGAGACGCCTTGAGAGAGTTGTGCAGGGATGCACGGTAACGAATCCCATTTTGATATGAGTGAAAAAAACATCAAATGTCACATGAAACTCACTGCCTGAAGGGTTACATTAGTATTAAAACTGAGTTTAAAAAATTCTAAAGGGACTGATGGGCCAGCCATTAAAAGACCTGCGTGTGACCTTTCTCCTCTCTCTCTCTCTCTCTCTCTCTCTCTCTCTCTCTCTCTCTCTCTCTCTCTCTCTCTCTCTAAGAGATAATGGGACTGTAAGAACAAATAAGTACATACAGACAGTTGTCTATTGTATTTAAAATACTGCCTATTATACAGGCATTAGGTGGTGATGGTTAAGAATCCACTGTGGGGAGCACATTAGGAGTCAGTGAGAGATGGTAACAGGAGGAATGAAAGGAATCAGAGGAAGAGAACAGTCCAGATGCCCATAGAGACTAGAAAAGTAGAATCAGCAGAGCATCAAAGGGCATGGGATTGAAGGGTAGTGTTACATATATTATTGTGAGAGCTGACTTTGGGTACAAAATAGGAAGGTAAATGAAATCAATAGGGGATGATGGAGAATAGTTAGGTGTGAAGGGATTCTGGATAATAATGTAAACATATGTAAACGCACACAGCGTTATACTGGAAGATGGTTAGCACCTGGCTCTCCTGGGGTGGAGGGAAGTCCTAATTTGTAGCATTTGCTTATTTTTGCCATGTAAATATTCCCGCTATGACTGGTTTCAAGCTATCAACGTGAAGTTACTGAAAGCAGAGTTGGGAAGAGATGTGCACGACTGGTCCCCAGCCAAGGAGGAAAGTAAGGAATGTGAAATCAACAAGGTCAAAGGAAACTCGAGATCTTGAGGTGCCTCAGGTCTGAGGGGTGATAAGCCCTTAAAGAGCGGCTGTACTGAGGGTGGCTGTAGGAGTGACTGCAGGGGTCATGAAGCTGAAGAGCTGGAAACAGAGGTTAGGAAGCACCCGAAATCTATGAGGGTGAGCATAGGTGGGGTGGAGGGTGGCATTTTTGATCCAGGTCCAGAAGCCACAGAAGGAAGTGTGACATTGTGCTCGAGGCCAGCAGACATTGGAGTCAGATCTCATGTGATGTTGTGGGCTGTCATTCATCACCCATTATTGAGCCTCTTCTATGGGCCTGACACCGTGTGGATTATAAAGATGCAGATGACAATAGCCCTGTCCATTTACTAGGGAAATGAGGCCAGTACACCGGTATTATGGAGTATCTTGAGACTGGTACAGATAAGGTATGCTATAGGTTAAAAGATGAGGCTCTTCATATTAATGATAGATGCTACTTATCAGAGCCTTTAGAATGTGCCTAGCATCGTGTTAAGTTTCCCTGCATTCCATTTAATCTTTAGAACAACGCATTTCATAGATGAGGAAATTGAGTCCAAGGTCACACGTTTTTGGCAAGTGGCAGAACCAAGCCTGGAACACAGGTCTTTCTAATGCCAAAAAGTCTGTCCCACAACCACTGAGCATACTGCCCTTCCCCACCCTTAAAGATAATACTCTGATGGAGAGGAAGGATGGTGTAATAGGAGATTTGGAGTTCCTTTTTAAAAAATTACTCAGCTTGCATATTCCTAAAGAGTCGATTCATGTTAAGAAATAATTTCCCTTGTGCTCGCATGTGACATGTATTTTTAGGATCTGCTGTGAGCAAGTGTATTTTTGTGTGATTGAGTGGGAGGGTGGGAAAAGTTTTGCAGAGCTGTTTAAGCCAGAATGCAGGGGGCACAGCAGAGACTGTAAAATCTCTACCACCTAAGGTCTCGGAAAAATCAAGGAGAGACGTGTTCTCAATTTATTATTCTATGTACATCCCCAGATGAATGACTAGCTAAAGGTATTGTTAAAGCGTTTTAAATGACCCACTTCCAGCAGTGAACAAAATCACTTACCGTGCCAAGCCAACTGGCGTTTCTGAGATTATAAAACCACAAAGTGAGGAAAACATTAAAACTGCTAAATCAAAAATGATACACAGTAGTGGAGAAGGATAAAAATTGAGCTCCATTGTCTGCATAGACAGATGGCTGACCACTAGGTGGGCCTCGGGGTAACGTCCAGGGTAATTGGCTGCTGGGGTTTTTCTGGCGAGGGCGATTCAGACTTCAGCTTGGTGCACGGGTCCTGGCTCATTCTCTGCTACGTCTTGCTGCCTTCCTTCTCCCCACAACTAGATCTGATGGTTGATCCAAGCAGGCAATCGAAAACAGAAAGTGACCTTTACCTTAAAACGCTTTTCTGGAAAAAACGACATGAAAAGTAATGAAGGACCGGATTTCCTACCCATCATTCTCTTCTGCATGTACAATTATCTGCAGATATAAAATTGCCTGCTTTGATAATTACACCCTCCAATTGAGGGGCAAGTGGCTAATTATGCCCACATGTGGCCGATTGCACTCTCCATTAGCCAATTATGGGCACTATTATTTGTGCACATAAATAATTGTACTCATGGAAAATAGCAGCCCTCCTTTCAAATCCTCCTGCTTGGAAAGGCTGATGGAGTAATCGTCACACTGAAAATGTACTTGGTGGGTAGTGAAAGAGTATCAGATCCCAGGAGGCGCCTAAGTGACCAGAGCTCGCAGATGTGCACTGAAACAAATGGCGTGAGGAGTCAAAGAGCCTGAAGGACCCCAGGACGGGACAGGGCCAGCCTGTGAGTTAGGAAACCTACTTCTGAAGTTAGCTGAGCTTCTCACATGTGGTGATCTTGGGCTAGTCATTAACCTTCCTTTAGTTCTTCTGATTCTGCACACACAGTGAAGATGATAATAAAGCCCAATTCCCAGCACTACTGTAGGACGGATCAGACAATCCAAAAGGATTTGCAATCTATTTCTGTGTAAATGTACTACATAAATATGGGGCATTCTCGTGTCAAATAAGCTCATTTCCAATTGCTACAGAAAGGTAAGGGTCCTCCATAGTAAAGCAGGGTCACTGGGTTGGAGAGGGTAAGGTTTGATAAGGACAGGAAATGTTCCCTGGGCACTGATATTTCTACTGATGAGATAACAGAAAGTGATACGTGGTCATACTGAATTCATTCATTCATTTAACAGACACCTATAGAAGTCTTGCACTGTCCTGGGCATTTGAAAACATGATGTAAGCCTTGGTCCTGCCTTAGGAGGTCACTGGTATGTTAGCCTGTGTCAGCCTTTTAGTAAATGCTGCTCTGATTAGTAAATGAGAGGGACTTTCACCTCACATCTGGAAATCTGGCATGGATTTTCATGGTCTGATTAACGAGTAAACTCAATGCCAGTGAATCTTATTGGGTACGGTTAGTTTTACTAACCTAAGAACTGGTTTTAATGCCAATGCTAACAAGTAGTAGATGTCACAGTGTTACTGGAAGGGGGACACCTTCCAGGGCCCTAAAGTGGGCTCTTTTCTAACACTTGGAAATGAATTGTCTGAGGAGACACAGATACTGACAAAGGAAAAGACTTTATTATGAAGGGGCACCCGGGCGGAGAGCAGCAGGGTAAGGGAACCCAGGAGGACTGCTCTGCCACGTGGCTCATAGTCTAGGGTTTTATGGTAATGGGGTTAGTTTCTGGGTTGTCTCTGGACAATCATCTTGCTTGTGCCAATATCTGGTCCAAGTCAAGGCCCTTCCTGGCAGCACGCGAAGCTTTCAGCCAAGATGGATTCCAGTGTGAGGGTTTCTGGCAGGTTGGCAGGACATATTATGGGCTGGCATCTCTCCCCTCCTTTTGGCCGCTCTCGAATTCTCCCAGTTAGTTTTCTGTGGCAGCACTGTACTCCTCATCAGGACCTTCTGTTGTGAGACAACTCATGCAAGTGGCTATTATCGTGCCTGGCCAAGGCAGGGAGTTTCGGTCAATGGTTCCCTAACAACGGTGTCGGGGTCGGGGGGACGGCCAAGAGGCAAGACTACAGCTTTGCCACTTGCCTGTGCCCCTGTCTCTCCTCTCACACACAGTGAAAGGAGGCATTCTACTTCATGGGGGTAAGGAAAGGGTTCATGGAAGCAGGAATGCTAAGCTAGCCTTGAAAGAAGAGGTGTTTGCTAAATGAATGGGACATGAAGGCTGTGGTCACATTATAGAAAGCCAAGGTATGAAATAGTCTCATCTAGGATTAAGAGTGTGAACTCTGAAACCAGACTCTGCCTGAATTTGAATCCTGGCTGTGTGATGTTGGGCAAGTTCCTTAACCTCTCTGTGCTTTTGTCCACTCTTCTATAAAATGGGGCTTATAAAATACTTGTGTCATAAAGTTGTTATAAGGGTCGAATTAGTAAATATATAAATAGAAGTATTTAGAATGATGACTAGCACAGAGTAAGCACTGATTGCCATTATTTTTATTACTTGACTGAAAATAGACCAAAAAGTCCATCCAGAAAACAATACCAGTGGTTCTCAAACTTTAGTAAATCTAACAGTCACATGGATAACACCTCAAATAAAGCAAATTCCTGGGTTCCATCCTGAGAGATTCTCATCCACTAGGTTGGACTAGAGCCCAGGAATCTTCACTCTAAACAAGCATCTCCCCACCCCCACCCCACGTGATTCTGAGCACTAGGCTTTGAGAAACAGAATTACACGGAAGCATCCCATTTCTTACCTGGCATATCTATAACAGGAGACAAGGAGGTTCTAAGGCCTTTTGTCAAAGGTCTTCTTCTGTAATTTCTGCTCTTTTAGTTGGGCCTCTTCTGTGACAGGCAGTGAGAATCTTGAGAAGTACTAGCAGTCTCCTCCTAGGCAGAGCTGTGTCTCACTGTCATGGTCAGATGTGGATCTTGTGTTGGGCACACTTAGCAGTTTCCTTCTCCAACTCTTCTGTATTCTCAGGAGATGATTTTTTTTTTAACACTAACATTTTTATTATGAGATGAGTCCCATTTCACTAATTCTGAAAATAAGAAAAATTCTAAACGCTGCACTTAGAGGAACAAGTTACCAAAGCTGAACGTTTTCAGCTCCAGGGGATTCACAGTAGTGGAGATGGAGGTGGGCTGCAGTCACAGTGGAGAAATATTGATCAGTTGTTGGATGCTCTGCATTTTCCAAAAAGAATTGGTTCTGCCTTTGTGCTTCAATGCTTAAGGTAAGTAGTTCACCAAAACGCTAGATTTCTAAGCCTAGCTTCCTTAAGTAGGAACACTCTAATAGTGGCAAAAATAAAAACTGCACCTAGGTTAAAAGGGACTCAGTGCATGGAAGGTTGTCACACACCTTTCCCCTTAGATGATGAGGATGACGAGTGGATTGAGGGCCTCATGTATTTCATAATATCTCCCAGGGTCCAAATGATGAAGCAATTGCTGAAAAGATACGGTGCGTACTTGACACCTTTGGAAGCATTTTGTTGGCATTAAAAGAAGCATTGATCAGTTATAATAAGAATTGTCGCACTTACATACTATCAAAAAATGAAATTTGCTTTCCCCAGATCTACATCCTAAATTTTCATGAAGCCAAGTTCCCCTAAATACCCAGTAACACGAGAAAGTGTGCTATGCTTTGTAATGTATTCACACAGATCCCATAAGCTCTCAGGAATAACAGAGATAGTAAGGGTCATCTACTCCCCATCTAAGGGGTATCCCCTACATTAGATTCCTAAGAATGGCTTCTAGCCACTGCTGGCAGGCAGGTTTAGCAGCCAGCTGGGGATGACCACGTCCTCAGTCTGATCCTAGTCAATTTCTATCCATGGTTTTCAAATGAGAACACTGGGGGCATAGTTATCTGAAAAGAGCTCCTCAGGCTGGAGTGGGGGATTGAACCTAATAAGATGATATGTGATATGGATAACTGTGAAACCAAACTCCAGACCCACAAAAGCTAGCATCATACTTTTGAGAACAGCAGAGTTGAGCTTTGGTTGATGGGAACTTTTCCTGCTAAAGCAGCCCACTCCATTTAGACAGCTAGAAGTGTTGGAAAGTTCTTCACAAAGCACTCACCTGGAAAGTTCTTCACAAGGCACTTATCTGGCATCCATTCCTTTTTTAAAATTTTGGCTGCGTCAGGTCTTCATTGCGGTGCGCGGGCTTTTCATTGCGGTGTTGTCTTGTTGTGGAGCATGGGCTCTAGGCGCGCGGCTTCAGTAGTTGTGGCTCGCGGGCTCTAGAACGCAGGCTCAGTAGTTGTGGCGCATGGGCTTAGTTGCTCCGCGGTATGTGGGATCTTCCCGGGCCAGGGCTCGAACCCGTGTCCCCTGCACTGGCAGGAGGATTCTTAACCACTGCGCCACCAGGGACGTCCCGTGGCATCCATTCTTGCCGTGGTCTGGAAGGCTTGCATGCCCTGCTCCTCTCCCTCTCCCTCCCAGTCTTAGTTTGTGTTACCTTCATGTCTTCCCTCCCTCCCCCTGGTCACTGCGTGCCAGCCACACTGGGGCCTCTTCTCTGGTCCTTAACAGACCAAGCAGTTCCCTGCCTTCACTGCTGTCCCACCTCCTCCCAAAGCTGCCTTCCTCTCATCCTGCAGGACTCACTCAGATGTCTTCTCGCCCTGCCTCAAGTGACCCCCTTCCAGGCACTCTCCCTCTTTTTACCCTGTAAATCTCCTTCTAGCACCCACCATAACTTATATTTATTTTAACTTTTAAAGTATATTGCTTGGTTATTTGTTTACTGACTCTCTCTCCGTGTCTTCCTTATTCACCGTATGTCTTTGTTAAGCCAGTAATTTAAAGTCAGTTAATATTTATCTGACACGTTCCTGCAAATAATTGTATATAACTTTTGGTCCATCCTGAGTTGATACATTTATTTTAATTGTATTACGGTATGAAGAGAGCAAGAGTATTTGTTCACCTATTCTTACCTATTGATGCATCTAAATGATGCAAAGTACACATTTTGGGGGCCTGATATATGTGATGACCGGGCAGTCTGATATTCCAGAATATCCAACTCTGTGGCACACACTACATCCTACGCGCGTCAGGCCATGGGTCCTGTTCAGACTGTGTGGTCTCGGAAGCTGTGCTCTGCAGGGGTGGCCGTGTGGATCGGGACTTGCCTGGTCACCTTTGCTGCCCATTGCGCAGTGGCCAGCTCAGTCCTGACTTGGTCAGTGGGCCTGAGCTGTCAGGAGACCAAGGGGTGCGTAGCTGTTTCTGTGAACTGCTTTCGCCAGGACTGCCAAGTAGCCATCAGACAGTGTTAGAGACTTTTGATTTAGGTTTGAACAGAGCAGTCCCCTGGGCCATTTACTGTGCTGCATCATCCTTTTTGGAAAATGCTCTTCAAGTAACTGCCCAGCAGACTGAGGAAATGAAATGCCCACAGAGGAGAAAAACACAGAAAGTCTAACTTCTCATGACACGGTATTTCAATGTGGAACTGCATTGTGAAAAGATGCTTACATTTTCTATATGCAGGGCAGGGAACGCACTTATCCCCTCCCTCCCCTCCCACCTGCCTGTCTCTGTCTCTCTATCACACACACCACTTATTCATTGCCAACAGTAATAGAGTTGCTTCTCTACCTCTTGGAAAGAAACCTCATTGGGATGAAAACTGTGCTGACTAACTTTGCTCTTAATCGAGGAAACAATGCTTTATGCCTTTATCTTTGCACAGCTAAAAGACCTGGTAGCAGGTCCTCTATATGATATAAAATAGAAGGATTGCTGCCAAGAGTTGGCAAAGCTGCAGTCTTCTCTCCCCTCACCCCACACTCATGGCTTCTGAAGCGGAGGGAATTTGGGTGAGGGTCACTCATGGGCAGGGCCACTTGAAGAGAAGATGGGTGATGAAATGTGTGTGTAGGTCGGGCTGGTGGTGCTGACCATGAAATAAAGGATCTACCCCTCTAGTAACTTTATCACTTTGGTAACTGCTGTGAAAGAACTTGGCAAAATTCACAAGGACCTATTGCAGCTATTAGAGGAAATTCTTAAGGCCGAGGTATTTATTTCTGCATAGACACACGGAACGTACCTTGTGTATTGGTCAGCATTCTTGCTCTGACAATGGTGAAGGGAAAGACTGAAGGACATGGCTATCCTCCCAGAATTATAATAGAAGGTTACATCTCCTGGGTGTTCATTGTGTGCCAACCGCTGTGCTAAGTGCTTTACTGTATAATCACATCTAGTCCTCACAGCTATCAGAAGGGAGTGGGCATGGAGCAAAAAGCAATCAGGAGGTTCTAGAATAGCTACCCTCTTCAGACCCCTACAAAAGTAGGAATATGTATTCTCTTCTCCAAACCCCACCTATTGCTTCTATCTCTGAGGTATTCATTGTAGAATGGAGACTTAGAAAGTAATCATGTATCAGGGTGCTAGTCAAGACAGTCAGTGATCAAATGATCAAACATGGTGCTCATTGAAGGCTGGGCTAAAAGTTCCAGCTTCTCCATTATCCCAGAGTGCAGATTGCCTGACTCAAGGAAAAGCCAGGTAAGTGGCTACTCTTCGTTATATAAATGTTGGATAAGCAGCCTTCAAGAAAAGTGTAAAGAGATCTTTGTACTCAAAAAGCTGCCTCACTCTTTGGGTGAAGTGTGGCCAGGTAACAGTCGTCCAGGTAAAGGGGGCCCACTACATCTGGTTCTGTGAAGTGGCAGACACTGACATGAGGTCCACACTTGGAGCCTATAAGCCCCTGACTCTGAACTGTAAGAGCTAATCACAAGCAGCTGTAACTTTCAGGATGAGTGCACACATTGCTGGCTAAGGTGAGCCCTGGCAGAGAGGGCTGTCCTGCAGAGAACCATTGCATTTGTGCTTTCGTCTAGGCTAGAAAGGGCATGATCAGACTAGTAAAAAGACTAGTAAAGGGACTGTGACATCTTATAGAAGTGGTGTCCCAAAGAACCTCCATTTTCTTTTGGTGTTGGAAGAAGACTGACCCATCTCTGCGCTCAGCAAATCCCAACAACGCTTGGGAGAAGGAAGCCTATGAGGAATATATTGCATTCTCTGGGATGTTGGTGGTGGGAGAGAAAGGGTGCGTGCTGCTTCAGGATGTCATTCAGGAACCCAGGCTGACAGCAAACCTGCCATTTTTGACATTTGGTTTCAAGGTTACTCTGGTCATTGACGCCCCTACTGCAGCCCAGATGAAAGAGAAGATGGCTTGGAGGAGCAAATGTGGGAATTTCTATGGGCCAGACTTGAAATGCACATACACTGTTCTGATCATCCCTAGCTGGGAGGGAAGTTTGGAAATGTAGTCCACAGAAGACAGATTTTGTGGACAGCTAGTAGTTACTGCTACCTAAGATATGGGGATCTCAAGCAATTAATTAGAAAAATATAATGAAAAATGGTGATAGCTAACATTTATTCAAAACTTGCTATATACAGTTGACCCTTGAACAACATGGGTTTGAACGGCACAGGTCTACTTACAGGCGGATTTTTTTCAATAGCAAATACTACATTACTACACGATCCAAGGTTGGTTGAATCCAATGTGAATTCCGATGTGAATTGGGAATCATGGATGTGCAGGAAACGCGGATACAGAAGAACTGGACCAACGGACCATAAATTACGGGCAAATTTTTGACTGTGAAGAGGATCTGTGCCCCTAACCTCGACGTTGTTCAAGGATCATCTGTAATAGGCATGGATTAACTCATTTAATCCTTACACCAAACCTATAAAGTCAGTGCTGTCATGATCCCCATTTCATAGATGAGGAGACTGAAGTGCAGAGAGGTTAGGAGAGAAGAGGCCATATTTGTACTCTCAGTTTTTGAGCAGTTCCTACAATATCATCTGGAATCTGGGGTGAGAAATGCTCTAACAAGGTGTGAGCAAGAGGCTGAAGAGAACTAAGTTGGGCAGTTGGGGATGGATGGATGGATGGATGGATGGATGGATGGATGGATGGATGGGCTGGGCTTAAAGTTTGATGGAGAAGCTGATGCTTGACTTCTGTGGGGCCTTGAAGAGTGAGAGGGACTTCACCACAGAAACTGATGGGCAGGGGGGAGAGGGGGTGGAGGAGGCAAGGAGGCGGAGGAAACCATCCCACAACGGAGACACTGAAGATACTAGAGCATGTTCAGGGGGTTAAAGGATACTTTTTAAAGGTCAAATCATGACCTCATACAAATATAAAATGAACACATGCCAAAGATTTTATTTATTAATTTATCAATGAGGGAACCAGTAAGATGTTACAACCAGTTCAAAGGAGAATTCAAAGGACTGTGCATATATAGGCAATGAGGAGTGCTGAAGTGAATTTGCAAGTGGATGCACAGTAGGTTTATCCATAGAGCGGTAATCAATTATTTTCCACCAGACATGACTCTGTTGCATTTCTACGGACAGGGATAGTTTGCATCGTTATCAATTTTCTACACCTGACAGAGCTGTAGAATAGCTTGAAACCGGTGAAAGGCTGAGATAACACAGAAGGGTATGCTAGACAGGACACCCAGTATTTTTTCTCTCATTCCAAAGTCTTTCACAATTTTTCAGCTGTAGCAGTGAGTTTGTGTGGCGGGAAGTAAGACTGGGAAAATAGGCCAAGTTTTAAGGAGAAAAAGCCACACAAAGGTTTGTGGACACTATCCTACAGGTCGGTGAGTCTCGAATTATTAACATAGTGTATAAGAAACACCTGTTGAGCTTGTTATACATTCACATTCCCAGGCTCGACTCCCAAAGTGTCTGATACAGTAGTTTTTAGATGAAATGCGCAAGTCTGCAATTGTATAAAAAGCAACCCAAACTGATGCTGATGCACTTTGAGAAACACTCAAAGTGTTAGAGAGACATTGAAGGCTTTGAAGCAGGGTGGAAACCAGAAGACATCCAGGTTGGAGCAGAGGAAACGATAAGATGTGGGAGAAGCTGGATGGTCTTAAAAGACTGGAAAGCAATAGCAACAACAGTTAACATTTGAGCACTTATGATGGGCCAGGGAATGAGCTAGGTGTTAGACCCGGTGGCAGCCTGAACTAGTTCAGTGTCAGTGGGTTGAAAGGAGGGGCTGAACTGAGAGAGATTGAATCCTGACAACTCTGCCTCCTCCGAAATTCACACTCAGCGCTGTACCTATGGATGTGCTTCCAGGCTCTTTCTGGGCCTCCAGGGACTGGCCCAAGGTCCTAACAAATGGGGAGCCTTGCCAGCAGTGTAATGCCTGGGCTCTGGAACTCCCTGGATGTCGCTCATAAAAAGAATCCAAGTTCCTCAACTCATAAAGCCGCTCATCACTTGGAAGTGGTAAAGCACCTGCAATACAGTGCATGTCATTATTTTCAGTCATCCGTGAAGTGACCATTCTGGGGAGATACAGTGAGTTGCTGCATCACCCTCAAGTAGGGAAATATGAGGAATTCCTCACCAGGAATGAATTCCTCACCAGGAATTCCTATGAATTCCTCACTATGAATTCCTCACCAGGAATACATAGTATTTTCAAAGGATGGCCAAGGGAAGAAAAGCGGAGGCTAGGCAAACACTTTAAATAGGTTTCCCCCAATCATATATTGCAATTGAAGATAATTATAATTTTAATTAAGCACTCATGGAACCATTATTATTTGAGAATGAATTGCCTCCTAATTGTTCGTGTGCGAATCCGATACATTCGACTTAAGCTCTTTTAATAAAGCATCAGTTTTCAGAAGCTATACTAGGTTCTCCCAGGTCAGAGTTGATAAGCCATAAAGAACAAATATCAACTCATATTTTTTTCCATGATAATGGGAAATAAAGAGAAATGGGTAATTCAAACCAGTGGTTTAACTTTAGCCAGTAGCTTGACTCTCCGCCTCTCCTGTCCTTCTTCCCTAAGCCATTACCAAGTAACCACGCTGGCTGGCTTGAGTCTCACCTTCGTGTTCACAGTCTCCCGACCCTCCTGTGCAGCGGCTTGTCATCTGTTAAAGAATGGTTATGTGAGTGGGCTCTCCTGAGTTAGGATTTCCAAGGTCTGGGTTCTGATTCGCCCTTTACTGCTAAGTCTGTGAATGACCTTCAGCAAGACATCTGAGGTGTGTGCAGAACTGCAGGCTTGTCATCTCTAAGATGGCATTGAAAATTCTCTACCTATCTTGAGCCCACACTGAGAAAAAGATTACATGACTGTATGTAGTTATCGCAGAGCCTCATGGAAAGATGTCTTATAAATATTGTAATTAATGTTATCCTTAAGTGTTGCTTCAATGCAGATCTTCCAAGTATAAATATCAGCTGAGTAAGAAGTCAGTTTTCCCTGAAGCAAAAATGAAATTTGAAAATGCAAATTTGGGGAGCTGATTTTGCCTTATATGATTACAAGTGTTCTGCAACACATACGTAATTTTTTTCTACATGGACTATTTCTTTAACATCTTTATTGGAGTATAATTGCTTTACAATGTTGTGTTAGTTTCTGCTGTATAACAAAGTGAATCGGCTATATGTATACATATATCCCCCTATCCCCTCCCTCTTACGTCTCCCTCCCACCCTCCCGATCTCACCCCTCTAGGTGGTCACAAAGCACCGAGCTGATCTCCTTGTGCTATGCGGCTGCTTCCCACTAGCTGTCTATTTTATGTTTGGTAGTGTATATATGTCCATGCCACTCTCTCATTTCGTCCCAGCTTACCCTTCCTCCTCCCCGTGTCCTCAAGTCCATTCTCTATGTCTGTGTCTTTATTCCTGTCCTGCCCCTTGGTTCATCAGAACCTTTTTTTTTTTTTTTTTTAGATTCCGTATATATGTGTTAGCATATGGTATTTGTTTTTCTCTTTGTGACTTACTTCACTCTGTATGACAGACTCTAGGTCCATCCACTTCACTACAAATAACTCAATTTCATTTCTTTTTATGGCTGAGTAATATTCCATTGTATATATGTACCACACCTTCTTTATCCATTCATGTGTCGATGGACATTTAGGTTGCTTCCATGTCCTGGCTATTGTAAATAGTGCTACAATAAACATTGTGGTACATGTCTCTTTTTGAATTATGGTTTTCTCAGGGTATATGGCCAGTAGTGGGATTTCTGGGTCATATGGTAGTTCTATTTTTAGTTTTCTGAGGAACCTCCATACTGTTCTCCATAGTGGCTGTATCAATTTACATTCCCACCAACAGTGCAAGGGGGTTCCTTCCACACCCTCTCCAGCATTTATTGTTTGTAGATTTTTTGGTGATGGCCATGCCGACTGGTATGAAGTGATACCTCATTGTGGTTTTGACTTGCATTTCTCTAATAATTAGTGATGTTGAGCATCCTTTCATGTGTTTGTTGGCAATCTGTATTCTACATGGACTATTGACAACAAAATTTGACTTAAAATGTTTTATTTCCAGGAATGTTCAGAACCTTAATAATAAACCCCAATGAGGGGTTTTTAAAATGTTTTTATCTAATGGTTTTCATGACAATTAAATTTTCTATACAATATCAGTTCATACAAATGCTCAGAACTACCACATGTTAGATTGATTGATTAAATATATGTCTATATTAATGAGAACATTAATTTATTATATGTAATAAATATTTACAAATATATACACAATAGCACCTTTTGTCTGGTCAATTTAGAGGTCAGAATAAACTATTGCAATATACAGTGGACGTTACTGCAGTGGACAGAGTACAGAACTAGAAGTCAGGACACCTGGGTTCCCAGGAATTAATAGGCTGCATGGTACACTTAGGGCTATTCAAAGAGTGGTGCTCAGACAAGCAGCAGAGTCTCCCCAGGGAGCTTGTTAGAAATACAAATTCTTGGGTCTGACCCTAAACCCAGTGAATCAGAATCTCTAGGTGTGAGCCCTGAAATCTGTATTTTCGCAGGCTCTCCTGTGCTTCTGAGGAGCATTAGAGTTTAAGAAGCACTGTGTAGTTGATCCTGACTTAGACACATCAGGCACATGACCTTGAAAAAGTTACATAATCACACTGAGTTCAGTTTCCTCGTATTTAAAATAGGCCCAAGTATATTTATTTCATAGGATTATTTTGAGGGTTAGCCAAGATGTTAATGTTTAGTCTACGGTTGACATTCAATAAATGGTAGTTTCCTTGTTTCTCTGCTCTGCCGAATCCTAGCTGGTTAACTGTGAGCAAGTAATTTAGCTGTTCTCAGTTTAGTTTCTTCATCTGTAAGTGAGGGAAATAGCTGTTACTCTCCATGCATGAAATGGTTATAAAAATCGGTTGAAATTATATGCATGACAGATCTTTGTACACTATAAAAAGAAGGGACTAATGAGACCAGGTTGATGATTTTTAAGCTCAAGTGGGTAGTAAGAGTGACCCTGTTCTATGTCCACATAGAAACTCTAAAAAATATGCACATTTGAAACAGAGGGGCCATCTGGGGAAGGGGATCTGCTCACCCAAACTAGTCCATAAAAGTTAGTCCTCCAGTGGTGTGCCGGAGCCAGCTTGTAGCAGCTCACGAGAGCCATTGTTAAATTTTCAGGAATTTTGTAAACTGGCTGTTAAAAACAGTTACTATTTTAAATTAACATATGAATAAACTTATTATACTATTAAATAAAACAAATTAAAACCAAGGCAATAGTTACTCCATATTCTTCCCTTCATGATTATTTTACTATCTATGCCTCAAGATTATTTATATTTATTGTATACATATGGTGACAATACTTTATAATGAGGTGCTCTCTCCCCAACTCCACATAAACTGCCATTGGGCTAGTAGCTTGATGTTGACCCTGGTGGAAATGTGAATATTTGCACCATGGAGACTGGTGCTTTTTTTTTTTCTTCTGGAGTGCTGTCTGTTAAAATTTGCCAACACACCGTTAGCGATTAACTTGTAATGGAATACAAAGGATTTTCCCTATTACAAGTATACATATATTCGTAAAAATTTACCCCAATTTAGGAAAATGAAGTTCTAACCCTGACTCCAGGTCAGTAGTCACCTTTTCAGTCATTTCCAAGAAGGGTCCACCCATTACGATTGTTACCCCTGGTGATGGAAGTAGAAACACAGGAGTGGAATTTGCTTTATGTGAAATCTCAGTGTACACAAGCTGAAGTGCATAGGTTTTGCTAACATCTCTAAGAATAAAAAGAATAAACTTGTGAGTAGAGACTGGCATTTTATCAGAGGGAGAGTCATTCTAGCTCAGTGGTTGTTAACTAGGGGTGAATTTGTCTCCAGGGAACAGTTGGCAATGTTTGGAGACATTTTTGGTTGTCACTGGGGGTTGCTACTGGCATCTGGTGGGTAGACACCAGGGATGCTGTTAAACATCCTACATGCACAGGACAGTCTCACACAACAAACAATTATCCAGCCCAAAATGTCAATAGTTCCTAAGTTAGGAAACCCTATTCTAGCTTCCTTTTCCCTTTTATTACATTCTAGTCAATTGTTTCAGCATTAGGATCCATCCAACAATCTCTCGCCCCAGCAGTTTCTGAAGAATTTTTAAAGGTTTGAATTATTTTAATATCACAAGAAAAGAATAAATTCACATGAAAGGATGGGTCATTTCGCTTAATGATGTTTTTGCCTTTCACATAGCAGGAGCTCGATAAGTATTTTTTTTAATTAAATGGATGAATAAATTAAAACATTACTTTTATATGTATTTTAATAAATAACAGGAAGATGACTTCTTATATGTTTAACTTGTTCTTGTATTTGTCTTGAGTGGATCGTTAAACATAGGCTACATGCATTTCACTTTGAATGGATCCAATAATAATGCTCTTTAAAAAAGAAAGCCAAGTGGCTATTATTTGCTGAGAGTGTGGTGCTAATAAAAGCCAGCCGTGAATCCAACTCCCCAGATCTATTTAAAGAATTCAAAGAATGTCAGAAAAGCATGTGGCTTCAAGGTTAATTTGTAAGATTTACAGAAACTGGAAAAATCACTATGACTAAAAAGGAAGTATGATCTCTCTGCATGCCTTTAAATTAGAATGACAGCCAAAACCAGTTAATTATAAAAACAGCTAATTTAAAAGGTTTTTGTATTTGCCTCCTGCCCTACCTAGCATTTAATCAATAAGCCTTAAAGAAAAATAATGAAGAAAGGGAAGCTCTGAACCAAATTTGCTTTATTGTGTACACGCAAAACATTGAGTTTTCCATCTGCAAATTGGGTGCTTCCGTAGTTTAATAGTCACAAAGAAACGGGAATAGAGGCAGAGGTATAACTGCAAACTGGATTTAGTTATAGAGAATTACAACAGTCATGAGTGATTAGGGGGACTAGAAAAAGAAGTTAAAAGAAGCACTAGATAAAGGATCTCGTCATTGTCATAACATAAAATCATGGACCCTTAAAAAACAACTGATACGATTAGACATTTTAACAACCCAATTTCTTTAGTTTTCAGCTGGGAAAATGGATGGCCAGAGAGGCTAAATAAGTGGTCTAAGGACACAAAGCACAGATCACCCTACAATGCAAACTCCTTAACATAAACATGCAAGGCCTTTGATCTTCCCAGTCAGAATTAGCTCATACTTGACAGGGTCTCATTTCTGCCTCGGTTTAGCACAGTTGCCAGTCTGAGTAGTTTTGGAGTTGTTTAAATATCTGTCCCCTCTACGATACCATACTCTTCTCATTCATTTTCAGTTTCCAATGCTTTGGCCACAATAAATATCGGTTAAACCAAACTGAGTTGAGCCCAGGTTTCTTGATCATAGATCATAGTCTGGTGCACTGGGAACTAGGATCACATGTGATTTGTCCTTAAGCTTTTTTTCTTTTTGCTTTTTTTTTGCTCATATACTTTTTCCATGTATAGATGTTCTACAATTGTTATTAAAATCTGATACAATGCTACATTTATTTATTTATTTATTTATTAATTTTTGTTTTTGCGGTACGCGGGCCTCTCACTGTTGTGGCCTCTCCCGTTGCGGAGCACAGGCTCCGGACGCGCAGGCTCAGCGGCCATGGCTCACGGGCCCAGCCACTCCGCGGCATGTGCGATCTTCCCAGACCGAGGCACGAACCCGTGTCCCCTGCATCGGCAGGCGGACTCTCAACCACTGTGCCACCAGGGAAGCCCTACAATGCTACATTTAAACTCCCGTGGTTAGATTCCTTAAATGTATCATAGTGATCTCTATACATCAAGTTGTTTTAAATTTTAAAATGTAGCTGGGTGAGGCTTGGGGATGTGTAAGATACCAAAATATATTTTTGTTAATTTTTATTTTAATTTTAGATAACTTTTGGTCTTATTATAAAAATAATTCCTGTTCATTGTGGAAACCTTAAAAATAGTAGATAAATAAAGGAATAAAATAAACATTACCCATAATTGTACCATACATTCTGATTTTTTTTTAAGCCCTAAGTAAATGCTAGGAATACAGTGTAGCATTGAAGGCTGAAGTTTGGAGAAGCATATTTGACTTAAGAAATTATCTAGGCTAGGCATTTTCTTGCTGGGGTTATTTTGCAGATGACGTAACTGAGAGGGTAAGTGACTTGCCAACCTCACACAGCTAGTAAGGGACAGGGGAGAATACTGGAACACAGATTTCTAGTCTCCAAGAAATAGTCAAGAGTGAAATGCTAAAAAGCTAACAATATCCCTCTGGATGGACATTTATTCTGTTAACTACAATAAGCCACATGGTAAGTCCTAAGGGGCATTTTATTCTTCTAATATGTCTCTACTGTATGTAGAATCTGATAATACCACTATTAGAATTCACCTCTTTAAGAATAAAAGGAACCGAGGAACTAAAAAGAGCGTTGGAATAATCCGTTAATTATATCCGTTAAGCTTCAGTTACAGCTAATAAGGAATATCACGTGACCACAGTGTGTGTACTTGTTCTGAACAATAAAGAACAGGAGGAAAGATAAGAGGACCAAAGTGTCCTTCAGCGCTATGTAGGTAGTGGTGATGAAAGTCATTAAAGAAAAATTGATTGAGGTATTTTTAGTAAACTAAAGAATTCACTGCTTACCCATCAGGAAGTGTATTGTTAATATAGCCTGTTCAGCCTACTGGAAGAAAATGTTTCTTTATGCTTCTCTCTTTAGCCTAATTCTTATCCTGTCACTTTTCAGAAGAAAAAAAAAAAAAAGAATGAAAACCATGGCCCTGTTTTGTTTGCTTCAAAAGAAACAGTCTGTTGCATTGTGCTTGGAACAGTTTACTCTTGGCCTTGATGTAAGTGAGAGAGGAAGACCATGTAATTGACTAGGCTGTCTCTGGGGAGACAGCAAATATAGTGTTAAGAATATGAACAGGCATGAAAACAATGGCTGTTTGATAAAAGTAAATAATTTCTGCAGCTAACATGCTCTGGACATATTTTCTTTGATCCTGGACTTGCTTACTAGGACAATAGCAGAAGCAGACATAGCTTGTAGGCATCGCCTTTCTGATATATTGCTTTTGCATGATTGAATCTATAATCACTCACATTTATATTACCTTTGGGTTACACGGAGGGTCTGTAACTTTTAGAAAAATCTGGAGCACCCAATCCCTGACATACATCTGCAGCCTCTGAAGTCTTAGGACTGAACTAGAACATTCTTGTGAACATCAATATCAGATATCAAAATGGAAGTTTTGTCTAAGACTGAACACAATAAAAATACCAGATTCCAAAATGAACGCCAGATCACCATACAGAATTTTTTTTTTAAGTGTGTTGGGGGTGGGGAGAGATGGCAGAAAATCAGTTTTACAGCTCCTAAGTATTTCACCCTTGATAAGAGGATGCAAGGGTGGAAGTTGGAAATCAGGAAGTGAACATTTTTGGAGAGAAGTGTTGGTTTGTTGTGAATGAGTCCCACCCCCTCTCCCCTCATGGAGCTAGGATAGAGGAGGCTGGTCCTTCCCTTCCAGTCCGGTTGGACAGGGCCCTCGACAGGGCCTCTTCAAGAACCTACTCTGGGGAAACTGTGGCTTAGGGAACAAAGTGCTCTGGTTTCTGACTCTCAGCAAAAGCCGGGGAGACCGATTTGCCAGTTGCTTTGATGGTAGAGTCAAGATCGCCCCCACTGGGGGGCGTCTGAAATGTTGCCTTGGGTCTTGTCCAAGAGATGCCCCTGGAGGAACCAGCACACAGCAGCAGAGAGAAGCTTGAGGTACCTTCAGTGTTGAAGGAAGAGTAAGCCCCCAATGAGGACCTGAATTCATTCGCCCTGTGGAGAGAGTGACATGGGAAAGATCCCCGGTAATGGGGAGTGGGGATACCTCTGACAATTACAACCCCTCACCCCCCCCCCCCACACACACACACACACACAGAGCCAGTCAACCAGTCAGCTGTAAACTCAGGCCAAGCCTTGAAAAACTCAGATACTAAATCACCACCAGGATACCTGACAAGTAAGAACTTTGCTGTTCCCTTATCTCTTTCTCCTTTGTTTTCTCTAATTGGTAGGGTTAGCAAGAAGGGGAGAGGAGGAGGAGAAACCTTGGGTGGGAAAAAAAGACCAGAAGCTTTCCTCCTTCTTCAACTGCAGGATTCTCCCTTGCCACAGGTTTGGGCTGGGGGAGGGAAAGAAACGTTACTTTTAAACTGAAAAACTTAATGTTATCATTTAATTTAAAAGCATTTTATAGCTTGACTATGGTGGGATTGGATATTTTAATTATTAAACCAAGACCATGTTTTGAAGCTTGTAGTGATAAAAGAGCATCCAGAAAAGTCGGGGTCCTGACTGAGTGTTCATGAAGGGGCAGGGGAAGAATGAGGTCCTAGAGCAGATAAAAAGGGCAGTGAGAGCCTCTGTAAACTCCATGAATGTAATGGTTACACATGCAGACTTGTGAACCATAGAAATAAACATTTTCTATCTTTCCTATTCCTTTTTAGAGAAGAAAGCTCAACTAGCATAAACGTCCAATTCAAAACCCAACAGCTATATTTGCATGTTTAAGTCTAAGACATACCATGTAAGCACTGAATTATGACATTCATTATTTCAAATGACAAGCTGTGGGGGTGGGTTCCCTTCTAATTTAACAAATTAATTTTCCTTGGAAACTTTAGTTTGGATTTTAAGGTTTTAAGCTTTCATCATGAAAAGAAGACAGCACTGAAGATTAAAGTGTGTGATTCTTCTCAAGATGTTCTCAACCTGGCACTGCAGAAATACAAAGGATCATGAGAGATTACTACAAGCAACTCTATGCCAATAAAATGGACAAATTCTTAGAAATGCACAACCTTCCGAGACTGAACCAGGAAGAAATAGAAAATATGAACAGACCAATCATAAGCACTGAAATTGAAACTGTGATTAAACATCTTCCAACAAACAAAAGTCCAGGACCAGATGGCTTCACAGGCGAATTCTATCAAACATTTAGAGAAGAGCTAACACCTATCCTTCTCAAACTCTTCCAAAATATAGCAGAAGGAGGAACACTCCCAAACTCATGCTATGAGGCCACCATCGCCCTGATACCAAAACCAGACAAAGATGTCACAAAGAAAGAAAACTACAGACCAGTATCACTGATGAACATAGATGCAAAAATACTCAACAAAATACTAGCAAACAGAATCCAACAGCACATTAAAAGGATCATACACCATGATCAAGTGGGGTTTATCCCAGGAATGCAAGATCTCTTCAATATATGCAAATCAATCAACGTGATACACCATATTAACAAATTGAAGGAGAAAAACCATATGATCGTCTCAATAGATGCAGAGAAAGTTTTCAACAAAACACCCATTTATGATAAAAACCCTCCAGAAAGTGGGCATAGAGGGAACTTTCCTCAACATAATAAAGGCCATATGTGACAAACCCACAGCCAACATCATTCTCAATGGTGAAAAACTGAAACCATTTCCTCTAAGATCAGGAACAAGACAAGGTTGTCCACTCTCACCACTATTATTCAACATAGTTTTGGAAGTTTTAGCCACAGCAATCAGAGAAGAAAAAGAAATAAAAGGAATCCAAATCGGAAAAGAAGAAGTAAAGCTGTCACTGTTTCCAGCTGACATGATACTATACGTAGAGAATCCCAAAGATGCTACAAGAAAACTGCTAGAGCTAATCAATGAATTTGGTAAAGTAGCAGGATACAAAATTAATGCACAGAAATCTCTTGCATTCCTATACACTAATGATGAAAAATCTGAAAGTGAAATTTAGAAAACACTCCCATTTACCACTGCAACAAAAAGAATAAAATATCTAGGAATAAACTTACCTAAGGAGACAAAAGACCTGTATGCAGAAAATTATAAGACACTGATGATAGAAATTAAAGATGATACAAATAGATAGAGAGGTATACCATGTTCTTGGATTGGAAGAATCAACATTGTGAAAATGACTCTACTACCCAAAGGAATCTACAGATTCAATGCAATCCCTATCAAACTACCACTGGCATTTTTCACAGAACTAGAACAAAAACTTTCACAATTTGTATGGAAACACAAAAGACCCTGAATAGCCAAAGCAATCTTGAGGAAGAAAAATGGAGCTGGAGGAATCAGGCTCCCTGACTTCAGACTATACTACAAAGCTACAGTAATCAAGACAATATGGTACTGGAACAAAAACAGAACGATAGATCAATGGAACAGGATAGAAAGCCCAGAGAGAAACCCACACACATATGGTCACCTTACCTTTGATAAAGGAGGCAAGAATATACAGTGGAGAAGAGACAGCCTCTTCAGTAAGTGGTGCTGGGAAGACTGGACAGCTACATGTAAAAGAATGAAATTACAACACTCCCTAACACCATATACAAAAATAAACTCAAAATGGATTAAAGACTAAATGTAAGGCCAGACACTACTCTTAGAGGAAAACATAGGCAGAACACTCTGCGACATAAATCACAGCAAGATCTTTTTTGACCCACCTCCTAGAGAAATGGAAATAAAAACAAAAATAAATGGGACCTAATGAAACTTCAAAGCTTTTGCACAGCAAAGGAAACCATAAACAAGATGAAAGTGCAACCCTCAGAATGAGAGAAAATATTTGCAAATGAAGCAACTGACAAAGGATTAATCTCCAAAATTTACAAGCAGCTCATGCAGCTCAATATCAAAAAGAAAAACAACCCAATCCAAAAATGGGCAGAAGACCAAAATAGACATTTCTCCAGAGAAGATATACAAATTGCCAACAAACACATGAAAGAATGCTCAACCTCATTAATCATTAGAGAAATGCAAATCAAAACTACAATGAGATATCATCTCACACCGGTCAGAATGGCCATCATCAAAAAATCTACAAACAATAAATGCTGGAGAGGGTGTGGAGAAAAGAGAACACTCTTGCACTGCTGGTGGGAATGTAAATTGATACAGCCACTAGGGAGAACAGTGTGGAGGGTCCTTAAAAAACTACAAATAGAACTACCATATGACCCAGCAATCCCACTAGTGGGCATATACCCTGAGAAAACCATAATTCAAAAATAGTCATGTACCAAAATGTTCATTGCAGCTCTATTTACAATAGCCAGGACATGGAAGCAACCTAAGTGTCCATCGACACATGAATGGATAAAGAAGGTGTGGTACATATATACAATGGAATATTACTCAGCCATAAAAAGAAACTAAATTGAGTTATTTGTAGTGAGGTGGGTGGACCTAGAGTCTGTCATACAGAGTGAAGTAAGTCAGAAAGAGAAAGACAAATACCGTATGCTAACACACATATATGGAATCTAAGAAAAAAAAAAAAGGTCATGAAGAAACTAGGGGTAAGACAGGAATAAAGACACAGACCTACTAGAGAATGGACTTGAGGATATGGGGAAGGGTAAGAGTAAGCTGTGACAAAGTGAGAGAGTGTCATGGACATATATACACTACCAAACATAAAATAGATAGCTGGTGGGAAGCAGCTGCATGGCACAGGGATATCAGCTTGGTGCTTTGTGACCACCTAGAGGGGTGGGAAAGGGAGCATGGGACGGAGGGAGATGCAAGAGGGAAGAGATATGGGAACATATTTATATGTATAACTGATTCACTTTGTTATAAAGCAGAAACTAACACACCATTGTAAAGCAATTATACTCCAATAAAGATGTTAAAAAAAAAAAGAAAAATCAAACCTGAAAAAAAAAAAGATATTCTCAAACCCTGCAAAGGATTCTGTGCATATTCGAGCTTCTTTCCTCTCTCTAATCACCTGTGTTTCTCGATATTCTCTTTATATTCTGTAGGATTTTTTCAAAAGAAAAAAATCTTCTGTGGTTGAAGGACATGTCAAAGAATAGAGGATACAGTTCTTTTTTTTCTATAAATTTATTTTATTTATTTATTTTTGGTTGCGTTGGGTCTTCGTTGCTGCATGCGGGCTTTCTCTAGTTGTCGGGAGCAAGGGCTACTCTTTGTTGTGGTGCACGGGCTTCTCATTGCGGTGGCGTCTCTTGTTGCGGAGCATGGGCTGTAGGTGCACAGGCTTCAGTAGTTATGGCATGCAGGCTCGGTAGTTGTGGCTTGGTGGCTCTAGAGGGCAGGCTCAGTAGTTGCGGCACACAGGCTTAGTTGCTCCACATCATGTGGGATCTTCGCGGACCAGGGCTCGAACCAGTGTGCCCTGCATTGGCAGGCGGATTCTTAATCATTGTACCATCAGTGAAGTCCTGAGGATACAGTTCTAGATCAAAAGAAGTTTCATGGTATGACTTTAGAAGCTCATTTGACTTATGGCCCATCTTTCCTCATGGAATCATTAAATAGCTCTGTACAATAAGGCTGGCACTCTTTCTGTAAAATACAGGTATTTTTCCTCCTGTTCTAAAACAATGTGTATTTCAAAGTGTGCATATCAGCAGTTAGAAAGCCATATATATATACATATACATATATAAAACTTATTTTTCAATGTACTGAAAAACCTGTACCTAATCATGAATATATTTTTCTTCACCGATTGTTTTTTTCCTTTCCAGAAACTCATTTTTTACTTTGTTTTGCAAAAAGGCCCTTCTCTTTGGGAAAGGTAATTTGTTATTCACAGTTTCCTTGTCCTCATATTATTAAGGGAAAAATTATAGATATTTTAAAGAAAGCTCTAGGCAATGTTTTCATTCGTGAATCTTTGGGGAGTTATAAAAACAAACAGATGACTGAATCTACAAGAGAAACAATCGTGAAGTCATTACATTTAAGCATAAGCAAAATTTCCTCTTGGATCATTAAGTTATAGAAGAATAGAAAGATTGCATTTTGAGATTCAGATAAAGCTATGTAACGTCAGTCAAACAAGTAAAGTTTTACATTTCAGGGGTATTAGCAGCAGTTGAGTTTAATAGACTTCTGACATTCTAAATTTAAAGCTTCCTTTACTGTGCTAATAGATGTCTGCCCTTAAGAAGAAAATAAATAGAATGAATAAACAAGTTAAAACTATAATGTGTCTTTTTTTCATTCTCTTTATTTACGTAAAAATTTTAAAACATCACAAAAAGTTTGAAAGAAGGAGGGAGCAAAAGATAGCCCACTTTCTCTCTCCCCAACTATCTCCTTCAAATCTATGCCTTTTCCTCAGGCCACAGCCCCTACTTAGGGTGCAGCCCATGTCCCACAAGACGGATGTCTGGGCAACTCAGTCCTGATCAGACCAAAGCCACTGACCCTCCCATTTCCTCTCCTCCAACACGTTCTCAACAGTTGACTTTTGGCTTTTTTTCAGTTCAAGTCCTAGGACCTGATTGGCTTATTGATGGTTAATGCTCCTCCTTCCCTCTGGTTGGTCTAGCCCTCTGCCTCTACCCTCTTCTGGTAAGTAGGGACCACTCCTTCAGAACCAATGCTAAGCCCTAGACCTCCCTCTGGCTTTAGTCCATGAGGCAGGCATCCCTTTTGGGTGGGCCTAAGTCAGACAGAAACACACCCATTCACAAGGATCTTTAGTGAATTTCCTTCTAGTCTTTTTCCAGTATCTTTCTTCCTTCATAGTTAAATAGTACACCCACACACATATCTGAATATCCTGTCTTTTTCTTTAAAGTTACATTATAAACATTTAATATCATCTATATAATGTCATTTTTAAGGTAAGAAATTACTCTCCAAATGATACATAATAATTTATTGGGTCATTCTGCCACAGTAGTGAACATCTGTTGTTCTTTCTTCTCAGCATCTCTCTTTTCTTTCGGGAAATGCCTCTCCCCCTTTGCATGTGATCTGAATAAGATTGTTGATCACAATGTTTTCAACTCCTCATTTTGCCTATAATCCTCTTAAGAGGATTATAGCAATTTACATTTTATAAGCAGGTAAGCAGATGACGCAAGCCAGGCCAGGCCAGTTAGATATGATGTGCAGATAGTCTTGAGTAAGGCATTACCCCACTCAAAGTTTGGTTAGTGAGCAGCAGGTGACTGAAGTTGGGTCATTCTAACAGCAGTATCCCTAAGAAATACTGTCCATCATACTGAGATTCCTGGAGTTACCCTGGTTCCCATCCTTCCTGATGCCATTGATTTGAGGAACTACCTGAACTTTCCAATATATTTTTTTGCTGAAGATTGTTAGAGTTGTTTTCTGTTCTGTGCAACCAAGGAATTCCAAATGGTAAACTTGTTGCTAGGCATCTTTAGTTATTTTTACTATTTTGAATACGAATACTTCTGTGATCAACATCTTTGTGTGTATGCTCATATGTATGTATAATGGCTTTTTATACATTTTAAATAATTTCCCAGAGGTGGAATTACTCAGTCAAAAGATATGAATATTCTTCTGATTCTTAATATAAATTACTCAAAGGTTTCTTAAGAGGATTATAACAATTTACATTTTATAATATATGTTACAGAAAGTACTATCGAAAAATATTACAAAAATTTTCTTCTCTGTTCAGAGGACCTTATAATAGATACTATGTTGAAAGTACTTGATGTAGGAACATAGAGTGCTTTCAGTTTAACTTTTAAACCATTTAATTGGGTTGTTTATGAGATATTACACCGTTTTGGCCAAACAGGCATTTATAGGTTGATCTATACCAAACGTAGGATAATAAACAGATTGCTTGTTCAGCAAACTTAAATCTGTAATAAAAAACTGACACTTACTGAATATTTGATGTACACTTTGCAAATGGCTTTGCATCATTCCATGAACTTCTCAAAATGACCCTGCTATTATCCCTAACTTATAGGTAAGGAAAGGAAGACTTAGAGAACTTGATTAACTTTCCCACAGCTTGTACTGGGGCCAGAACCCAAATCCATGTGGCTTTTAACCCTACTATAAAACTACATCTCAACCATCTCTTCCTATAGAACCTGGGGTCAGAAAGCCAGTTTGGACTCCTGACTCCACCACATAGTAATTGGATAGCCTTGGGGAATTCACTCCACTTCTTTGAATCTTAGTTTTCTAATCTATAAAACTAAAACAATAATACCTACTCCACCTACCTCATAGGACTTTGTGAAACACATAGAGATAATGTGGGAAAGTGCTCTACAAATGTAAAGTATTAGCATGATTACTTAGAGTAGTGAACACCATGGAGAAATATCTCTGACCTCTGTGAGAGGTCATAAAGAATACTGGGGCCTTGGGATACCCACTCCTCTTTTTCTGCCTTGAGTTTTGAAGCAGTTGAGATACATACACAAGTCCGATAGATGAGAATGAGCTATCAACTGGACTGGGGTGGGGTTTAAGTGTGTGGCCACGACGGGCTTCCTAATACTTCATGACTGAATAAGGAGACAGATTACTGACCTGCCACTGGCAGGTCTGGACACTTTGTGTCTCTCCCACAGGGCAACCCCTTACTGCACGGCAATGGAGGAGAAAATTGGCCGAGGACAGCCTACTCCAAAAAGCAGAGCATGAATGGCACTGAGCCACAGCTGGTCAGGTCCTCCTTCCCGAGTAAACAATCACATCATTCATTCTGGACAAAGCCAGTGAGGTGGTGCAGAGACAGAGAGAGCAAGAATTCCTCCCAAGTTTTACCCATCTGGGAATCTTTATGGGGACGTGGAAATATGAGGTTTGGGAGAAGACAGTTTCCCTCTTAACAGTGAAGAATCACCATCCTTATTAGTAACAGGAAAACGAGGCTCAGAGGGTGTCTTTGCTCCACTCTTTCTGCCTCCCATGTGGCTGAGCTGAAGGGAGACATCTGTGGCTGATGCATATGATTCTGTCAACTTTGTAATTCCACACCCACTCCTTAACTCCCCACCATGTGGCCTTCAAATTGTTCGTTTAAAAAATGAAATGTGTTTCCTCTCCTATGAAATACAGACCATTGTCAGAATGCTCGCATTGTTCGCTCTCTGATGTAACCCTTTCACAGCGTTTGGGCTGCTTTCTTTCTCTGTGGGGTCCCCTTCAGGTCCAAGTGTGCGCCAGCCGCATCTGGGCAGCAGAAGCCCCGTGGAAGGACACTGGGAGACAAGAGCTGATGGGAATTTTGTGATTAGCTGTCATGGTTGCCTGGTCCTGTCAATAGTACTCAGTAAAGCCACAAGGCCAAGTGTTCCCTTCTGCATACTAATTGCTGGATCAGATTTCTCAGTGCAGAAGCACTTCCCATGCAGTCAGTTTTAGAATATTAGTCTTGGTTCTTAAGTGGTTAAAATCCCTAGCTGGTCTTTAATCTGGGTGTGGAGAATTCTTACTTATGGCTGAGATTCTCCTAAGATATTTTTGCCCTTAGTATACACAGATCTGTCCCCAGTTTCTTAGCTCCCTGAATCAGTTATATCTGATCAACTGTCTCTTTCCAGTCTCCAAGAGTGTTAAGTGCGTATTCTACCAGGTTTAGCGGACAGGAGAGCTTCTAAATGTCTTTCTCTTTGCTCCCTTTTCTTTCTTACTGCCTCTCTGCCAGTCAGTCCCTTCTCTCCAACTACACCATCATGATGACCACTAAGGAGGTCTTCTAGGGCCACCCTAGTTCCTGTCCATCCAGAAGTCTGTTGTTCAACCTTTTTGCTGGTTCTATGAGCTGCCCCTTCACTATATTCCTATTTTGGCCTAAGTTAGCCAGAGTCTCCTTGCAACCGAACACCAGTTTGCAGCGAGCTATGTCACTGCTGAACTGATGCAGCTTTTCTTGTCAAATCTCTGTTTGTGTATGTTTGTGTGCATGTCTTTTCTCCTCAGATAGAACGGGGTCTTCTCAAGGGTGCTGGACCACGTTCCATCCATCTGTAGATGTCATACAGCACCTGGCAGTGCCTCTCACAAAGGAAGTATACAACAGACATTTATTGATTGATTGTTCCACTTTCTCTTTTATCTTCAGCAACTCCCCACTCATATCAAACATCTCCGCGGAGTACCGGAGAAAGCACTTAGCTTTACCTGCAGCTATGGTTCCATCCCCTCAGCAGCTAAATGGTAACCAAGGAAGGCAAATATAATCCTGCCCTGGCATCAGGCCCTCGGTCTTCTGAGGCCCCATGGCAAATAGCAGAGTTTGTGGGATCTTTTTTTTTTTTTTTTTTTTGCAGTACGCGGGCCTCTCACTGTTGTGGCCTCTCCCGTTGCGGAGCACAGGCTCCAGATGCACAGGCTCAGCGGCCATGGCTCACGGGCCTAGCCGCTCCGCAGCATGTGGGATCTTCCCGGACTGGGGCACGAACCCGTGTCCCCTGCGTCGGCAGGCGGACTCTCAACCACTGCGCCACCAGGGAAGCCCGTGGGATCTATTTTTGATCATCTCCTCTTCTGCTCATCCTGTGGACTCACTCTGGACTCTCTGTGGGGATTAAGTCCCTAGAGTAAAGGGGCCAGATATAGAGAAAATCATTATTTTATTTTATCCTAACAGTATAAATACTGAGTTGTCTGGTGTGTGTTTATGATAAGCCCATCTTTCTTTGTATGAGAGAAACAGAAAAAGTGAAAACTAGACTGTCATGGATTATTCAGAACTCTTTGATTGCATGTGACATATACTCAGTTCAAACCAACCTGAGTCAAAAAGGAAAATATGTCGGTTCATATAACCTTGTCACAGAGAGGTCAGAGTGGATAAGGCCTCAGGGACAAGGGAATGGGATACTAGGATTAATCCAGGGTGGGTTGCCCACCTGCCCCAGAGGTGGAAGTGGTGAGAGTGGAGTCCGATTAGAGGAGTGGGTGTATGGTAGGGTGGTGGTAAGCACACAAGGACAAGGGCCACCAAACCATTTTAAAAAATGGTTTCTTTTGATGTCTTCTTAAATTTTGCAAATACTTCCAACAAAGTAGCACGCAGGGAAAAGAACGCAAGGGCTTTACTGGCCTGTGCTGTGCTTGTGTCATGAGCCTGGTGCCGGCCTTGAACAGCTCATCCACTGCCTTGCCTGAGGCTGTAGGTTCCCTGTAAAAAGCTTCTACAAAGTTGTTCTCGAGCTGGGCTCCTCATACGGTTCTGTCCCTTCCCTGTTGATTCACACCGGTGAGTTCCCTCATTTCCTGACCCCTGGGACTGATGACTTGTTTGCATGAACTGCCTAACTTTGCTTTTGTTTTCATCCTGGAGGACAAAGTCTTCAGATTACCCTAAACCAAATAAACTATAGCCACTGGGCTACAGTCTCCCCCTGCTCCAACTGGGCCATGCTCCCAGTACCCGTCACCCTAGCTTAGGTCAAGCATTCCTGATTAGTGAAAAACCTAGTTCACAGTAGACATTCCAGAATCTGATTTTTTTTTTTTTGGATTGTTTTTGACATGCTGTGAAAGTTATCCACACTTTGGAACTAAAGCATTACCCCACTAAAAGCAACATCAACCAGGCTGCCCCTGAACTGTAGTGAGGGCTAAATGTGGAATGTTCTAGAGAGCAGTATTTTGGGCACTTAGCATATTCTCCAAAAGGTGTGCTTAAGTCTGTCATATTCATGGAGTTGTTCTCATGCAATGCAGCTTCAGAAGTGGAGCCAATCTCTTTTGTGTGGCCAGCCTGCCTTCCTTCAGAAGTCAGCTGTGTTTTCTGCTGACTCTCCATGGAAAGGCAGTGCCTGAATCCTCAAAATCATCACCTGGAGTAGTAAGTACTCCTGACAGTACCAGAAAGCATCCACTGCGGGAGCTCCAAAGCCTGTGATAGATTATGGGAGTGAAATGAGAAAGCTGAGCTCTTCAGATAAACCTTGCTTTTTACAGGCCCCCTCATTTTATTGCATAATTATTCTGAATCCGCTGATAATTTGTACAATTTTCCTGTAAGTCATTCATACATAAATCTCTCTCATGAGATGCTTGGCTTTGCTAATACATATGTATTAATGAGAGCTACTTCTTAAGTGTAAATGTTTTACATGTGTTATGGCTCTTGGCTTACATACAAAGGATTTTGAGTACTATGATACCAAGATCTTTTCTCTACATATGTAAAGAATTCATTGGATTGCTGAGGTAGACTGATTTGTCCATTTCTCTGCTCACTTGTAACAAAGGCATCATTAGCTCAGGAACAAAAAAGGAAAATCCATGCAATTAAAAGAACAGACTGACTTTGCCTGATGTAAAAATAAGACAAAAGAAACCGCATGAAAGACAGTATTTTTTAAATGAGATCATTGAGAATCTAATAAAATATTTTTTTCTTTATGATGAGAACTATCTTGAATCAAGTGGTAAGTGATAACCTCTCTGGCCTTTTGTATTTACCTAGAATGGTGGCTTTGCCATAAAATCTCACCTGGCATGAATACTGAGATAAGTGCCCTGGCTTGCTTTTAAAAGCGCTCTGGATTATATTTTAGTCTTTCAGTGAATGAAAGAGAATAAACAAATCTCTCTGTGAGAACACCTCTCCCATCCTTGGGGAAGTCATTCTGCCAGAGTTCTATCTAGTAGTTACTTTTTCTAATTCATTAAATGTTGTCCCAGGCCCTGACACTGCTAATTTTTCTCTCATTTGTGATCAATTTAAACACAGGGACTTAAGTGTTCAACTTATTTTTTTCTTTTCATTATATGAGTTTCAGGTGTACAGACTTATAGTTCAATATTTGTAAACAAAAGTTCAACTTGCCTTCCAGGATATACTCAGCCTTACTGCAAAGATCTAGGGAAGAAACTTAGATTTCTGCAGAAGCTCTATCATCCTATCCATTACTCAAACCCATTTACTTGTTTATTCTGTCCACAAGTTCTGGAAGACAGACAAGAAGAAAATGTCCCTATCCTGCTCCATTTTCTGTACTGGAAAAAGCATTTGTGGCAAAGCTGACCTTACAAAAGTGCATTAATGCTGGATGACATGGAGGACCTTCTATAGGTCCTTTCTTTAAAAAAAAAAAAACACATGCACACACAATATTGCTGCAAAACAATGGTGATGACAGTTTACATAGTGAACCAGCTGTTTCCCAAGAATGTTTTATCCAATATCCTCCATAGACAGTGAATGCAAAGGACCTAGGTTGGAAAAGTACATTAGCTTTTGATTAAAGATTGGGTGAGGGCCAGTTAAATTTTAAAATCTGAATGAACTTGCTGACTCAGGCTCCTTAGCAGCGTAATGGACAGAGAGTCCTCAAAGCTTTCACTAAAAAGGTTTCTGGTAACTGATGTCTAGAGAAATGAGTTGAAATGTAATTCACTGAGCTACTCAGCTTTCATCTGAAACAGAATATGTAATCTCAAAGAAGTCAACTGGTCTCTTGAAATTTTTAGGTGAAATTAAATTTAAAGAAGCTAGAGCTTAAGTATTTTGAAGAAAGGAAACCTCCAGTAGCTTTGTGATTATATCATTTTATCCTTTGGAATCCTGTATTTAATTCTGTTTATTGCATTTTAAGTGCAGCTAGAGTCACCGATCTGTTGATAACAAAGTCTGGAATCATTTGTGGGAGGTTCTCAGGATGTATCAAAGACTGATTTAATTTGAATTTTGTTTTTAATTTTGGGTTCTCTCTCAACTCCGCCTTCTCTCTTTTGTCTCTGTAACCTCAGCAGTAGAAACAAACTGTGTCTTTGCAGAAATCTCCCCAGGAGCTTGGCTACAAAAAAGGCCACTGAAACTACCCTGAACTTGGAGGTGGTTTCATAAATCAGGACAATAATTCTCACCCCTTAGGCTACAGCTCGAGATCTGTCAGCTCTCCTTTGCAATGATCCTAGAGGTGAAGGGGTTCTCGCTTCCGTTTCTCACAAAGGAATATAAGTGTTATTAATAGTCTTCTTTCCCAGCCCTGTGATATCTTGCTAAATTTATGGGAACACAGCAGCACTTCGGGAAGGTGCAGCAACGATGGCTACTTTAGAAAATGGGGGAGTTCTTTGCAGTCAACTCTGAGTTGAGGGCTCCTTGTATAACTTGTCTTCCCAATTAGGTTGTGAACTCCTTAAGAGAGCAGCTATATCCTTTACTCCTCCAGGATCTTCTCAGCCACTCCCATGCCACAGGATTTCAACAATCTGTTACCAAGCCATCTTAATCCTTTTTCTGAAGTGTGTCGTAGCTTCCTTTTATTTAGAATGTCTGCCAGTTTCCAAAGACCACTGTCTTCTCTTGAAATCAGACTTACCAGCCATATTTGTACTATATGACTCTTTCAGAGGCAGTAGCTGATTGGAAAAGTGATGGACAATTGCCACAAACTGAACCAATCAAATTCTCTCTCTCTCTCTTGGATTTTGAATTGAGATTCAGAAACAGCCATTTAGTCTCTACATGTGGGTAGAACTGAAATATATGAACTCAGAGATGGAGGGATGCAGTATTCTAAGAAGTGGAGAGAGAGGCAGAGGAAGCCAGCCTGCATAGAGAGAATGAAGTGGCAAAGAGAAGCAGACATGAATTCAAAGAAGCCTGATACCTTTCTGGTTACACGCTAGCCACTTCAGAGGCCCAGATGCATTCCTGTCTGGGAGCATTATGGTGCACTTGCATAAATCTATAATACATCCTTTCCCATCCCCTTTGCATGTTAAAGTTCTTTTGCCCTTGAAATCAAGAGTTCTAAATGATATAAAAATGTCTGTTATACAGAAAGTAGAATGGCGGTTACTAGAGGCTGTGGGGAGGGGAAAATGGGGAGTTGATGGGTATAGTTTCTGTTCTGCAAGATGAAGAAGTTCTGGAGATGGGTTGCACAACAATGGGAATATACTTAAGACTACTGAACTGTATGCTTAAAAATGATTAGGAAGGTAAATTTATGTTATGTGTATTTTTTCACATTTTTTTTTTTTTTTTTTTTTTTTTTGTGGTACACAGGCCTTTCACTGTTGTGGCCGCTCCCGTTGCGGAGCACAGGCTCCGGACGCGCAGGCTCAGCGGCCATGGCTCGCGGGCCCAGCCGCTCCGCGGCATGTGGGATCTTCCCGGACCGGGGCACGAACCCGTGTCCCCTGCATCGGCAGGCGGACTCTCAACCACTGCGCCACCAGGGAAGCCCTTTTTCACAATTTTTAAAAAAACAGTTTTAAAATATATGTTATAGTCAGCTTCCTTTTCCTCCTCACTGCCACAGTCCTATTCAGGTTCTACTGCCCCAGGTATGGACAATGATAGCTACCAGTTTAGTCTCCCTTACCCCACCCCCTTGAAGCTGATCCCCAGCAATCTACCCTGCTTGCATGGAACAATTCGTATTCCTAAGCCTGCACTCAAATTGTGCCTTTCTCCAATATACAAACATTCATGGCTACCCATTGAATTCAGGATCAAGTTTCACTCCCAAGCCTGGTACACAGGACCTATGGGACCTTTCCAACCTTCTGATCTACTCATCCCCAATAGGAAGCAAACGCTAGTCAGGTTGTTGTACCTCATCCCCAGAATAGTACTTACTCAAGCCATTTCTCCACCTTGGATACCTTCCTTCTGCTGACCACATCTTATCCTCTTTCAAAGCCCAGTTCCAGGCCCACCTCTTCCATGAAACATTTTCTGATCACTCTATTTCCCCAAGGACATGTATTATTAGAATCACACTTCTTAGCACTTAAATACACACAGTTTCCTATGCCTCTATCCTGTTCCTTTGTTTGTCTGCAAATTGTTTGATGATAGGGACTGAGCCTTAAATTGTTTGATTTTTTCCTAAATTATCTACCAGGATACCGTTCCCTTGGTAGGCTCTTAATAATGCTTGTTGAATGAAATCAGAAACAACGAAGGGCTGCTTTACCAGCTTGCCTCTTCAGGACAAACACTTGTAGAGAAGTAGCAGAAAAATTTATTGAATACTAAGTATTTTCCAGATACCACTCCAAGTGTCGTACATGGATTGTATATCTCATTTAATCATTCCAACAACCCTATCCAATAGACATGATTATTATCCTTCTTTTACAAATGAAGAAATGCAGGCACATACAGTTAAATAACTTGCCCAAGATCGTATCAGTAGGAGGCAGAGTAATGATTCTGAGCTAAATCTATTTGGCTCTTAAACCTAATGTTCTTTATACTCTATCACCACACACTTCATACTCTGTTGTTATTGCTAGCTTTCTTGCCTGGTTTTCCTGTGAATTATAACTTCCGCAGAGGCAGGAATCTTGTCTTAGTATGTGGTAGAGGCTCACTAAAAATCTATTAAAGAAAGGAAAGATAAAGAAACTAGGGGAGAAGAAACTTTGGGGTAGAGCTTGTCCTGTTCCTAAACTTGGCAAGATTCAATCTTGCAGGGGGCTTGGCTAGAAAACTTCAGCTCATCTTTCTGAACCACATTCCCAATGTTCATTGATCCCTTTCCTCTGGGGAGTTATTCAATCATGTGTTCACTGTGTGGGTGATAGTTGATAATAAATACTCTCTTGCCCTGGTCTCTTTGGCCAGGGTTCCTTGGCTTCCAGCCTGCGCCCTGCCTGCTTTAAACAGACAGTACATGGCCTTCCTTTCTGCTGACAAATGCAGAACTTTGGCCTCTCTTAGCCATCAAGTCTCCAAATCAAAAGAAAAAGATGGGGTTGCCTGCCCAGCCCTGCCCCTGTACCCCTGACCAGTTATCCATGGAAGCTGTAGAATATGGGTGCTGACATAGGTTTAAGGATGGGTAGGCAGATAACCCTAGCTACAGTCCCTGAAATTACACTGCTGGGGATTATTCCTTTGGGTTAAGAGGCTCCTCTCTCTCCCCTGCCACCCCCTCATATCTCCTAAGAGAGATAATATTAGGGTTGTTGTAAGTATTAAATGAGTTAATACATATATGTGCTTCGCACGGTACCTGCCACTCAATAGATAGTAGCTATGGTTGTTGTTGCAGTTATTATTATCATTAGCAACAGTAGTATTAAGATGCGCCATAACCTGGGGAAAGTAGCACATTAAGCCGGGATTAGTCATGAGCTGCCTCAAGAGGATTAGTTTACTAGCCTTTTCATGCTGTGTCCCGAAAGGATGGTTCGTCAAGATGAGAAACAGGTAGAGATGACTTACTGCAGCTTTGGAGTCTGGAAATGAGGAACGCTGTGTATCTAGGTGCAGTGTGAGGAGACAGGAGAGACCTGGGCAGGACACAGCAGTGTCTAGTGAGAACCCTTTGGTTCCAAGTGACAGCTAATTCAGACTAGTTTAAGCCGTAGAGAACTTCTCAGAAGAGTAACCGCAGAGACCAGGAAGCAGGTGCCTCCTCTCACTCCCAGTTCTCTTGAATTCTGCAAGGCTTTACTCTCTCTTTCTGCAAATAGACTTTTATCCATGATGGTGATGACAACCAACAATGTATCTTTCCAGCTTTGTGACCAAAAATGCAAGGCTTCTTTCCTTCCGGCTTCAAATTTTGAAAAGAACCCCAGGGAAGAATATTTATTGACTCGGCCTGGTATATGTGTCCAATTCCCCTTTGAGTCGGGGAATTCAACCAGCATTGGTAGTTCCACAAGACTCACAAGAACAGAGCAAAGTAGGAACTAGTCAAACAGAAAACAACAGATCTCCCCGGAGTTTATAGTACTTGGTTCTAGGAAAGCAGATATCCAGAGCGGAGGTGGCCTAAACATTTTCTTTGAGGCAGATGAAAATCCACATTCTTCCAGCTAAAATGTTTCCATTCTCTTTGTGAGGAGTTTCCATGGAGAGGCTTCCTTCGTGGGAGAGTAGGAAGAAGACAACTCATGCTGTTTCTTTTCTTTTTTTTTTTCATGCTGTTTCTTATTGGGGCACATCCTACTTCTAGGTTAGTCCTGTCCTTCCCACAGCTCACATGTCATTCCTCACTCTTGTGACTTCTGGGTTTTCTCTTTTCTTTGCATACTGCTCATATTCCCTTCCCTAAAAGTGACACTCTTAAGAGGGAGATCAGTCAAGTGGGCTGGTTTGAGTATGTGTTGATTTAACTCATAATCATATACCTGGAAAAGAAAATGTCAGACACACTTTAATAGCTCAGTATATAAAACATGGAGTACAAAGCAAACTGTAGACTTTCTCATTGCCAACAGACACATGGAACAGGCAAGGAAAGAACATAGTGAGGAATGGTATTTAACAGCAATTGTAGCAATGTCCAATTTTGTCTGGGAAGACCATGGCAGTGGGGGATAGAAGGGAATGACATACAGCCTTTAGAACAGTGTTTATAGGTTTAGAGGCAAGGTTAAATAATGAGAGAAAAACAAATGAAGTACAATTTCATTGGCTATCTGATTGGGCCCAACATGAGCTGTGTCTGCAATGGCGCTGTTAATTTGGAGATGTTGGACATTGTCCTTTCCTATTTGGCAAGGGCCTGACTGAGGTGAAGAGAAACCATCACATTTGTACAGTTTACAAAGCACTTTCCTAAAGAATATGCTAGTTTAATCTTCCCAACTAGTTTGACGGGCAGTAATGTTATTCCCATTTCACAGAGGGGGAAACTTGGACTAGAGCCCTTGGCTGGTGAGTTTGGAAAGCTGAGCACCAGTGGTTCTTAATTTTAGTGCACAGAAGCACCTACAAAGCTTCTAAAATGGATGTTCCCGTTCTTGACTTCCAGAGTGTCTGATTGAGTGTCTGTTTGGGAAAGGCCAAGGACACTCAATTTTTATCATGTACCCTAGGTGATTTGAAAGCTTGTGGTCCACTGGATATACTTGTGAGACTTTGCCCTAGACACTAACTCAGGTGACTGTATGAGAAACTGAAGCACACAAATTATGTGACCAAGGTGTTGTTTTTTTTTTTGCGGTATGCGGGCCTCTCACTGTTGTGGCCTCTCCCGTTGCGGAGCACAGGCTCCGGACACGCAGGCTCAGCGGCCATGGCTCATGGGCCCAGCCGCTCTGCGGCATGTGGGATCCTCCCGGACCGGGGCACGAACCCGTGTCCCCGCATCGGCAGGCGGACTCTCAACCACTGTGCCACCAGGGAAGCCCCACCCCCCACCCTTTTTAAAAAAAAATTTATTTTATTTATTTATTTTTGGCTGCATTGGGTCGTCGTTGCCGCGCGTGGGCTTTCTCTAGTTGCGGTGAGCGGGGGCTACTCTTGGTTGCGATGTGTGCGCGTCTCATTGCGGTGGCTTCTCTCGTTGCAGAGCACGGGCTCTAGGTGCATGCGCTTCAGTAGTTGTAGTGCATGGGCTCAGTAGTTGTGGCTCGTGGGCTCTAGAGCACAGGCTCAGTAGTTTGGCACGGAAGCTTAGTTGCTCCGTGGTATGTAGGATCTTCCCGGACCAGGGCTGGAACCCTTATCCCCTGCATAGGCAGGTGGATTCTTAACCACTGCACCACCAGAGAAGCCCTGTGACCAAGTTTTTTAACCTTTCTGAGCCTTAGTTTCTTCAACTGAAAAATGGTTAATGATAATAAAAATAGCTAGGCATGATGCTGAGTGACTTACACATGTCACTTCAATTAATCCTTTCTATAAACCTAGGAAGTTGGTGCTATTGTTGTCCCCATGTTATAGGACTTAAACCCAGGTCATTTGTACTCACTTCTTTGCAGAATTGCCAGGAAAATTAGAAGTAATACATAGGGAATATCTAGCACATATTCCTGACAAATGAATGGCAGCAACTGTTATAACTAACTACTAAGGCTGACCATTCTGACAATGCAGCTACTGCTGAGATGCAAAAGTTGAACCAGATAATCTCTAAGGTCCCTTCCGGCCCTACAATGCTGTGATTTCAGCATATCAAGTAGTTTCTATTTAGAGGGGTTTCTAGAAAGAATGTGGCAGCAACTTAGCTCAACTCTGTGTGTGACCCAGTTCTTCTTTAAACAGAAATTATGTATTTTTTAAGAGTGAGCCTATAGACAGAGACTAGACAGATACAGAGAAAAATGAGAAGAACTACTGTGGTTTGATAGTATGGTATGGATGGTGCTTCTTATTTGAACAGTTTCTTTTTACATATGTCATCTGGTTTCTAGAACAAATAAAAATTTGGCAGAAGAGCAGAATATCCAATTTGTCTTGTGCTGCCTACTTACAGTATATTTCTTAAATGTATTTTTTATTACAATCAGCAACTGAAAATCCTCTATAAAAAAGAAAACAGTAAAAGAAAGGTATCAGAGCTAAAAGACTTCAGAGCTGAAGGACCTAAACCTGATTTATATGCTCATTAGCCTTGGCTCATCTCAAAATATTGGAAGTAAACTATGATTCAATCTGTATCCCTTGCACAGTGTCATGTCATTTAAATAGAAAGTTCTCAGAACAATCTGTACTATCATTGTAACACTTCACTCAGTTCTTGGGCATTAAATTTAATTTCCTGTTCCTGCCCCATATCATTAAACAATGTTTTAAACTTCATTGCAAGTCAACTATTGAGGCCTAATGCTGTACTTTTTACATCAGACGTGAAACATAAACATTTACAGTTCTGAACCTGAGGTTTCCTTTTGTTTAGAGTAGACGGCCGGGGAACAAGCGTGGAGGTGGGAAGACAAGTTAGGAGCTATTACAACAATCTAGGTGAGAGATGATGGTGGTTTAGGCTTGGATGAGAGCGGTAGAGGAGGTAGGAGCTGGATGATGGGCATGTCTAGCTGATTCACTCTTATACACTTTATGTCTAGGCATAGTACTTGGCACATAGTAGGGACACAGTAAATATTTGTTGAGTGAATGAATAAATGAGAGATGAATACGTGTAAAGGTAACTTCTCTAAAGCTCTGTTTCCTCACCCCTAAAATGGAGGTTGGGGGAAGGAGATAGTAATAGTAACTACCTTTGAGGGTTATTGTGGGGATTAAGTGAGATAATTCCCTTATCACATGACTGAAACATAAGAATGCTAAGATGTCTTTATGAAACACATCAATATAAAACATTTGGGGAAGTGTTTACCTTTGGAGAAATGGAGAAGGGCAGACTTTCACTCTTGACTTTATATTCTAAAAATAAAGGAAAGAAAAAAGTATTGGGATTATGAGTCACTTTTTAACATCCTTTTTGTGCTTTGCGCTACTTTTTGAAATTTTCCTATAATGAATGTGTGGAGTGAAGACAGAAATGAAAGGATAGGATCACTCAGAATTTCAGATTTTTAAAACTTCAGAAATGTAAGACTTTTTTCTGCTTCTTCCACATGGCCCATTTCTCTGACTCTTTGAATGTGGATATTAATGCTTATCATCCTCTCCTCCTGCCTCTTTTTAGTTAAGAGTAAAGTGAGCTGTTGAAGCTATTACAAAATAAGAACAATAACCTAGTTCATCCTTCAAGGTTTGGAGTCTCTCATTCCTTCAAAAGAACAAGCACATCTATTTAGTGGTTAAGAGTCCCTTGAGCTGAAACCATTCATCATGGTAACTATACTCCATCTGTCTGAAATTTCACTTATCACTAAAGAAATGAGGCTCCTTGTTGGAATTTACAAATTGAACATCCAAAGAAGGGTTCTGGTGCTCTTTAAATGGGGGCGCCAAAAGGTAACAGTAAGACGCCTGGTTGGAACCAGAGGAGAAGGCAGAGGTCACCAGGAGACTTGGTTGTCAAGCCTAATCTTAGGGCCACATCAAGAACTAATTATGCTAGAATGAGCCCTGAGATGCAGGCACATCAGCATGGCTCTTCCTCCGCAAAAAGAGAGGTCCTCCCGGCAATTTCACTTACTCTCCTGGACTTCAGCGCTTTGTTTCTATCTGCCTTTCTGGTGCTAGTGTGCTTGTTCCTAAGGTTTTCCCCCGGCTCACGTCCAGCTGTCCTTGCTAAGATCCAGCTGTCAGTGGTTCTCAACTCTGACTGTGCATTAGCAAACTCCTGGGGAAATTTTTTTTAAAAACGGGGTGTCTGGGCCCTACCCAAGACCTTTTAATTTAGAATCTCCTCCTGTGGATCCTGGGCATTGCGTCCCCTCCCTCCCTCCCCCACCTCCCACTACTTTCTAGGTGATTCTAATGTTCAGCCAGAGTTGAGAACCACACTGATAATTAAAGCTCAAGGGGTGGCCCTTCCCAGGGAGAGTTTGCTTTTCTTGGAGATTCGGAAGACCAGAGAACTGTTAACACCCAGGGGAATATAAAAATAATATTAACAATAACAGTAATAATAGTAATACTGTTACTAATATGAATAACTAATATTCATTGACGTTAAACTGTGTTAGCCAATTTAATTTTCAACGACTCTATGAGATAGTTACTATTATTATTAATACACTCATTTTACAGGTGAGGAATCCAAAGCACCAAAAATTTAGATAACTTGCCAAGCAAGTGAGTGCTCAAGCTGGGATCCAAACCCAGTCTAGCATCAGTGCCCATCCTCCACTACTGAGATCACAGAGAGTGGTGATCATACTGCAGACACACTGCTGGCATTTTATCTCCTCCTTGTTAGGCCGATCCATTCACACTCCAGTGGGCTACACTTTAAAAGCAGAATTGGCTAATATATATGCAACTTCTCTGATATAATTTGATCTAACCAAGAGACTCCATCCCCTGTTTTTAAAGCAATGTAAATTATTAACCAGCATTCTGAGATTCTTTTTGGAGTCTAATTCATGAAATAAATTCATGGCATAAGTTAGCATCATGCGTTTTCTATAAATTGCTCATCAATCAGTATGTAATATAAGATAAAGCAGTAAGCATTTTCCTCCAAAGAATGGTCTTTCTGTTTGTGACAAATTATTCTTGGCAATGTAATTAGCCGGTTGGGTTATTGAAACAGATGGGAAATGTTTCTTCCAAAATTTTAGAACTGAAATGATTCTTATTCTGTCTTGTGATAAATGTCAATTTAAATAGTCTTCCCTTCATAGGAAAAATTAAGAAAAAAATAATTTAAGAAAGTATCAACTCTGATTGCCAGGGGAAATTTGTTTCTGCAGTAAAACAAGCAAAACAAATCAAATGTAGTCTGAAGTCAAGTTTACATCTAGAGATTTTTATAAAATTTATCGGAACAGTTCTGGTTACCTTTATTTCTATTTATTTATTTATGTTTGGTTACCTTTATTTTTTAGCAAACCAAAAGATTCTTATTCTTGGTTGAATTTGATCTAACATGTTACTTTTAGACAAGTCCTGACACAGCTCCTACCATGGCTGGAAAATATTCTCTGTGTTGACAAAGAAACAAAGATCTTAGATACTGAAGCCAAAATGGACCATCAATCAGCTGGGCACTCTTAAACATTCTTTCTAAATTATGTCTAATGCCCTTCACCACAGGTTTGATCAACAAGCAAAGAGCTGACAGCAAATCGCAAACTTAAAGACTATCTGGTAAGTACACTGTGTTTATTAATGCTCTTTAAATACATGATCTTTATTTGCATTTAAAGAATGCTACTTATTCTGGGAATTTTTGTAAAAAATATTATTAACTATGGCATCAGATGATAGAAATCTAAATAGAATTTATTTAAAAGAACATGGAATGACTGAATTCTCATCCATGCAAAATTCTAAGTTTAAATGATTGAAATGTTCTTTCTAACTGCAAGATAACTGTTGGTCATATAGGAGTTTACATGCTAAATTTTTATTTTTTAAAAATTAATGAATATGAGTTAAAATCCATATTTCACAAGTAAATCACTTTTTTCTTTTTTTAGAGAAAAGGCAAGTAACCATCCCCATCCAGCCCCCTAAGTCTAAGATTAATATATTGACATTTTGGCCAACATTGAAAACATTCACATTTTTTTCATAAAGAAGAAAAATTTTTCTTCATTATTCCTTTTTTCTTTAAATTTATTTTATTGAAGGATAGTTGATTTAAATGTCATGTTAATTTCTACTGTACAGCAAAGTGATTCAGTTATACATACATATACATTTTTTTCATATTCTTTTCCATTATGGTTTATCACAGGATACTGAATATAGTTCCCTGTGCTATACAGTAGGACCTTGTTGTTTATCCATTCTACATATGCCAGTTTGCATCTGCTAATCCCAAACTCCTAATCCATCCTTTCCCAACCCCCCCCCACCCTTGGCAACCACAAGACTGTTTTCTATGTCTGTGAGTCTGTTTCTGTTTCATAGATAAGTTCATTTGTGTCATATTTTAGATTCCACACATGAGTGCTATCAATGACATTTGCCTTTCTCTTTTTGACTTACTTCACTTAGTAGGATAATCTCTAGGTGTATCAAGTAGGATAATCTCTAGGTCTATCAATGTTGCTGCAAATGGCATAATTTCATTCTTTTTATGGCTGAGTAGTGTTCCATTGTATATATATATACCACATCTTCTTCTAAATGCTCTTCTGTCGATGAACATTTAGGCTCTTTCTATGTCTTGGCTATTGCTAATAGTGCTGCAATGAACATTGGGGTGCCCGTATCTTTTTGAATTATCATTTTCCCCAGACATAAGCCCAGGAGTGGGATTGCCCAATCATATCTTCATTATTTCTTTGTGTGTGTGTTGCTTTTTTTTTTTTAAGATTTTTTTTCTTTTACAAATTTGTTTATTTATTTTTGGCTGAGTTGGGTCTTTGCTGCTGCACGTGGGCTTTCTCTAGTTGCGGCGAGTCGGGGCTACTCTTCATTGCGGTGTGCGGGCTTCTCATTGCACTGGCTTCTCTTGTTGTGGAGCATGGGCTCTAGGTGTGCAGGCTTCAGTAGTTGTGGCTCGCGGGCTCTAGAGCACAGGCTCAGTAGTTGTGGCGCACGGGCTCAGTTGCTCCACAGCATGTGGGATCTTTGCGGACCAGGGCTCGAACCCGTGTGCCCTGCATTGGCAGGCAGATTCTTAACCACTGCATCACCAGGGAAGCCCGTTCATTATTTCTTATTCTCGGCATATAGCAGATTTTTATTTGTCTTTTAAAACAGGAAAAAATAGACAAACACAGTCTTAAATTATTATTATTTATTATTATTGTCATCAATAGTAAAGATGAGAGTAGGAGCACTTTGGAGGACTAAAACCTGTCATCGTGAAGAGTTAGAGTTAGTACACAGAGGCACAGATGGAGGGAGCATTCAGAAAGCTGCCTGGGATAGACATTTAAATCTAGGCTCAAGAGCAAACAGGTCAATTTTCTTTGACAGAAACATCTTTGCCACAGATCCTAGGTAGTTACATTGGTGGAACATTCCCAAGATGTTGGAATTTGTGGGATTTCAGGTTGAGAGGTAGGTAGGGTCTCAGCAAGCTCAGCTATACATGACCTTGGCACTGAATGTGAAATACAAATGTTCTGTGAGCCAACTGGACATTGCAGTTATCCCATCTATCAGGTGACCACAACTTAGGATGAGCTGGTTTAGTCTGGTTAGGTCTTATCTCAGCAGGACAAGATAGGTGGCACTTAAGCCCACCTAAATGCCAGAACCCAAAGATCACTGCTGGGACACTGCTTTCTAGATTAACTTGTGTAACCTTCCTAGGACGAGGATGAAGCTGCTCCACCACTTTCTGTCTAGCATTCGGGGGCAGGGCTGAGTCCATGGCAGGGAAATTCAGGCCTAGGCGATGGATCGAGGCATGGGGGCTACGTAAATGATGAGTATATTCCATGAATGAAGGGTCATTGGAGTGGCTCCACGTACAGGACATGTTTATAAATCATATTAAACTGTTTTGCTTTCTGGTAGCCCATTGAGGGTGAAAACATAGACTCAGTGACTTTACAGAACGATAGAAAATTGAACCAGGTCTGAAAATGGCCCAGATAGCTCTGCACCAGTGCTGGGCACCATGGTGAGGACTCGATGTATTCTGCTCGCACAGAATTAAGACAGTTCAGTGTGTGGTAAGACAACCTTAGAAGGTGGCAAGATACCTGTCCTGGGAGTTGCAGCCTGGAAGTGGCCGGCAGGGGCAGCGGGGGCCAGCCCTCCCTCTGCTCCCCGCCAGTGCTCACACCATCATGGCCCTTGATGGGAGACTTTTCCTAGAAGAGTGCCTCAGAGCCTTCCTTACACCCTCCTCCCTGATTCTTGCACCTCTTTTTCTAGATTTTGCCACATTGGTATGTATCAGTAACGAGAAGTACTTATCAGACAAGCTGGCTGACCTGTATCTATTCACCTCCCTATTTTTCCTATAATTTTTTCACTTGTGCCCATCACTCCACTCCTTCCCTCTTGTCTCTGGTGTCTTACCCTGGAGGCAAATTAGAAATGGGGCTGCTCTAAGAATGAAGGACTAAAGGAATAGTAAGTCTTCTATTTACTAACAAGCTTTCCCTTTTATTTCTAGGTCAGTGCCTATGTAATAGGAATTATTGGAACGTTAAAGGAAAAGAATGAATACATATTAAGTGCCTACTGATAGATAGGGGTTAATACTAGTTTGATGACATTATGGCCTGGGATCCGGGAATGCTAAAATCCTACCTTAACCTACAGCCACCCCTCTGCCTTGAAGTTCCTGAGATGCGATAGATATATGTAAAAGGACTAACGGACAGTAGAAGATCAAAGTGCCACTTTGTTATTATCGGGGTTTGTGCCCCACATATCAGTGCAGAACTTGCTGGTAAAATGGACTGGATTACAGGGCTTAGAGACAAGATCTAAGGGGGTGGCATGAGAGGTAGAGAAGGAAACCTCTCTTTCCTTCTAAGCCCAAATTTAAATATTACAGCCACTCCACTGAGATAAAAAACGAGAGCAAGCACACTTGGTCAGAGAGAAGAGGGAGATGATGACTTCTTCTTGTGGGGAGGAACGAGGCCATCTTCCTGTTGCTCTAGCTACCTGATCACATGAAGCAGGAAAAAATAAAACAAAACAAAAAACTGCCACATCCACATATGCAGTTTTTTTATACACACAGTGATCCTGAACACTAGTATAAATAATCCATCAGTGTCCTGGAATCTGACCAATCAGATTACAATTCCTGATTTTTTAAAAGGGAGTCGGGAAGTGTGTCGAATCCCCAGGAGTCTACACTTACTATGTTCATATTCTACACGTATTATTTTCTATAATCTTTGGACCACTTCTCCATTTATTTTCACTCTTGGGTGATCTCATTCAGTGTCATCTTTTAAAAAACTTTAAATGTAAATACTATACTATACACTATGCTGTATATGTATTTAATAATGGATATATACTATATCTCTATACTTATAGTTCTCAAATGTATATCTTCATTCCTGATCATTCTCCTAAATTCCAACCTCTAGTATCCAGCTGCCTGTTCAATAATCTTCACTTGGATATCTAATAGGCATCTCAAACTTGTCATGTCCAGAAGTGAAGTTCTAATCTTTCCTCCCAAACCTGCCTTTCCCACAGTTTTCCTCATCTCAGTAAATGGAAATTCCATCCTTCCAGGGTTGCTCAGAAACCTTGGGGTTACTCTTGACTCCTCTCTTTCTCGAGCCCGGCATTCCATCCTTTAGCATACTGTGAAGCCTCTAACTTCAAAACATATTCAGGGCTTCCCTGGTGGCGCAGTGGTTGAGAGTCCGCCTGCCGATGCAGGGGACACGGGTTCGTGCCCCGGTCCGGGAAGATCCCACATGCCGCGGAGTGGCTGGGCCCGTGAGCCATGGCCGCTGAGCCTGCGCGTCCGGAGCCTGTGCTCCGCAACGGGAGAGGCCACAACAGTGAGAGGCCTGCGTACCGCAAAAAAACAAAAACAAAAACAAAATACATCCAGAATTTGGCCACTTTTCTCCACCTCTGCTGTCACTATTTTGGCCCGTTATCTCTTACCTGGATTACTGTAATAGTCTCCTTAATTTACCTCCCTTCTTCCATCCTTGTGCCCCTACAGTATAATCTTAATGAAGTGGGTTGAATGGCTGCCTAAAAAACTTTAAAATCCTAAACCAGGTCATGTTACAGGTTTATTAAAAACCTCCCAGTGGCTTCTCATGAAAGTCAAAGTCCCTACATTTGGTCTGTAAGACCCTATGTCATCTGCCCACACCCTCCACCCTTCTGATCTCATCTCCTGCTGTGCAGTCTCTCAGTTCACTCTGCTCCAGGGACTCTGGCCTTCTCCTCAAACATGCCACACACAGTCCTGCCTCAGAGTGTTGTCATTTGCTGTATTTTCATCTGGGACCCTCTTCTTCTAACTGTCACCCCTGCTCAAATGTCACTTTATCGGGGGGCGCTTCCCTGACGACTCTATTTAAAATCACGATTCTCTCCTGCTCCTGCCCTCTCTGTTGCCCTTTCCTGACTTCTTTTTCTTGTTAGCACTCTGTTTATCTTACTTGTTTGTTATCTTCTCCCATTAGAGCAGGGAAGTAAGAGTGGAGAAAATTGAAGTTCAGATTCATTAACTTGGTCCGTTTATGTACCTAGGGGAACACAGGTCTTCTAATCCCCAATCTTTCCCAATACACCATGCTATCAGCTATAAGGATTCGTGCTGTTGTTGAGCAAAACATACTCCATGAGGTTTAAATGCTAATATATGTAGTAAATCTACAAAACATACCAGCAAAGAGTACATTTCTAGGAAAGAGTGTATTTTCAGCTTCCCAGGGCTCACTTTTCTCCTTTTATTGAGTTATAACATACATACAGTTTAGTGCTCAAATATTAAATATATATAGCTCAATGAATTTGTACATTTCTATGCTTCTGTGTAACCCCCACTCAGACCAAGTTATAGAATATTTCCAGCACTTGGTAATCCCCCCCGAGGTTACAATGATTTTGATGTCTGTATATACACGCATCAGTTTTGCCCATTCTTTAACTTTATTTAAAAGGAATAATACCTTATGTAGTTGGCTGCACCTGGCTTCTTTTGCTCAATATCGTATCTGTGAGAGTCAGCCATGGTGTTTCATATATCTGTAGTTCATTTTTTTCTTTGCTTTATAATGTTCCATGACATGAGTATATCAAGATTAATAAATGTATGTGTGTGTATATGTATGTATGCATGTAAGTAGGTAGGTATTTAAACTACTGTTGTATCACCTTACACTCTAATCAGCAATGTATGAAATTCTGGTTGCTCCACATCCTTGGAAATGTTTGATGTCATTGGTCTTTTTAATTTTAACTATTTTGATCATTGTGTTGTGGTATCTTATTGTGGTTTTAATTTGCATTTCCCTGATCACTATTGATGTTAGGCATTTTTTCATATATTTATTGGCCATTTGGATATTCTCATTTATGAACTATCTATTCAAGTTTTTGCCCACTTTTTAATTGGATTGTTTATGTTTCCAATGCTCACTTCTAAGTTTAATATATTTATTAATAATCTGGAGGAGAGAATAAATTAAAGTATAGTTACAGAGTCATTCACTTATTCACTTAGTTTTACAGCTATTAATCAAGTACCAACTATTTTCCAGCACTGGAACAAGGCAGTCTCTTCCTCCGGTAGGCTCACTGTCTATAAAGGAGACTATATAACATGAAATGATGTAGATGTTATCGTAGAGGTATGTAGAAGACATCATGGGAGTTCAGAGTGGGAGCACAAGGCAAGGACAGGTGACATAAACTGGGAAAAGTGCTTGTAATGGAAGGTGACTTGAGCTAAAATTTGGATTGGAGTGATACTCATAGTTAGGCTCTTGGGATTTCTAGGATAAGAAACTCACTCAAGCCAGCTCAAGTAATGGAGTTATTGGATAAATATGTATACAAGGCAGAATCTCATGAAAATCCATGAATGGGAGCCATGGAAATGGGAACTCAGTGGCCATTTTGAATCCAAGGCAGCTCTAGAATTCTCAGCAGCAGGAATTCATGGCTCATCACTCTACTGCTTAGCTAGCAATACGATTCAACAACTCTCCATGTGTCTGATTCTTTGTCTAATTACTAATAGAGAAACATCTCCTTATCGTCTACTTTATCATTTCTCTATGTCAGAGTTGCTACTTATCTATAATTTCTCCTTTCTCATAATTTCTACCTTCTCATATCTTGAGTTACACCCTTTTTGCCCCTCCTCTACCCAATGGTCTCTCTGCCTTTTTCTGCACAAATTTTCAACCTGAGTTGCTGCTCTCAATTACTTAATTCTTTCTATATTTCCTAATTCAAATTCTCAAATGTGAGAATTTGATTGATCCAGTTCATTTCTGTTTGATTAGTGCTTTTGTATCAGGTTACCTTGTAAAACTGCTGGTGAGCCTAAAGATTGGCTGCCCCCAGGTTGGTGCATGCATCTGTGCTAATTATCAGTATTTAAGGAGAGCAGAATCATGTGTACAAAACATGGCTGCCTAAGTAGGCTTTATCAGTGGAGGATATGGGAAGGACAGTTTTCCTCAAAAGAAGTTGAGGGCTTATCTCTAATCATAATTATCTAGTGCAGATGGGAAAGGAATAGTGGATTACTCAAAACCCACAATCATGGAAATCTAGAAGTACCTAGATGTTTTACTTAACTAAGTAAATGATCACACCAAAGATGGAAATTAACTTGAGATTCTTTGATTCTAATACATCTCAGAAAGGAATAATTTAAATAATATCCTTATGGGTATTGAATTTGTTCTAACCCTGTTGGAAAAGCATGCAGACATCATCAAGAATAGTTCAAAGAATACATTTTAAAGAGTAGTGGTAAGGACTTCCCTGGTGGTGCAGTGGTTAAGAATCTGCCTACCAATGCAGGGGACACGGGTTCGAGCCCTGGTCTGAGAAAATCCTACGTGCTGGGGAGCAACTAAGCCCATACGGCACAACTACTGAGTCTGCGCTCCGGAGCCCGCGAGCCACACCTACTGAGCCTGCGTGCTGCAACTACTGAAGCCTGGGTGCCTAGAGCCCGTGCTCCACAACAAGAGAAGCCACCACAATGAGAAGCACGCACACCACTACGAAGAGTAGCCCCCGCTAGAAAGCCTGTGCGCAGCAACGAAGACTCAATGCCAAAAAAAAAAAAAAAAGAGTAGTGGTAGTCAGATAAGTAATAAGAAGCTGTTCTAGTTAAAAAGGGTTATAGGAAATATTGTACTAAATTTATGTTCATTTTACAAAATGCACATCCTAATTTTGAATGGTCTGTTTCAGTTTCTCTTCTTTATCTCAAAAATGACTGAGATAGATAAGAAATAAATTAGACAAGGTCAGCTAAAATAATTACAGCACATATAGCAAGACAGAACCCGGAGATGAATGGCTAGGACTTTTTAGTTACGGGAAATATGGTAGAAATCTGATAAGAGCTATAAAATGATAAATGTTAAAGAGAAGGATAATTGAACACTTTTATTTATATTTTCTAATAATTAAGAACTAAAAGGACACTTGATAAAATGAAAAAGCAGAAAAATTTTAAGCTAATAAAAGAGTCTATTTTTAATTTAACAATTAACTTTAGGAATTAAATCATGGGATAATTGCTGCAGGTAGTTTGGGATGATTTAGAAAGATCAAGCATTCATGTGAATGAGGACAGTGTTTGCAGCCACAATGTTAGTGTTAATGTTAGAATAAAAATCATGAGTACTAGCAAGTCCTGAGGCTTTAGGGCATATACACTGATCATAAGCCAGAGGAAATATTCCACCTGATGTAATATTGTCCACCCACTGGGACTGTCGGGCATCTACAAGCCTTCTGAGCATGTGCTGGGGTGCTGGCACTGGCTTTTTCAGTGGTTTCCCTTGAGTTATTGCACAGTATTGCTGCTTTGCTGTTTATTCCTACATATTTTTGGTGTCTGGCTAGCTCAGAATGCCCATATTTTTTTCTTATTAATGAGGTTGATTTTTTTCTTATTTTGAGTGATCATTTCCAGTTTCATCCTTTCCAGTCTTTCTCTAATAAGTATTTCGTTTTGACTAGTCTGCATGTTTAAAAGAAGATCAGTTGGGCCAAGAATCTGTCGGCAATGATGTTATTATTTATGCAGAGGAGACTTGGGGTAATCTTAGAGATTGACATTTCCTTAATCATCCTCCTAGCTGTTAAAAATAGTCAGGATTTTTGCTGATGATTCCTACCAGAATCGAGCTTGCGGAGGGTGTTTCCAAGTAAATACCTAACCTCTTATTCTGATTCTTTCTTTAAACTCATTCATTGTGTAGTCAGAGATGCCAAAATCCTACTGCTAGTCCAATCTCCACCTAAAGTAGGTAGCTATTCACCATGAGGTACATGTCAAATTTTTCACCAGGTGCCACTGTCTAAAATCCCACCATTACTATTTAATTCTTTTGTGTCTGTTCTCTTGTTGGACTTCTTTAATTATTATTATTATTATTTTATTATTATTGGCTCCGCCACACAGCTTGTGAGATCTTAGTTCCCCGACCAGGGATCGAACTCGTGCCCCCTGCAGTGGAAGTGTGGCGCCCTAACCACTGGACCACCAGCGAATTCCCTGGACTTCTTTTAAAACATAGAAACATTCCTTACATTGACACCATATTATACTAAATCACTGAAGGGTGTTACTGGCATCTCAGATTCATTTACTTTCGAACAGGCCAGGTAGTAGTCAAAGAATGTTCACATTACATACGTGTGTGCTGTGTGTTCTGGGTAGCGGGGAGGGGTAGATGGGGAGGTGATACATCTTTATACTTTTCTTATATTCCTTATGAAAACTATTCTCAGGAATAGGTACAAAGTCATTCATACTCACATGTTATTGACTGGTACAAACTAAGCACATTAGCCCTTCGAAGGCGTTTGCAATAGAGCAAGTGCCCCAAAAACCTTAAGCTAAAAGACAAAAGCATTGAACTTGAGTTCCAAGTTTTAGCTATAGTGTGGGGATAGTGTGTTTTGTTCTCTGGGCCTTTCCAGTGGTCACTGCAGTCACCCACACGTGTGGCTCCTTATCTCACCTCGGCATAAGGCAATGCGCTGGGCTGCTGCAACGGGGGATCAAGATGCTGAGGAATTACTGACCTTGCTTCATGGCTCTTTAGTGTCACATGGCCCCAGTGGGTCCCAGTGCAGTGTTCTCCCAGAAAGAATAAAAGGAGGCACAAAAAGGGCTTCACAGTTTTTCAAAAACTTTGACATTTTATCTCATTTGTGATTTTGATTCTCCCTATAACATTAAGGGAGGGCTAATATTTTTTGCTGTTTTACAAATGCAAGAACTGAGAGCGAGTGAGGCACATACTGTTTGGTTGTAGAGTTTGGGTCTAGTGGCTCTTTGTCTAGTCCTCTTGGCACTATCTTGTGCTACCTCCATAAACTAAAGGACTGTGTCCAGTGATGAAGAGCATGGCCATAAAGCATGTTAGAAAATGTCTGTTACCAAGTGGTTTAGATAATTTAATAAATACAACTCTTGCACATGCTTCCTAGTTGTGGATATAACATTTTCTCTGTTTACTGTAGAAGCAATTATCTTAGAAAAATATACGTCCTCTTCATGTGCAGAAAGACTTTCCGACTACATTCTAATTTAAAAATAGAAAACTTGGGGTTTTTGCTTAAAATCAGCAATGTTCATGTTGACCTTTTTTAAATTTAATTTTAAATTTCACATCAGCTTTGCAGAGGAATACGGGTGAGGGACTTACAATAAGAAGAATCATAAGGCTGGTTTTAATTTACTTGTGTACATTTTCAAAATTACTGTGCCTGGAGTCGTCCAAGACTGATGTTTTTAATAAGTAGAATGTCGTGTTATCAGGATTTGTGGGGCCTGGCTATCATTTGTCAGATATTTTTCTTTTTTTATATGTGTGCTGTTTTGTGGTTCTTCTCTGTGTCTGAGCTCTGTTCAAGGAAACCTTGCTGCACCCTGATGGCTTAGTCTCTTCTGATCAGAGAGTCCATAATTCTCTTCCATGTTCTTTTCCACTAAACATAAACATATTTTCCTAGGTCAGGACCCCAAGCAGCTTTCTAAAAGCCAGTATGTTATTGTTCATATGAATTGTTTATTTCGCTTGGGAGTTTTTGTTTTTTAAGTACTTCCTGTTTTTCTTACTGTGACTCACTTTTTCTTAAAACAGAGGGAACATGAAGCAAACCTCAACTCAACTGAGGTTTATAGAAAGTCTACCTATTTTATCTACATATGGGCAGTGTCTTAAGAGTGTGTAGCAGTTATTGGGTTTTCTCACAACTAAAGCAGTTCTTTCTGTTGCTCAAAATTACAAGTACCTTTGTGTTCAATGACACTATTTTTTCAGTGTATGACCTTTCTTAAAGTTGGTTTATTTGGAAGTAAGGTGATACAGCATAATGCAGTGATAACTAATGAGTCATCTGGAGAAATTAGAATTATCTATCGGGGAAAAATGATGACTTCTGGAAACAAAAGAGTACAATATTTTCTTTTTTGTTACCTGATTCAAATTGAAATTTTGTACATTTCTATTGATAGAACTGAATTTTTTTTAAAAAAGGGTTTTGTTCTCCTTTTGCAAGAAGGAAGGTACTAGCAAATGACATCCTGGGGATGGAATAGAGAAAAGGTCCTTGACATTTTTATCTCCCCCATGCCTAATTCCTTTCAGCACTGTCCCAACAGGGAGAAGATAGGGAGGCCTATTAGTTGTCTTGGAATACTTTGGAGATTTCTAAATTTAGTCACCCTTTCTTGACATTTTTTGTCAATCACTGGGCCATGCCCTTTCCTCCTTTGTTTCCTTCTCTGTTTCTCCTTCTCCCATTCAGTAAGTCAAATTCTTTTTTATTTTTTTAATACATTTATTATTTTTTTTATTTTTGGCTGCGTTGGGTCTTCGTTGCTGTGCGTGGGCTTTCTCTACTTGCGGCGAGCGGGGCTACTCTTCGTTGTGGTGTGCAGGCTTCTCATTGTGGTGCCTTCTCTTGTTGCAGAGCATGGGCTCTAGGCGCTTGGGCTTCAGTAGTTGCGGCACGTAGGCTAAGTAGCTGTGGCTCATGGACTTAGTTGCTCTGTGTCATTTCCCCAGCCAGGGATCGAACCAGTGTCCCCTGCATTGGCAGGCAGATTCTTAACCACTGCACCACCAAGCAAGTCCCCATTAAGTCAAATTCTTATACCTTCATTTTCAAGAGAAATTTTGTTGCTGACTTGGCTTATTCTATTTGTCTTTTTTTTTTTTAAAGTATGTCTATTTCCTCTCTGCCTTTTCTCTCCATACTTAGGCAGGAACTTTAGTTAGCCAGTTAATTGATATTAATTGATAATCTGTATGTTGCAGACTCTGAGCTGGGCTTTCAATGTCTGCCTTTAGCTCTGCTGGCAACTTTTCACTCTGTTCCAAGTGTTTGATACAGGGTTCAATCTTTGACGGTCTGTCCTTTGGTTTAGTTTTGCCTCTGCTGTCGCTAACTTATTATGGATGTTGGGCAAGTCACTTAACTTTATTGAGCCTTGGAAGGCCTTTCTGGAGCTAGGTATGGATGACCAACCTGAAAATTTCTCCTATTAGCCTGAATTGTTAAGGTATAGGATAAAGAAAACTGGACTGCATTTCAGGAGAACTAGGGTTTCAGACTTAGCTCTGCCACTGTGTGAGTTTGCATAAAACTTCACTTTTCTGGGCCCCAGCATCTCATCTGCAAAATGAAGATCTTGGACTAGATTCATCTTTAAAATAACACAGTTTTCTTACAGCTCCGTCTCATTCTTTGTGTTTTTGTATTGCCCAAATCTCTTTCAATAATCCTTTCCATCACATGGGATTAGGATTAATTCTGTTCCTAAGAGTAATTTTTGAACATTAAATGTCAGTATTATTAATATATCTTAATATATTATAATACAAAATATAGTATATACTATATTAATATACAGTATTAATTTGTATAGTACTTTACCATTTAGTAGGCTCTTTCATATACTATTCTGTTTGGTCCCTCATCTCAGCTCTGAAATGGGCATTGACAGGTAGTTTGATTATACCCATCTTATAGGTGAGAAAACTGAATCACAGAAGTTAATGGATCATGAAAGGGTAACCAATATACAGGTGGAAGAATTAGAAATCAAACTCAAGTGTCTATGAGTCTTAGGCTCCATGCCATCTTTTTTATTTTCTTAGGGGCGCATGTTTTTGTTTATTTATTTATTATTTCTGTATATTTTAGAAGTAATTTTTAATTTTTTTTTTTTTTTTTTTTGCGTTATGTGGGCCTCTCACTGCTGTGGCCTCTCCCGTTGCGGAGCACAGGCTCCGGACGCGCAGGCTCAGCGGCCATGGCTCACGGGCCCAGCCGCCCCGCGGCATGTGGGATCTTCCCGGACTGGGGCACGAACCCGTGTCCCCTACATCGGCAGGCGGACTCCCAACCACTGTGCCACCAGGGAAGCCCTAATTTTTAATCAAAGAGTACTGAAAGCTTTATAATAAAATGCTGCATCTCCTTCTCCTCTTCCCTATCCCCTAAGGGAAAGCAGCTTTCAACTTTTCTTCAGTGTAGTATACTTATACTGCTATTTCTGGATTTATCAGTTTTGGACTTGCAATTACTTCTTATTAAGGAATTAAGATTTAGCACTATCCTTCTTTATCCCCTCCCATCTTTTTAATAGAGACATTTTATATATTTTTGGTTAAATAAATAGTGAGCATTTATTACGACTATGTAATTATCGTTTCCTGCTGAACAGTCTTGTATAGGTTTCCTTCCTTTCTTTCTCTTCCTCCCTCCCTTCCTTCCTTTCTTCTAGGCAACAATCACTTCATTTTGTTCATTTACTTAGGTCTCTGTGGGCTTATTCCGTTTTCTACCCAAATACCTTCCCTTCCCTCCCTCCCTCCCTCCCTCCCTCCCTTCCTTCCTTCCTTCCTTCCTTCCTTTCTTCTAGCCAACAATCACTTCATTTTGTTCATTTACTCAGGTCTCTGTGGGCTTATTCTGTTTTCTACCCAAATACTCCAAGATCTGTCACATATTGTTAATATTTTCCCCAAAAGCTCCAACAGTTTCAAGCACTCATATGCATTACTTTCCTAGATACCTCCCTCCCCAGCCTCTGTTTCCAGGTTGGACTGGCTGCTGGGGCACAGCTGTCCATCATTCTAGGATATCCCTTCACAGTTCTCTTATGTTCAGCCTCTTGTCCCTTTGTTTCATTCTCCAGGAGCTTCCTAAAGAAGGGTCCCTTAGGAGACAAAATTTATGAAGGTTTGTGTGTCTGAAAATGTCTTTATCCTCATACTTGAGGATACCATTGCATTTGCCTGTCTCCTTCTTCCCTCTCCTCCTGCCCCCCAATATGTGAGTCTTGTTAAACTCAGTGTTTTAGGCATCTGGAGGCTCAGTCTAGTTCTGGGAAATATTCTTATGTTGAATAAATTAATCTAGACAATTTTTTTCTGCTCCTACATAGGAGTTGTGCATTAATGTACTATCACATTAATAAATGTACTCATATGATAAATAATTTATAATCATACATAATCTTAACAAAGCTTCTAATTTTCTTAGTTTTTCCCTTCTCTGTAAGTGGAGACACCTTCTTTGTCTTGTATTCTAATTTCTAGATGATTTCCTACACTTCACCTTCCAAACTTTCTATTGCATTTTAATTTTGGCTGTCCTATTTTTTATTTTTCTGTTTCCTGAGTGTCCTTTTATATTTTTAAAGAGTATCCAGTACTTGTTTCATGGTTGCAAAACCTTCCCTTATTACTTTGACTATGTTTTCTCTAATTTCCTTTTCTCTGTTTTGGTTTCTGTATTTTATGTCTAATGAACTTTTGCTGTCTATATTTAAGAGGGAGTCATGAAAAACATTATTGAGTGGGGCTTATTGACTAGAGGCTTCATTGTAGGGTGATCCATTTGGCTTCAGTCGTTGTAGGTTTGCCATTTGGTTGGGAGACCCTGAATGACAGTATCTTTTCTCTTGGACTATTCAATTTTTGCAGATAGGTATCAGGTTTCTGCCTGGGGTTATTCAGTTGGCTCTAGTGTTCTGGGAACAGGTAGGCAAAGGAGGCAGCAAAATGATACCATTCAATATATAGATTTTCACTTAATCTCTCCATTTTCAGCTGTGTACCTCACTCCCTCCTTCTATAATCCCTGGTGCCCCAAGTCTAGAAACTCTCTGATTCAATTTCTCAAGAGATTTAACCTCCTGTCAGAGTTGGGTCTGGGTTAGTTTTAGCTGCTTAGGGTGAGGAAGGGTACTGTGGGTCCTTATATTGCCCTCATCCATTCCCCCCAGTTTTCATCCTAAAGCCCCATTTTTACCTTCCATGGTAACTCTTGCTTCTGAATCCTGAGGCTTTCCTGGGCTCTTCAGGAGAAACAGGCTTGTTCCTTATTATAATTCATCTTTGCAGGCATGTACCAGTTCCCCATTCACTTTCCTCCTTCCAATGAATCGACTCTTCCAAATACATTGATATCGTTCATCTGCTAGTTGGTTATGTTCTCATTTTCTTTGTCATTGTGAGTCTATACCTTTAAAAATTAAACAACATTTTCTGCCATGTTGGTAGAGTTCAGAGCAGAGGTAAATACACATACTTAGTCCACTATGCTTAATAGGAAGTCCTAGCCCATAATTTTATTGAATTAGGTTTCACAAAAGACAAATTTTTGCAATTGACTGCTGCAATCAACTTTTTTTGGTAGCAAGTCTGAATATTTAGGATAAAAAGTTTAGTTTTTAAATTTTATTTCCCAGTTAAAAAAAAATGTATTAGCCCAGCATAGTAAATTTAGAATCTTTGGATTTATTCCCTTGGATTTACTTATGACAATATGTTTGAAATGTGTTAAGTTGAAAAATTGGCAGGATCAGACTGTACGTGTGTCTTTGCAAGTGTGACAGCAAGAGAAACTGATAGAATAAAAGAATGAATCCAAGTGAAAGCAGAGTGTTAGATTTTGGTGGTACGGGGAGGGGGGTTTCAGGTCAAAGTCATATCAACGTTTTCAATATGATCAATAATGTTTTAATGAGTACCTAAAGGTGATTTTTTTTTTTTTTTTTTTTACTGTCTAATCTCACAGACCATTAATGCTCTATCAGTGTCTTAAAAATACTGCCCCAATTGCACTAAGGGTCCCTTTGAATGAATGCATTTCTGGCTCTTGGGGCCAGGCTATCTACAGCTCTCATTACCTTAGCTGCTTTCAGGAGCCTCCTATGAGGCAAATGATGAATAAAAACCAGAGTAGAGATCATTCTTCAGTCGAGCAACTGAGAAGGGGCTCCTTTGGTTCATTAGCCCAAATAGGATCTTTGACTTTGTGAATGGCGATCAACAGAGCAGTGGATCTATCATTTTTCTAGTTCTTAAAAAAAAAAAAAAATTGCATTTCCTTCACTTTGGCAACGTGAAGTCTTAGATTTTTGCCTTTTATAGTACCATTGTTAGATAGTATGAATGGAAATGAAACACACTCACCCAAATATCTAAAGGTCCTGATATAAGGCTAATTGTTGAGAAAATATACTTATCTTTCCCCTTGCAGCAATTTTAATAGATAATTCCAATCTTAACAGTTTCATCCTACTTCAGTAAAACTGACTTTTTCCCTACTACCTCTTTGGAGTAAATTTTCACCTTTCTGCTGGATTTATGACTGCTATTACCAATACTATGAATTATTGTAGTGTTGTGTAGCACAGCTAGGATGCTGACTCTCCTTTGGAAAAAAGATAACATCATGTTGGAGTTTTACAATTTCTTGATCAAAGAAAATATTGAAACATCAGTCAAGAGTCTGGGCAAGCTTTATCACTATTTTGTGCAACCATTGTAAGTCATTTAAGTTTTCTGGGTCTACATTTGTAAAATATGTGCCACTCACCTGTACAAGGAACTCCCAATCTAGTAAGCCTAATAAAAGATAAGCTTATCCAGGGGTAGAAATCATGTTTTATTCATCTTTGTTTTCTCCTGCTTAAATTCATAATAGTTACTCAGTAAATGCTGACTGAAAAGCAGGATATAGGGCAAGTGCAAATCCTGTGAGATCCTTATGAGAATAATTTTATATAAATTTAATATATTCAGCTTGATTCTAAAGGCAACGTTGAGAGGAGGCCTGTGCGGCTGCATGTTCTTCAGTGTAACCTAAAGTACTGAGCTGATTATAGTGGTTAGAAGATTAAAAGATATATATTTTTAATGGGCAAACCCTTTGCTTAAATATAGCCTACCGTCAGTAATGTGGCTGAGCAGTGATCTCTCTTGTTAAAGTGGCTCCTGTGTATCGAGTTACCTTCACACTCAGTGATGGTTTTAAGAGTTTGGCCACCTTCCACATGTCTGAAAGCAACTCTACATTAGATGTGAGAAAGATGTGGCTGACTTTAAACTTTGGTTGGCGTGAGAAGAATGGAGAAGGCAACAGGGCTTGTTCATGCATGGTTAATACTAGAAAGAGTTCCGGATTTTAGTCATGGAAATTAAAAGGTGTGATCCAGAACAATTTCCTCCTTTTAATTATCGTTCCAAAATGTTCTCCTCTCCTTCTCCCCCATCCCAAGCAGTCTCTAAGGGGCATACTGATATCGAAAAGATGTGAAAAGAAGGAGCTGTCCTTTTTAGGTTTGAGACTGACATTTCTGGTACTGATATTTTGGGGGAATTGTGATTTGTTTGTTCCATAAATGAAAATCATGATTTTCCTTTTTCTTTTTTACTTCCGAAGGAGCCACGTCTTTCTGGACCTTTTTTTCCTCCTTAAGTCATCGCCGAGGTGTTTGCAAACCAAGCCAACACTTAATTTTTTTCCCCAAACGAGAACAAAGCCAATAGAAACAGCCTAGTAAGTAGTGGAAAAAGCACAGACTTGTGTTTAACGCTCGGTTCATTGCTTTCTTCTTACCTGTCTGACAAATCTTTCAACCTTTTTGAGTCTTTCTGTCTTCATCTGCAAAATGGGGTTAATGGAGGATTTCATCTGCAAAGTGGGGATAACAGATTAAAAGAGATGACATGGGTACATTATGCCCCAAATATACATGAGTTGAATCTTAATAATAATATTATGACTGTGTGGTTACAACAAAAACTTTTTCTCCTTTTGCTGTCAGAAATGCTTTTGGTAGATTTCAAATTCTTTTTCATACTGCCTGCTCTTATTTGGTGGGGATCCAAAAATATTGCTGTGACTCGAGTGTACGAGGCTGCAATTTGTGTTCGGCTTCCTTTCTCAAGGGTTCAAACAGCCTGTTTAGTGAAGGCACAAAAGTACAAAGCAAAAATTTCAGCATATGCCATCAAATCTTGGAAAGTCATCTAAAGGAGGAAAGCTTGCTACCGAGGAAGGAAAAACGGCTCTTTCGTGGGCATCATTTCTGCTCTTCTGAAAAAAGCCCCGATGTTGCAGTATTTTTCAAGGCAGAATATTGTCCCAGATGGAGGAGGAAACACTGACAAGCAGAAAAGGAGATACCTGGGGTTTCGAGACAGCGTCGGAGAGGGGCGGCGCGCCCGGGGCTCAGAACCTCGCAGCTCTTTGTTGGGGGCGGGGAGTCACTGTTTCCGCGCAAGAAATGGCTCCCCCTGGGAGCGGCCCCTCTGCGGAACCGGCTCCGCGACCCCCGCAGGCCCTAGCCCCCGCCCCTCTCCGTTCTTGCGGACCCCACAAAGTGGTCGGAGTGCGGTGCCTTTAAGACTTTTGCCTGCTGCACATGCTCAGCTCTTTGTGTGTTGTTGGAGTTTTTCTCTTTTCAGAAAAAAAGAAATAGGCTGGAGGATGGGACGGAGGAAGCGGGGAGCGCTGGGGGAAAAGTGCTGCACTTTTGCAGCTGTAGACAGCGGACGGGAAGGGCTTATTTTCTGCTGAAGCTGCGAAGCCGGTCCCGATCTGATCTTTCGTCTGGGGGGGCTCAGGAGGCGCGCGGTGCGAGCGGGTCCGACTTCCCAGGCACGCCGAGGGGAAGGGTACGGCGGGCCCGCGCGCCACACCTGGCGGGCCGCTCTCCCCTCAGCCGGCGGGCCGGGTTGTGCGGACGCGCGGAGGAGTCCCTGGTCCCGGTAGGGGCGGGGCGAGACCACGCGCAGGGCCTGTGTGGGGAGGAGCGGAGACACGCGCGAGTGGGGGAGGCGGCGCAGCACCCCGCGGGCTCTAAAGGCAGCACCGGCATCTGGCTAACGTAACCGGAGAGAAAATGGCTTCTGGGGGGCCGCCGGCGGCCGGCCGGGGCGGGCGAGGCTGAACCCCGCTTCCCTAGTCCCCCCTCCCGCGTTGGGCGCGCCCACCTCGGGGCTCCCGTGGCCCCCGCCCTCCCGGGCGCGCCGGGCTGGGAGCTGAGGAGGTTGGCGCGAGCTGTGGGCGAGGCGGGGCTGCGCGCTGGGTCCCCCTCCCCCTCCCGCAGGTCCCCTCCGGAGCGCCCCGCGCAGCCTGCATCTCCTGCTCCCCGCCTCCGGCCCGGCCCGGCCCGGGGCGCCGTGGCGGTGGGCTCGGCCTGCCGCGGACAAGGTCAGGAGACGGAGAGGCGATGCCCGAGTGCGACTGGAGAGAGCCGAGCGGAGGCGACAGCGGCTGGGATCTGTCCCTCCTGACCAGGGAGCGGGACTGGAGCAGGCGCCGGTGAGGAGGAGAAGCGGCGGCGGCAGCGGCGCGGTGTTCTTCTCTCCGGCCAGATTTCCCCTCCGAAGCATCCCTGTAGGCGCCCGAGAGCGCATCCCGGCCGGGCAGGGGCGCTGGGAAAGATGGAACCGGGGGGCCGGGCCCGCATTGGTCCCCCGCAGCCGGCGGCCCCGGGGCCGTGGAAAGCTCGGCCGGCGGGCGGCGGTGGCGGCGGCGCCTCCTTCTGGCTGCTGGACGGGAACAGCTGGCTGCTGTGCTATGGCTTCCTCTACCTGGCGCTCTACGCGCAGGTGTCCCAGTCCAAGCTCTGCGAGAGGACCGGCTCCTGCTTCTCGGGCCGCTGTGTCAACTCCACCTGCCTCTGCGACCCGGGCTGGGTGGGGGACCAGTGCCAGCACTGCCAGGGCAGGTTCAAGTAAGTGCCTTCGCCGGACCCCGAACCTCAGCCCTGCCCCGCAGCCGTCGCGGCCTCCCCCCTTCTCTCGGCCCCGGGTCCCCCGGCTGGGAGCGACCCGCAGCGCTGCGGGAGCGGGGCCCGCGCTGTCCCCCTCCAGCCCTCGCGCTTCGGGGACTTCGGGCCCTGCGTCTCGCACCGACCGCCGTGGATGCGAAGCCTTTCCCGATGGTCCACCTGTCCGCAGCGACTCTGGTCCCCTGATCGTCAAAATTTTCACACTCAGTTACGGTGCCAAACACCATTTTGTTAGGACACTATTTTTTAATCAAAAATTATGCACGTAACTCGTGAAATACTTGCGCATTGTGAAGCATTCAAACAATACGGAAGTTTAAAGGTTAAAAGTTCTGGTCTACCAGTACCTCCCTTTTCCCCATCCTACTCCCCTCTCTAGAGGTAAGCACTGCTAACATGTTAGTGTATTTAGTAATAGTGATCATAAGTAGAGTTTATGATGGCCTTACTATGTGCCAAACACTGTTCTGAGCCCATTACGTGGGTTACCTCGTTTGTTTCTCACACCAACTCTGAGTTACTAGAATTACTATACCGGTTTTACAGAGGGAAATCGAGGCAATCCAAATCAGCCAGCCTAACTCTAGAACATTTACTTTAAGCCAATATACTATGTTGAATTTGCGAGGACAGTCTTGAATTGAGAAATACAAGAGTGACTTTGGGTTAGATAAGAGGATGAAATACCTGGACTTTTTAATGTGGTGGAGATAAAAGATTTTTCTAACTGGTTCTTTGACTATCAGCTGTTGTGTGGGAGCATCACTTTCGTTTTTTTGAAGCTCAAGGCCCTAAGCAGCTTGCTTTACAACAGTAAAGATACTTTCCTCCATTGGTTGATGTTTGTTGCGTTGCTGTCTGATATGAAAAGAAATGGGTGAATGTGGGGGGAGCAGCAGATAAGATAGTTGAGGCCAATAGGGTGTCCATCTGACAACTTGCACATAACAGTCCCTAAGTACCTCAACTTCTTGGTTTTCTAGGTACTTCACATGAAGTTTGCTGGCTGGGTTAGTAGCTCTGAAATTGCACTATGTAGATTACTTGTTGTCAGGGTGATAGCAAAATCTAAGTGAACTGTCTCTTGGGCTCTAAGGCAAAGATAGGAATATGGTTCACCTGCTAATAATGTATTATAGGAAAATTTCCTGGGAGTTTTAAACAGCATATTTTCCTCTTTTTGAAAAAAAACTTGCCAGTTAAGACAGTGCCCCTGAAAACTCATTGTAAAAATGTATTTTTAAAAATGGGACTTTTTAATTTAAGTAGATCTTACAGTTTAAATTAATTGACAGGAGATTTTTGGAAGTGAAATCTCAGAATGAAGTTTTATGAAATTCATCTGTAGCAATAAGTTAAAATGTTTCCTAGCTTCATAATTTCACAAATTAGCCATAGTACTGTAGTTTTATATTTTAAAAAAATTTGGTGGAGGTACTAATTAAAAGTTCAAAAAAGTGTTTCAAGGTCTGCAAAGATATCTTATCGAACTGTGCTTTTTAGCAGTCTTTATAAGTTAAATGTTCTTAAACTTTTGCTTTGATCATAACAGCCAGTCTCTTTACCTAGCAAGAGAGGATTTTGAACATATGAACTGGTAGTCAACAATGAAAAAAGCCACATCCATTTTTTATATCCTTTGGTACATAAATAGGAAGATTGCCTGATTCATGTGTAAGTTAGGGACATTGGCCTTTGGGTGGGTGGAATTGCTCCATTTCTCTAAAGAGGACAGAAATTGCTGCAGTCCTGAGAAGCTTCTGTCTACATTTTATAGTAGTGGAATTGCTAATCAGCCAGATCAGCAGCCTGTAACCTCACTAGCAGAGGTTGTCTCAGTAGGAAAGATCACAGATCAAGTTAAAATCAGCTTAAATAATATAGAGAGATGGTTGGTCGTTGTGAAAGATACATTAGTGAGTAAAAGAGGACTAGTTTTTTTTTTTTATATAGATATAGTTAAATAACAATAAACCCTGGACTAATCATTGAATATTCATTTCCTTGGAAGCTGTTTCCTATGATTCATTGTACCCTATTAGTAAGTACTTTTTCATTTCTCTGTGGAATACAAGCTATTAGTTAAGAGTAAATATAACTGGTACAACTCTGTGTTTTGTTATGTATTCTCTTAGCATAAAGGAAAAAGTGATATTTAATGTTAAAGGGAAGAATCAATTTAGAAGAAAAGATTTCTTCCTGGTAAAGTACATGCTAAGCTAAGAAAGGTTTATTTGAGGATGGTGGCTTGTTTTATCCAGCATTTGAAGTAATAGCACAGTGGGAAAGACTTTAACTGGAAATTCTCACTTCATTAATTATCTTGAAAATCTTTTACTTAACTGAAGGATAGCCACCTAACAAACAGACATCAAAAATGATCAATCTTGGTAAGCAGGTGTCAAAATTAATTGGCTGGTTCCATGGTAACATAGCTTTTTTCCTACTGTAGGGATTTCACTAGGGAATGAGTATCCTTCAAATGCTTCTTTAGAACAGAAGATTGATGGTTGGAGGGAGAAATGCAGAAGCAAATATGGTATCAGGAGTGGTACTTCAGTTCTCTTAGGATTGATTTCAGTCTTCTGTTTCCATTTGAAAAGAATAAAACTCTCAGAATTACAAGCCATTCCTCTCATAGGTAAAACAGAACGAACACTGATCATCAGCTAAAGCTGGACTAAAAGACTTAGGACTGAGAATCAGAGAGGACAGTGCCAATTTGAAATATAATAATCAAGGATATGATATATGCAAATTTGAATTACATTTACATGGGTAGCTTAGTATCACATTGGAGTAGAAAATGTTTTACTATAACCTATTTGAATGAATAACATTCTCTATTAGAAGCCAGTTCTTTAGAATTATTTTTGTAGAGTAGTTGAGATTTATGTTTATATAAATTAATAATTTGAGTTCAAACTCAGACATTTTCTTGCTTATGTAACTTAGAAACCTAAGACTTCTAATTTCTCTTAGGTAAACAAAGTAGCTGATATTAACGTTCTGAGATTGGAAAATAACTCATTATATTGTGAATATTTTATAAATGTATATTTATTATTAAAACAGATTTATTGACTGTTTCTCTAAAATCATCTATTAAATCTCATTGTGTGTTTAATGTATATAGATATTTTTAAAATCTCTTAAGTCAGTCAAGTATGGATAATGAATTTCACAGATTTATAATGGAAGTAGTCTATTTCTATTTTGACAGCAAAATGAAGATATAATATCAGGAGTGAGGTTGCTATTGTAAACAGAAAGTGGCAGGGTTAAATGTGTCAATATTTTCCCTAAGTTATTATTATTTTTTGCAGTACGCGGGCCTCTTACTGTTGTGGCCTCTCCCGTTGCGGAGCACAGGCTCCAGACGCGCAGGCTCAGTGGCCATGGCTCACGGGCCCAGCTGCTCCGCGGCATGTGGGATCTTCCCGGACCGGGGCACGAACCCGTGTCCGCTGCATTGGCAGGCGAACTCTCAACCACTGCGCCACCAGGGAAGCCCCCATTCCCTAAGTTATTATTAAAAATAAAACAACCCCAACATATGTGTGTATACACACACACACACACACACACACACACACACACATATTTGGAATCCTTTTTAATAATAATAGGGAAGCTATCAGTAACTATAAAGTTAAATTGAATATTCCCTGTCCCCAGATCTTCTTTATTTCAAACTAAGATTATAATATGTAATTTATATCCATGGGTTCTTTTTACATTATTAAACCATAAAATCGCACAATAGATTTTAAAATAATTTAAATTGTTTCTAGGATCCTAAATTGATAAATTGCTTGTACTAGCATGGTTTTCAAGACCATGTGTCTACATAATTTGGTTCCTTTAGCAGATCAGACTCACCCTTCCTGTTTTCCTGCCTGGGTCTTTTAAAGTTCCTTGAAAGTGTCACATTCCTTTTGGACTCAGGGCATTTTACACATATGCATACATCTCTCTGAACCGTCTTTCCTATGTGGTCTTTGCTTGACTTATTACTAAGCATCCTTTGAATTTTAGCTTATACTAGTGTCTAAAGGAAGCTTTTCTGACTCCTCAGACTATGTGACCCCTCGTTATGTACTCTTATAGCACTATTTTTACTTTTTAGCACTTTCATAATGAATTATTAAATTACAATTGTAATTTTTTCTTAAAAATTATTTTTAAGAGCTTTATTGGGGTATAATTGACATGCAATAAACTGTACAATTTAACAAGTTTGGACATATATATGCACCTCTTAAACTATCACCACAATCAAGATCATAAAAGTATCAATCACACTCAAAAGTTTCATGTGCCCCTTTGTATTCCCTCCCTCTCCTTTCCGCTGCCTCTCCCTGTCCCCAGGCAACTAACTGAGCCGCTTTCCTTCAGTATAGATTTCTAACAAAATGACAAAACTCTTTTTCAAAGTAGTTGTATCTTTTACATTCCCACCAGCAGGGTATGAATGTTCCAGTTAATTTACACCCTCATCAACACTTGGTATGGTCAGTCTTAAATTTTAGCGGTTCTAATAGGTGTGTAGTGGTATCTCATTGTGATTTTATTTTGCATTTCCCTGATGACTGATGAGAGCATCTTATGTGCTTACTTGCCATCTGTAGATCTTCTTTGGTGAGGTATCTGTTCATATCTTTTGCACATTTTTAAAATTGTTTTTTCTTATTATTGATTTTTATGAGTTCTTTATATATTCTGGATACTAGCTCCTTATCAGATATATCATTGGCAAATATTTTCTCCCATGTTGGGGCTTGTCTTTTCATTCTCTTAACGGTGATTTCAAAGAACAGAAGTTTAAAAAAAAAAAAAAGAACAGAAGTTTTAAATTTCAATTCCAGTTTATCATTTTTTTCCTTTTATGGATTGTGCTTTAGGCACAATATCTAAGAAGCCTTTGCCTAAACCAAAGATTTTCTTTGATTATTTTTTTTTCCTAGAAGTTTTGTAGTTTTAGATTTTACAATTAGGTTTATAGTCCATTTTGAGTTAATTCCACATCTAGTGAGAGGTATGGATCTCAATTTTTTTTTTTTTGCGTATAGATATCCAATTATTCTAGGACCATTTGTTGAAAAAAACTATCCTTTCTCTACTAAAGTGGATTGGCATCTTTGTTGAAACCAGTTATTCGTATATTTGTGTCTCTGTTTCTGGACTCTGTTCCACTGATCTATTTGTATGTCAAGATTATTATAGCTTTATAAGTCTTGAATTCAGGGAGTTTAAGTCCTTCAATTTTGTTCTTTTTCAGTTATTTTGGCCACTCTATGTCCTTGGCATTTCCACATGAATTTCAGAATCAGCTTGTCAGTTTCTACAAAAAAACCTGCTGGGATTTTATTTGGGACTGTATTGAATCTATACATCAGTCTGGGGGACAGTTGACACCTTATCGATATTGAGTTTTCTTACCTGTGAACATGGTATATCTCTCCATTTATTTAAGTCTTCTTTAATCTCTCAAAAATATTTAAAAGTTTTCAGTGAACAGGTCTTACAACTCTTCTGTCAGATTTTCCCCTAAGTATTTAATATATTTTACTGCTATTGTAAATTATATATACGTGTGTGTGTGTGTGTGTGTGTGTGTGTGTAAAATATGAAAATACAACTGATTTTTGTATTTGGTCTTGTATCCTTCAATTTTTCTAACCTCATTTATTAGTTGTAGTAGTAGTAGTTTTTGTAGATTCCTTATGATTTTCTACATAGATGATTGTGTTGTCTGCAAGTAAAAATACTATAAGCCATTTCTGTGCAATCTGGATGGCTTTCATTTCTTTTTCTTGCCTTATTTCACTGGCTAGAACCTCCATTACAGTGATGTATACAGGTGATAAGAGTGGTTGGCTGTGTCTTGTTTTTTGATTTAAAGGAAAAATATTCAATCTTTAACCATTAAGTATGATGTTATGTGTAAGATTTATAAAACCTTTCTGATTTTCTGTTTCTGTCAGTTATTGAGAGGGGGTATTGAAATTTTCAATTATAATTTTGTAACTATCTATTTCTCTGCAGTCACATCTATTTTTGCTTCATGTATTTTGAAGCTCTGTTATTAGGTGCATGAAATTTTCTATTATATCCTATTGGTAAATTGATCCTTTTTTCATTATGGAATGACTAGTTCCTGAAAAGACTATCCTTTTTTCATTGATGTTTTTGCCCCTTTGTTGAAAATGAGGTGGATGTCTCTCTCTCTGTATCTATTTCTTGATTCTGTTCTGTTCTATTGATTCATGTATCTTTACTTTGGGAAATGCATTTCTTTTGACTACTGGATCTTTATAGTAAGTCTTTTTCCTTTTTAAATTTATTTTTGGCCATGTTGGGTCTTTGTTACTGCATGAGGGCTTTCTCTAGTTGTGTCGAGTGGTTGCCTCTTCATTGCGGTGTGCGGGCCTCTCATTGTGGTGGCTTCTCTTGTTGTGGGGCATGGACTCTAGGTGTGCAGGCTTCAGTAGTTGCAGCACATGAGCTCAGTAGTTGTGGCTCACGGGCTCTAGAGTGCAGGCTCAGTAGTTGTGGCACAGGGGGTTAGTTGCTTCGTGGCATGTGGGATCTTCCCGGACCAAGGCTTGAACCCGTGTCCCCTGCATTGGCAGGCTGGTTCTTAATCACTGTACCACCAGGAAAGTCCCTTTATAGTAAGACTTAAAATTAGATAGTGAGATTCCTCCAACTCTGCTTCTGTTTTTGAAAATTCATTTGGTTTTTCTAGTTCATTTGCTTTTCCACATAAATTTTAGAATCAGTTTGTCAATTTCTTAAAAAAAAAGCTGGGATTTTGATTGAGATTGTGTTGATTCAAGAGATCATTTTGGGAAGAATTGACATCTAGACAATATTGAACTTTCTTGTCCATCAACATGATATATTTCTTCATTTATTTAGGTTTTCATTGATTTCTTTTTTCAGATACAGATACTGCATACATTTTGTTAGATTTATACCTAAATAGTTTGTATTCTTTGATGCTATTGTAATTGATAGTTTCCTTTAATTTCAGTTTCTAATTGTTCTTTTTCATTATGTAGAAATGCAATTGATTTTTGTATATTGACCTTGTATCCTGCAATGTTGCTAAACTCAGTTTCAGTAGCTTTTTTTTTTGTAGATTCTTTGGGGCTTTCTATACAGACGATCATAGCATCTGTTTTACTTCTTCCTTTCCCATTATATGCCCTTATTTTTCTTCTTGTTCTGTTGTACTCGCTAGGACGTCAACCTGATGTTGAATATGAGTACAAGAGTGGATATCCTTGCCTTGTTTCCAATCTTAGGTGGAAAACATTCAGTCTTTAAACATGAAGTATCATGTTAGTTGCATGTCAGGCTTTTTAAAAATAAATGCCCTTTATTAGGTTCAAGAAGTTCCCTACTATTCCTAATTTTGAGAGTTGAGATAATGGAAAAATGTATATTGGTCTCTGCCCCTGGTTCCTGGCACAGAGTTCCTAAAACCGTTATAATTTCCTAAGTGATAAGAGCACTAGAAGCATCTCTTGTTCTAATGTTCATCTTTTACCTTTGTTCCTAACACAGGGCTGCTGAAACCCTTGTAATTTCCCTGGTGATAGTAGTAGCTCCTGGATGGCTTCTGGATGAGGGCTAGTTACCAGAAAGGCCAAGTCATGGTTTGAAGCTTGGAATCTTCAGCCCTGGGCCCCGTTCTGTTGAGAAGGGAGAATGGCTGAAAGTAGAGATATGCTGAATCATGCCTACATGATAAAGCCTCCATAAAATCCCCAAAGTTTGGGGTTCAGAGAGCTTCTAGTGAACACACGAAGGTGCTGGGAGAGTGGTGCACCTTAACAGGGCAGGGAAACACTGAACCCCTTCGCCCATGTATTACCCTATGTAGCTCTTCTATCTGGCTGTTCCTGAATTATATCCTTTTATAATAAACTAGTGATCTAGTAAATAAAATGTTTGTCTGAGTTCTGTGAGCCTCTCTAGCAAATTAATTAAACCCAAGGAAGGGGTCCTTGGATCCCCTAGTCTATGGCCAGTTGGTCAGAAGCATAGGTGGTATCTGGGCTTGCAACTGGTTTCTGAAGTGGGGCAGGGTTCAGTGGGGGGGCAGTCTTGTGGGACTGAAACCTTAACCTGTGCAATCTGATGCTGTTTCCTGTTAGATAGTGTCAGAATTGAGTTGAATTCTTGGACACTCTGCTTGTTGCCTGTGAATTCCTTGGTGGTGGGGAAAAACCTCCATACATTTGGTGACCGGAAGCGAAGGTTGTGTGAATAGTAAAGGAGACTTATGGGGAAGAAGCACACAGTAGAGAAGAACTGGATTTTTTCCTACACAGGAGGAAAAAAAGCTGAGAATGTTTCCATTTACAGTCGTGTATGGATGTTGAATTTTGTCACATGTTTCTTCTGTATCTATTGAGACAGTCGTTTGGTTTTTCTTCTTTTTGTTTGTTAATATTGGTGAATTAAATTGATTGATTTTCAAATGTTTAATCAGCCTTACATTCCTGGGGTAAACTCCACTTGGTCCCAATATATTATACGTTTTATATATTGCTGGATTTAATTTGCTAATATTTCGTTGAGGATTTTTGCTTTTGTGTTCATGAGAGATATTGTTCTGTAATTTTCTTCTCTTGAAATGTCTTTGGTTTCCTTATGGTGTAATGCTAACCTTATAAAATGGGTTAGGAAATGCTCCCTCTTCTTATGTTTTCTGGAAGGATTTATGTAGACTTGGTATTACTTTTTTCTTAAATGTTTGGTAAATGTTTTTCTTAAATGTTTGGTAAATGTTTTTCTTAAATGTTTGGTAAATGTTTGATGCCATTTGGGCCTGGAATTTCTTTGTGGAAGGCTTGCAGCTGTGAACTCAATTTTTTAAATAGATGCAGGGATATTCATTTTATCTATTTCTTGCGTGAGTTTTGGCAGATTGTATCTTACAGAGAATGGGTCCATTTCATCTGAGTTTTCAAATTTATGGGCATAAAGTTGTTCATAATATTTCCTTATCATCCTTTTAAAGTCTGTGGGGTCTTTAGTGATATTTCTTCTTCCATTTCTGATATCGGTAGTTTATGTTTTCTTTTTTCTTGCTTAGTCTGGCTAGACATTAATGTTATCAATCTTTTCAAAGAATATGTGTTTCGTTTCATTGATTCCTGCTATTTTTTCTTTTCTTGTTTTTTCAGTTTCATTGATTGCTGCTTCTTTATTTTATTTTATTTTATTTTATTTTTGCCACGCCACGCAGCTTGCCGGATCTTAGTTCCTGAGCAGGGATTGAACCCAGGTCCGTGGAAGTGAAAGCCCCGAGTCTTAACCACTGGATCGCCAGGGAATCCCTGCTTCCTTTGGTTTTAACTTACTTTTATTTATTCTAGTTTCTTAAGAGGAAAAGCTCAGATCATTAATTTGAGTTGTTTCTTCCTTTTAATAAAAGCATTTGAATGCTATACATGTTCTTCTAAGCACTGCATTAGCTGAATCTCACATATTATGGGATGTAGTACTTTGATTTTCATTCAGTGTAATTGAACTAAATTATGATTTACCTTGAGACATTCTCTTTGGCTTATGTAGAACTGTTTTGTTTAATTTCTAAATATTTGGGAATTTACCAGAGCTTTTTCTTTTATTTATTTCTAGTTAAATTGCATTACGTTCAAAGAACATACCTTTTATGATTCTAGTTTTTATAAATTTGTTAAGACTTGTTTTTTGGACAGAATATGGTCTATCGTGGTGAATGTTACATGTGCAGTTCAAAGAATATACATTCTGCTGTTGAATGGAGTGTTACAGAAATGTCAAGAAGGTCAGTTGGTTGTTTATGTTGTTTAGATCTTCTGTATCCCTAATGATATTCTATCTGCTTGTTCTGTTGATTACTGAAAGAGGAGTGCTGAAGTCTCCCACTGTATTTATGAATTTATCTGTTTGTTTCCTTTCATTTCTGTCAGTTTTGCTTCTTGTATTTTGAAGCTTTTTTTGAGATGCATATACAGTTAGAATTGTTATGTCTTTTGGTGAACAGACCCATTCATCATAATATAGTTTCCCATCTCTTTTTCTTTGGTAATTCTTTTTACTTTGAAATCTACTTTGATATTAATAGCCACACGAGCTTTCTTCTGCTTATTGTTTGCATGATGTATCTTTTTTGACTTGGAAAGAATGATGTGTGTGTGTGTGTATATATGTATGTGTATGTGTATATATATATATAAAATCCAGTCTAATAATCTGTCTTTATATTGGTTTGTTGAGACTATTTACATTTAATGTATTTGGATATTTTTTAGCATTCCATTTTAATTTTCTGTTGGCCCTTTTGGTATATGTCTTTGTATTATTTTTTAGGGGTTATGCTAGTGTGCTAGTGATTACACTATGAATAGCTAACTTTTTATAGTCTATTTAGAGTTAGTAATATATTACTTCAGGAAAATTAAGAAATTTTGGAACCATATAGGTCCATTTATCTTCACCTGCTGACCTTTGCTATAATTGTCATATAATCACATCTACATGTATGGCAAATCTCATCTGATAAAGTTATAAATTTTGCTTTCAACAATCATACATACTTTAAAGAACCTAAGAGGAGGAAAATAGTCCTTTATATTTTCTCAGATATCTGCTCTTCCTTTTGCTCTTTGTTTATTTCTCAAGTTATAAATTAACTCTTAGTGTCATTTCCCTTTTGTCTGAATCACTTTCTTTTGGATTTCTTTTTGAGCACAACTGCTGCTGATGGACTTTCTTAGTTTTCCTTGTTTTGAGAATATTTTGCCTTTTTTACTGAAAGATATTTTCCCAGGTACAGAATTCTGGGTTGACAGTTCCTTTCTTTCAGTGTTTTAAAGATGTTGCTTGACTCTCTTCTGGCCTGCATAGTTTCTGAAATCCGCAGTCATTCTAATGATTTTCCCCCGTATGTATCATTTCATTTTTTTTCTAGCTACTTCCAAGCTTTTTATGCAACTTTTGTTTTTAGCAGTTCAGATTCTGATGTATCTGTGTGTAGCTTTCTTTGAATTTACCGTGGTTAGGGTTTGCTGAGCATCTTGAATTTATATTTATGTCTTTCACAAATACAGGATTTTTCTAAAAACCGTTATTTCTTCAAATATATTTTTTCTGCACCGGTCTTTTTCCCTTCTCTTTCTGGGACTTCGGTGATACTAATGTTAGGCTTAAACAAAATTCTTGAGGCTCTGTTCTCTCTCTTTTTTTTTTTAACTCTTTTTTTTCTTTCTTTAGATTGTACAATTTCTGTTGAACTGTCATCAACTTCACTGACGGTTGCCTCTGCAATCTCCACTATGCTTTCGAACCCATCCAGTCATTTTCAAAGTTAAGATATAGTTTTCAGTCCCCACATTTCTGTCGTGTTCTTTTTTATGATTTCTATTTCCCTGTTGAAAACTTCTCCTCCCATTTCATTTAAGTGTCTTTACCTTTATACCATGGAGTACAGTTTTAATACCTAACGTCTTTGTCTGATGATTCCAATTTCTGGATTTTCTCAGGAGTGACATCTATTGATTATCTTTTCCATTGAGAATCTGTTACATATTCCTGGTTCTTTGTATGTTGAGTGATTTTGGATTTATTCTGGATGTTCTGAATGTTATGTAGGTTCTTGGTCCTGTTATTCCCTGGAGAATGCTGATTTATTTATTTACTTATTTATTTTTATTTAGTAGGCAACTAACTGGTTAGGTACAAGTAGCAAATTCTCTATCTTGCTTTCGGAGGGCAGTGGTTCTAATCTTCGTTCCATTTTCAGAGCTTTGGATCTAAATGCACACATGCCACTCAGGGATTAGTCTGAGACTTTGTGGTGTTTTAAATTTTAATTCACTTCTCAGAGCCTGTGATAAGCTGCTTTTTGGTCTGTCCCACACGTGAGCAGCTCGGATTGAGCTTGAGTCTTATGTGGGTTCATACACAGAATTAGGGTATCTGATTCTTCAGCTCCCTCTTCCTTAGGATTCCCCCCACACTCTTTGGCTTGAAGGGGCACTTTTCCCCAGTTATTCTTGCTTTTGAAGAGACAGAATTTCTCTTAGGATTTGATCGGCATATGCATGTGCTGCTGCCGTTCTCTCAAGGTTTGCCACCCTTGCCATCTCTCCGGCCATCGTTTTTGTAAAGTCCTGAAGTTTTCTTTCTTGGGTTGTTGCAGTAGCCCCCCCCCCTTTTTTTTTTTTTTTGTGCAGTAGCCCTTTAATTGATCTTTCTGTTTCTGTTTTTTTCTCTTGCTCATCTGTCCTTTATTGCTGCCAGAGTTTGCTTGAAAGAACACAAATTTGATCATATCTTCCTTTGCCTAAGAACTGGAGTATTTAAGGTAGTGAGTGGTGCCAAGGTTTCTGATGAGGGATCTGTTGTCATTCAAATTGTTGTTCTCCTCTAGGTAGTGTGTCATCCTCCTCTTTCTTTCTTTCTTTTTTTTTTCTCTTAGGTTTTCAGAAATTTGGTTATGATATGTGTGGGTGTGGAATTCTTTGTTTACCTTGCTTATTTTTTGCTCAGCTTCTTGTTCTGTAAGTTTACATCTTTTTCAAAATTTGCAAAAATTTCTGTTATCATTTCTTCAGATATTGTTTTCAGCTCCACACTTTTTCCTCTCCTTCTGTGACTCCAATGAGACAAATGTTAGATCTTTTGTGACTCACTTTTAAGTCACTAAAGCTCTGTTCATTTCCTTCAATCTGTTTTCTCTCTCTTCAGACTGGATGATTTTTATTTACATATCTCTATATTCACTGATTCTTTATCTTCTCTGTTCTGCTCTTGGACCCTTCTTGTGAGTTTTATAAAACGTTTCATTTGTTATATTTTTCCATTTTGTTCTTCTTTACATCTTCTGTTTCTTTGCTGAAACTTATATTTTTGTATTTGTTCCAAGTGTCTGAAGCTGCTTATTGGGCCATTTTTCTGAGAGCTGCTCTAAGATTCTTCACAGATAATTCCAGGATCCTTGTCATGTCAGTGCTGGTACCTGCTGATTATCTCTTCTCAAATGCATTGAGATTTTGTATGGCAAGTAATTTTGGATTGTATCCTGGATATTTTGAGTATTATGTATGAGACTCTTGTTCCTATTTAAATATTCTGTTCTAGGAGGCAGTTAGCTCGTTTTGGCATGTATGACCTAGCTCACTTTTTAAAAGTACAGCTTTATTGAGTTATAATTTATATACCATAATATTCATACATGTCATAATACCATTTTAAAGTGTATGATTCAGTGGTCTTTAGTATATTCAGAGAGTGGTGCAACCGTCACCACTCTCTAGTTTTAGAACTTTTTCATCACCCCATAAGGCAAACCCACACCCATTTGCAGTCACTTTCCATTTTCCCTACCCACCAATTTCACCAGTCTAGGCGCTGCTAATCTACTTTCTCTATGAGCTTGTTTATTATGGACATTTCATAGAAATGGAATCATATAATTATATGTTCTTTGTCACTGATTTCTTTCACTTACTTAGCATGTTGTCAAGTTTCATTGTATTGGTATTCCACATTTGTTTTTCTCTTTATCAGCTGATGGACATTTGGGTTGTTTCTTCTACCTTTTGGCTACTGTGAATAATGCTGCTATGAATTTTTTGTGTACAGGTTTTGGCATGGACATACGCTTTAATTTCTCTTGGCCATATCCTAGGAGTGTGCTGGCTCTCTTCTGTGCTGAGATTAGACTGCCCACTTAGTTACAATTTAGTTTTGCTGTGTTGATTCTGCTCAGTTTCACATATTGCACCCGAGGGCATGCCCAGGACTTCATACACAGATTTAAAGAATCCCCTTTTTCACCTTCCTCATCTTTGTAATTTGTTTCCATTCTCTTGTTAGGAGGATAAGGGGAGCTGACTCTATTGTCATTTGTCTCCTCCAGTGGGGAGGGAGAGATTCTTTTTTTTTTTTTTTTTTTTGGTAGGTAAAATAAGCGTTTAAAAAATAAAAGCACTGTATAAATTAGGAATTTTCAAGTTGATTCTCTGTCTCATAAAAAAAATAGAAGATTTAAGATCATTTTTCACGTTTTGATGTATTAAGTATTATGCCAGGCTTCATTTGTATTTTATGACAATATAATTATGCTAATAATGAATTTTTTCCAGAAAGTAGAATTTATTATTCTAACTATTTCATGTAAGACTAATGTTAATAGCATTAAAACTAACATTTCACACGTTAAATTATGAGTTTAGAGGAGAAATGATATTATGTGGTGGAAAAAGCTTTTACCTGTATTGCCTTTTTTATTGCTGATGAAAATCCTGTGAGGTAGATGTTGTTATTCTCATTTTACAGTGGGAATAGAGAGTGAAAGACCTGAAGCAATTATTTATGCAAGGTCTGATAGCTACTAAGTGATAGCTGAGTTGCCAAACATGTCTTTCTGGCTCATTTTCTATAGCAAGCCATCTTCTACTCTTCAATAAGAAGTTTCTCCTCAGTTATAAATTCATAATCTTCTGGATTTCCAGATAGCACAGGGGTACTTAGGATCATGAGTTTTGATACCAAACTGACATGGGATTGAGATCTATTTCTGCCAATGTGCCATGAATGTTGCATGGATTTAGTTTGCTGCTTTACTGAACACTTGATAAGTTTTATGGCATTACGGTTTTAAAACAATCTTGTGAAATAAGCATTATTGTTATAACTGTTTTGCACACAAGGAAACTTGAGGCTTAGGGAGTTTGAGTAACATACCCGCTAGGTGACCAGGCTGAGATTCTTGTAGCTCTTCTAAAGTTTTGCCTGTTTCTTCTAGTTTCTCAGTCATGTCTTATTTATTCTTCAGTGAAAAGAGAGTATTGTTCTACAGAGTTCTTACGTGTCCTTTGTGAAGTTAGTATGAATGAGTGCGTTTTACAGTACACAGAGATGCCATAAGAAAAGTCTAAGCTCATTAAATAATTTTCTATGATATAGCAATATTTTATTTATCTCCAAGCTTGTTGATTATTTAAATGTATATTATAACAGGAACTTTTAATGTCACGTTCCTGGATAGGCTGTGAGTGGTTGGTGAATCCTCAGATTTGTATATAAAATATTATTTATACGAATTTTTCTAGGCAGGAGGTAGTAGCTTTTACAAGATTCTCAAAAGTGATCTCGGATCTCAAAATGGTGAGCATCACTGTACTGTAGAAAAGGAACCCAAATAATGGTCACTGTGTATGTAGAATTAAAAAACATTTTTTCAACACATGGAATGATTTCAAAAGTAGTTTTTTAATTTATTTTTTCAAAAAAGCTTAGGAAGATTATACAACAAGGATAAAAAAATATCCTATTAATTGAAATATTATAGTATTCAAATAATCTGAATATCTATATTACATGTAGGTACATATAGATACAATGAATATCTCTATGTATTTATATGTATACATATATGTATGTGTATATATGTGCACACACACACCTGACATATTTCTATAGATATCTATCTGTATGATGGGGAGTGCTCCATCATGCCCTCTATTTGACATGTATCATTACTTTATATGCTCTACATTTATTTGCTGTTCGTATATTGTCTTCCCTCTTTCTAGCACTAAGTTGTCCAATGTGTCAGTCACTATCCGCATGTGGCTGTTAAAATTTATTAAAATTAAATTTTAAAAGTTCCGTTCATTTTTTTGCACTGACCACATTTCAAGTGCTCAGTAGCCACGTGTGCTTAGAGGCTACCGTACGGGACATGTATAGAACATTTCTATCATTGCAGGAAGTTCTGTTGGACAACATTGTTCTGGAATGTAAGGTCCAGGAGGGCAGAGACTTTTTTTACTTAGTTTTTCTTGTTTTTTATTTTAATAGCTTTATTGAGATGTAATTTACATAACATAAATCTCACTAGTTTAAAGTACACAATTTAATGGTTTTTAAGATGCACTTAGAGAGTTGTGCAACTGTAAACATAATTTTAGAACATTTTATCATTACATAAAGTAAACCTTGTATTCAAGAGCATTCACTCTCCATTCTCTCCCTGTCCCCCAGGTCACTACTAATCTGCTTTCTAGAGACCTTCCATGATACACAGTTTTATCTCCCATGCCAAGAATATTGCTTGCCATTTATTTTATGATGGCCCTCATGACCTTTGCCCCCTGGTGTTCCTCTCATGATTTTATGTTGTATGGCAAAAGGGAGGTTATCACAGTGATTTTCCACCACAAATCCTGGAGGGTGAGGTATAATTAGCTCCTTCCTTTGATATTAGACTTGATAGCTAACTAAGCACATACTGTTTGCTGTCACTGAGGCCAGTCTGTAGACATTTTAGTTAGTGTGCTGATGGCCAGTCCAACTGGTATAGCCAGCTTCGTTAGTGTACTTACATGGGGGAAAATATTAACTAATAAAGTCAGTACCTTTGTGGCCAGGATATGATTTGTACAAATTAGTGATCATTCAAAGTGGGACAGGGCTTCCCTGGTGGCACAGTGGTTGAGAGTCCGCCTGCCGATGCAGGGGACACGGGTTCGTGCCCCGGTCTGGGGAGATCCCACATGCCGTGGAGCGGCTGGGCCCGTGAGCCATGGCCACTGGGCCTGCGCGTCCGGAGCTTGTGCTCCGCAACGGGAGAGGCCACAACAGTGAGAGGCCCGCGTACCGCAAAAAAAAAAAAAAAAAAAAAAAAAAAAGTGGGATGATACCCAAGGTGACTTACTGGAGTGTGGGAAGAAAGCATTAGGGCTTATACTACTATTATTTTTAATTTTGATTTTTAAAATTTATACTTTAGAGTGCACAATATTTAAAGTAGTATATGTTTATTAACATGTAAATATACATTTACTTGAGTTATATAATAAAAATTCTTACTGATAAGAGAGCATGATGATTAAGGTTTGGAGACTTCTGCTCTAGCAGACAAGGTCACCTAAACTTTTATGAGGGATCAGGTGGACAGACAATGCAGACTTGGGAGTGAGGGATGCAGAATGCACTATAAAGAAAACAAGAAATGCAAGCTCAGCACGGTGTAATACAATAATGTATCGTAGTGCAGAGAGGAAAAAAATACCCATAATATAATCTAGAGGTTCTCTTCATATTGTTTAAAAAGAAATCAATAAATATTAAATAATATTTTAAATAAAAACAGTATTTAACAAAAGACTTGCATGTGAGGTTGGCTTCCAAAGGCAACTCTGTGTAAAGACTAGCCCTGAGTGGATCTGATTCTTCTTTGTAGAGTGGTTATGCTGGCAGTAAAACCAGATACTTTGATAAACAGGATATATTGTTTCCTGTAATACTTTATAATGTTAAAACTATTGCATTTTTCTTATGTTTAAAATGTCTTAATCAAATTTTGTATTCATGGCTAGGATAGAGAATAAAACTTTAATTGATTTAATTTTAGTTCTGTTTCATGTTTGTGCTGGTTTTCCTGCATTTAGTAGTGGCCATTCCTGTGTTATAAACAGCTCAGCATGCTTATTTGATTAAGGGCTCTAGACTGGGCAGTTTCAGCAAGATGAGACATTGGCAAGGCATATGGGCATGTGCAGGCATCTAGACAGGGTTTGGCAAAACTTTTTCTGTAAAGGGCCAGATAGTAGATATTTTAGGCTTTGTACACCAGATGGTCTCTGTTGCCAATACTCAACTCTGTTCTTGTAGCATGTTAACAATCTTAGATATATGTAAACAAATGGGTGTAGCTGTGTTCCAATAAAACTTCATTTACACAAATCGGCAATAGGCCAGTAGTTTATGGAGCCCTGATCTAGATTAACCATGTCAATATGGTTCTCAATCCAAGAACATGATTGCTACAAATTAAAAATAAGTTAATTACTTGAAACTTAGAATGCATTGTAGAAACGGCATTAGAAATAGAAGAAGCCTGTTTTACCTTTTATGTAGCTGAATTATATGCTACCTAATTTTTGAAAATCTCTACCCAGCTGGAATGTACAGATGATGTTAAGAGTAAGAAGTGAAGAAATAGATTGGAAACTAGGTGTTTGTGGTCAGAGTGTAATCTTGGAGTGTAAGACTTCTGAATTTTAGAAGAACAGTTCCAGGTTGTGAAGATATCCAAAGTGTGTAATGGGAGTTCTTTGCTCAAGTGGCATGGAGGTGAACATTCTTCAAGCTGAAGAAGAGATCAGGAAACTACAAAGGGGGAATTGCTCCTTCCTTATTGTGGAAGTGGTAGGAGTTTTCCCCCCTTACTCCTGTCTCTTGATGGTGAGAAAGGATTTTCCATCCTTTTATCTTGGTTGGTGTCAGCCCCTCCATGTTTCTAGTAGAGTGAAAGTGGCAAAGAGGAAACCTCTTTGCAGTAAGTAGAGGCAAAGGTAGGCTCTTGGTAGGGGCTTTTGCTAGGAATGGGTGATGAAGGTACAGAAGGATTTCAGGGGCTGTGGTGAGTAGAGTTTTTCTTTTAAGTCTGTGTAATTGTGCCTCTGAAGGTGAAGCGGATGGGACAGAGTGGGTGGCTTTCATGGACTCCTGTTGTGTAGCCTAGGTGGGGAAACATAACAGTTCTTTCACATCACCTCTTATAGGTGGGAGATAAGGATTATAGTTGTAGCTCCTAGAGTATATGTTTCTTTAGAGGAGGGGAAATTATTTTAAACTGAGGGTAAGGAGTTTCCCAACATAGCACAGGACTGGGTCAGTTTGAGTAGGTGGGGTGGTAGAGAAATAGAGGGGTTTTGGGGAAAGAAATCCCCAGTAGTGTTAGATTTCCTCATACGCAGTTTGGGAGGTATATTCCTAATTAGGAAGATAGATAGATTATATTGTAGGTGATAGTTGCAAAGCTTCCTGTTCTTAAATTTCCAGCTTTATTTTCTTATTAAAAGAGCTATATATTCCTTGACTATGTATTAAGGTACTTTTTGAATATGTTACGCTTCTCTTCTTCCGTTAGAGAAGAAATTGAAATAGAAGTGGTGGTGTAAGGTCATGGAACAAATTAGAATTTTCTTTAAAATTAAGTCTCTGAGGCTCTAAACTGTTATCATACAGGCTTAATTTATGTCTGATAATTTGTATCATTTGATTCAGCCCTGATTTGGGGTTTTTGTAATTTAAATTATAGCAATATTTTGACTTTAAGGGTTTGTTACAACTGTCAGTTAGAAACTAGGGAGAAGGATTGTTTAGTGGACCCTACTGGTGGATCTAAGCCTTGTTTAGATCAAGAGGAACTTTTATACAGAATTTATATGAGGTTGTGATCATAACATTTCTGAATCTTAATTGATATTTTCTATTTGTTGAGACATCATTTTCCTGGTTTCCTGTAGCTATTGTCCATTATTTCCTTTAGAATTTTTGAGTATATTTAAAACAGTTGATTTAAAGTGTTTGTCCAACAAGCTCAATTTCTGTTTCCTGAAAGACAGTATCTGTTCATTTCTCCTTTGAATGGGCTATACTTTCTTGTTTCTTTGTATGCTTTGTAATTTTTTTTGTTGGAGACTGGGCATTTGATTATTATAATGTGATAACTCTAGAAATCAAGTTCTTCCCCCTTTTCAGGATTTGTTTTTCTTACATGTGGTTGTAGTTGTGTATTTGTTTAATGACTTTTCTATTTTTTGTAATGACTGTATTCTTTGTTTTGTGTGGTTTCTAAAGTCTCTGTTCCTATAGTTTATGGTAAGCTAGTGTTTTGACATAGATTTCCTCAAATGCTTGGAGTCAAGAAAAAATAAAGAATTCTCCCATTCTGTGCACATTGACTCTGTTGGGACACTGCTTCAGTGCTTAGCCACATTGTTTATGACTCTGCCTTACCCTTCACTTCCTTCTTGCTCTGAGTCTGAAAATTAGCCAGAGGTGGAAGTGTAGAGTCTTCTCAGGTCTTTTCTGAGCTTGTAGTCCAAGAAAAGTCTCCCTGGGCATGCGTGTGGCTTCTCAAATTCCCATATCAAAATAATTGATTTTCAACTTTTTAATATATACATTTAGAGCTATATATTTCTCTCTAAACAATGGTTGAGTTTCATCTCATAAATTTTGATATGGTGTGGTTTTAGTATTAACAATTAAAAATATTTTCTAATTGTCCTTGAGACTTATTAGTCTGTTGCTTAGTTGTCAAACTTTTGGGGATTTTAAGTTTATTTATTTTTGAATGGTCGCTGTATATGGGGCTGCCACTAATTACATGGCTTTTGAATACATGGTTCCTGTAGCCAGTTGTCATTGATTGATTACATTGATTTAATTCAATTCTGGTGTTACTTCTTGTTGTGGCTTAAGAACAGGTACAGGCAGACCGCAGAGATATTGCTGTTTCAGTTCCAGACCACCACAATAAAGCCAATATTGCAGTAAAGCATCACATGAATTTTTTGGTTTTCCCAATAATGTAGTTGCACATGAGAGTTATATTTACATTATATTGTAGTCTATTAAGTGTGCAATAGCATTATGTCTAAAAAAACAATGTATGTACCTTAATTAAAAAATACTCTGTTGCTAAAAAATGCTAACTATCATCTGAGCCTTCAGCAAGTCTCAATCTTTTTGCTGGTGGAGGGTTTGAACTACTGTGAGAATTACCAAAATGTGACAAAGAGATACAAATTGAGCAAATGCTATTAGAAAAATGGCACTGATAGACTTGCTCCATGAAGGGTTGCCACAAACCTTCAATTTGTAAAAAATGCAATATCTGTGAAGCACAATAAAGTGGAGTACAAGAAAAGATATGCCTGTAGTCATTTAAAGAGGGTGAGAATTTATTTTTCTCACTGTCAGCCCTGGTTTCTAAAAGACTTTTGCAGGCCCAAAGGGTTAAATAAATCTAGAGGTTCAAGGTTCTCAAGTACATCTACCAGGTGGCACCTTCCTAGGTATCGGGGCACTATCTTTAGCACTGAAGTCTTGCCAGGGCTGTGAACTAAACTTTTTCTGTAATTCTGCTCCTCTCATAATCTGGTCCTGGGCTGGTTTTCCAGTTTGGTCAACCCTCTGGCCTTAGAAATAGTCTCTTTAAATGTTACAGAGTCCCCTGGCATTTACACTGTATCCAAAATTGGTGGTTGGTGAATTGAGTCTTATAGGATCTTGGGGCAAGCTGCTTATGGGTCGGTGTCTTAGTACAGGCACTCTGCTGCAGTTTTCTGCCTTTAGCATATCAATGGCTTTTAACATCAGTCAACTAATTACAGTCCTTGTAACTACCCTTGCTCTTTTATTTCTCAAATATTAGAGATATCACATAAGTCTCTTGCATTAGTCAGTGCATCACCTTCCTCTGGTATCCTCTCTCAATTCAGCAAAAGTGAAAGCCTTTGTCATTGTGAGCTATAGCATGCCACAGGTTATTGCCACTCTCTCTACCACCCTCAGTGTGACTCTTGTTGCCATCTGGCCAGTGAGTGATCCAGCCCCAGAGCCCATCTTGAAGTTCCTGGTACTGTTAGATTGGTCACACTCCCCTCCACCACCTTGAAGCAGATCCTGAGACAAGAATTGAGCACAGGTAGTATATTTGGGAGATTCAGGGACACTGACAGAAGTGATAGAAGAGAAGGAGCCAATAAGGGAGGTGTGTTATCAAGTCAGGTACCACACTGGGTGACTGGAGCCAAATCCCACAAGGAAGTGCACTTCATTATTATTGCAGCAAAGAGATAAGCAAGTTTGGAGTTTTTCCGAATCATTCATTGGCTAAGGGCTGCCCTGGGAGGATGTTGATTCACAGGCACTTTCAGCCCACCACATGCATAGGAAGAGTGGGTTCTAGTAGACAGAGGGAGCCCTTCAACATAGATGCAGGTGCTGGCCCGAGAAAGTCAGGCTGGAGTGTATGGAAATGGTCAGAGGGTCTGAGAGGATATGGTGTAATGCTGACACTGTTGGCAACTGTCTATTTTCAGCTATGCAAGATAATATGAGATTACTTTCTGAAGTTGTACTGATTTATCCTATGAGAATTATCTCCACATCCTTGCCAATATTTGGTATTATTAATCTTTTTAATTTTAGCCATTCTGTTGGGTCCATAGTGGTACGCTATTGTGATTTTATTTTGCATATCCTTTATTATTATTGGTTGGTTTGGGTCCAATTAGGAAAGAGAATTACACAGTAATTTTAATAGGAAAAGTTTAATGTAAAGGATTATTGACTGTAGCACAGATTGGAACAACGAGAAATTGGCTAGTAAGAAGTAAAGAGAACTCTGCAAAATCTAGAAGTAGTAGATACAAGGAGCAGCCACTACTACTGTTATGGCTGAGATAGAACACTTAAGTGAGAGTCCCTGTGACCTGGCCTGAGATCCAGACCTTGTTGGGAGAGCAGGCTGTGGCTTACTGAATGGCAGAAAAGTCACTTTAAAGCTGTACCTGCGGAACTTGCTTAACATCTGCCCTTTGGAACTTGCCATGGTTACTTATGGGATGCTGGGGAAAGCTGTTCACAGAGTGGTGTCTCACTGGAGGCCTCTGCTGCAGAACTGCCTGAGGGGAAGTGCTGGGGGAAACTGTTGGTGGCTGGGTGCTGGTGGCCATCAGGTACGTAGGAGCCTAGTACCTAGTGCTGCAGGAGCTTGTTGAGTGAGTACATTGGAACTTGGCAGCAAATCTGTTTCCTCCTGCAGTCTCTCCAGCTTGCTCTATTGACAAAGCCTGCAGGCTTAGCATCCTGCCATCTGGAAAAAAAAAATATTTAAAGGGCCCAGATCCATTTTCATAAAGTAGGCAAAAAGTCTGAATTTTGAGGTGGGAGGCAATGGATAACTGGCACAGTCTGCCCTTTAATTATTCAGCGTCTTCTGTATGCATCTTTCTAAACACACGTGAACTCCCCAGCAACCAACAAAGCTGTATTTCTACCTAAGAAGATACACTTTTTCCAAGTGAAGTTCTCATCCTCTGTCCAAAAGGAGGAAACGCAGGTTTCGAGAGTCATTGTATCTATCACTGGTTATGTTAATTGCTCTTCATATTCAGTCATAGTCGCACTAAATATTCCATTATCTAAAGTCTAAATTGTAAAGTTACAGCTTGTAAATAAAATAAAAATGTGAAGGAGAGAGGATATGTGTGTGTGTGTGTGTGTGTGTGTGTGTGTGTGTGTGTGTGTGTGTATCAAATAGAAACTATGTAAAGTTGTTAGGATACTTACCTATTTAATTTGTTAAAAGACCATAATTGATGCGTATGGTTCTGTTCTTCCACTCCCCATACCGTATTTCCCCTGCCCTCAACTAGAATCTTGGCTCCTTGGAGTTTTACTTGGTGGAGTGACCCACACCCAATGGGTTGAACCCTCAATCATCCTGCTGTAGTTTGGATATTTTTTATGGACCTGTCTTCTAGATCTCTCATCCTCTTTTAGCTGTGTTTAATGTGTTGTTAAACCCGTCCATTGAATTCTTAATTTTGATTAATGTAGTTTTCAGTATTAGAATTTCCATTATTTTTTTCAAATATACTGTTACTTTTTACAGTTTTCAGTTAACTGCCGAAATTTTAAATCGTGTCTTTTGTCTTTTTGAACTTAGTAAGTCATATTTGTTTTATAGGGCACATCTGATAATCTCCACAATTGGAATATCTTCAGGTCTCTTCCTGAAGATATTCTCTTGGTTCTTGTTTTGTTGTCATCTATCTTTATGTGTCTTACTATCTTTGATCATAGTAGACATCTTATTTGGAAAATTATTGGTAGAAATAATTTGAGGACTAGGATAATGTTATCTTTCTTCAGAGAATATTTTTGTATCTTCCAGTTAGGAGCCTTGGCATGATAGTTCTAGTATCACCTTAAGCCAGTGGTAGGTCTTGGGGTTTTCTGTCATCCTGATGACTTGTAGCTGGGTTGCAGTCCACGTAATGGCTGGTTTCTGGTACACCTTTACCCTTATAGAAAATTTTTGTGTCCCAGTTCAGAGTGCCGTGTTGTTTATTTGAGCCCCTACCTTTTGTAGGTTGTTGCATCCAGCTTTTGTCCCCCTTCTTCCTTGAGGCTATCAAAAGTACTCTCAGCCTTTTGGCAGTCTCTAATAAATAGATAAAATTCTCCATAACAGAAGTAGCTCTGGATTCCTCTTTAAAGCCTGGTTCCTCTTTAAAGAATTTGCAACTTCTGGATCTTGGCTTAGTAGGTCTTACCATTTTGTTACTTATAAGATTTAAACATTGTTCTTTAGCTTTTTAAGTTATCTTCAGTGGAGGTTTGTCTGAATTAGCTCATCTGGAGCTATTATTGGAAGTGAAAAATCAGGACAAGCTATTTAACTTGTAATTTAAAATGTGCTTCAGTTTTCTCATCTGTAATATGGAATTAATAATTACTATCTTGTGGGGCTTTTGAGATTTTTAAGTGAGGTAACACATTATGAGCTTACAGTGATACCTGATACTGTAAAATGCTCAATTTATTATTATATTACTTTGAGAACATTGGAATGTTTAAACACTTTTCCAAGCATGAATTAGCCCTTTTTTAAACCCAAACTAATTTGCAGGGATTACGAAAGACTTTCAAATAACATTTACATTAATTGACCTTTCGGTTATCCCTGATTTAGGCAAGTGAAACTCTTTTCCTTGAATGTTTTTGAGACTCTACGCTATAAGGAAAATTTAATTTTTGTCTAAAACTAGATAATTACCCTGATGTCTGTGTAGACATGTATGTATGTATGTATGTATGTATAAATATATGTGTGTGTATGTATATGGGAATATATAAAGACTGATAAACCAGTATGTGTGTGTGTGTATGTCTACATAAATACATAAAGGCTAAATGGGAAGATATCTTAGTTATTTAAAATATTGTATTTTGTTGATAAAATATAATTGGGCTGGAGCTAAGGAGAACAAAATGAAGTAGAATTGGGTTATTGTTTAAATATTTTAAAATTCTGAAAATTTGAAGCTTTTCTAAATATCTTTTTCTTTTCTGTGTTTAAAATAGAGGATAATTACAAAACCCTTGATTTACCCTATTTTTAAAATTGACTGAGTTCTTGGACTAGATATAAAGTTGATGAAAGAAAATGATTCTAAAATCAGGTAGCTGAACTCAATAAAGTCTGGTGACAGCTACTTTAGCAGTCTTGCTGCATGAAAAGCAAACATAGCTAACAATGTAACCTCCAGAAGTGCTAGGTACATATACTATTTCTCTAGTCCATAGATCTGCATCTTTCAGAGTGCATTTGATCTTCTTTCTTTTGCATCTATCTAATTTTTGGGCAGAGTAAGTTTAACAATCTATTTTGCATCAGCATAGAACCCATCTGTATAATGTTGTCTTTCAATGTGTTTTTCCACTTTGCAAAATGAAACAATCATAATACATAAAAATCTAAAGAAATTCAAAATAAGTTTCCTTTGAGATTTAGAGAGATGATATATGTCAATCTGAAAATTTTCTTAAGTTGTAAATAAATTCTCCTGTTTGGAAGTTTGGTTTAGTGTCTTTTTAAATTTTTTATGCTACTGTGTGTCTTAAAGTTACTTTAAGGTAATCATTTTCATGATTTTGTTTTCTAGGTTAACAGAACCTTCTGGATATTTAACAGATGGTCCAATTAACTATAAGTATAAAACTAAATGTACATGGCTAATTGAAGGCTAGTAAGTATACAATTTGCATTAAATTATTTATTCTGAAATGATAAGGTGATTATATCAGTGTTAAAGCATTAAAATATAACAACTTCATAGTTATATAGTTTATTCTGTTGCTTATTATTGGAAAACATTATTCATGATGTTTTAAAATGGGATTGATAAATTTTAGATATAATGTTTAATGTAAATTACAATACCCTTTTACTTGTGATAATAGTTTGATTTTTACATATATTTATTTTTAAGTTATGTTACTATGGCATTAAGTCAAGTATGCATTTTTGGTTTCTTTTAAATCGCTTGTTATGGAATTTGAAGACTGCATAGAAAGGATAAAAATATTCCATGCTGAATTATGCCATTGGTTCATACTATTCAGCATTTTAGTTCTAAGGGTGTTAAAAAAAGAACATTTTGTAAAAGAGAGAGTTAATTGTCCTTTTAGAGGCATTTTCAGTAATTAGGGCTTGAGACTGAATTTATCTATTTAAACATATTATGACTGGATCATAAATGATATGAGTTGTTTTTGAACTATTTTATGATTTTAAAGAGTTTATTTGGAAAACTGGGTTTTTATTTTTGTTACTTTAAAGGTTTTTTAAAACTTCAAGGTTATTAATTCCCTGTGTACCTGTGGTCTCATTCATTTGTTAACAAATAAGAGTATATCGTATTGAGACCTTTTGATTAAAATTTGAAGACCTTATTAGTACCTCTAGTTAAGAGTTCATAGAAATAAGAACAGTCTTGAGTGTTGAATTTAAAAATCAACTTTATTCAAGTACAATTTGCATACAATGAAATACACCCATATTAAGTGTACAGTTCAGTAAGGTTTCAGTAATGTATACAATTTATGTACCTCCACCTTAGTCAAGACATAGAACATTTCCTGTTGACTAAATTTTTATAAGACATAGAACATTTCCTCTTGACTAAATTTTTAGAAAAGGATGATACATACATATGGCTGGTTAATAGATTTTGGAGTTGTATATCATTTTTACAAATTAGATATGACTGGTTATCAACCTTTTATACTGATGATGTATGGATTTATAGCTAAATTATCTGTAAATAGGTTTTTAATAAAATACTCTAAGATTTCTTTAGACCGTGCTTTACATATTAATTTTAAAATATTTTAATTTTTTTTCAGTCCAAATGCAGTGTTAAGATTAAGATTCAATCATTTTGCTACAGAATGTAGCTGGGATCATATGTATGTTTATGATGGAGATTCAATATATGCACCTTTAATAGCTGTACTTAGGTGAGTAGTTATGTTTAATTGATGAATTTATAGTCAGTTGTAGAAAAGTAACTGTATAATTTATTAATTTTAAATATTTACTCATCTTTACTGCAAAAATAAATTTAGCATAGGCGTTGATGGCTAAACTTCAAAGATGGTATAAGACTATGATGATACTGTGACTGTCAACTTAGGGGTATATATAATAATGTAAACATTGATATAACAGAGATAAGTAGTTACTGTTTCAGAAATGTAGATTTATTAATAAATATCCCTTATTCTTGCTGTACATATTTCATTCTTTTAAAGTGAATTGAATCTGTTTTCAGAACTATCTGTATTTGGATAGATTAATGTGAGTTCTAGCTGACAAAGGAATTAATAGATATATATTTTATAGTTATCTTTTTATTTTAGAGAAATTATAAAATTTTAAATTCTGTAAAAAAGGTTAAGTTATGCTTTATTTAGTGGTTTAATAAAGAAGGTGTTTCTGTCAGTTCTCACAGTTTGGGAATTTTGGTTGTTTCCAAATATTTTATTGTTAGTAGTCAGGCAGGTAGTAAGATTTAATTTAAAAATTTTAAAATCACAGCATTTTCAGTATCAATTTAAAACTCTTTATTATGTATGTACAAATTATTATGAAATGTTTTATGAACAGGAGAGAATATATCAGGTAGAAAATTTTTTGAGCACATAGTGTAGATTTAGTGTACAATTTAACTGCCATGATTGTTGACCAGAGTTATTCATTACATTATTCCTTACTTTTGTTACTTACACAGTATCTCTTATATGTCCTGTCATTGTTAAAAATTTAAATATGGGTAAAAGCTTATTGTTCCCTTCAACATTTTAAATTTTATTTTTCTTTTTACTATTTATGTTGTAAATATTCTGTTTTAACAGGAATGTAAACTATTATTTTTTTGGGCAAACACGTAAGGGCTGTATTTCCAAATGACTGTTTGAAAATGACTCCTTGAGAACTTAGATGCTTATTCTGTGATATTGCTATTGCTCAAGATACTTGTAGAACTTAATTTTTGAGTTGTTTGAAAATTATAGAAAGGGTATTCTGGAGTAACCTTTCATCTAACACCAATAGATAGAAAATGGAGCAGAGCCTTGTGAATAATTACATTGTAAGATAATTTATTGCAACAATTAGATAAGATACTAGGTTCAAACATTTATTTTTAGCAATTTAGATATAACTGTTATCATTCCTCTATTTTTATGACATTATTGACTGACCATCATTTAGATGTGTGCCTTTCATTTGTTTTTCTAGTAGTTGTGATGACTGCATTAATTAACAGTGATTCACTAACACTCTTACCAGCCATTTCTTGATACTAAAGGAAGCTTTTGTAAGATAATTAGCAGAATGGGATTTAATATATGACTGAAGGTGGAACCAGTGACTCTTCATCAGCAAGTGTTCCTGTTAACTATCCTGAGAGAGATGGAAAACTCATATTTATTGAATATCCACTTGATTGTAAACACTGTACTAGGCAGTTTAAATGTCATCAGTCCTTGTTAGGATATTGTGGAAGAAGTACTATAATCCTCCATTTATTGTTGAGAAAATTGAGACTCAGAGAAAGTTTTACTTCTAATAGATGGTAGAACCAGGATTAGACTTGACAATCTCCAGACTTAAAAGCCTATACTGTTTGTACTTCATTTTACTAAGAATTCAGAATCTAAATGTTTGAATTATTCCAGCTGTATAAGAATTTATTATTCAACAAACATTTGATAACCTCCTCAATTCAAGAGACTGTCATAAGCCTGGAGGATGCAGTAAAGAGTAAGATACAGGCCATTGCAGACACCAGCTACCTGAAGTTGCGCCCAACTTTATAGGTTAAGTGCACAGTCCTTCACAAAACTGACCTCACTTCAGATAACAGCTGCAAGTTCAGGGGTCTCCAGGCTACCTGCACTTCTGACCAGCTGGCTACAAATTTAGAGGTGCCTGTGGCCCCCTCAGGTTCAATAATTTGCTAGAATAACTCACAGAACTCAGGAAAGCACTATACTTATGATTATAGTTTTATTATAAAGGATAAAAATCAGGACCAGTCAAATGAAGAGACACATAGGGTGAGATCTGGGAGCATCTCAAAGCTGGGTACTCAGGACATATGTTACCCCCCCAACATATCAGTGTGTATTGCCACTTAGGATGCTCACCTGATTTACAGGTGTACAGAGTTTTTTTTGGGGTTTCCTTTTAGATCAATAGGCACTATTGATCTAATCATTGGCCATAAGGCTGAACACAATCTTTAGCCCCATTCTGACTCTAGAAGTCAGATTGATTTCTTATGGCTTAAAGCCCCAGCCAATCACATGGTTGGTTTTTCTGGTGGGGCCAGCTCCCATCCTGAGTCACCTCATTAGCATAAACTCTGAGCCCACTATGAATAACAGAGACATTCCTATCACTTGGGAAATTCCAAGGATTTGGAGGCTACATCACCACACAGTAGTTGGGCTCTGGTGGTGGTATGTACACTGATTTTTTATACAGCACAATAAGTGTTATAATCAGGTTATGAAAAGAGTGCTATATGATTTCAGAAGTAATGAATTCGTCATGGTGAGTTTCATCATGAGTAGAAGAATGATAGACAAATTGTGGGGGTCAGATAGGACATTCTAGGTAGAGAAAAACATACGTACAAAGGCATGTACACACTAAAGAACATTATATTTTGCATCAGTAGTAAGTAGTTATGAGTAACTTGATCATAGGAAATGTGAAGGGATCGGTAGGCGCCAGATTACCCAATACATGGTAATCAGTAACATCTACTGAATACTTACTATGTGAGGGGCAGTGTGCAAGAGTTCTTTATATATATCAAGTTATTTAATCCCCACAATAACCTTTTAGGTAGGTATTATTATTGCCATTTTGTAAATGGAGGATTAAGGCACAGAGAGAGTCTATGAGTGGCCCAAAGTTGCTTAACTGGTTGGTGATAGAGTCAGAATATGAGCCTGATTTTATAATGCTGTAATCACTGTAGTGTTGCTTTCTTGTTACCGCACTAAAGAAATTGGACTTTATTCTGTAGGAAAGACTTTTTAGAATACAGAGAATGGATTGGAATGGAGACCTGCTATTTTTTATTGTGTGCTAGACGATCATGTGCTGGACACCATGTTTGTAAAGTCATAGGTAGTGATAATTTGAGGCCTAGAAAGTTATTATATTCCCAAAGAGTGCCTGGGGACACTAGAAATCCACAACCAACTGAATTCTAATTCAGGTGTTGAGGTAATTCACACCCAAACTGAAATTCAGTCCCCTGAAGGGCCTGTCTTCTACTAGTTCACTTTTACACCTAGTTTTTGGGGTCTCAGGTCAAAGTGAGGGCCCTGTGTTCCACTTTTTGGTTTCCTAGCTATGTAAAACAGCCCAGTTTCTTAGCCCTTCAGACCTCATCTCCAACTTTGAAATCAGTGAATGCCCATAAGGAGAAATGGCTCTAATTCATGGGCTTACCCTTTTCTTAGTTCTCCCAGTACCTTCAGGCTGATTTTTTTTAACTGTCATTTTTTCTGGTTGATTTCAGTGGGAGGGTTGGTTGGTCCAAATTGGTATGTTATGTGAGAAGTGTGAGTCCTCTTTCATTTACTGCTTTCAAAACACTTATAAACAAACAACCAAGCAAACAAATCTGCTCTTTTCATCTGTTTCAGAGGGATTAATCATATCTGTTATAAACATCTGGGAATATTATTTTTAGTAATCATTTGATATAATCTCACTGCAATGAAAAATATATATGTGTAACTAAAACTGGTCTTACAGAATTTTAATTGTGTTGACAGCCTCCTTTTAAAATCTTTTCTTCTTTCACAAACATAAGCTAGTCGATGTTATAATAATTATTACAACATCAAGCATTGATTACTTTTTAATTTGTTTGCTTTTCAAAATGTGTTTACAAAATAAATGATTTGACTGTAATATTTCATTTTGTTCTGTCAAATATGATTTGAATGAGGGAATTCAGTTCCTGGTGGTGCCTAAACATAAGTTTAACAGTGTCTAAAGGCATTGACTGTTTTGAGTAATGTAATTTGTTGTTAGCAGCTTCTTTTCTTTCTCAGATTTTATGCTTTCATGGATTTAGAGAGGATAGTATGTATAAATACATGAAGATATATAATTTTCCCCCATGAACAAGTAGGGTTAAAAAGAGAGAAGTACCAGTTATTAATTTAGAACTACTGCTTTTACACATTTATATTTCTCCCCATAAACTTCACTTTCTTTTGTGTGTGTATGAGTAATATTGTCTTTTGGAATAATTATATATTAATGTAATTTGCATAAGTATGCAAAATTCTAAAGAAATATAAAAAGTGTGTATTTTAACATGTCCTAAAATACTTAGATTAGTGTATTGGAAATGTACAACTTTAACTAGAGTAGCATTGTAGTCACTTAGCTGATGTGGAACGTTCTATCTAGCTTCATGAGAATTTGCAACTTGTGGGGAAAAGTAAGGCTATAAGGTCACTTGTTAGAGTACCAGGGTGGTTTTATTTTATTTAATTTATTTAATTGGAGTATAGTTGATTTACAATATTATAGTAGTTTCAGGTGTACAACATAGTGATTTGATATTTTTATATAGATTATACTCCATTTAAAGTTATTATGAAATATTGGCTATATTCTCTGTGCTGTAATTACATCCTTGTATCTTACTTATTTATATCTAGTATTTTGTACCTCTTGATCCTCTTCCCCTATCTTGTTCCCTCCGCCACCCCTCTCCCCACTGGTAACCACTAATTTGTTCCCTGTATCTATGACTCTGTTTCTGTCTTGTTATATTCATTTGTTTGTTTTATTTTTTAGATTCCACATATAAGTGAAAACATATATGTCCTTCTCTGTCTGACTTAATTCACTAAGCATAATACCCCCCAGGTCCATCCATGTTGCTGCACATGGCAAAATTTCATTCTTTTTATGGCTAATATTCCATTTCTGTGTGTGTGTGTATGTGTATGTGTGTGTGTACCATATCTTCTTTATCCATTCATTTCTTGGTGGACACTTAGGTTGCTTCCATATCTTGGCTTTGTAAATAATGCTGCTAAGAACATTGGGGTGCATATATATCTTTTTGAGTTAGTGTTTTCATTTTCTTTGGATATATACCCAGGAGTAGAATTGCTAGATCATATGGTAGTTCTGTTTTTAATTTTTTGAGAAACCTCTGTACTGTTTTCCATAGTGGCTGCACCAATTTATATTCCCATCAAGAATGCACTAGGGTTCCCTTTTCTTCACATCCTCCCCAACATTCATTATGTTGTCTTTTTGATGATTGCCATTCTGACAGGTGGGGGTTGATGTCTAATTGTGGTTTTGATTTGTATTTCCCTAATAATTAGTGACGTTGAGCATCTTTTCACGTGCCTGTTGGCCATCTGTATGTCTTCTTGGGAAAAATGTCTCTCCATGTCTTCTGCCCATTTTTTAAACAAGGTTTTTTTTTTTTTTTTTTTTTGATGTTGAGTTGTATGAGCTCTGTATATATTTTGGACATTAACCCCTTATCAGACATATCATTTGCAAATATCTCCTCCCATACAGCAAGGTTGTCTTTTCATTTTGTTGATCGTTTCCTTTGCTGTGGCAAAGCTTTTAAGTTTGATTAGGTTCCATTTGTTTAGTTTTGCTTTTGTCTCCCTTGCTTCAGGAGACAAGATCCAAAAAAATAATGCTACAACTTATGTCAAAGAGTGTTCTGCCTATGTTTTCTTCCAGGAGTTCTATGGTTTCTGGTCTTACATTTAGGTCTTTAATCCATTTTGAGTTTATTTTTGTATATGGTGTGAAGGCATGTTCTAATCTCATTGTTTTACATGGAGCTGTCCAGTTTTCTCAGCACTATTTGTTGAAGAGTCTAGTTGTTCTCCATTGTATATTCTTGCCTTCTTTGTCATAGATTAATTGACCATAAGTGCCTGGGTTTATTTCTCAGTTCTCTATTCTGTTCCATTGATCTGTGTGTCTGTTTTTGTGCTAGTACTCTTTACTGTTTTGATTACTGTAGCTTTGTAGTATCATCTGAAGTCAGGGAGGGTGATACCTCCAGCTTTGTTCTTTTTTCTCAAGATTGCTTTGGCTATGCAGGGTCTTTTGTGGTTCCATACAAATTTTAGGATTATTTGTTCTAGTTCTTTGAAAAATGTCATGGGTGTTCTGATAAGGATTGCATTGAATCTGTAGATTGCTTTGGGTAGTATGGACATTTTAACCATATTAATTCTTCTCCAAGGTGGCTTTAAATGAAGATTTACATATGACTTAAGTTAATGATCACCCTATAGTATTATGGCAGGATGGATGGCAGGACAAAAGGGAGAAATGGGACATAGCAGTCCAAATGGTGAGAAGAGAAAAAGGAGTATGGTGGCATGAGAGTAGATGTTAGTCTGTTGGCAGCAGTAGCAGAGCTAATTGGTGAGAAATGGCTAGGAACTCATTTTAGATTTATTTTTCTAGTTGCCCATTCTAATATAGATACTTAGTGATTCTGACAAGAATATTTTGAGTAAATTTTGTGTGATTAACTGTCATATGTACATTAATATACAGAGTGTTCAATTTTGCTCTCTTACAGTGGTTTGATAGTCCCTGAAATAAGGGGAAACGAAACTGTGCCTGAAGTTGTTACAACGTCTGGCTATGCACTGTTACACTTTTTTAGTGATGCTGCATATAATCTAACTGGCTTCAACATTTTTTACTCGTAAGTATTTTTTCAAAAAAATTCATATTGTAACGATTCTTATAATTCGACTTAAAAGAGTTTATTGTTTGTTTTTATAAATGTCTTATATACCAGGAACAGGCTAGTGTGTTAAATTCCAAAATATATAGCATCTCTTCCTAAGTGACATAAAATTTTAATAATATCCCAAAATACTGTCCAAGCTTGTATAGGATAGTTTCTAAGTCTTAGGACACTATGGTAACAAGTTAAGTTTGGTTAAAAATTAATTACAAAATTAAAAATTTTTGGAAAACGATTAAGTAAACATATTATACAGACAGTGTCACTTTACTGGTAATAACGGATGTGTAGGATTGCAGGGAGCCCTCATCTGCCCTGCTGTGCTCCAAGGTATTTTATACCTAATTTGGAGAGTGAATGAGAGCTGAGTTTTCATAGTCCTTCTGTATTCTAAAGACTGTACTGGATGCTTTATATATATTATGTTCTTTAATTCTCTTCTCATCAGTCTGTCAAATGGGTATTTTTCCCATTTTACACATGAGGAAATTGAGGCTTAGGAGATAAGGTAAGTGGCTATATACCACTGTCTCCTCTAAAATTAGAAAGTAGTATTTATTGAGCATCTATTGTGTAGACTCTGTATACATTTTTGTATCTGGAAGTCCAAGGGTGAAGTGAATTAGCCAGAGATGCTTTCAGTTGCTTTCATTAGGAATGGCCACAGAGGAACTTGATACATTTTTTTTGTTTGTTTTCTTCAAGAACGTAGAGAATGATACCAGAGAATTTTTTGCGAGGAATAAAATATTCTAAATATCCTTGAATCAGCAATTTATTATAGGATTTATTTATATCAAGAATTTACACAAGGGAGAATAAATATATAGTAGAATATAATCAGCTTTATAATAAAACTTGGTAAATATCCTTTTACTTCCATAACAGTGTATAAGTGATAGCATGCTGTTTAAGTATTATATAACCAGTTTAAATCATGGCTTCTCATATTGTTTCAGGTATTCATGAATTTAATTTTTTTCTGTGAAATATATATTCAAAGCAGCTGAGTACTTAAGTCTTTACAAAACAGTGTGCTTGGAACTGTATAGATCCTGCAGGTGTTGAGTATGTAGTCTTGGTAGCAGAGTAAACTCAGTGAATGAACTGAGGCCAATTGCAAACATGTGTAACCGAATTGCTTTAGGGTTTAAAAGGTACAGAGTAAAGAATTGAAGTCGCATTGTAAAATTGCGTTAAATGAAGCACGTAGACACAACATAAAAACTATAAAGTTAACAGAATATCAGCCAAAGTTCTTTTTCAGTTGTCTTGAATTTGAGTATATATGAATTATATTTTACAGAATCAATTCTTGTCCTAACAATTGCTCTGGTCATGGGAAGTGTACAACTAGTGTCTCTGTTCCAAGTAGAGTATATTGTGAGTGTGATAAATACTGGAAGGGTGAAGCTTGTGACATTCCTTACTGTAAAGCCAATTGCGGCAGTCCAGATCATGGTTACTGTGACCTAACAGGTGAAAAGCTGTGCGTCTGCAATGATAGTTGGCAAGGTAAGTGGCTTTTGAAACATTGATTTATGTATCTAATATATTAATACAAATTCTACACTCATTTGTTTTGCTGTAGTTTACACACCCAAATCTCATGTATTTGTTTTATTTTTAGAATTTCAGTAACAGTCAACTTCTTAATAGCTTGCTTCTTCACAAATAAAATCAGTAAAGATTTTGTCTATGTGCTATTTTGGGAATCAAGTGACATTTTATATGAAACTCTTTAAATTGTAGACGTGTGATCATTCTGATCTTCTTTAACTTTTTGTTGAGTTCCCAAAGATTTGGTGACGTGGCTGAGATTAACACATGGTACATTCAAATTTGATTTGTAATGGGTAATATAAATAGTATATTGCAAAAATAGATGCTCATCTGGGAAGGTCCTGGACTATATTAAACTTGTTTCTTGGGAAAGACTGACCTCTTGTGGCTATGTTTTAAAAGAACATAGAGTATTTTTAAAAGTTTAGAAGTTTTACAGCTGCTTATTGCAAAAGCAATGAGAAGAATTGGGGAAGAATTTCTAAACAATTTTTATAAATATCTATTATTAAAGATTAATTTTAGACTGCATTGAAGAGTTTTAGCTTAAGTATTTGGGTATAAAATCATAAATCTTGTCATTGTGGAATTTAATGAAGAGATAGGTCCTAGTTATCTATATACTTACCCACCCAGAACTTGCTTTGTGCAGATTATATTTACATATTGAGAGCTTACTTTGTGCCAATGTATTAATCCTGTTGATGGGGGAACTTTGACTCAAGAAATACATAATCCAAAGTTATATGATCACGTGTTATTATAACACAGTGTAACAGTAGTAGCGATAGTTCCTACCAGAGCTGTCTAAAAGTAAAAACCAAAGAGAATGGTTTCACGTTCAACATTCTTGAGACAAGTTAGAAAAAATGTTACTGAGTGTGCTGAGTACTTATTTAGAGGAATTATTTTAGGCTTTCTGTAAATTATGCCCATTTTAAACCCATGTTATTTCATTAAAAAATTAGTTGCTCCAACCATATGAAATACCAGTGATTTCTTATTGAATTGAATTTGATTTCCTACTATGATTATGACAGATACAAATTTCTCAGTGTTTTAAATTATACATATAAGGCATATATTTTGTTGAGAGGCTATTTTAATAAATCATGACCTTTCTTCCCTTAAAAAGTGCCTTGAGTTATCTTTTTTTTCCGTTTCAGTCTTGAAACTAAAATAACGTCCTTTTCTATGGAGAGAATAGTACACCAAGAATATATTTAAATTAAGGCCTGAGAAATAGAAGTATAGCTTGTATGCTTGGTGTTTTTCTGACTGGTCTTCATCTGCTATTAGTCCTCATCTCATTTTAGCAGTCTTGAAAGCAAAAGAGGGATATATTTGTATAATATTCTCTATGAACAGCTCTGTCCTTTTTTGCTCTTTACTTCCTTTCAGTAGTTCTTCTTTAAAATGCTTTATTTTCTGGAGGTTTTGTAATATGTATCTGGTTGAAAATACTAGCTTTTGTTTTTCTGGCTTTTGTTTATCAGCATTTCACGTTTTATTATTCTTGTCAGGAGTGCCTGAAATCATAAAAATTCCTGGCTCTTAAATGTCTATAAGCAAATAAAAATGGGGAAGCAAATGCTGGGTTTGTTTACTTTTGAAGCAAAGTGATAATATGAATAACTTTATATATATATATGTATTAACACATACACATATGCATGTACACATATATTTTAAAAAATGAGAATAATGTTAAAGTGATTTATTATAAAATATACAGAAATCAGATACACTTTTATACCACTATTAATTCTTTGTAATTAAATAATTCACCTCGGAATTGATATGAATGTTTTATGGGCAGTGTTTGGTGAAATGGATATTGTGCGTCTTTCAAGACAGATGATGTGCAGGTTGGTTTCTTTGAGCCTCCAAACTGACTCCTGATTCTATATCTAAGGAAGCATATCTTAAAGTAGGTGGGATTGTTGACTATATCACTAGGTTTTAATTTTAGATATATGGAATGGGAGAAACCATTGAGGGGAAACAGACATTTGTTTCTAGGGCATCTGAGGAATGATCAAAGAGCTGGAGAGATTTGAAATGAGAGCTGAGGAGGCAATCTTTATGAGATTCAGAGTCTGGCAGTTTTTACTGTGTTATTTGGAACTGGATTCTTTGGGTTAAGAGTAACAGATTGTTGCTACCTTCATTATATTTTATCCATTTATGTTGGTTAATTTTACTTACTCTGTTTGGTTCTGTGCTAGTGTATAAAAAGAAAATAAATGTTGTTTTCTAGAAACTGAGATTTTATTAAGAGAATACAGAGGAAAAGCCTAGATTTTTGTTAAGTCTTGAGTCCCCTTCCTCACATTTCTCTAGTGCCTGTCCCACCCACATCTCCTTGTTTTCCAAGTTTAGTTTTTCTATGTAGCATCTCCTAAGAGTTTTGCTTAGCCATTACTATACTTTTTCCCCCCTTAACTTGCTCATCTAAGTCTTTCTTCCTTAACCATCTGCTTTCACCTTTTTACTGTTTTAGGCAATAGGAGTATGTTCTAAGACTAGATGGCACCATTAAAGTCAACTGTCCCCCTTTTTCTGTGGAAAGCACTTGTAACAACCAAAAGCTGAAATAGTAAAGAATATAGAAAATGTTAGTGCAACATTTTGAAAAGTATACAGTTGATTGTATAATGTTTAATTTTGTTATAATGTGTAGTTTTCAAAGACAATGATATATACATATCAAATAGATTACTTAAAGGCTAGAGACCTGTGTGGATTCATCTGCTTCTGTGACATCTTTCACTTAATAAAATTTAAGTCTTAATAAGTCACAAGAGGGAAGAAGACAACTTTGAAGAGCATTTTTTCTTTTAAGATGGCTTCCAAACATTGGGATAGATGAGGATTTTTTTTTTTTTTGGCTACACCATGTGGCTTGTGGGATCCTAGTTCCCCTATCAGGGATTGAACCTGTGCCCCCTCCAGTGGAAGTGCGGATTCTCAACTACTGGGCCACCAGGGAAGTCCTGAGGAATTTTTAAAAGGCATGAAAATCAAGATACAATAAATTGGATTTATGTTCATATGTAAATAATACAGTAGAACATTAATTTTCAAAGCAGACTCTTAGATACGGTGTGTTCCCACCCCCCGACTCCTGTCAACTCCCTAATCAGAGTGGCTCCAGGTTTCTCTCTTACATAACTTTAAAAAATCGGAACCACTATAAGTCTTTGATTTGATTGTAAGCAACAGAAACAGTTCTGGCTTATCTGAGCAGAAAAGGCAGTTATTGGAAAGTATGTCAGGGACCACTGTCTACCAGCATTCATTCTTCCCTTCTTTTTAGTGATAGAATTGACTGAGTTTTTAGCTCAGCACATGGTCTTCAGCTACATACCACATTTTTCTGCCTTCCTTGGGTCTAGTATGGTTATTGTGCTAAGTTTAGGGAAGTAGGATGTGAGTGGAAGTGCTGTGTGGGAATTTTACATCATTGAGATCTTTTCCAATAGCTGGTAAATGGCAGTAACTGTAGTAAGCAGTAGCACTTGCCCATTTGCCTCTAGAATGTTTTATGAGAGAGGAATTAACTTTAAGTTTTTTTAAGCAACTTATTTTTTGTTCTCTAAACCTGTACAGAAGGATATTGGGTAGCTCACAAAGGAGATGGGAAGGCTGGAAAAACCTTGGTTAGAAAGGGGTAGGTGTAACAGAAGGCTAGGTGGGTTGGTTCCCAGCAAAGATGAAGCCACAGGGAAGTTTGATTAGGATATTCCTGTTACTGCCACTGGACCCTGGGGTACCACCACTGGTGTCTTTACTGTGGATACTGTATGCTACAGGCTTGGGTAGAAAAAATTCTAAATTCTCCCCACATCTTTGTTTCACTTTTGAAGATTTGAAGGCCTGCTTAGTAAAATCTACTTGGCTAAACTTAGGTCTTATCCATGACTTGCTTGGCTGCCTTGAGATATAGAAATAGAGAATTTAACTTTTCTGAATTGTGTAGTGGGAAAGGATTCTGTTTCTGAACAAAATTCACACAGAGATTTTCCCAAACTAGGAAGGGGGTTCACATGATTAGAATCTTCTAAATAAATTAAAAAATCCAAATAAAGTATTTTAAAGTGTAGATTGTTGTCATAATTGACAAGGAATGGGCTGAATAGTTCTCTCATGCCTACTCAGAAAAGCTTTGCAACGTGGAATAGATGGTAGGAGTAGACAGGTTGAAAAGATAAACAAGCAGTCTTCAGGGTACAATTCTTTCCTTAATCTATTACAACAAAACATTTTCCACCTGTTTTATAGAGATGAAAAACAGGTTTTATATACAAGAGCATTGCTTAGCCATTTAAAATTTGTCCCTGGTCCTTTCCTATTCCAGAATGCCCTGTTCAATCCTATCGTTCAGTCCTTTTACATGTCTTCAGGATATTCTTTATAGATATTCAGTGTTCATTTTCAGTGCGGTTCAGACACTGTTCTCATGTAAGGATTGAAGTTGGTTGTTTTCAGCCTTTAGATGATTGATTAAAAGACAGTATCTTAATATGTAAATCAGGTAATTTGATAGTTTTTTATAGTGTTTCCGATTCTTTATTGAAAGTTACACTTTGGATTTATCTCAGTTCCTTGAATGTTCGTTGTCCCTAAATATTTCAAGGCCTTTCTTATTTCTGCACTTCCCCCTACAACACCCTCACCCCTTAACATTCTAAGACTGGGTCACATCCCCCCACGTACTTTCATAGGACCCTATCTTTTAAATTTATAGCTTTTATCACATTTATGTTTGTGTGATTCTTTATTATCTTTCCTACTGGAATACAAACTCCATGAAGTTAAGAATGACTATGTTTTGATCACCTTTGTGCCTACAGCATCTTCTGTAGTGCCTGTTGTGTAGTAGGCGCTCAAATTTTGTTGTTGTTGTTGAATAAATGAATTAGAAATGTATTAGTTGCTGGTTTAGTGATATGTGGACATTCAAGTATAGATGTTTTAGAAGACTAGTACTCCAATAACTTATGCAATTTACTTGATATATAAAGCATAATTTTAAATATTGAGGGAAACATTTGAATTTGAGCATCTGGTCAGTTATTTTCTTTCAGTCCTTTGGTTTTAGATTTTAGCATTTGCCATTGGGTGGCAGTATTGACTACCAGAGCACACACTTAGATTCCATGGCATTATTTAAGTTGTAAAAACTTGATGATTTTGTTTGTTTTAGAAAAATATAAAATCTTCTAGCTCAGATCCATGAATATTTTATCATACATCATTTTTTTTCTGGGTTAGTCACGTAACATATTAGGACAGAATTAGTTACTTTAGGATAGTGTGTATAAGTACACGAGACTATAGGTTGCTTTAAAGAAATCCACAGCATAGCTTACGTTTCCCTTTAGAAATTTAATAATAATGAACGTGATCTCTCTATTTAACTTTGTGGAGAGACAAGCAACAGATAATGTGCTAGATTAAATTCTTCTCTTTCTGTTCATTTTCCCCAACCAGCAAAAACAGCAAATCCAAGTTTTTTCAAGAGCCAATAAAATAAGTTTTTATTCCTCAGCTACTTGAAAAGTTGTTTAAAAATAGTATTGAGGATGTATATATAACACGCTTTATTTACTAATTCATTTATTTTTGTTCATTTTATGTAACAAAAATTTTAGAGCTTCTTCCAAGTGCTAGGTACTATTCTAGGACCTTTGAATACATCACAGAACAAAGAAAGTAAAGATCCTTGTGGATCTTACATTCAAGCTAAGAGAGACAGACCATAGATAATCAACATAACATATATATTATACATATAATATTTTAGAAAGGGATAAGTGTAATGGAAAAATAAGGTGGAGCTGAGAAGGAGGGATAGGTAGATCTAGGGATGGGAGTTACAATTTTAAATAAAATGATCAGGTTAGGCCTTATTGAGAAGGTGACATTTGAGTAAAGACTTGAAGCAAGTGAGGGAGTTAGCTCTATAGATATTTAGGAGAAGGGCATTTCAGGCAGAGGGAATAGCCATTGGCAAAGGCCCTAAGGCAGGAACATGCCTGGTGTGTGTGAGGGCCAGCAAAAGGCCAGTGTGCCTGAAATTGAATGACTGAGGGGCAGGTTGTCGGATGTGAGCTCGGAGAAGTTGCAGAGCAAGGAGATGATCGAGGATATGGAGGTAAGGTGCTGGAGTGATGGAGGTTTGTGAGGAATGGAGCTAGATGAGCTAAGCCTTAGTGTTGTAGGCTATTGGAAGGATTTTGACTTTTACTCTAAGTTAAATGGGGAGCCATTGTAGAATTTTGAGCAGACGATTGATATAATCTGACTTAGTTTTAAAAGGTTCCTGTTGACCTCTATATTGAGAATAGACTATGAAAGCAGAGTACCAGTTAAGAGACTACTACTGTAATTATAATCTAGATGAGAAATGATAGTAGTGTGGGCAGGCAGCAAGGAAGGTAAGAATTGCTTAATACTGAATGTGATTTTAAAACAGGGTTAATAGGATTTGTTGATGCATTGGATATGGGGGATGGGAGAAAGAAGAAAGTCGAGGATGACTTGAAGATTTTTTTGACCTTAGAGTAAGATAGAGTTGTCATCAGTTGACATGAGGAAGATTTTAGGAGGAAGATCAGTTTGAATTTGGTATGTTACGTTTGAGATGTCTTTTAGACATCTAAGAGGAGATGTTGAAAAGGCAGTTGGAGTTTAGTGGAGAGAAGTCTGTACTGTTTGGGGCTGATTGGCTTAAAAATGTTAAATTGGAAATGGTTGATGATACTTAAAGCCATGAGAACAGATGAGATCATGAGGGAAGGGACTGTAGAGAGAGAGAATAGAACAAAGGGCTGTGGGTTACAATAAAATTCACAGAATATTCTGTGCTAGACATAGGTTCCTTCCTTGTGGAAGGTTACCTAATGTTGAAATATTTACAACCACATACTTTATTGCCTCTGACTTAGATAGGTGGGATAAACAAATCCTGCTTTCAATCCCAGCTATCTCTGTCATTTTCAACTAATCAGAACCAGTCTATAAAGCTTTGTTTGCAAGCCTTTCACCACTCAAAAACAGTAATTGGAAAGCACTGATCTTTGCTAACAGAAGGGCAGTTCCTTTCCATACTGTAATCACATCATTGACCTAAACTGTGAGAACCAAGTATTCTTGGAACAGATCTGGTGTAGTGATTACCACTCACAAATTCATTGTTCTGTAAAATTAGGATATTGTCAGAACAGCTGTGGACATTTAAAATACACTAAAGTTGATAACTGTCCTTTGGAGATTGCTTTTATGGGCCTAGAAAATGTTTAGAATACTTTGGAAACTGAAACAAAATCAAAATTTTCTGATGATGTTAGAAGATAGGACTCTTGCAATGATGTTATCGCATTTTGCCTTTTATTATGGAGAACTTCAGATTCAATACGATCATAAGACTATTTCTGGAGTGATTACAGTAAGTTACATGTACCTCTCTTCAAATTTTCCTTCTCAGAATACTTTTCCTTTCCTATTAGCAGCAGTCCAGTTTCTTTGTGGGAAATTGCCTTTCACTCATTGAGAGTAGTCTTGATGGGACGATAAATCCAGATACCTGTCTGTTTTAAGCTTGGTTTTCAGCCTCTTTTTAAAAATTCTTTGAATTTCCCCATGTTTTTTTCAACAAATACCCATTTTTCCTTAACCTAGCCAAAAGTAGTTTCTGTGGCTTACAACCAAAGAAATCTAGCTGATATACTACACTAGAGGTACTATTCAGGGAATTGCTGTTAAACTCACTTGAAGACTTCACATTTTTATCCTTCTTTATGGAAGAAAAGTTATTTTATAAAACTAATTTGTATAAAGCAAATAAAATTTTTGTACTGATTTCCAGTATCAAAACAGAGATAAAGTCCTTTAGAAAAACTTTTCCAGTGCAAAATAGACTACTTTGGGAAGGAAGAAAGAATATAATTCAGTAGTTCTGGAATTGCTTTGGAGAAACTTTCAAAACTTTGTAGTACTTTCTTTATTCTAGGTTTTGTCCTTTGCAATTATTTCTCAATTGTATTTATCTCTGATTATAAATTTTTAGTTGTAATTTTACTGTTTTCTTTTGGCATGTATATTTACTATACCTAATAATGCTAGGCTTCATTAACATATTTTGCCTGTAGACTTGATTATACTTAGTTTCCTTGTATATTAAAATGAGAGGATGGACTTCATAATAGTAATAATGTTACTATTATGAAGGTTTCATTATAGTATTTAATATTAAGTACAATTTCATTCAATCTTATTTTATTTTCACAGAATCCTATGTTCTTCTGCGTATAATCTCCATGATTAAACTGAAGTTTAGAGAAGTTAATTCGTCCAAGGTTTCATAGCTAATAAGTTGGAAAGCGAGGTTTGACTTCATAGCTCTTGCTCTTGATCTTTTATGGCTCTAAGGTTATTTTCATTCATTCATTCATTCATTCATTCATGCAGTAAGTGAATACTGAGGCCAGTCATATAAGAGTTGTGGGCCGTGTTAAGGATTTTTATTTTTAGTGTGATGGGAAATCATTGAAAGATTTTGAGTAGGGAAATTTATATTTTTAATCATTCTGGTTGCATTGTGGAGAGTTGAATGTGATAGGAAGGCAGCGAGAATGGAAATAAGGAGACCAGTTTGGAGACTATTGCAGTAGTCCAGGTGAGATTGGATGGTGACTTGTACTAGGATGGTAGTTGGAAAGGGAAGGATCAGTGTTTAGAGCCTGGTAGAGGTGATCGAATTTAAAAATGTTTATAATTGGTAAGGTACAGACACATAGACACCAACCAATCAAAACTGATGCTGACTTTAGCACTGGGGCAGGATCCTGGATGAGCCATGCTGTGCCAGGCATTACCCCTTTAGTTGTCTTTTGCGGAGAGTCTGGATTATCTCAGAGGGGCCAGGGGAACTGGGAAGGGGAAGACCTGGTACCTGCAGCAGCATCTACTTAACAATCAGTGAAGCATTTCCATGTTTTAACAGTTGGAAAGGCTGTATTCCTGCATACATAATGAATGTCAGTCCAGGATTTGTTGGATATGGGTGTGGGAGAAAAAGAGAACTCAAGAATAGCTCCAAGATCTTTGCCCTGAGCAACTGGGTAAATGGAAGTGCCGTTTACTGAGATGGTAAACACTGGTGAAGGAGCAGATTTGGAGGGAAAGAAATCAAGATTTTAGTTTTGGACATGTTAAGTTTGGGATGATTATGAGACATCCAAGTGGAAATGTCATGTAGGTAGTTTCACTTTTGAGTCTGGAATTCAAGAGAGATTGTGAGGATGGAGGTATAAATTTAAGAGGGATGAGTATAATTCCACTTTGGATTGTAGAACAGTGTCAAAAATTTGTCTCGCAGTAGCCTGTCACTAATGCCGAAAATTACATCATTAGAAATTCATTTATGCTCTTTGGATTAACCCATGGAAAAGGTAGCATATTAAATCTTTATGAAAACCCACTGTAATATGAATTAGTTTATTACATCTTTTTCAAGACAGCTGTGATCTGCTTACCTTGAGGAGATTCCCATATTGATTGATAAAAGTTATGCAGGGAGAATTATGCAGAGATGTTCCATAACAGGACAGATAATGAAGTGGTAGACTTTTCATGGATGTGTTTTTATAAAAAGGGAGTCTTGGATGGCTTTAAATGATACTTAATGGGTGGTGAAGCCTTTGTGTGTATAAAGTGTTCTCTATAGTTATTTGTGTTTTAAATTAATATTCAGTTTATAAATTTACATTTTTAATCATTTTAGTTACGAGTGCAGAAAACTACAAATTAAGACATCTAATTTTCCTTACACTTTTAAGTCATATTCATAAATCTTTCTATTTATAAACTTATTAATTTAGAGTAAAATAAAGACAATCTGTAGAGTTTGGCTATAGACCATTCCTTCTAATAACTGCTAGAAGTTACATAAAATAAGGTAGTAACAAAGAGGAAGAATTTGACTGCTGGTTTGCATAGAAAAGTAGATATTTTAGATTATAGAGTAAAAATGTAAAAATCTCTAACATCCAATTTCTTCTATTAAATAACAGTATTTATCTGAAGTTATAAATTTAGTTATTAGCATTAGTTTCCTATAATTGCTGTAACAAATTACCACAAACTTGGTGTTTTAACACACATTCATTATTCTCTTACCATTCTGGAAGTTAGAAGTCTGAAATATGTTTCACTGAGCCCAAATCAAGGTGTTTGCAGGGTCACACTCCTTCTGAGGCTCTAAGAAAGAATCTGCATCCTTGACTTTTCCAGTAATAGAGTTTCAGTCCCTACATTCATTAGCTCTTTTCCCCTACTCCATCTCCAAAGCATGGAGCACAGCATCCTGCTTCAGTGGTAATATTGATTTCTCCTTCTGTAGTCAAATCTCTCTTACAAGGACACTTGTGATTACATGTAGAGCCCTGCGCTCTAGAGCCTGCGAGCCACAGCTACTGAGCCTGCATGCCACAACTATTGACGCCTGCGTACCTAGAGCCCGTGCTCCGCAACAATGAGAAGCCCGCGCACTGCAACAAAGAGCAGCCCCTGCTCACCGCAACTAGAGAAAACCTGTGTGCAGCAATGAAGGCCCAATGCAGCCAAAAATAATAAGTAAATAAAATAAATAAATTTTAAAAAAGAATAGATACCTAAAATACCTAAAATTGAAAAAAAAAGTACAAAGAATATACAAATGCCCTTTACCCAGATTAACCTATTATTAACATTTTACTCTTTTTGCTTTATTATTCCTGATTTAAAATAAATCTACATTTTTCTTTTTAAGAAAACAAGATATAGCATTTAGACCAATTAGGTATACCACTTATGTGTAATGGTCCATATGATCTTATTTCTCTTCAGTTAAGTTAGAGGTTGGTAAACTTTTCTGTAGAAGGCCACATAGTAACTATTTTCGGCTTTGGGAATTGTATGATATCTGTTGCAACTACTCAACTCTGCTGAGTACTGCAGAAGTAGCCATAGATAATACTTAAATGAATGAGCATACTGTGTTCTTAAGAAACTTTATTACAAAAGCAGGTAGTGGGTTGGATTTTGCTCATGGGCTGTTGTTTGCCAACCTGAGTTAAATGAGTTCTAAGTGGTTTAGAATTGTAGTTTAACTTTTTTTAAAAAAAATCAGTGTGTTCCTTTAATTTCTTTGGTTACCAAGGAATAGTTCACAGTCTTTTCACTCAGAAATTATAAAGTTTTCTATATTTGATTTAAAAGATTGTGTTGTTATCAAAGAAATAATCTAGGGTGTTATCTAATTTGTACCTGAAAAATACAGACTCATAGAATGTAAGCATTGAAAAGGACTTGGAAGATGAATGAATGAATGCATGGGTGAGTGAACAAATGAGAAAATAAAAACTGTAAAGACTAATATTTCTGAAATTAGGGTCTGTTTGGAAGTTTTAAAATTTTGTGATTCAGTGATAATCTAAAACTTTTTGATATAAGAAAATTTAACATCAAGTGATTGATCTCATAATTGTATAAAAATGCCACTTGATTGCAGTGCCAGCATTTGTGTTGACTATTTAGTTAGGACCAAGTAGTATCCTTATTGCAGGCTAAAAAGAATATTGAAGAGTACTGATACTTTTGTGATAAGTGAAGGTCAACAGATGTTATGGCATATTATATGGATAAAAAAGGTTTGTAAAAGATAAATGAAAGAAAAGTGCTGGGAGAATTATGTTGTCAAAATAATATAGGTATCTTAAAGTTGCATAAAAAAGGTGCTATGGAATTGATATCATTTTCCACTTAGGACCAATGATTTACTTTGAGCAGAACAACACCATCCATCATTTTAAGCAAAAATTAATTTTAATGATTTTATAAATTTGTTTATATACATAATTTATAAGTTTATGTTGGTTTTATATTTATAAAAGAACTTTAAACATAAAGAATTTATTTCTAGTTTTTGTTTAAGCATATTAGTTTCATTAGAATTAAAATAATCTGTGAGCCCTTAAATTGGATGAAAATACATTTCCTTTAGGAGCATTCCTTCCATAACTTAAGTTTGAGAAACACTGATCTAGCCTAGCCTGCTACATTTTACAGGTGAGGAACCAAGACTCATGAGTACCATCATGAACATGGATAGGAAAAGGCAGTGTTTTTAACTTAGAGTATTTATGTTATCCTGCACTCATTAATAGTTTTTATTTTATTATGCTTAATAATTTTTTCTGTTTGAGGATACTAAGCCTCTCTACTGATGCCAATTTTGGTTGTTCTTAATAAGAATGATGCTAAGAAAAAATGTAATTTTATTTTTATATTTCTTTAATAGTTTACAATTTATGAATGCTTTAATTTCCACTGTCTTTAAAAAAATTAAATATTTATAATAATCCTTAGGAGATAGATTGTTATTTCTGTTTTATAGATGAAGGCGTGATGATGGCAAAGGTAAGCAGACTTTCCCAAAGTCACACTTTTAGTAGAGACAGAACTGGGATTTGAGTACATTGTTTTCTGTTCTAATATCCTATTAGCATACTGAAATAAATCTGACATTTATATCATTTAAGTAATTCTTTCAGATTGTATTATTTATTTGAACGTATCCAAGTCTGATTTGAGTGTATGATTTTTTCCTCTGTAAGCATTACATTTGCTTTTAGAGTTTTTCCTGTAAGTTATATTTCAGACCATTTATGTACATTATATTTATTAATAAGATGAGCATTGGATTCTTAAATTCTCTTAATCCATGTATTCTATTTCTACAATCTAAGGTCTTTGTTTAATGCATTGTGTTGTTTGATTTTTTTAAATAGGTCCTGATTGTTCTTTGAATGTTCCTTCCACTGAGTCTTACTGGATTCTGCCAAATGTTAAACCCTTCAGTCCTTCTGTAGGTCGGGCTTCCCATAAAGCTGTTTTACATGGGAAATTTATGTGGGTGATTGGTGGATATACTTTTAACTACAGTTCTTTTCAAATGGTCCTGAAGTAAGTTTTCTTTTTGTTTTTCAGATTTTCACAGTCTAATTTTTAGGCTGGATATTTAGGATAAGACTATCCTAAATGCCCTATGTTATTGATATACAAATTTATGAATGATTATTTTTGTAATATATCTGTTTGCCGCATAGGACTGATTTGAGAATATATAAACTCAGTGTATCAATAAGTTATTTGTCATTGGGCATATAGGTTTTTCTATATAGGTATTTCATTAACTTTCTAGAGTGCTTTTAATAAATTCTGAATAAGAAAATATTAACTTTAAATAAGCCCAGGCCGGGCCAAGCCTATATTGGGCATTATGAATACTGCTACCTTTTATTTTTTCAGAATGAAGTATAATTGCTTATATAAAAGTACTTTCAGTTTTTCTGCAAATTTTAATTTACCTAAACTTTTACTTTGCATTTACTTTACAAGCTTTTGTTGGGAGAACAGTGCCAGTATTATAAGATAGGTTATGCATTTACTGTTGACTCAGTAGAGATTGTCCTTTGCGTGATTAGATGACAAGGAGAACTGCATGGATGCTAGCTTTATCTGATTTTTTCAGCTGATAATTTTATTTTATGAACTATTCAATACTATTCAATAATAGAATAAAAGAGGAGATAAGAATAATTTGATTATCAATGTTGTTTTCAGGGGTGATATTCATAATTTGTAATAACTGATGCAACTTGGGCATCAATCAGTTGGAACTGACCCTGGACAGTGTACCATAATGGTGTATACCCAAAAGGGTTGCCATATTCAGTAGATAAATATACAGGACACACAGTTAAATTTGAATTTTAGATCAACAGTGAATAATTTTTTAGTATGCATAGGCCTCACAATTTTATTTTATTTTTTGCTTTTGTCCCAAATATTGCATGGATCATACTTATACTAAAAAATTGTTGTTTATCTGAAATTCAGGTTTAACTGGGCATTCTGTATTTTATCTGTAAACTCTAATTTCTGAAAATACTCGTCCTATTAATTTGGGGGATCAAAAAAGTTCTGTGTTATAAGAGGAGATTGCTTTAAAACTATGACTGAATAAGACTGGAATTAAAGTATGAAATAAAATAAAATAATTTCTGGAGAGAGGGGGGAAGAATTTTAGGTAAATATTTAAGTGAACAATTAGTAGAATTCTGTAACACAATAAATGAAGGATAAAATATAGTAGAAAGAATTGAAAGAGAGTTGGTAGGATTAAAATGAATTGTTAAGATATGCAAAGAACCTGAGGAACCGAGAGTTAAATGTGGAAAAGAAAAGGAAATTAACTATGATTCATGAAAATGAAAAGGTTGTGAAAATAAAGTAGAACTTTGGATAAAACTGTGGTATTTGCAAAGTAGAGTTGTGAAGACAGAGTATAGTTGTCAAGGAAACATGGAGATCCTAAAAGTTTGTGTTCTGTACAAGTTAAATGGCATATTTTAAATTAAGTGATGAATTTTACTTGATATTCTCCTAAACATATATTTTCTATTTGAACCAGATAGTTTAATTTTTTTTTTTTGTCTGAAATCTGGTTCTTTTGGTTACAGTGTTTATTTAGTTTTATAGTAAACTAGAGGTATCAGCTTAGAAGTAATCAGCAACTTTGTTGCTATTTTCACAGGTTAGAGAATATTTTTTCATTTTTCTGAATGTGGTTTAGCTGTAGGTAAGGATGTTTAAAAGCTTTTAGAAGTGATGGTGTCAGTTATAAGTTGATTTATCTTCTGTAGTAGAATTTAATTGAGGTGTAGATGTTATGCTTAAGACAAATTATTCAGTAAATAATATAAAAGTTTTGTATTAGTGTCTATTAAATTAGAGAGTATTTTACGGAACATTTATACATCGACATTAGAATTAATATGTATTCATGGGCATAGCAAATTGTTTTGAACACTTACTTTGTGCTTAGTACTTGGGATCTGTCAGTGGACATAATGAATATCCCATCTTTGTGAAGTTAGTGAGGAAGGACAGGCAATTAGAAAAAAATGTAATTAGCATGATAAATATGTATATTATAAATAAATTATATATATGCATATATATTCATATACAGATATAGATAGATAGCAAGATAGGTAGCAGGGGTAAGCAAATCAGGAATGCCAAAGAGGAGGGAGTTGCACTCACAAATGTAGTGGTGTAGGCTTCATGGGAAAGGTGAGAGCTGAGCAAAGACTTGAAGGGGTCAGACATTGGCAGAGAAGAAAGCCAGACAAAAGCCTTAAGGTAGGAGCTTCAAGGAGGCCCAGGTGACTTTAAAAGTGTAGAAGAGCTCACTATTGTTTAGGTTAATCGGCTGGTTCAGAACAAATTAACTCCGGTAATAAATAGCCTAGTCAAGTTATTGTATATTATATATTCGGATGATTGAATCCTAATTTAGACTAGGTATATCTTGAATGAGTCTCTATTAGAAATTTCTAATATGGTATATGAAATTATGAGTTTATTCTAATTGTTTTTGAATTAATGAATATTTAAATACAAGAAAGCATATGCAAATTACAAAACTGAAAATGAATCTTAGCTTATGAAGTTATTTTTTTTTTCTTGTTTTTAGTTACAATTTAGAAAGCAGTATATGGAATGTAGGAACTGTATCAAGGGGACCTCTCCAGAGATATGGGCATTCTCTTGCTTTATATCAGGTATGAATCCTGCTTTAAATTTTAATCTTTTTTTTCTTTTTTTAGACTTTATAGGAAGAAATACTAAATCTCAGATTTATTTCAAACATTTAATAAGAACAGTAGATCATATGAATCACAATAACTTGAGATGTCAAAGACTTTTATACTATTTTAGTAAAAATAAAAAGATTTTAATACAGTCCTCCATTGAACATGAGAAGAAATGAAGGTTGAGTTTTTGTCCATGATATACATAACAAAAATTTACCATATTAACCATTTTTAAGAGTAGAATTCATTCAGTGGCATTAAGTATATTCAAGTTGTTGTACAGCCATTACTGTTATTTTCAGACTTCTTTTCATCTTACAAAACTGAAACTCTATACCCATATAGTAGCTCCTCATTTCCCCCTTTCCCCAGACCTTGCAAACTACCATTCTGCTTTCTGTCTCTGTGAATTTGACTATTCTAGGTACCTCATATAAGTGAAATCATACAGTGTTTGTCCTTTAATGACTGGCTTATTTCACTTGGCATGGTGTCCTCAAGATTCATCCATCTTGTAGCATGTGTCAGAATTTCCTTCCTTTTTACGTCTGAATAATGTTCTGTTGTATGTATATATTGCACTGCATTTTGTTTATCCATTCATCCATCAATAGGTACTTGGGTTGCTTCCACCTTTTTGGCTATTATGAATAATGCTACTATGAACATGGGTATACAACTATCTTTTCAAGTCCCTGATTTCAATTCTTTTGGATAGATAGCCAGAAGTGGAATTGCTGGATTGTATGGTAATTCTATTTTTAAATTTTTGAGGAACTGCTATATTGTTTTCCACAGCAGCTGTAACAATTTTACATTCCTGCCAGCAGTGCACAAAGGTTTCAATTCCTCCATATCCTTGTCAACACTTGTTATTTTCCTCTTCCTTCCTTTCTTCCTTCCTTCCTTCCTTCCTATAGTAGCCATCCTGATGGATGTAAAGCAGTATCTCATTGTGATTTTGATTTGTATTTCTTTAATGATTTGTGATATGTAACATCTTTTCAAGTGCTTATTGGCTATTTGTATGCTTTCTCTGGATAAACATATATTCAAGTCTTTTGCCCATTTTTAACTTTTTTTTGGTGTTGAGTTGTAGGAGTTCTTTATATATTCTGGATTTTATGCCCTAATTGGATATATTATTTGCAAATATTTTCTCTCATCCTGTGGGCTTTTTCACTCTATTGATAGTGTCCTTTGATGGGCAGGTTTTTAATTTTGACACAGTGCAATTTATCTGTTTTTTCTTTTGTTGTCAGTGCTTTTGGTGTCATATCCAATAAATCATTGCCAAATCCAATATTATGAAGCCTTTTCCCTATGTTTTCTTTTAAGAATTGTGAAGTTTTAGTTCTTAGGTCTTTAATCTGTTTTGAGTTAATTTTTGTTTAGGATATAAAGTAAGGGTCCAATTATTTTCTCTTACATATGGATATTCAGTTTTCCCTGCACTATTTGTTGAAAAGACTTTTCCCCCATTAAATGGTCTTGGCACTCTTGTTGAAAGCATTTGATCATATATGCAAAGATTTATTTCTGAGCTCTCTAGTCCTTTGATCTAGATCTGTGTTTATTCCAGTACCACACTGTTTTGATTAGTGTAGTTTTGTAGTAAGTTTTGAAATGTAGAAATGTGAGACCTCCAACTTCAGTCTTGTTTTTCAAGTTTGTTTTATTTATTCAGGGTCCCTTAAGATTCCATAATAGTTTAGGATGGATTTTTCTACTTATGCAAAATGTCATTGGGATTTTGATAGGGATTGCTTTTAATAAGTTATTTTTATGTATTTGTGGGGTTCATGAATTTAGCATGATTAAAATCAGGCTATTTAATTGGTTTTTATTTTGAATCAACAAAAATTCATGTATTTTGTGGACTGTGACTACACTCTTCAAATCAGAATTTATATATTTTCTGTGCTTGTTTAAGAAAATTTGGAAAACACGGGAGAAATGTAAAGAATAAACTACCACTGTTTTGTTCTATGCATATACATGTTAAAGAAATTAAATAAAAATCTCTCTGTGTACATATGTATGTGGATATATGTTTCTTTGTTTTCTTTCAGTTTTTTGATTTATTTCATTTTCTTGTAACAGCTTTATTGAGATATAATTGGCATACGATACAATTCATGTGTTTAAAATGTACAACTGAATGCTTTTTAGTATCTTCAGAGTTGTGCAATTATCTCTTGCAGGCTTGTCAAAATTGCAGTGTTGCGTAATCAATTTTAGAATATTTTCATCACCTTGTAAAGAAGTCCTGAACCCTTCAGCTGTCACCCTTGCCCCTCCCTGTGTCCTCAAGGCCATTCTCTATGTCTGTGTCTTTATTCCTGTCCTGCCCCTAGGTTCATCAGAACCATTTTTTTTTAGATTACATATATATGTGTTGGCATATGGTATTTGTTTTTCTCTTTCTGACTTACTTCACTCTGTATGACAGACTTAGGTCCATCCACCTCATTACAAATAACTCAATTTCGTTTCTTTCTATGGCTGAATAATATTCCACTGTATATAGGTGTAACATCTTCTTTATCCATTCATCTGTTGATGGACACTTAGGTTGCTACCATGTCCTGTCTACTGTAAATAGTGCTGCAGTGAATATTGTGGTACATGATTCTTTTTGAATTATGGTTTTCTCAGTGTATATGCCCAGTCGTGCGATTGCTGGGTCATATGGTAGTTCTATTTTTAGTTTTTTAAGGAACCTCTGTACTGTTCTTCATAGTGGCTGTATTAATTTACATTCTCACCAACAGTGCCTCTCCACACCCTCTGCAGCATTTATTGTTTGTAAATTTTTTGATGATGGCCATTGTGAGGTGATACCTGATTATAATTTTGGTTTGCATTTCTCTAATGATTAGTGATGTTGAGCATCCTTTCATCAGTTTGTTGGCAATCTGTATTTCTTCTTTGAAGAAATGTCTGTTTAGGTCTTCTGCCCATTTTTGGATTGGGTTGTTTGTTTTTTTGATATTGAGCTGCATGAACTGCTTGTATATTTTGGAGATTAATCCTTTCTCAGTTGCTTCGTTTGCAAATATGTTCTCCCATTCTGAGGGTTGTCTTTTCGTCTTGTTTATGGTTTCCTTTGCTGTGCAAAAGCTTTTAAGTTTCATTAGGTCCCATTTGTTTATTTTTGTTTTTATTTCCATTTCTCTAGGAGGTGGGTCAAAAAGGATCTTGCTGTGATTTATGTCATAGAGTGTTCTGCCTACGTTTTCCTCTAAGAGGAAGCATATTTCCTCTCTGCCTACTTTCTGGGGAGTTTTTATCATAAATGGGTGTTGAATTTTGTCGAAAGATTTTTCTGCATCTATTGAAATTATCATATGGTTTTTATCCTTCATTTTGTTAATATGGTGTATTACATTGATTGATTTGCGTATATTGAAGAATCCTTCCATTCCTGGGATAAACCCCACTTGATCATGTTGTATGATCCTTTTAATGTGCTGTTGGATTCTGTTTGCTAGTATTTTGTTGAGGATTTTTGCATCTATGTTCATCAGTGATATTGGCCTGTAGTTTTCTTTGTTGTGACATCTTTGTCTGGTTTTGGTATCAGGGTGATGGTGTCCTTGTAGAATGAGTTTGGGAGTGTTCCTCCTTCTGCTATAGTTTGGAATAGTTTGAGAAGTATAGGTGTTAGTTCTTCTCTAAATGTTTGATAGAATTTGCCTGTGAAGCCATCTGGTCCCGTACTTTTTGTTTGTTGGAAGATTTTTAATCACAGTTTCATTTTCAGTGCTTGTGATTGGTCTGTTTATATTTTCTATTTCTTCCTGGTTCAGTCTTGGAAGGTTGTGCTTTTCTAAGAATTTGTCCATTTCTTCCAGATTGTCCATTTTATTGGCATATAGTTGCTTGTAGTAGTCTCTCATGATCCTTTGTATTTCTGTAGTGTCAGTTGTTATTTCTCCTTTTTCATTTCTAATTCTGTTGATTTGAGTCTTCTCCCTTTTTTTCTTGATGAGTCTGACTAATGGTTTATGAATTTTGTTTATCTTCTCAAAGAACCAGCTTTTAGTTTTATTGATTTTTGCTATTATTTCCTTCATTTCTTTTTCATTTATTTATGATCTGATCTTTATGATTTCTTTCCTTCTGCTAACTTTGGAGTGTTTTTGGTTCTTCTTTCTCTAATTGCTTTAGGTGTAAGGTTAGGTTGTTTATTTGAGGTTTTTCTTGTTTCTGGAAGTAGGATTGTATTGCTATAAAGTTCCCTTTTAGAACTGCTTTTGCTGCATCCCATAGGTTTTGGGTTGTCGTGTTTTCTTTGTCATTTGTTTCTAAGTATTTTTTGATTTCCTCTTTGATTTCTTCAGTGATCTCTTGGTTATTTCGTAGCGTATTGTGTAGCCTCCATGTGTTTGTATTTTTTACAGTTTTTTCCTGTAATTGATATCTAGTCTTATAGTGTTGTGGTCGGAAAAGATACTTGGTACAATTTCAATTTTATTAAATTTACCAAGGCTTCATCTGTGACCCAAGATATGGTCTATCCTGGAGAATGTTCCATGAGCACTTGAGAAGAAAGTGTATTCTGTTGGTTTTGGATGGAATGTCCTATAAATATCAATTAAGTCCATTTTGTTTAATTTGTCATTTAAAGCTTGTGTTTCCTTATTTATTTCATTTTGGATGGTCTGTCCATTGGTGAAAGTGGGGTGTTAAAGTCCCCTACTATAATTGTGTTCCTTTCGATTTCCCCTTTTATGGCTGTTAGCATTTGCCTTATGTATTAAGGTGCTCCTATGTTGGGTGCATAAATATTTACCATTGTTATATCTTCTTCTTGGATTGATCCCTTGATCATTATGTAGTGTCCTTCTTTGTCTCTTGTAATAGCCTTTATTTTAAAGTCTATTTTGTCTGATATGAGAATTGCTACTTCAGCTCTCTTTTGGTTTCCATTTGCATGGAATATCTTTTTCCATCCCCTCACTTTCCGTCTGTATGTGTCCCTAGGTCTGAAGTGGGTCTCTTGTGGATAGCATATATACAGGTGTTGTTTTTGTATCCATTCAGCCAGTCTGTGTCTTTTGGTTGGAGCATTTGATCCATTTACATTTAAGGTAATTATCGATATGTATGTTCCTGTTACCATTTTCTTAATTGTTTTCTTTTTGTTTTTGTAGGTCTTTCCCTTATCCTGTGTTTCCTGCCTAGAGAAGTTTCCATAGCATTTGTTGTAAAGCTGGTTTGGTGGTGCTGAATTCTCTTAGCTTTTGCTTGTCTGAAAAGCTTTTGACTTCTCCATCAAATCTGATTGAGATCCTTGCTGGGTAGAGTAATCTTGGTTGTAGGTTTTTCCCTTTCATCACTTTAAATATGTCCTGCCACCCCCTTCTGGCTTTCAGAGTTTCTGCTGAAAGATTAGCTGTTAACCTTATGGGGATTCCTTTGTATGTTATTTGTTGCTTTTCTCTTGCTGCTTTTAATATTTTTTCTTTGTATTTAATTTTTGATAGTTTGATTAATATGTGTCTCAGCATGTTTCTCTTTGGGTTTATCCTGTATGGGACTCTCTGCACTTCCTGGACTTGATTGACTATTTCCTTTCCCATGTTAGGGAAGTTTTCGACTGTAATCTCTTCAAATATTTTCTCAGACCCTTTCTTTTTCTCTTCTTCCTCTGGGACCCCTATAATTCGAATGTTGGTGTGTTTAGTGTTGTCCCCGAGGTCTCTGAGTCTGTCCTCAGTTCTTTTCATTCTTTTTTCTTTATTCTGCTCCCTGGCAGCTATTTCCTCCATTTTATCTTCCAGCTCACTCATCCGTTCTTCTGCCTCAGTTATTCTGCTATTGATTCCTTCTAGAGTATTTTTAATTTCAGTTATTGTGTTGTTCATCACTATTTGCTATTTAGTTCTTCTAGATCCTTGTTAAATGTTTCTTGTATTTTCTCCATTCTGTTTCTGAGAATTTGGATCATCTATACTATCACTATGAATTCTTTTTCTGGTATGTTGCCTATTTCATCTTCATTTATTTGGTCTTGTAGGTTTTTACCTTGCTTCTTTGTCTGTAATATGTTTTCTTGTCGTTTCTTCTTTTTGATGGTTGGGGCTGTATTCCTGTCTTACCGATTGTTTGGCCTTAGGTGTCCAGCCCTGGAGTTTGCAGGCAGTTGGATAGAGCCGGGCCTTGGTGCTGAGATGAGGACCTCTGGGAGGCCTTACTCTGATTAATATTCCCTAGGGTGTGAGGTTCTCTGTTAATCCACTGGGTTGGACTTGGAGCTCCCACCACAGGAGCTTGGGCCCTACCTCTGGCCTGGGAACCAAGCAAAAAAAAAAAAAAAAAAAGAAAGAAAGAAGGAGAAAAGGAGCAGTACGATATCAAGGAATAAAAAAACAAAAAAATTTGAAAGATAAAAGATATATTAGGAAAAGTAAAAATATAATTGCAACAAGGTAAAATAAAACCACAACAGAAAAAAGGAAAAAAAAAGGTGGGGGGAACAAGCCAAAAGGAGAGAACAATAACAAAGTATAAAGAATAAAATAAAATTAGAAAAATAAAAGATTTACTAGGAAAAATAAAAATATAAATGAGTCAGCAAGGTAAAGCAGAACCCCAATCTAAAAGAGCGGAAAAAGAAAAAGAAAATAAAAAGCCTTCGCTATGTGGGAGGAGTTTAGGCGGGGGTGGAACTTAGGCAGGGGTGGGGTTTAGGGTGGGCAGGACCTAGGCGGGTCGGGGGTGTGACATTTGAGCATGGGGCAGGGCCTAGGCTCAGGACCCATGCAGCCAGAAAAGGCCCTGGGGGCCAGGCGTGTGTGGGGAGATGATGTTCAAGCGTGGGGCAGGGCCTCTGCTTAGGACCTGGCAGGAGGGGAGAGGCAGCAAGTGGAAAGGAGGGCCTCTGGAGTGTGGAGTTCCGGAGTTTGGAGGTAAGGCCCTGGGTGAGGGTGTGTTGGTGGGGTTTAGGCCCAGCCTGTTGGAGGGAGTCTCCATGTGTAGAGGTAGGGCCCTGGGTGGGAGTGCAGGGCAGGGTTTGGGCTCTGCATGGCAGGAGGCAGGCTCTGAGGGCAGAGGATTAGGCCAGGGAGCCCAACAGTCTTCCCAGTGCCTAAGTGGACAGGGAAAGCGCTGGCCCACTTCCGTTCCTTCACGTCCCTCCTGCACCGTCTCCCACAGGGTCTCCCCTGACCCATTGGATCCTTAACCGTGGGTGGGTCCCACTGGGTGTAGGAACTCCTCCCCTGCCCCAGCCGCCCCTCAGGTGTGCCGGTCCTGGAGGTCCAGCCTTTACTTTTGCTCCCCCTTCCCACCCTCAGGACCTGCGTGGCTGGAGGGGGCCAAGGTGGGCAGAGGATCAGGCCTGGGATCTCAACAGGTTCCTGGGAGTCCAAGTGGGCAGGGGAAACCTGGCCATGCCCCCTTTTGATCCTCTGCCCTCCCAATGGTTCCCCAATTTCCCCCTTCCGACCTGAGTTCCCTTCCCCTCCCCCAGCTGTGCTTGAGGGGTGCCAATCCCGTCCTGCCTCCACTTCTCCCCCATCACTTCCCCAATGCCCCACGTCCTACCCGGTCACTGGGAGTTCCTCCCATCCCCTTAGGTGTCCGTGGTCCCCCACCGGTGCCTGGTAGGTGCCCTAGTTGTGCGGAGACATGAATTCTGCATTCTCCTAGTCCGCCATCTTGACTCTGCCCCCTCTAATTGTTTTTTTATTTCTTAGTATTCTCTGTATACAAGTTCATATCATCTACAAATAGAAATATTTTACTTTTCTTTTCTAATCTTTATACCTTTATTCAGTTTTTGCATATTTGTTCTGGCTAAACTCTTGAGTACAATGTTGAATGTAAGTGTCAAAAGCAGGCACCTTTATCTTATTACTGACCTTGGTGAAACATCCAGTCTTTTACCATTAAGTGTATGTAATAGCAGCTTTCTGTTTTTCTTAGATGCTCTTTATTAGGTTGAAGAAATTCTTTTCTCTGTCTAGGTTGTTGAAATAGTAATGATTTAGATATCATTCATTTCAATCATATTGAAATTGTATAATTTATAAGTGCTATAAGGTATTTGCTCGTAGCCGTGAGAAGTGGTAATAAAAATGTACTCCACATAATATATGCAAATGTGATCTACCTTTCTGGTGAACAATGATGAAAACAGTGAATGACTGAGACTAGCACAAAGCAGCACAAATAGATGGTAAAATTCAAATTTAACAACTAGGGACTCAACAACTAGGATAATTAAAACCATGGTTAATTGACTACATAACTTTTAAATAAAATACCTTAAAGTAACTTTTTGTAAGTGTGGATTTTCCCCCTTCTTGTAAGGAAAAGAAGTAATTATCACTACTTATGTGTTCTCATTTGACTTTTTACAAATAAGAACTATGTCTTATGCATGTTGTGAGCAATTACTAAAATTTAATGTTTAAATTTAGTCTTTATTTTTAACTAATATATCTTGCTAAGATACAAATTTTTTTTATTAACATATGTCTTTTTAATTTACAGGAAAACATCTTTATGTATGGAGGCAGAATTGAAACAAGTGATGGCAATGTCACAGATGAATTATGGGTTTTTAACATACATAGTCAGTCATGGAGTACAAAAACTCCTACTGTGCTTGGACATGGTCAGCAGTATGCTGTGGAGGGACATTCAGCACATATTATGGAGTTGGATAGTAGAGATGTTGTCATGATCATAATATTTGGATATTCTGCAATATATGGTTATACAAGCAGCATACAGGAATACCATATCTGTGAGTTACTTTGAACATGTAACTATGTACTCTTCTTTATTGGTTGAGAATATTTTATCTATAATAAAATCTTCATATGAATTTAGTCAAAATGGTTAGTTATTTGAAATTAGACTTATAAACCAAGAATTAATTCTTTTTAATATAAACTTTTTTATGTTAGCTATTGTACTTTAATATGTAAGTTATCTTCTTAGCCAAATGTGCAGAAATGTTACATACTAGACACATTTTCTAAGAATTGAGAATATGTATTTTAAATATCTGAAATTCCAATAGATGGTGCTATTTCTTTGGATTTTACTTATGAACCGAAAGCTAAAACTACCCCAGTTTCTTAACTATGCATTCCATGATTTCAGGATTTTTCATTTTTCAAGGTTCTGTTTCTAATCTTATTGCAGTATCTCTATGCATGTATTACTCTTCTAAAGTAAGCTTCCCAAAGACAGTCTTTTGGCTTCTATAAAAGATTATATCTGGTGTGTGAAGGTGACTGGGGCAATCTACATATGACTCTTAAATACTCTAATTTATTTTCTGGTACTTTATTTCTTTGACTTCTTTATGACATTTTCAAACAGTTGTAAGTTGTTTTTTTTTTTAAAATTTGCCTACAGATGTGTATATGCTATGTTTGCTATTTAGATTCAGGAACATACTCCATTTCCAGTTCTGGCCAGGATTATGAACTCAAGTTTTTGGCCCTTTTGTGTATAGACAGCTATATTCAACTATTTAGAGTCCTTGTGTAGTCTTAATGAGAGAACTCATTTGCAGATCACCACTGGCAACAACAAGAGAGTGCTTGTGTGTCAGAGGAAGACTTCCTTCTAAATCCTCCACTGTTTCCCCTTCAGTCCTTTTAAGTGACCTCTTTTTCACATCCCCAGGACAGCTGGGCTAGAATTGGGATATGTATCCTCCTTACTTCTTACTGTCATTTCCACTCTGTTTTTACTCCTTCCTCCTTTAAATCACTCAACTTTGAATCTTACATCATCAGACTATACCACCTACTTCTTCTCCATCTTACACTCCTCTGTTGCTCCTTTGATCACTGTGCTTAATTCCTGGAAGAATATAGCTTCTGGCTCACTGTCTCTGTCCTACATATATTAGCCAGATATTTTTATGGATATTTTAGGATCCATTTAAATACTTCTGTCCTCTCAATTTTTTGATCTCTCTTACAAAGATCTTGTTTTCCATCCTGTTTGGGTCTTTCTCTTGCATTGCGGTACTCTTGACCTTGTGTACCTGCTACGAATCCCATAATTTCCATTTCAAGTATCTTACTTTTCAAGTGCTGCTCATCTTTCCAGCTTACTCCTGAAGAGTGTCCAGACTCTGGGAATTCTTCAGCCTTACCAGAGCCTTTAGTCCGTTGAGCCTCTGGTCAGTGCTTCACTCCCTCTCACCCTCTCTTGTCTGTACTTCTCATTTACCGAGTTTTAAGTTCATAATCACCAGTCTGTCTTACAGTTTTCCAAGATGACTGTTTCATATGTTTTCCTTTCTCTCTTCAGACTTCCAACACTTCACTCTTCATCATTACTCTCTTACTTCTTATTTTACTGAGAAAATAGAAGAAATCTAAAAAGAATTCTGGTGATAGGAACATTTTAGAGTGTAATGGTTAATAAATGCTGCATTAAATAAGCCTGTTTACACACATTGTTGTCATAACAAACTCATGGTAGCAGTGAAGCACATGTAGGTGAGTCATTCTCATTTTTCAGATGGGCCCAAGGGTCGTTTAATTAAGAGTGACAGATTTTCTATGTAAAAAGGTTGTTTTGTTTTTGGTTTTATTATAGTGTTCAGGGAATGTTGTAGGTATTATTTCTGCTTTTTGTAATTTATTGAGATTTTCTTTGGGGCCCAATTTTCATAAATGTTCTATAGATGCTTGAAAAGGAGGTAAATCCTATAATATCAAAGTATAGCATTTGATACATATATATAAAATCTACTTTATTGATTATTCTGTTTAGGTCTTTTCTTCCTTACTTATTTTTAACTTGATCTATCATGCTCTGAAAGTTAATAAAAGTCTAACAATATTAGTTTATTTCTGCCTGTTTCTTCTTGTGTATTCTGGAATTTATGCTTTATGGAAGTTGCTATTATGGATATTCATAACTGTTATATCTTTATTGCAAATTGTATCTTTTAATATTATAAAGTGCTTTGTTCAGTGTTTTTTGATCTGATTTCAACATATTATTAATATTATGGCTCTTGGTTTTTTTTGGTGGGGAAGTCAGTCTTTTCCCTTTGTACCTTTGCCCATTCCTTTATTGTTAACCATTCAGAATCACTTTGTTTTAAATGTATCTCTTGTATACAAGAGAAAGTTGGATTTTGCTTTGTGATTCCCTCTGGTTTTTGTACATTTTATGTACGTTTTATGTTTTTTTAAAAATTACTTTGTTGTCTTTTTTTGTTTTTAATTATAGCTCTTCTTGTGATCAGGGAGAGTGAGGCCCATTTTTTTGTGGGAACAAGAGAGGTAATATTTGAGATCTACCATTAGGCTTCTTCCATGTTCCTTGTTTTTTGTCTTCCTTTCTGCATTCTTGCAGCTTTCTCTATCTGATTCTCTTAGTTTCACTGGCTTTTTGCATGTTCGCACCTGATTTGGAGTTGGTGAGTTTTTTTCATTCCTAATTTCTCTGGAAATTTAATTTTCTTTTTCTTTCACTTTTCCTCCCCATGTTTTCCTTACTTTTTATGTCTTCCCTGAGGAAAACGGGAAGATTCAGGATTAAACTATTACCATGCTTGTACTTGAACCATAGGTGATGACTTTTTAAGTTTTAAAATGAATACTTTAAGTCGACAGTTAACCATACTTTTACTCTTTGATCAACCTCCAATTTACAGGCTACTGTTTCTACTAATTTAATTCATATTGTTTTACTTTGAACACATTTGACATTATTATAAGTATTTTATGCTAGGGGTCACTATCTTTTCTGTAAAGGGACAGATAGTAACTATTTTAGGCTTTGTGGACCATATGGTCTTTGTCAAAACTAATCAGCTCTGCTGTTGTAACATGAAAGGAGCCATAAACATAAACAGATGGGCATGGCTTTGTTCTAGATTTAGCCCTGGATCTTAGTTTGCCTACCCCTGCTCTAGAGAGAGAGTGTGGACTTCTGGGGGCCTAGCAACGTAGGTCCAAATTAAGTTAAACTTTTGGCATGTGGTTTTTTTTTTTTTGAGTTTGAATGTAAGATGAATTTATGCTCCAAAGTGACATTATGTTTAGTCTATGCCCAAACTACTTTTTTCCTCTATGTAGAGCCAGAGCTGAAATAGATGTTTTTTGTCTGCCTCTGCAGAACAGATTTTTAAAAACCTCACTTTTTCATTGATGGTATAACCCTTTAGGGATCCCGGCTTTATATAGAAGTTCCTTGATGCCATACCTGCATGGGTTTACCTACAGTATTGGCCATTGAAACAAATCTATAGGCCACCTGATTGGTACATGCCTTCCCTACCCCATCTCCCTACTGGTTATAGTTTACAGTTCACAGAATATATTTTACTTTTTTCATATTTCCCTTTATTGAAAGATAGTCTCATTCAGTCCTGAGATGTGGTGGTTATACTTTCCACGGATGGTTAGGAAGGCACAACAAATTTATTCTAATCTTCTCTGAATGGTAAATGTTGGTATGGATTGTTAACCAGTAAATTCATTGGTTGGTAGGTTTTCGGTTTTATTTGGAATAATTTTTTTTTTTTTTTTTTTTTTTTTTGTGGTACGGGGGCCTCTCACTGTTGTGGCCTCTCCCGTTGTGGAGCACAGGCTCCGGACGTGCAGGCTCAGCAGCCATGGCTCACGGGCCCAGCCGCTCCACGGCATGTGGGATCTTCCCAGACCGGGGCACGGACTCGTGTCCCCGGCATCGGCAGGCGGACTCTCAACCACTGCGCCGCCAGGGAAGCCCTGGAATAATTTGATTACAAAATGTCAAGTGTAGTTTTGGTAAATTTTAAAGTATTTCTACAGAGGGTTTTTTTTTTGCCTTATTCTATAACCAAAATACTATTTCTAAATAAATTTATCAACAGGGTATTTTTGGTTTGATTTTTGTCCTATTAATTGTATTATTTGTTAGGTACCTTTATGAATGTAGTATAAGGTGGAAATGGGAAGAATACATGATTTATGAGTTTTATAAGAATAGTAGGTGAATTATGAGTAGTTTTAAAATGCTATAAATTATTTAAGTACAAAGTAAAACTCATCAGTTTTTCTAAAATGATATCTTAATAATAAAAAGTTAACATATTACTTGACTCCTAAAGCATTTTGAATTTGTCACTTATTGTTAAAGTATGTGATGTCAAAAAAATAATCTGTAAGTACTTCCACTTTGGAAAGTACTTATGAAAGAATACAAAACAATAGGTATATATAAAGATGTTGTCAGAATAATTAAGTTGTGTATACCATAGACAAGTGCTACTTTAGGGAACAATACTATGTTAAGTAAGGCTGCTCTGAATATAAGTAATGGGATAATTTGTCATCTTAGTTATAAGTGAATGCTTATGTCAGTAGAGAGAGTTAAAATTTTTTTCCCTCTGTTCTTAGTGGGAATTACTACACTGTGATGTGAGTTTAGGCTCTTTTTCTTGACTGATTTTAATGGCATCACCTACCCAAATGTATATTGGCTTTACTTTGGTTAACCTTACATGTTTAAAGCTTCTAGGAAACTAAGAAAAAAAGTTTTTTTGTTTGTTTTTAATTAAACAAGAGGCTGTTACTTTAACCAGCATTGCAGTGAGGGTAACTGAAAAGAAAGCTGAAGTTATAGCATAGTAATTAATGAAAACAGAGTATTTTACTAGATAAAAATTTACTCTGGGGGCTTCCCTGGTGGTGCAGTGGTTGAGAGTCTGCCTGCTGATGCAGGGGACATGGGTTCGTGCCCCGGTCTGGGAATATCCCATATGCCGTGGAGCGGCTGGGCCCGTGAGCCATGGCCGCTGAGCCTGCGTGTCCGGAGCCTGTGCTCCGCAATGGGAGAGGCCACAACAGTGAGTGGCCCGCATACTGCAAAAAAAAAAAAAAAAAAATTTACTCTGAAGTATACCCTAAGGATATTGATCTCACCATTATGTAGAAATTTTAAAAAGAGACAAAAACTTCCAATTAACATACTCCAAGTGACCACTTACTCAACTTCTAATAATGTTGCAGATAATTTGAAGTATTTCTGGCTCAGTGCTTGGTACTGTGACTCTTCCCTGATATTTTGATAATAATATGATTTAAAACAAAGGAACCATCTGGTTAACTTAACTTTAATCATTTAATTTGAACACTGTACATTAACATTTGAAAAAAAATCTGAAATACTGCAGAATATTTTTTAGCTCTTGAAACTGTAGTTTAAAGTCTTAGGCACTGTCATTGCATTTTATAAATTTTAGAGTATCTATTGAGCCAAGGAGTACCTCCAAATATTGCGTTGACTTTGTAGCTTATAGGAGCACAGTTTTGGTTCCACAGATATGCAGTAACGCTTCTCAGCCAATGATGCATCAGGTATTTTTCCTTATCTTTGCAGAACTTACTTCTAGCAGGGTGATACAGACAATAAATAATAAACAGAATAGGTATGTTTATATATGATGTGTTAGAAGATAGTAGTTTTTAGTAAAATAGAGCAAGGGAAGGGGATTAAGAATACTGTGAGGGTGGGAGGTAGTCACAAAATAGGGAGGCCAGAGTAAGCCTCAGTGAGACGATGAATTTTGGTCAGAGTTGAATGAAGTGAAGGAGTTTGCTATGTGGATATCTGGGAGAAGAGATCCCAGAAAGTAGGAACAGCTATCGTAAAGGCACGAATATGCAGGCATGTTCAAGGAACAGTAAGGAGTCTGGGAATGCTTTGTTAATGTTTATTCTTTCTATAGAGAGAATAAGCATTAACAAATGAGTGAAGTAACAAATGAAGTTAGAGGAGTAACAAGCAGCAAGATCATCAGATTTCTGCCGAGTGTTTGTATTTTACTTTGGGTGAAATGGAGAGACACTGCAAGATTTTGAGTAGAGCAATGACATAATTTTTAAATGAATCGTTTTGGTTGCTGTGTTGAAAATAAACTCTAGGGAGGAACGAACAGAAGCAAGGAGGCCAGTTAGGAAGTTGTTACAGTAATCTGGGCAATGATGGTGGCTTAGACCAGGATGGTAGTATTGGAGATGATGATAATCAGTCAGTTTGTTTTGTATGTTTTTAAAGTAGAACAAATAGTATTTGCTGAGGGTTTGGAGGTAGTGTCTGAGAAAAAATGAGGAGTCAAGGATGATTCCAGGGTTTTTGGCATGAGCCACTGGAATGGTGAAGTTGCCATCAACTGACGTGTAGAAGACTCTGAAGCAGGTTTGAGATGAAGGTGATTCGAAGGTCAGGAGTTCAGTTTGGACATGTTATATGTGAGATATCCATTAGACATTAAAGTGAAAATGTCAATTAGGCAGTTGGCTGTATGGATCTGGAACTCTAGAGAGAGATCTGGGCTGGAGATGTAAATTTGGGACTTCTTGGGATATGGATGGCATTTAAAGCCATGAGATTGGATCAGATCACTAAGGAAATGGGTGTAGATAGAAAGGAGAAAAGGATTGAGCCCAATGATAAGAGGTAGGGGGGAAGAAGGAAATAAGCAAGGAAGAGTACAGTGAACTAGAAGCTAAGTGATGAAAGATTATTATACAGAAGAGTAATCAACGGTGCCAAGTGCTGCTCTGCTGATGGGTCGAGTAAAATAATTACTAACGATGGACCATTAAGTTTAGTACTGTGCAGATCTTTGGTGATCTTGACAAAGACAGTTTTTGGTTTTTTAAATAAATTTATTTATTTTATTTTATTTATCTTTGGCTGCATTGGGTCTTCATTGCCCCACGCAGGCTTTCTCTAGTTGCGGCGAGTGGGGGCTACTCTTCGTTGCAGTGCGTGGGCTTCTCATTGCGGGGGCTTCTCTTGTTGGGGAGCACGGGCTCTAGATGTGTGGGCTTCAGTAGTTGTGGCACACGGGCTCAGTAGCTGTGGCTCGCGGGCTCTAGAGCGCAGGCTCAGTAGTTGTGGCGCATGGGCTTAGTTGCTCCGTGGCATGTGGGCTCTTCCCAGACCAGGGATCGAACCTGTGTCCCCTGCATTGGCAGGCGGATTCTTAACCACTGCACCACCAGGGAAGTCCCGACAAGAACAGTTTTCGTGTAGTGTTGGGGTTAAAAGCCCGACTTAGATTTAAGAGGGAGTTAGAGGAGTGGAATCTGGCACGATGGGCAAAGTCAGTTCTTTCAAGGAAATTTGTTTGTGAAGGGGAGCAAAGAAGTTAGTGGCAGGAAATATAGGATGTTTTTAAACCTGGGTTTTCACAGAAGCAGACCATGAAACAAGGATTCAAGTGAATCTCACTTGGAAAATGCAGGTAACAGTCTTAGGGGAGATGAGAAGTAATGCAGGTGTGAGAAGGCAGCCATTAAAGGGTCTGTTAATAAAGCATTTACCACAGTGGTGATGGAACTTAATTACCCAGGCATTACATCAACACATAGTATTTGAGTCCTGTGGGCTGTCTCTCCAAAGTCAGTCCATTCTTTAGTTGAAGATTTGTTTCCTTGAGTGTGGCTTGATTTATATGAAAATGTGTGTAGATATATAACAACAGAATACTAGAGAAAATAGCTTCTGTGGAGCACATGTAAATAGGTCTGGCAGAGAAATTTTTTATCAGGCACCCTAGCGTACAGCTTCTAAAAGTGTATGGTTATTAAGTGGTTGGGAGTGACAGTAACCTGTAAGCTTCATGGAAAAAATTATTGGAAATGATCAGGAAAATTATCAGGGGAATGTATAATGAGGAGATAAGTTTGCGGTAAAGGCTCTATAAACTTGTTTAAGTAACAAAGTGGAGGTGGCCTTTATAATTGTGTAATGATGAAAGACTCTCAGTGTTCCACAGCTATACTTTCTGCCTTTTTCATTTTCTGGAAGTGGTTTAATTATCCTCTAAATTCCTGTAACTCTTTGTTTATAAATGAATATGACACATACACTGCTTTTTATAGGTATTGTTTTTGTACTTGCATTTTTTCCCCAAGAAGTTTAGAGAGGAATCCTGCTGTATCCTCTTTGTATGTCTACTTCTAGTAAAGTGCTTGATAAATATTTGTGGGTGAATGAATAGGGTTTTCAGCAGTATTCTTTAAAAGTGAATCTATATATTTCCTGAATGTTTTAAAAGTATATTAGCCAAATTATTTAAATTGTGTACTGTGCATATTATTCTTTTTCTAGTGGTGATGTGATTCATATGGTACTGTGTTTGATAGTCTTCATTTGTCTCTCCAGATCTACCCTTCACTATTCCATTCTGCTCCCATGCCCTGCAGCTTTCAGTTGTGGTCAGCTGGTAGGAGGCACCATCAGTAGATCAGAAGGTGGGAGATGAGTGAGGTTAAGGTATTTTATTCCTCCAACTCTCTCCCTGCTGGATTTTCTTGGGTTCATTGGGTTGTCCTACTGAAGGCTAAACTTTCTGGTGTTCTTCCCCATACACCTACTCTCTAGAGTTCTAGAAAACAACCCCTCCTCTTGCTTATTTCATGCCGCAGGATAGTAAAGGCTTTCTGCTCTGATAGTCCCGGGATATTATCCTAGCTATACTTTTGTAAACAGACTTTTTATTAGACTCTTTACAGTTATTCGTTTTGAGCATGTCTGATTGCACCTACTATTAGTTCTCGGAGATTCAAATATAACTTTTAACCTAAATGGTCCTTCATGCGTACTTAGGTATTAGGATCCTGGAGGTTGGGAGAAAGAGGTGTTTTGTGAGAGAACTTCACACTTGTTTTTTTTTAATAAATAAGGTCTAACCTTTATTTAATTAATTAATTTATTTTTGGCCTCCCCGTGTGGCATGTGGGATCTTAGTTCGCAGACCAGGGAACGAGCCCATGGCCCCTACAGTGGAAGCACGGAGTCTTAACCATTGGACTGCCAGGGAAGTCCCGCACAGTTTGTTAATGGAGAAAAATGTCAGAAGAAATACAAATTTTTGGAGTGGCATGGAGCTAGGTCCTTTAGTTCATTTCTAGTACTACTATTCTTGAATTTTTAAATTTTAATGTGGTCATCTGTAGCATTTTATATTATTTAAGATTGATATATTTGCTTAACATTTTTCAAGAGCATTAGCTATTCTAACTTTTTAAAATAAGCAGCACTTATTTGTCTATGTATTGCTTTCTAATTATTAAAGAAAAACCATTTGTTGATTATTCTTAAGTTTTTTTAAATAATTATGTTTACTCTAACTCAGCTTTATTTGGTTATTATGTCATCAACATAGAACTAATCATGTCTTACTAGCAAAGTCACCCCCAAAAGTATATCTGATGAGAGAATATTTATCTTAAAAAGATAACCATTTGTTGTGTTCCTTGAAGTTTTCTCTTTATAATAATTCATGTTCATAAAAAACTTTATTTAAAAAGAAGTTTTCTGCCTCTCCATTAGTCTGAAATCCAGAATTTCTGGATTTTTTTTTAAAAAGATAGCTTTATCACCTATACATGTATGCTTGTATGGCATATTGTTTTGTTTACTTGTTTTTGAATTTTATGAAGAGGAAATAATATTTTAGGCAGTTTTCTGAGGCTTTCATTTATTTCCTTCATCGCTATATAACCAAGATTAATTCATGTTGTTATGTATTCCTACAGTTAACTTTTTTGCATTACCGTATTTCATTGTCTGACTCTACCATAATTTGCCTATCCATTCTCCTATTTATGAGCTTCTGAGTTGGATACCTGCTGAAATTCACCCACAGCAGCAATTTTGAGACATCTTGATAAAAATACTATATTTTAAAAGATAAAGAAAAAAAATTCCTAGGCTCTTCAGGTAGAAAGATGAAATATCTTACAAGAAGGGCAAGAGATTATATCAGATTTCTCAAAAGCAACCTACAACTCATGGCAACTAGGAGCAAATTTTTCAAGAAACTCACGGAAAGAAAATATAGGCTAAGGGTTTTTTTTTTTTTTTTTTTTTTGCGGTACACGGACCTCTCACTGTTGTGGCCTCTCCTGTTGCGGAGCACAGGCTCCGGATGCACAGGCCCAGTGGCCCGTGCGTGGCATGTGGGATCTTTCCGGACCAGGGCACGAACCCATGTCCCCCGCATCGGCAGGCGGACTCTCAACCACTGCGCCACCAGGGAAGCCCGGGCTAAGGGTTTTTGTATCTTGGCAAACAGTCCTTCATGTGTCAAGGCTATAGAAAATATGTGCCCTATTTCTTTTACAGTAGAAATGTGCAGACTTTTTGTAAAGATCTAGATAGTAAATATAATTTAGGCTTTGTAGGCCATACAGTGTGTGTTGTCACCACTCAAATCTGTCGTTGAAGCTCTCCACAAGCAGCTGTAAAAAATGCATGAATGAATGAGTGGACGTTGCTCCAATAAAACTTGATTTACAGAAACACTTGAGCCGGATTTGGCCTGTGGGCTGCAATTTACCAACATCTCTCCTAGAGAATAAGCTCCATTTAATGAAGAGGTGAATGGGAACACTTCAGGTAAAAGACTGATGGAGAACATTTCATGTATTGAATTTCAGAGCTAAGACTGAAACAAGGGTGGTGGGGATGTCAGTAGATAACTGGTATGCAAATGTTTTATGTTCTGTCCAAGTAGAAGTAATGCAACTAAAAATGGGAAGAGAAGGAAGAGAGAAAGAGGAAAGCAGAAAAAGCACAGGGATTGTTGGATAGATAATAGGTAGGAATCAAAGGATGCCATTTAATTCTTGGTATACCTAAGGGTCTGTTGGACCCAGTTTTAGTTTCTTCGTTTCTTTTTTGAGCAGGCCTAACTATATCTACGAAGACTGTTGTTTCATAAATTTCATTCTTTCTTAGAAGTCTTCCAAAGAACAAAGAGAACATTTACTTATTTAAAAAATACGGAATAAAATATTCTATATATGTAATTACCAAGATGGATCTGTTGGAACCTTTTACAAATCTAAGATACATGATGGGATCTTCGTGTTCTTATTTTTCCTATATTTTGAAACATTTTGTTATTTTATCATTCTAGGAATTCATTGCACATCAGTTGTTCCCAACTATGCTAAAATATTAAATTACTAAGAAAATAAGCTGTTTAGAAGGATGATGCCACAGTGAAATATATTGTCTATATTGTCATCTTTCAGTTTTCTTATTGCAGTGCCCAAATTATTTTATCAGATTTAAAGAAGGCATGAGAGAAGACTGGAGGCATCATCATAGTAGCCCGTTTTTAGCTTTTATTGAACACAATTGAGAATTAAAAATTTTTCATTTATTCCTATAATGATGATAGTGGAATTGATCATTTACATTAAATCTCAGATGATGACTCTTCATAAGATGATATCCTAAATAATTTTTTCAAGCTCAAGAATCAATGAGTGAACAATATATTTTTATCTTTTAGTGTATTTATGCCCCAACATTTATTTGACACAAAGAGGTTTGCTATGTTTAAATTCTTACGGAAATTTGCAAAACGTAGTTTTTCACTATCGTCTTAGTCTTCTATAAATTATTTATAACATGACTTGATAACATAAAACAAATAAAAGGAACAATTGAACCAAGATAGTGAATGTTGATTACTATTGTTCCTGGTACACCTAGTATTAAAACTGACATACAGATGTTAAAAATTAAGTAGGAAAGAAGAGAATTAAGGGCACTGTGAAAGGTATAAACATCAAGGAAACCACTAGAACAAAAATATAAACTTTCTTAAATACCAAAAAGAAAACATCAAATAGAAAAAAAAAAAACCTCAGAAAAACATCGTAATTCACACAGTAATTATAAAATAATATGACAGAGTTGAGATCCAACATATATATTGTCAATAAACATGAATGAGATTAAGTTGCCTGTTTAAAGAAAACGTTTTCAAATTGGTGCATAAAGCAAAATCCAACTCTGTGTTTCAAATAGAAGACACATCTGAAACACGCTGATTCAGAAAGGCTAAAATGAAGGGATGAAGGAAGATTTACTAGGAAAATGGATACAATGAGAAAGCAGGTGTTGTGATCCTTATACCAGAGAAAGTAGAATTCAGGCCACCAAGACATTATATGAGATAAGAACACCTTATAATATAAAAAAACCCCACAATTCACCATAAAGATATAATATGTAATAGAATATCAATGCACCAAGTAACCCAGCAACCACCTATGTAAATAACGGAAATTATAGCTGATGCAAAGAGAAGTAGATAGCAGCACTGTCAGTAGAAAACAGGTCAAGCATTACTCTCAGTACTTGACAGGACAAAAGAATATATATATATCAAACAATACAGCTTGATTGTAGGCAATGTTATCTTCTCAAGTGCACACAGAAAACTCACAAAAAGTAAGTTGATCATATGTTAGGGTAAAAAGAAAACATCGGTAGTTTCCAGAAGGCGGAAATATTAAAATTAAATACCTGAATATTAAATAAAGCCTTTTTGTTGGGTGAAAAGGGAAGTAAATACTAGCTTAAATTACAAAACTGCCGGCAAATAATAACAGTAAAAACACCTATAAGAATCTATGAGATACTTTTAAAGCAGTTATCAGAGGAGTATTTTTAGCTTAATATTAAACAACTATATTAATATGATGAAACTAAATGAACCACATCCCCAACTCAAAAAGCAAGAAAAAGAACAACAAACTAAACAAAAAAAGTGCCAGAAAGGAAATAATAAAAATAAAAGCTGAAATTAATGATGTAAGAACAGAAAAAACAATAGATCAATTTATAGCTTACAACTTTTTAAAAAAATAATAAACAAAATAGGGGCTTCCCTGGTGGCACAGTGGTTGAGAGTCCACCTGCCGATGCAGTGGACACGGGTTCGTGCCCCGGTCTGGGAAGATCCCATATGCCGCGGAGCGGCTGGGCCTGTGAGCCATGGCCGCTGAGCCTGCGCGTCTGGAGCCTGTGCTCTGCAATGGGAGAGGCCACAACAGTGAGAGGCCCGCGTACTGCAAAAAAAAGATAAATAAATAAAATAGATAAGCCATTAGCTCATTTAATCAAGAAACAAGGGAGAAACCACAAATATACAAAGTAAGAAATGACAATGAGGAAATAATATTGATAGGAAATTTTAAAAACATACGAGACTGCTTTGTATATCTATACAAATAAATTTGAAAACTTTGAAGAAATGGATGATTTCTTAGAAAATAACAATTTCCCAAAATTGAACCCAGTAGAGATAGAAAGTTTATATAGAGTAATTTCCATAGGAAAAAATAGAGAAAGCACCAAGCTTAGGTGATATTACAGGATAATTTTAGCAAACTTAGTAACAAGATAGTCCCAATTTTCCTAAACTGTTTTAGAGAATAAAAAGGGAAGGAAAACTCACAAATTTCTTTTAGAAAGCAAGTATAACATTTCTACTTAAACCTCGTACATTTAGCACAGAAATAGAAAATTACATGTAAACATGTAAGAATAGGAAAAGATTACAAAGGAAGAGCTATGAGGGGACTTGTCCTACTATTTATTAAAGCATACTGCAAAGTCTCCATAATTAGAACAGTGTGACAGTGTGATAATGTGGCATGCATGTACAGAAGGACAATAGTATAGAATAAAAGTCCAGAAACACAGTCAACTAGATAAGGAAGTCTGTGATGGGCAGAGTATAGAAGCAGTGGCTTCTCTCTGCTCTGTGATATCTGGGACCTCATCTGGGTAGACCTGAACAGCTGGGGTGATTTGAATGGGGGGGGGGCTGGAATCATCTGCAGGCTTTTCACTCATATATATTGTGTCTCAATTGTGATGGCTGAAGGCTAATCTCAACTGGGACAGTTTTTAGGTAACTTACACGGTCTGCATGCAGTTTGGACTTCTCAGCACGCCAGCTGAGTTTTAGAAGTGTGTCCTAAGAAGGAACATCAGAAGAACAAGGATTACACAAAAACCAGGCAGAAGCTGCATAGCTTTTATGACCTAGCCTTAGAAGTCACAGAGCACACGTCTGTACTCTCTTGATTGAAGCAGTCACAAACCCTTTGATTCAAAGGGAGGGTTCATAGATCCCACATCAGTGGTAAGAGTTTAAGAGAATTTGGGCTATGTTTTAAAACTGTTTAAGTATCTAACAGAGATACATATCAGTTCTATTCCAAGGAATTTATCCTGCAGATACAGCTCCAGAAACACAAAAATACATTTTTTTTTTGTATGCACAAGGTTATTTATTGTAACATTATTTGAAAACTACTTCAATGCTAAATGTAAGAGAGCGGTGGATAAACTGTTACACCCACATTAGTGGTCATGCATTTGTAGAAAATAATGATGAACTGTGAAATTAAATGGAGTGATTTACATGATATGTTGTGATCAAGTATATAGTATATATAATGTACTACTTTTTGTACATTAGCGAAGTAAGGGAAATTAGAAAATATACTTACGCCTGCTTATATGAGCAAAAAACATCAGAAGGATGAACCAGACAGCAGTGATGTTGATTACTTACAAGGGGCAGTGGAGAATGGTGTGGAAAGGATAGGAAATGAAAAATGAAAATATGTCCCCTGAGTTTGTCTTTTTTAAAAATAGTTTGGACTTTCAGAAGCATATTGCCTTTAGAAACATATATTATCTATATATAAAAATTAAATCAACAAGGAAAGGAAGAAAAGAAAGCTCTAGAGTAATGCAGACTGAAACTAATGAACCCAACTGTGTTTCAAATGAATAATACAGTCATGCTGAAAGGGGGAGAAAAGAACTAATCCAAGTGAGTTTTTAACACGGTGTTTGCCTTTAGTGTACATGTGGTTGTGGGGAAGAACTGCCAACAAGTCTTTTAGGTTTGTATTTTGAAGGTTTTGGTGAAACAATTCTGAAATTACTTTAGATGTATGGTTAGACTGAAAGAATGAGTAATGTGTTGATACTTTTGGGAACTAGCGTTCCCAATGTGGAAGACAGGAGATACAAATACGAAATGGAGAAGGCCAGGGAGAGTCCTGCCTGGATGGATTGGAATTGGAGGTATCAGCATGAGCTTATGATTAGAAGGTAGATGGTTACAGATACTTGTTGATTCTTCAGAAAGGTTTAGGAGCGAAGATACTGCAGTAGTAGTGAACCTGTTGATTCCACATATTCCCAGATATAGTTTTTAATAAAATTCCTATGAAAAGAAACAGGGCTCCTTGGAGAAATGGCTGATTTTAGGGCTGTGGTAGGGAAAAATAAAGATGAGCTTGGTACATCTTTTATGTTAAATATGGAAATGCTCAAGGAAATTCTGGGTTATGTCAAAAGAACATAAGGGTCAGCTTGAAGGGGGTTCCATTGTACAGTCTGGGATAATTTGAGCATCAGAATAGGAAAGCAATAAACTACAAACCACTGAAAAAATAGGAATCCATAAGCTTACACAGACTGATAGGCACAAATAGAGGAGAAGCCTCTTTCCTACACAGAATGCTAACTGGCATTGCTGGAGTTGAAAAATAATCATTTTGCAACAATCATAGTAAAAATTGATTTAGAAAAGAATCAACAATGGATGCTAAATCTGTGGGGTTGGGAATGAATTTTTGATGAGATGTGCATGATATTTAAGTGTCTTTCCCATAGATTGTTTATAGAGTTCAGGGGAAAAATAGTAACTATGTAGTGTAAAAATCGGTTAGAACCTTGTCCAGGTGATCAAAATTAATATTAAAAACCATGGGAAACTGGACATTGTGTGCCTCCGGATATGGTACCTGCTAAAGGAAACATCACTTAGAGCAGAGTTCTGTAAACTTTTTCTGTAAAGACTTACGAAGTAAATATTTTAGGCTTTGTAGATCATACAGTCTCTGATTTATTCAGTTCTTCCATTGAAGTTTGAAAGCAGGCCATGGATGATGTGTAAATGAATGGACATGCCAGTGTGCCGGTACATCTTTGTTTACGAAATGAGCGGCTGACTAGATTTGGCCCAAGGAACAGGTTACTGACCTCTGGCTTACAGTATTCTAACTGGGAGTGTGTGCTTGAATCTAATCATGAAGCATGTCATATAAACTTCAAGTGAGGAACATTTTATTTAATAAGGGGGAGAGGTTTATTTTTCAAGAATGTCAATGTCATGAGAGAGGAAGAAAGGCTGAAAAATTGTTCCAGATTAAAGAAGGCTAGAGAAACCTGACAGCTGAATGTGGTAAGTGATACAAGACTGGATTCTACACTGGACTCAATTCAGTTCACAAAATGAAATATATATGTGTATTAAACAGTGTGTAAATGTTAAACTAAAACAAAATCCTTGTTCTTAAGATATACACCAAAATATTTAGGGGTAATAGAAATAATCATTTCTAGTGTGTGTGTGTGTGTGTGTGTGGTGTGTTCACACGTGCATGTATACGTGTGAAAGAAAAAGAGATGTAGAGAGGGAAATAAACTAATGCTAAAACAAACGGGACAAAATGTTAACAATTAGTGAATCAGAGTAATGGGTATATGGGAATCCTTTGACTATTCTTGCAACCTGTTTGTATCTTTGAAATTATACCTAAAAGTGCTAAAATAGATTAGAGGAAAGAGATGTGTGTTTTCTCATATTTGGTTATATAGGATATATATTTCAATAAGAATTCTTGTGAACTTAAGCTGGCAGTAAAGGAAATGTCAGTTTGTCCTTTTTGCTGTACTTAGAATTATAGGATTTTTAGGGAATCTATAAATCTCAGAGGGGAATTTATGTGCATGGTTTTACTAACTTGGGCCATAAAGCTCTTCTGGGTTAGTCCTGAGGGAAATTTGTTTCACTTTAGGTTAACAATACTTATAAACTTTCTAAGAATCTCAATGTGAATCTCAATGTTAGTATAATATTAATGTTTCACTGTACTATTTTTCATGCCTTTAGGATTTGGGAGGTATAGTTGGGAAGCCATTATTAATGTCATTTTATGTTAACTTTTTTCTTTTGATTTAAAAAACCATTAGATATTGTATTTTTAGGAAGGTAATTTTTTTCTCTGTTAAGTGTGGTGATACTATATGGCTTTCTCTTCTCTTCAGTTCTTAACATCACATGTTTTTTCAAAATTCTGTGGTGAATTTCAAGTGTAAATTGGACATTGCTTTCAACCTACTGGTTATCTGGAAATATAGATCTACAGAACACAATGTTAGATGGTGGGAATTAGGAATTTTTAATACGTGAAATCTCCCCTTTAAAAATGATTCAATCATAGGAATCAGAACACAAACTTTAACTGTGCTTAAATTAGGTTTGGCATTTGTTGTGTAGTTTCATTTGTGAAGAACTTTCAGAACTAATTAGGTAAAGTGAAACAGTTGCAAAGTAATAAGTAAAATATTTTAATAAATTCCTAGGTTTGTGTGACAGAGGCCACTGTTAATATGGTATACATTTTTACATTTACTAAATGTTTCCAAAAATACCACAATAAAAATACTTTAGTTTTGGTAAGTGGAATTAAACCATTTGCTTTTAAAACTTTATAAGCTATGTAAATATTATACATATATTTGAAAATATGCATTGGTTATATTGAAAAATTTTAGTAGATGTGCATTCAGGATTCAGAAAATTCTGGTTTTCTGTCTGTGCTCAACATTCTTTCATTGATGGAAGTGTCAGTCCCTTAAAAGGTAGCCATCCGATTATTTTACATATTTAAAATTTTTATTTATGTTTAGAAGAAATATGCATTTCTTGTAATTTGTACTTGGTTTTTCATGACTATATAGAACTGTACATGTGCAATTTAATCACTCTTCCACATATTGACCCTAAAATATTTTGAGATATCGTATTTTCAGCTTATCTTCCATTCTTTAGATAAGCATCTTAGTTCCTTCAGTCTTCACATAACAAGCTTTCCACTCACATCTTTTTAACAAGATGTTAATGATTTACCTTAACACAGATGTTAATGATTTAAAGAATATTTTCTAATAATAATAACAGGCCTTACTATGTGCTAGGTGGTGGTGTAAGCATTTCACAAGTATTAACTCATTTAGTCCTCAGCGTGAACATGCAAATTTGTGCTCTTTTTACCCCATTTTACAGATAAGGGAACTGAGGCACAGATGTCTCACACAACTGGCCAGTGATCACACAGCTAGTAAATGGCAAGATAAGGATTATGTAAATATAAGATACACATTATCTTAGTTGACCCTTAGTCATCTTTATCACACTCCTGTCACAGGACAGACTGCTGTACTGTGATGATCTATTCAAACTTATCAGAGCCTAACAGAGCAGGAGCTAATGTGAAACCATTGCTTTCCCTTGTTCTGGGCATCTTTTATTAATATTTTTATTGCAACCTAAATTTATACTTTATACTAATATTATTATTTTGACTTATAGTTAGCCTACAGACAACAAAACTTCTTACTTAGTTCATTGGTTTTTGTTGTTTATATAACTGTTGGGGAGTAAGGTATACTTTATCCTGTACTTGTCAATTTAATGTTGTAATCTCAGTGAAGGGCTTGACATACATTGTTAAAATAGTTTCAGCTCATCATTACTTTTGATTCATAATTCTGGTATCTAAAGATTTAATTAACTCCTCCTTTTATTAGGTCAATGGTTGTTTAATAAGTACAACTTCTATGCCTTCATCCTAGGAATTGACAAAAAATGTTGAAGAGCAAACTACTGGCAATACAAAAAATAAGGATGAGAATGTATAGGTTAAAAGAGATTCAATAGACACATCAGGCAACTTCAATGTGTGGATCTCATTTAGATCCTGATTCCAACAAACTTCCAAAAAAAAAATAAAGAAGAAGCTTATAAGATAATTAGAAATCTGAACACTAATTGGATACTTGCTGATATTAAAAATTATTAACTTTTTTTTTTGGAGAATCACAATGCAAACCTCTAGGGGTTTTGGAGTAAAGCCATAATCTCTTCTACAGATAACTTTTTGAGAAACAGTTTCTGTTTTGCTAGCCAGTATAATTCTTCCCACTGTCTGGAAGACTTTCAGTTGTTACTGCTTTTCCTAGAAATGCTTGGCGTAGTCATCTGGAGTTCTCTTTGTGGCAGGATTTTAAAATTACAGATTCAATTTATCTGATAGTTCTAAGACTACTCAAGTTTTTTCTCTCTTGAAAGATTTGGTAACTTGATTTTATTTTCAGAATTTGTTCATTTTATCTAAATTTTCCAATGTATTGATCTAAAGTTCTTCATAATATGCTTTTAGTGAAGTTTAAAATATTTTATAGCCCTATCCCCTTTTATATTCCTAATATTGGCTGCCTGGGTCTTCTTACTTTTTGTCTTGATCAGATTCTCCACAAGATTGTAAATCTTAATACTTTTCAAAGTACCAACTTTTGAGGTTATTGATTTTCTTAATATATTCATTGTCTATTTTATTCTTATTTTTATTATGACCTCATTTTAATATATTTTAATTTGTTATGTTTTTTTCCCTTTTATATTGATGCTTAATTCATTATCTTTCAGGTTTTCTTCATTGAATTTTTAAAAATATATACATTTAAAGCTGTAACATAAACAATGTAAACATGGCTATAGTTATATCCTACATGATTTGGTATGTAGTATTTTAATTGTTATTTAGCTCAAAATGTGTTTAAGATTCCATATTAATTTCTTCTTTCACTAATGGGTTATTTAGAAGTGCAGTTTAAAATGTTCAAACATGGAGTTTTCTAGTTATTTATTTTTATTATTAATATCTAGGTTATTGTATTATGGTCACAGAACATATCCTATAGGCTTCCTCCCTCAAAATTATTATGAAATATTTCAAAAATACATAAAAGTTGAGATTGTGCAGTGAATTCTCATAGGCATACTACTTACCTTCTACAATTAATCTTTTGCTTTTTCACTTACCAGTGTATGTATCCATTTCTCTATCCATCTATCTATTTTTTTGGTGCATTTTAAAGACTGTTGCAAACATTAGTACACTTCTAAACATAATAGCATGCCTGTTGTTAACTAGAGTTCTGTACTCATGTTTTTAATGTAAAAGTTACATACGGTGAAATGCACAAATTTTGTGTACAATTCAGTGAGTTTTGACAAAACATACATCTGTAACCCAAATTCATATCAAGATATAGGACACTGACCATTACTTGAGAAAGTTCTCTCCTGATCCTTCCCAGTTGATACCTGCCCTGCTTCCTGATTTTTTTTCATCATCAAATAGTTTTGCCTGTTCTGGAATTTCATGTAAAGGGAATCACACATCATGCACCCTTTTTAAAATAAGGCTTCTTTCACTCACCATGATGCTTTTGAAATTTATACATGTTGTGTTTATTAGTAATTTGTTCCTTTTTGTTGAGTGCTTTTTCAGTGTATGAATACATTGCAGTTTCTTTGTTCATTTTCTCATTGATGAACACCTGGGCTGTTTCCAATTTTGGGCTGTTATGAATAAAATTTCAGTGACCATTCTTGTACAAGTCAACTAGTAGACATGTTTTTATTTCTCTTGTCTAAATACCTAAGGATGTTGGTTGGGTCAGGAGGAAGATATATCTTTAATTTTTTAAGAAAGTGCCAGACCTTTTTTCCAAAATGACCTAATACATTTGTTTATTAAGTGTAGTTAATTACTAGTGTTGTTCAAATCTTTTAGATCTTTACTGATATTTTGACTGTTCTGTCAATTGCTGGAAAGGGTACATTAAGGTTTCCATGATGATGTTGATTTTGTAAATTTTTCCTTACAATTTTTTCAATTTTTGCTTTATATATTTTGAAGCTTTATTACTCTCTTGGAATATTGATCTTTTAAAATTCATATGTAGTGATCTTTACCTTTAGTAATCTTTTTGCTGCTTGTCCCATAAAGACTGTTATTGTATTCTGATATATTGTGGTCATCCCGCAGAAGGGAATCCCCAATATTTGCTTTGGATGTTGAGGCCGATGGTGCCAAGAGAGTATGAAACACGAATACCAAGAGAGTATGAAAGACTTATTATTCACAGAATGAGGCTTTCTGACGTGTGCAGGGCAGGCTCCCAAGCAGGTCTGAAAATGGCTTGAGAGAGCAGGGAAAGGAGATTGGCTTGGTTATGTAATTTTACAGTGTGGGTAAAGTAAGGGAAACATTCATGCAAGCTGGGTCTTGCTTGGCTTAAATTTCCCCTTGGCACCATAGCGGGGAGTAATAAAACAGTTGGTGCTTTATTTATAGTGATCCCAAGGTATCCTTACCAGTCTTAATAAAAATCTTTATTATCTTTATTTATTATATTATTATATATTTATATTAATATATATAATATATAAATATATTAATATAATATATACTAATATTTATTATATTATAATATATATTATTTATTATTATAAATCTAACTTAATAAAAATCCTTAGCAATTAACTTAATAAAAATCTTAATAAATTAACAATTATTTAACAATTAATAAAATTAACAATTAACAATAAAAATCTTTTCTCCTGTATTGCACACTTCCAGTGATCAGTCATTCACATGAATAGTAATACTGTCTTGGAATAATGTGTTAGCATTAAAACATCAGAGCGCAACTAGATAAGCTTTAACAAAGCGATATAGTTGTGTAAGTGCTACCTCAGTTAAGATATAGAACATTTCTATTTCTCCAGAAAGTTTACTCATGACCCTGTGCCGTCAATCTCTCATGATCCTCTAGCTCTAGGTAACCACTGATTCGTTTTCTGTCAATATAGTTTTGCCTCATTTCAAATTTCATATAAATGAAATCATGTGGTATGTGGTCTCATTGTATTAGCATAATAATTTTCAGATTCATCTAAATTTTTGCTCGTGTCAGTAGTTTGCTTCTTTTTAATCTTGAATGGTATTTCATTGTATGAATAAGATATAATTTGTTTATGTGTTCACTAGTTAGTGGACATTTGAGTCCAGTTATTAGGTCTTTTGAATAAAAGCTGTTATGAATATTTGCATACAATTCTTTGTTTGGGCATATGTTTTCTGTTCTCTTGTGTAAGTGCTGTAGAATGGGATTGCTGGGTTATTTGCAGTTATGTGTTTAACTTTATAAGAAACTTCCATACTGTTTACCAAAGTGATACTACCATTTACAACCCACCAGTGGGGTATGAGAGTTCCAGTTACTTCACATCCCCACCAACACTTGGTATTGTTTTCTTTTTAATTTTTGCTATTCTGGAATTGTAGTGATATCTTATGGTTTTTATTTGCATTTCCCTGATGACTAATGATACTGAATATCTTTTTATTTCAGTATTTGCCATTTATTTATCTTCTTTGGTAAAATGTATGTTCATACTTTTTGTCCATTTTGAAAGTTGGGTTGTTTGACTTCTTATTATGGAGCTATAAGAATTTTTAATATATTCTGGATATTAGTCCTTTCTCTGATATATGTTTTGCAAATATTTTTCCCCAGTTGTGGCATACCTTTTCATTTTTACAGTGTCTTTTAAAAGGCTGAGATTTTAAATTTTGTTGAAATACAATTTATCAACGTGTTCTACCTAAGAGATCTTTGTCAAGCTCAAGATCGTAAAGGTTTTTCTCTAGGTATTTAGTTTGGGCTCTTCTCAACCTCAGATCTATCACCTATTTGAGTTAAATTTCATATATGGTGTGAAGTAAACTCTGAGTTTTTTTTTTCTTTTTTTTTAACGTGTGCAGCTAAATTTATTGGTCACATATACAAAGGTTGGAATCAGGATAAAAAGAGCAGTGCTAAAAATTAGTATAAAGCAGTGTTTCCTCGCCTTTCCTGTGTCATGATAACAATAGCAAATGATAATAAGGAACATGTAGAAAAAGACATGATTTACAATATAATCAAATTGCTTAACACCAGTGACTTTTTCTCATTTTTCTCATTATCCCTCTTTTTTATTACTCAAGTAATAAATAACAATTACATAAAAGTCTGCAAATTCAAATAAGCAAAAAAAAAAAGAATTACAGTTTTCAATAGCTATGACAAGTATAGAAGAAAGGCAGTGATTTTGTACATTTTTAAAATTGAGCCCCTGCAGTAAATTCACTCATTAATTATAATTAAAAAAAATAATGAATGATGGTATTTATAAGGTGTAGCAGTAAATGGATGGAGCTTCTCACTTGAAAGTGACCAGCCTGGGTGCTTAAGGCCTGAGATTTTTTTTTTTTTTTTTTCCCAAGGCTTTTTTTTTTTTTTTTTTTTTATTTATTTTTTATTTTATTTTTATTTTTTTTTTTACATCTTTATTGGGGTATAATTGCTTTACAATGGTGTGTTAGTTTCTGCTTTATAACAAAGTGAATCAGTCATACATAAACATATGTTCCCATATGTCTTCCCTGTTGCGTCTCCCTCCCTCCCACCCTCCCCATCCCACCCCTCCAGGCTGTCACAAAGCACCGAGCCAATATCCCTGTGCCATGCAGCTGCTTCCCACTAGCTATCTACCTTACTGCGTTTGTTAGTGTGTATATGCCCATGACTCTCTCTCGCCCTGTCACAGCTCACCCTTCCCCCTCCCCATAACCTCAAGTCCGTTCTCTAAGAGGTCTGCGTCTTTATTCCTGCTTTACCCCTAGGTTTTTCATGACATTTTTTTTTCTTAAATTCCATATATATGTGTTAGCATACGGTATTTGTCTCTCTCTTTCTGACTTACTTCACTCTGTATGACAGACTCTAGGTCTATCCACCTCATTACAAATAGCTCAATTTCGTTTCTTTTTATGGCTGAGTAATATTCCATTGTATATATGTGCCACATCTTCTTTATCCATTCATCCGATGACGGGCATTTAGGTTGTTTCCATCTCCGGGCTATTGTAAATAGAGCTGCAATGAACATTTTGGTACATGTCTCTTTTTGAATTATGGTTTTCTCAGGGTATATGCCCAGTAGTGGGATTGCTGGGTCATATGGTAGTTCTATTTGTAGCTTTTTAAGGAACCTCCATACTGTTCTCCACAGTGGCTGTATCAATTTACATTCCCACCAACATTGTAAGAGGGTTCCCTTTTCTCCACACCCTCTCCAGCATTTATTGTTTCTAGATTTTTTGATGATGGCCATTCTGACTGGTGTGAGATGATATCTCATTGTAGTTTTGATTTGCATTTCTCTAATGATTAGTGATGTTGAGCATTCTTTCATGTGTTTGTTGGCAGTCTGTATATCTTCTTTGGAGAAATGTCTATTTAGGTCTTCTGCCCATTTTTGGATTGGGTTGTTTGTTTTCTTGTTATTGAGCTGCATGAGCTGCTTGTAAATTTTGGAGATTAATCCTTTGTCGGTTGCTTCATTTGCAAATATTTTCTCCCATTCTGAGGGTTGTCTTTTGGTCTTGTTTATGGTTTCCTTTGCTGTGCAAAAGCTTTGAAGTTTCATTAGGTCCCATTTGTTTATTTTTGTTTTTATTCCCATTACTCTAGGAGGTGGGTCAGAAAGGATCTTGCTTTGATTTATGTCATAGAGTGTTCTGCCTATGTTTTCCTCTAAGAGTTTGATAGTTTCTGGCCTTACATTTAGGTCTTTAATCCATTTTGAGCTTATTTTTGTGTATGGTGTTAGGGAGTGATCTAATCTCATACTTTTACATGTACCTGTCCAGTTTTCCCAGCACCACTTATTGAAGAGGCTGTCCTTTCTCCATTGTACATTACTGCCACCTTTATCAAAGATAAGGTGTCCATATGTGCATGGGTTTATCTCTGGGCTTTCTATCCTGTTCCATTGATCTATCTTTCTGTTTTTGTGCCAGTACCATACCGTCTTGATGACTGTAGCTTTGTAGTATAGTCTGAAGTCAGGGAGCCTGATTCCTCCAGTTCCTTCTTTCGTTCTCAAGATTGCTTTGGCTATTCGGGGTCTTTTGTGTTTCCATACAAATTGTGAAATTTTTTGTTCTACTTCTGTGGGCCTGAGATTTTTTTTTAAGAAATAAATATACAGTTGTTCTTTGGTTGAAAGAGTTTCCTTTCCCCATTGAATTACCTTGGTACATGTTTTGAAGAGTCAACTGACCATTTATGTATGAGTTGACCTTTGGTCTGTTGATGTATATTATGTTTAATACCACACTCTGTTGATTACTGTAGCTTTGTAAATCAGGCAGTGTCAGTCCTCCATCATTTGTTTTTGTTTGTTTTGTTTTCAAAAGTTTTGGACTCTTCTAGGTCCTTCACATTGCCATGTAAAATTTAGAATCAGCTTGTCAGTTTATTAAGAAAAAGCATGTAGGGATTTTAATTGGGGTTGCATTACATCTATAAAGGGGAAAATTGAGCCTTTAACAGTATTGAGTCCTCTAACTCATGGGCATGGTATATTTCAGCATTTGGCACCCTACAACGTTGCTGAACACACTTACTATTCCTTGTAGCTTTTTGGTAGATTCTTTCTTATTTTCTATATAGATGATCATGTGTTACGCTCATGCTAATAAACATTCTTCTTCCTTTTCAATCTATATACCTTTTATTATTATACTGCTAGGATCTCTGGTACAATATTGAGTAGAGGTAGTGAGAGCAGATATTCCTGTCTTTTTTTTCATATTTTAGGAGGGAAAGCTCCAGTCTTTTAATTACTGTAGTATTACATTAGCGGTATGTTTTTTTAATGCCTTTTATCAGGTGGAGGAAATTCGCTTTTATTCCTAGTTTGCTGAGTATTTTTCATGAATAATGTTAAATTTTGTTAATTTTCTGCATCTATTGAGAAGATCATTTGTTCTTTTATTTTCTTTGATTTCTTAATATGGTGAATGACACTGACTTTCAGATGTTAAGCCACTATTGCATTCTTGGATAAATCCCACTTGGCCATAATGTATTACCCTTTTCATATACTGCTAGAATTGATTTGCAAAAATTTTATTAAGGATTTTTATGTTTATGCTCATAAGAGATATTGGACTATAGTTTACTTTTCTTGTAATGTCTTTGTCTGCTTTTCCAGGCTGTAATGGTAAAATGATTTGGGGAGTAGTAAAATGGGGAGTGGTAAAATTTGGGGAGTGTTTCTATTCTATTTTCTGTAAGAGTTTGTGTAGAATTGGTATTATTTCTTTCTTAAATGTTTGGTAGAGTTCACCCGTGAAACTATCTGGCCCAGAAGCTTTCTTTGTAGGAAAGATTTTGACTATGGCATTTATTTTCTTTAATAACTGTTAGCAGTATTCAACTTATCAATTTCTTTTTGAATGAGATTTGGTAGTTTGTGTTTTTAAGTAATATGTCCATATCATTTAAGATGTTAAACTTATTGGCATAAAGCTGTTCATTATATTCCCTTATACTTAATATTTGTGAAATCTGTAGTGGTATCTCCTCTTATATCTGATATGAGTTATGTGTGTCCTATTTTTCTTGTCTGACTAGAGATTAATAGGTTACTCAATTTTATTGACCTTTTCAAATAACCAGCTTTTGTTTCCTGTTTTCTATCATATTGATTAATGCTTTGTTACATTTCTTTTCTTCTTTGAGTTTTATTTGCTCTTGTTTTACTGTTTTCTTAAGATGGAAGAATAGATCATTGAATTGAGATTGAGACCTTTTTCTTTATTTTATTTTATTTTTTTGCGGTACGCGGACCTCTCACTGTTGTGGCCTCTCCCGTTGCGGAGCACAGGCTCCGGACGCGCAGGCTCAGCGGCCATGGCTCACGGGCCCAGCCGCTCCGCGGCATGTGGGATCTTCCCGGACTGGCCCGTGTCGCCTGCATTGGCAGGCGGACTCTCAACCACTGCGCCACCAGGGAAGCCCTTTCTTTTCTTTTTAAAAATATAAGTATCGTTATAAATTTCCTTCTAAGCCAGTAGTTCTCACACTTGATGCATAGGAATCACCTAGAAGGTTGTTAAAATAGATTGCTGTGCCCTAATCCCTGATTTTCTTATTGATTATGTCAGGATTGGTGCCAGGGAATTTGCATTTTTAAAAAGCTTCCAGGTAATGCCAATTGATGCTTTAGGGAACACTGTTGAGAATGACTGCTTTAAGTACTGCTTTAGCTGTATCCCACACATTTTGAAATGTTGCATTTTTTGTTTCCATTTAGTTCAAAATGTTTTCTATTTTTTTGTGTGTTTTTTTCCTTTGGCTCCTGGGTTGTTTAGTAGTATTTTGTTTGATTCAAATATATGAAGATTTTCCCGATATTGTTCTTGCCATTATTTCTTGTTTAATTCTATTATTGTCAAAGACTATGTTTTTTACAGTTAAAATTTTTCTTAAGTCTTATTTTCTGACCCAGAATATGGTCTATCTTGGTGAATGTTACATGTGAATTTGAAAAGATCTGTATTCTGCTCTAGTTGGTTGGGGTGTTCTATAAATGCCAATTATATTATGGTTGATGGAGTTATTCACGTCTTCTATATCTTTATTGATATTCTGTTCAGTATTTTTCTTAGTTCTTGAAAAACCAGTATAGAAACCTCCAGTTATGATTGTGGATATATCTATTTCATTTTTAAGTTCTATTAGTTTTTGCTTTACTCATTTACTTATTTTTAATTTTTTAATATATAATTAAAATTAATTTTAATTGAAGTATAGTTATTTGCAGTGTTGTGTTAGTTTCAGGGGTAGAGCAAAGAGATTCAGTTATGTATACATATATATCTATTTTTTTCAGATTCTTTTCCCTAATAGGTTCTTACAAAATATTGAGTATAGTTCCCTGTGCTATACAGTAGGTCCTTGTTGGTTATCTATTTTACATGTATGTTTCACTCATTTAGATGTTCTGTTACTGGGTGTTTACACAATTAGAATTGTTGGTTCTAATGATAAATTGTCCTCTTTCAGTCCCAGTTTCCTTCTGTTGTCGTTTCTGCCTGAAGAACTTATTTTAGTATTTCCTTTAGAGTAAGTCTGCTGGCCATGGATCAGCTTAATTTTTTTTACATCTGAGAATCTATTCATTTTATGTTCATCACTAAAGAATATTTTTGCTAGGTATAGAATCCTGAGTTATAGTTATTTTTATAGTTATAGTTATTTTTCAGCACTTCCTTCTCTCCTGCATGGTTTCTTAGGATAAAATCATAGTCATTAACTGTTGTTCCCCTATAGGTAATTTGTTATTTTTCTGTAGCTGCTTCTGAGATGTTTTCTGCACTTTTAGTTTTCAGCGATTTCATTGTGGTGTGAATTTCTTTGAATTTATCCTATTCATGGTTTGCTCAGCTTCTTGAATCTGTGGGACTATTAATTTATTAAGTACTTTTAAATTTTACTTTTGTAGAGGTTACTCTAGAGTTTACAATATGCTTATTTATCTTTTCAGATTCTACCTTTAATTAATGTTCTACCACTTCACATATAGTGTCAGAAACTCAGACTAGTATCCCTGCATTTCCCTCTTTTAATATCATATCTCGTATGTTATGAAGACCATAACAAATTGTTATACTTTTTGTTTTGGACACTTAATTATCATGTACTGAGAGGGAAGATGAGAAATGACACCTTTAATATCTACCCACATATCAGATATTTCCTGTACTCCTCATTCATCTCTATAAATCCAGATTCTGGCTGGTTTCAAGTATCATTTTCATTCAGCTTAAACTTATTTTGGTCACTTTTTTATAGGGCAAGTCTGCAATAATATATTCTCTCTGTGGGCTTTTTTTTCCTTTATCTGAAAAAGGTTTTGTTTTACTTTCACTTTTGGAAAATATTTTGTGGGATATAGAATTCTACTTTGATAGTTATTTTTTGGTATAGAATTCTGGGTTAATAATTCTCAGTAGTTTAAAAGTGTAACTTCACTGTCTTCTGACTTGCATGCTTTCTGTTGAGAAGTCAAGTGGCATTCTTATTTTTGTTCTGATTGTGCATCTTAATCACTTCATGCTATTCCTTGGCGTGGGTTTCTTTTATTTCTTTTTTTTTTCTCCTGCTTGTATACCATTGACCTTCTTTGTTTTGTGGATTTATAGATTTCATTAAATTTGAGAAACTATTTTTTCAAACATCATTTCTGTCTACCTTACCACCACAATTCTTGGACTTCTATCATAGTAGATTAGACTACTTGACATTGTCATACAGGTCCCTGATATTCTGTTCATTTTTTTTTCAGGGTTTTTGTTTGTTTTTTTCTGTGCTTCATTTTGGATAGTTTCTATTTCTATATTTTAAATTCATTGTTCTTTTCTCCCAGAGTATCTAACCTTGTGTTAATTCTATACAATGTATTTTTCATTTCCAGGAGTTCTGTTTGAGTCTTTTTTATCTTCCATTTTTCCCTTATCATGTTCATGTTTTCTGTAACATTATTGAACATATTTGAGTATATTTACAATAGCTTTTTTACAGTAGCTTTTAATTCTATCGTCCTTGTTATTTCTGTCTCTATTGATTGATTTTTCTTCTTGTTATGGGTCATATTTTCTTTGCCCTCTGTGCCTGTTAATTTTTTAATGCATTTTGAGCATTGTATGTTTTTACCTTGTTGGCTGCTGGACTTTGCTGTATTCCTTTAAAGAGTGTTGGACTTTGTACTAACATGGGGTTAAGCTTCCAGTGTAAGCATTTTGGGGGATTGCTTCTGAGGTCTGTTAAAGTGGATCCAGAGCAACTTTTAGTTTATGCCATCATTGTTTTTAAGAACAAATTGAAACCTAAATGAGTCACAATGTAGAGTTACTTAAATAAGTTATGTATCATCAATACAATGGAATTTAGCTGATAAAAAATGAAAAATGGGACCTGAAAAGATGTCCCAGATGTTAAGTGAAAAAATAGTTGTAAAATAGCATGATTTTTTGGTACAAATATTTACAGGTATGTATGTACATGCAAGTCATATACATTTGTTTTGTATATTGTAATAAAATATACAGAATTATAGTTTGAAAATATTCTGAACATAACAATTTGTGAAAAATACCTCTAGATAGTGGGCTAGAGCATAAGGTAACATTCACTTTTGCATTATACAACGTTTTATTGCTACAATATTTTTTGATAAGAAGTATGTTTATCTTTTTGTGTTAAAAAGAGTGAATAAAAACATGAAAACCTTCAGTTTGGCTATATATATATATATATGGCTTTAATAAGTGTTTGAAGTATATTAAAGAAATTGTTCCTGAGTTATTATTAACTTCATTCTTTGGAAATTACTTCCAAAATGTAATGCCCATTAGTTGCAAGAGTACTTTGAAATTTCTTCAAATATGTTTAGTTTTCTCTAAGTAAAATTGGCTTTAACAACCCTTTTTGATACTTCTTTTATACTTCTTTTAAGACTACTTTTATGACTGTTGAAGTATCACATTCTACACTACCTTAAAATTGTGTAAGTGTGAAGAATTTTTAAGTATCTTTATTTTCTGTTATTTGCTTTGAGTATTTTCAGTGAGTTGTCTAGTATGACAAAGTTGAGGTGAAAAGTTAGGGGGAAGATGGAAGTGTGGTCTGGGTGGATATTTAAAGACTAATAATAGATTTCTATAGAGTTGCTCTTTATAATCTAAATTTTTTAAGGCCAAGGAGATGTGTATTTTCATCTTATTTTTAAAAACATGTCTTTCATATGATTGGGGCTTGTTTTAGTGAATTTGCCATAGAAATAAGAGTCCCTTCTAGATATATCAAGCAGAATGGGAACTTAATATAGGGAGTTAATTACCAAAATACTAGAGACACCAAAATGAGGGGATCGCCCAGAAATCTGGAGCTGCTACATACCCAGGCTGGAGCTTAGGACCACATCTGTAATTGAGCTACTTACTGGAGGTGCTACTGCTGCCACTGCGCAGGTGGTACCCCTGCTGCTGTTGCTATAAAACCACCACTGCCGTTACCTACTGTAGTCACCTACCTGTACCTTCTGTTAGAGAAGAAAGCAGAATCTTTCTTCCTTTTGCCTTCTAAGCTCTCCCCAGTACTTTCATTGGTAGAACCTGACGGTAACACATCTGTCAGCAAGTCTTGGAAATTTAATTTTTAGGTTTTTATCAATAATACAAAGCACTCTTAGAAGGGACAGTGGGACTCATAACCAAGAGATAAAAGACCAGCAGAGTGCTAAAAATTGTTAAGGGCAAGAGTCATATCTTAATTTTAGTCTTTGTAATATCAGTGACTAAACTCAGAGCCTGTGACATAATAGGCTCTCACAAACTATTTGTTAAGTCTTTTTTTTCAGGTTTGTTTACAAATACAGAAATGTATGTGAGAATAAAGTTTTCATTTTCTCTCTCACATACAAAAATTAGGTATTTTCAATATTTCAGAGTTTAATTAAAATTTGCAAAAAGACCAGTCTTACTTACCTTCAATCCCTAGCACCCAACATAGTAACTAACTAGCACATATTTATTTATTTTTAAAATAAATTTATTTATTTATTTTGGATGCGTTGGCTCTTTGTTGTGCGCGGGCTTCTCATTGTGGTGGCTTCTCTTGTTGCAGAGCATGGGCTCTAGGCACACGGGCTTCAGTAGTTGTGGCACGTGGGCTCAATAGTTGTGTCTCACGGACTCTAGAGTGCAGGCTCAGTAGTAGTGGCACATGAGCTTAGTTGCTCCGTGGCATGTGGGATCTTCCCAGACCAGGGATTGAACCCGTGTGCCCTGCATTGGCAGGCAGATTCTTAACCATCTAGCACATATTTAATAATGTTTTTTAATTAAATGATTATTAGGTATACTTTACTCATAAAATGTGGTATGAGAATGAACTTGTTGGTAGTTTGGTGGTATATTAGTTTTATTTCTAAATACTATTTGAGTTCATGATTTATCTTCTTTCTCTTACAGCATCAAACACTTGGCTTGTTCCGGAAACTAAAGGAGCTATTGTTCAAGGTGGATATGGCCATACCAGTGTGTATGATGAAATAACAAAGTCCATTTATGTTCATGGAGGCTATAAAGCATTACCAGGCAACAAATATGGATTGGTAGATGACCTTTATAAGTATGAAGTTAACACTAAGACTTGGTGAGTAGATTGGGCAGAAGTACGTTGTACATCTTGTACTGGTCATTTCACATATGCCAGAGTTTCTCTAGGGTACATACCTAAAAGTGAAATTGCTGTATGTGAGGATATTCACATCCTTAACTTTACTACCCGTTGCCTAATTGCTTCTCAAGTCACTGTGATAATGTACATTTCCACCAGCAGGGTATAAGCGTCCTTGTTTCTTCGTAGTCTCACCAATGCTTGGTAATTATGAGGATATTTTCCTTTTGCCAGTGCAGTGGATGTGAATGGTATTGTACTGATATTTTAATGTGCATACCCTGATTGCTATAGTGAATAAGCATATTTTTATGTGTTCATTTGCACTCGTGTTTTCTATTTAGTGAATTGCTTATTGATTTTTCTAGGTATACAAGTTTTAAAATAGAATTTTTGTTGTACTCATTTTCTTTTGTAGAGCCTGGGAAGTGACCCCCTTTTTGTTTTTAAACACTAAACATTCTTTTAAACTTATATGAAATTACTTTATGTGTTTAAATGAAATACAGTTTTCCACCAAATTGTGATTTGTTCTGTCCTCTTCACTGTCACTTTCAAACATATATTCTAATTTACACTTTATTTAAAAAAAGGAAGATGAAATTAAAAAAATGAAGACTTTTCCTTTGGGTAATTTTCCTAATTTTCATTTTTTTAGTTTAATAAAATGCAGTATTATATTTTAGTAGATAGGCTACCTTGCTGAGCTATTAGTAAATGAAAAAGAAATTCTTTTTCAATGGGGAAATGGATTATTCTGGACTACTATTTCCACTGAGAAAAATTAGGAGTTACATCTTTTTAAGGCATCATAGGACTATTAAGACAGTCCTATTTGTTGGTCAAGATTAAGGAGAGATAGAATGAAAAGGGAGATATGATTGGCATTTTGCACAACTTTTGTCCTTGAGACAATTATAAATCCTGAAAACTGCCTGAGAAACTGAGCAGAGCTTTTGTCAATCAATATGGAGGACCAAAGTGGATTTCTAGGTGTGCCAAGGAATAGGGGTCTTGTTACACACTTCACAATGTAGTCTGGTTCCTGAAGTTCTAAACCTATGAGTGAGTATAAACTTATCTTTGAATCATCATGGTCTTTCATTGGTTTTGGTGCTCTGCCCATAGTCTAACTCGTGGCAGAGCAAAAGTAAATCCTCTCTTGAGGAAGACAATATCATACAGAGCCTCAAATTATTTCATATACAATATTTGTTACAAAACAAAAAATAATAAGGTTTAGGAAAAGAAAAGCCATGAAAAAAACCCAGCCATTTGAAATATACCTATAGGATAATGGCATTTTCAGACAGAAATTTTAAAATAATTAGGATTTTATGATGAAGAAATTAAAATATAAGGTAGGAAAATATTAACAGACAACTGGAAACTTTTACTAAAGAATGAAATGGAAATTATAGAAATGGAAAGTAGATTAAATGAATTAAGAATTCTTTGGATATGTTTATAGCAGGTTAGACACAGCTGAGGGGGGATTAATGAAATGGAAGATGGATCAGAAGGAAATACCCATGTTGAAATAAAGAAAGACAAAGAATGAAAAATAAAACAGGGAAAGAAATATAAGGGACTTGTGGAAATGTTCTAACACGCATGTAATTGAGGTCCAGAAGAAGAGGATTGAGAAGATAATGTGGAGCACTGTTTGAAGTCTTAAATGACTGAAAATTTTCAAAAGTGACAAAGGATAGCTAGCTACAAATTGAAGAAATTCCTTGAGTACCAAGGGGGTGAGCACAAAGAAACTTACACCTAGAAATATCGCTGTAAAACTGATGAAAACCCAAATAGAATTAGAAAAGCAGCCAGAGGGGAAAAACGCATATTCTCTTTAAAGAAGCAACACTAAGACTGACAACTGGTTTTTTAACTGAAAAACCGGAATCTAGAAGACATGGTGTCTTCAAATGGCTGAAGGAAAATATCAGTCCAAAGTTCTTCACCCAGTGAAAAACCCTTAAAAAATGGAAGGAAAACATGGACTTTTCAGAAAAACAAGATGAATTTGACAGCAGCAGACCTGAAATACAGCAAACACTAAATAAATAAAGAAAATGCTAAATAGATCTTCAAAATATTGAAGTCGAAGAAAAATGATCCTAGATACTAGAAGGAAGAGAGAAATGGAAAGGGTATATCTAAGTGATTATTTATTATATAATACTATAATAGTAATAGAGGCTTAAATATATACAAAATTTAAATGGATGATAATAGCAGCACATAAATCAGGAAGAAGGGTAAATGGTGTTCAGCGTTACTAAGGTCCTTGTATCATATGGGAATTGATAAAAAACTAATTCATAGTAGACATTAATAGTTAAGGATTTATATTGTAATCATTAGGTAACAACAAAAAATAAAAGTAAAACACTGTATATCCAACAGGTGAGTAAAGGGAAAAATGAGAATAGTACTTAATGCATTTGGAAGAAAACAAGAAAGGAATAGAAAGGGAACAAAGTAAAGTTGGGAGAAATATAAAGGAAGATGGTATATTTAACTCCAAATATGTCACAATTATGCTAAATGTGAGGAAGTAAATATTCCAGTTACACTGAATGTAGGAGACAAATATTCCAGTCAAAAGCTAAAGATGTTTGGACTGGGTATAAAAATAAAACCTAGCCCTATGCTGCTTAGAAAATATACAAAAAGTATAAAAGTATTTATACATCATTTGGGTTCACTCTAAGAATATAAGGTAAATTAAAAATTCATAAAATCAGAGTAATTAACACATTAAAAGAATAAAGAAGTGAAGGCATATAATCTTCTCAAATGTTGCAAAGGAAAATTTAGATAAAATTTAACAAGTATTCATGATGAAAACTCAAATACAATAGGAATAGAAGCAAACTATTTGTGTGGTAAAACGTACAAACCAATAGAAAAACTTTATTGCGAACATTATAGTGTAATGTTGAAAAATTTTCCTTTAAGTTTAGGAATGAATAAGAGTGGCTACTATCAGTGTTTCTATTCAACATTGTATTGGCATTTCCAGCCAGTGCAATAATACAATTAAAGTTAAAGGGAATAACAAAGTATAAAAGATGTATGGGTAATAGGTTGCTTGATATAAGGTCAATATAAAGAAAACCAATCCAATATAATTCTGTATACCAGGAACAATTAGAAAATGATTTAAAAGCAATACAATTTTAAATACAATTTAAAAGCAATACCATAAAAGCAGTACAGTTTATCATCAGAACATCAACAACCTGAGATGTAAATTTAATGACATATACACAGGATCTTTCCATAGAAGACTCAAAAACCATGTGAGAAATTGAAGACCTAAATAAATGGAAGATACATAATGATAATTAATTGAAACAATATTGTAGAGATACCTATTCTGCCCAAATTGATGTTTAGATTTAATGTAATCCCAAAACAAAATTGCAGAAAGTATTTTTCTTATAGAAATTGACATGCTTATTTAAAAATTTATATGAAAATGCGAAAGACCAATCATAGCTAAACCAAAACCTCTAGAAGAACAAAGCTGGAAGACTTCTCTACTAGATTTCATGAATTCGAAGCTACAGTAATTAAGTGTTGCTGCAAAGATAGCGACATAGACCATTGTAGCAAATAGGAGTTCCCCAGACAGACCTACACATTTATTGGCACTTAGTGTAACAAAGTTGGCACTACAGAGTCGTTTTTTCAATAAATTATTCTGGGCCAATTGGTATACAATTGAAAGAAATGAATTTGGGGCCCTGCTTCAAATCATACACAAATTAGTTTCAGATCAATTGTAAATCTAAGTATGGAATGTAAAATAATAAATATTGTAGAAGATAACGGGTAAATATCTTTGCTTTTATTGGCAAAGAAAGACTTTAAAAATAGTATTTAAATAATACTCTTAATAAAGGAAAAATGATAGACTGAACTATGTATGTCTAAAAAATATCACTAAGAAGGTGAAAAGGCAAGTTGCAGTGTAGGAGATATTTGCAACACATAAAGTCAACAAAGGTCTCTATTCCCGAATATGTAGAGAAGTACTACAGATCAACAAGAAAACGTCAGATGACTCAAGAGAAAATGGGCAAGCGACTTGAACAAAAGGATATCCAAATGACCAAAACGCATTTTAAAAGTTGCTCAACCTTATTAGCCACAGGGTAATTTAAATTCAGGTACCACTACACATCCACTTAAATGGTTAAAATTTACAATATTGATAATCCAAGTGTGTATAAACCAGTAGAAGCATTTGAAAAACGTTTTGACAGTTTCTCCTAAATTTGAATACATTCACACACCCATATGTAATGTATATATCCTATGAAATAGTTATTTTAGTTATATATTCAACAAATGCATATATGTATGCAGTACAAATATAGTATACATATATACTATATTTCAGACACTCATTATGTAGAGAAATTGTCAAGGATAAACATCATGAATAGCGTGTTCATCAGTATTTAGTAGAATATAAGTAACTAATAACATATTTATAAAATTGTCTTATATTATTTTCCAAAACCTCTGACAGCTACATTTTTAGGAAATCACAAAAACTTGATAGTTTAATAAACTAGCTTTGAATACTTTAATGTAAAAATAATTCTCATTATACCAAATTTAAGAAGCTAGAAGAAATCATTTCATGTAACCAGATTAGCATTAATATGAAAACATACTTCAAGTATATGTGATTGCAAAGATTTTTTGAAGTACAGAATTAATATAGTACCACCGAAGCACTATCTAAAACATCCTGTATTTATAGGAATTCCCATTTCTCAAAAATGATTCCTTTTGTATTGTTAGGATGTTTTATTAATTAGTACTGTATTATCCTTTGCTAAGAGACTTTTAATTTGCTGTAATGATTTTGAGTACCAGGGCCATTATGGTCTTGATTTGTTAGTCTTGTTAGATGAGGTGTCTCATAACGTTTTTTGCACATATATGTTTGTAGAGCTTGTAGTAGGAGCCCACATCTTCATTTTTTTCTTCTCTGTCAAGGGTTTTCTGTGATAGTAGAGACCCCAAATTTTCTTGTCCTATTGTTGAAGTCGTTTTCTCTATTATTGTGTTTCTTTAAAACACAATAATAAGAGCACAATATGTTTTAACACATAAGGAACATATTAAACATTATCATTTACAACTTGCAACTGTAATTATAAATTTGGTATTTTTTCCAGTTTTTTCAAGTTAAAAAAAGATTTCAACTATACTTCTAGAAATACTAAAAAAGAAAAGTGGTGAGTCTAATGTTTCCTCATGATTAGATTCAGGGTTTGCATTTTGATCACTAAAGTTTGCATTTTAGATCACTAAAATGTGTTCTATGAATTTTTTTTTGGGGGGGAAAAACTTTTACTGAAATAAAATTCATATAACATAAAATTCTCCATTGTAACCATTTCAAATGTACAATTCAGTGGTTTTTAGTATATCCATAGTGTTATGCAACCATCAATAATTCCAGAATATTTCCATCACCGCAAAAAGAAATCCTATACTTTCCTATACCCTTTCCCTCCATTTCCTGGAAACCGGTAACCTACTTTCTGTTTCTATAGATTTGCCTATTCTCAATATTTCATATAAATGGAATGTACAGTATGTGACATTTTGCATCTGGCTTCTTTCACTTAGCATAATTTTTCAGGGTTCATCCATGCTGTAGTATATTTCTGAACTTAATTCTTTTTTATGGCTGAATAATATTCCATTGTATGAATATACCTCATATTGTTAATCCACTCATCAGTTGATGGACATTTGGGTTGTTTTCACTTTGGACTATTTTGAATGAGGCTGCTATGGACTTTCATGCAGAGGTTAACTTTCATATCTTGGTTAAAGTAATGGTTAAAGTGTTTCCAGGTTTCTCCACTGTAAAGATACAATCTTTCCTTTTTAAATTAATAAACACCGTGTGGAGATACTTTGAGACTATGTAAATATTTTGTTTCTCATTAAACTTTTACACACTAGTTTTAGCATCTATTGATCATTCTTGTTATCACTGTGATGGTTACCAAATGGTGATATTGTAATATTATTCCTTGTAAATATCCCAGGTTGTGTGTTCACTTATATCAGTATCAATCGATGGATTTTTATTTTAATCAATATTCTATTATCAATTACTATTCTTTATTTTGGTGTTCAAAGTGTCCCAGATTTGGCCATTGTGAGCTTCTTTCAGTAAGCCTCCTCTATTCTTTAGACATGTCCCCAGTCACTCTAGTGCATTTCTACACTTTTTGGCACAGATGCAAAAAAAAAAAAAAAAAAAAAATATTCTGTTTACATCTTGTAGTTTCCCTGCTGGAGTAAGTCATTTCCCCCAAGGAACCTAGATTACTTTTAGTAGAGAATGGTATTTAAAAACCAAGATTAGGGGACTAGGTATGTTTATTACTTTTTGATGTGTCTATAGACCCTATCAGAAGATGGAGCCAGAAAATTTACAAAGACACACATGTTTATACTTATTTATAGAAGTGGGTATATTGCTCTGTCTCTGTATATATGTCTGTCTGTCTAAACCCTGTCTGTCTAAACTGCATAATGATGTAATACAACATGACAGGATTTATTTTAGACCTGTCTTCCATATTTGTAAATTCCTTTAGAAAGTGAGAAACCCGGATCCCACTTTACAATTCATATATTTTAAAAAATTATCTGCTTACCAGGTACTAAGGGTAGGGTTTATTTATTGCAGTAAAGATATCATATCTGGAAAAGCAACTGCAGATTTTATCACCACCATTTTATTTTATTGTCCTTTAATTAATAGACTTTAGTTTTTAGAACAGTTTTAGATTTAAAGAAAAGTGAGCAAAAGGTATGGAGATTTCCCCAATACTCGCACATCTTCCCCACCCCAAGTCCCTCTATTATTAACATCTTGCATTAGTGTGGTACGTTTGTTACAATTGATGAGTCAATATTGATACATTATTATTAACTAAAGTCCATAGATTACATTAGGATTTACTTTTGTGTTGTTGGTCCAGTGGGTTTGCACCATGTATAATGACATATTCCACTGCTACTGTATCATATAGAATAGTTTCAATTGCTCTAGAAATCATGTGTGCTCATCTCCCTCTCTCCCTGCCCAACCTCTGGCAACCACTGATATTTTTACTGTCTTCATTGTTTTTGCCTTTACCAGAATGTTATATAGTTGGAATCATACAGTATAAATCCTTTTTTAGATTGGCTTCTTTCACTTAGATTGCTAAGTGCATTTAGATTGCATTTAAGGTTCCTCCAAATCTTTTCATGGCTTAATAGCCCATTTCTTTTATCACTGAATAATATTCTATTGTATGAATGTGGTACAGTTGTTTATCCATTCACCTGTTGAAGAACATCTTGATTGTTTCCAAGTTTTGACAGTTATGAATAAAGTTGCTATAAACATCCACTTGCAGTTTTTTGTGTGGACATAAAATTTCAACCAATGAGTGCAATTGTTGGATTGTGTGGTAAGAGTGTTTATTTTTATGAGTATGTTTAGTTCTGTAAGAGTGGTTGTACTATTTTTCATTCCCACCAGCAATGAATGTTGCTCTGCATCCTTGCTAGCATTTGGTGTCAGTGTTTTGAATTTTATCCATTCTAATAGGTAGTGGTATTTCATTGTTTTAAGTTGTAATTCCCTAATGACCTATAATGAGCATTTTTCCATATGATTTTTTTGCCATCTGTGTGTCTTCTTTGGTATCTGTTCAGACCTTTTGCCAACTTTAATTGAGTTGTTTGTTTTCTAATCGTTGAGTTTTAAGAGTTCTTTTTATATTTTGGATTCAGGTCCTTTATCAGGTATTTGCTACAAATATTTTCTCCGAGTCTGTGGCTTACTGTTTCATTCTCCGAATGGTGTCATTCACAGAGTCAAGGTTTTTAATTTTAATGAAACCCAACTTATCATTTTTTTCTTTCATGATTTGTGCTTTTGGTGCTGTATCTAAAAAGTCATCAGTAAACTCATGGTCACCCAGATTTTCTTCTATATTATCTTCTAGGAGTTTTATAGTTTTCATTTTACATTTAGGCCTATGATTCATTTTGTGTTAATTTTTTTAGAAGGTGTAAGATCTGTCAAATTCCTTTTTTTTTTTTTTTTTTTTTTGCATGTGGATGTCCAGTTGTTTCAGCACCATTTATTGAAATGACTGTCCTCTCTCTCTTGAGTTGTTTTTGTTCTTTTGTCAGAAGTTAGTTGACTATTTGTGAGTCTATTTCTGGGCTTATTTTTCTGTTCCATTGATCTATGTGTCTGTTCTCTCCCCAGTACCACACTGTTTTTATTATTGTAGCTTTATAGTAAGTCTTGAAGTCAAGTAGCGTTAGTTCTCTGAATTTATTCCTCTCTCTCAGTATTGTGTTGGCTATTCTTGTGAGAATTTTGATGGGATTGCAATGAATATATAGACTAAGCTGGGAAGAACTGACATCTTGACAGTAGTGAATCGTCCTATCCATGTATTATATATGGCCTAACCCTTTATTTACCTCTTTGATTTCTTTCATCAAAGTTTTATAATTTTCCCAATATAGATCTTAGACATATTTTGTTAGATTTATACCTATTTCAGTTTTGTGGGGGTGCTATATAAGTGTTGTGTCTTTATTTCAAGTATCCGTTGTTCATTGTTAATATGTAAGAAAGCGATTGACTTTCGCATATTAACCTCATATCCTACAACCTTGCCATAATTACTTATTAGTTCCAGGAGTGTTTTGTTTTTTTTTTGTTGTTGTTGATTGTTTGGGATTTCTTACATAGGCAATCATGTCATGTGTGAAAAAAGACAGTTTTATTTATTCCTTACCATTTTGTATATCTTTTATTCCCTTTTCTTGTCTTATTGCACTAACTAGGACTTCCAGTAAAATGTTGAATAGGAGTGGTGAGAGAGAATATCTTGCCTTGCTCTTTCTTAGAATGAAAACATCTTTCCATCTTCTTGCCATTAGTATAATTGTTTTTTTAAATAGATCTTTATTGGAGTATAATTGCTTCACAATACTGTGTTAGTTTCTTTGCACAACAAAACGAATCAGGCATAAGCATACACATGTCCCACTCTTGAGCCTCCCTCCCATCCACCCTATCCCACCCTTCTAGGTCATCGCAAAGCACTGAGCTGATCTCCCTGTGGTATGCTGCTGCTTCCACCAACCATTTTACATTTGGTAGTGTACGTATGTCGATGCTACTCTCCCTTCTCCTCAGCTTTGCCCTCCCACCCCATGTCCTCAAGTCCATTTTCTATGTCTATCACTTTTCCTGCCCTGAAACTAGGTTCAGCAGTACCATTTTTTTTTTTTTACATTCCATATATGTGTGTTAGCATATGGTATTTGTTTTTCTCTTTCTGACTTACTTCACTCTGTATGACAGACTCTAGGTCCATCCACCTCACTACAAATAACTCAATTTCGTTTCTTTGTATGCCTGAGTAATATTCCAGTGTATATATGTGCTACATCTTCTTTATCCATTCATCTGTCGATGGACATTTAGGTTGGTTCCATGTCCTGGCTATTGTAAATAGTGCTGCAATGAACATTGTGGTACATGTCTCTTTTTGAATTATGGTTTTCTCAGGGTATATGCCCACTAGTGGGATTGCTGGGTCATATGGTAGTTCTATTTTTAGTTTTTTAAGGAACCTCCATACTGTTCTCCATAGTCGCTGTATCAATTTACATTCCCACCAACAGTGCAAGAGGGTTCCCTTTTCTCCACACCCTCTCCAGCATTTGTTGTTTGTAGATTTTTTTCATGATGGCCATTCTGACTGGTGTGAAGCGATGCCTCGTTCTAGTTTTGATTTGCATTTCTCTAGTAATTAGTGTTGTTGAGCATCTTTTCATTTGCCTCTTGGCCATCTGTATGTCTTCCTTGGTGAAATGTCTAGGTATTCTGCCCATTTTTTAACTGGATTGTTTGTTTTTTTTGATATTGAGCTTCATGAGCTGTTTGTATATTTTGGAGATCAATCCTTTGTCTGTTGTTTCATTTGCAAATATTTTCTCCCATTCTGAGGGTTATCTTTTTGTCTTCTTTATTGCTTCCTTTTCTGTGCAAAGGCTTTTAAGTTTAGTTAAGTCCTATTTGTTTATTTTTGTTTTTATTTCCATTACTCTAGGAGGTGGGTCAAAAAAGATCTTGCTGAGGTTTATGTCAAAGAGTGTTTTTCCTATGTTTTCCTCTAAGAGTTTTCTAGTGTCTGGTCTTACATTTAAGTCTTTAATCCATTTTGAGTTTATTTTTGTGTATGGTGTTAGGTAGTGTTCTAGTTTCATTCTTTCACATATAGCTGTCCAGTTTTCCCAGCACGGGAAAGAGGCTGTCTTTTCTCCATTGTATGTTCTTGCCTCCTTTGTTGTAAATTAGGTGCCCATATGTGCGTGGGTTTATCTCTGGGCATTCTGTCTTGTACCATTGATCTATATTTCTGTTTGTGTGCCAGTACCATACTGTCTTGATTATTGTAGCTTTGTGGTATAATTTGAAGTCAGGGAGACTGATTCCTCCAAGTCCGTTTTTCTTTCTCAAGATTGCATTGGCTATTCGGGGTCTTTTGTGTTTCCATATGAATTGTAAAATTTTTTGTTCTAATTCTGTGAAGAATGTCATTGGTAGTTTGATAGGGATTGCATTGAATCTGTAGATTGCTTTGGGTAGTATATTCATTTTCACAATATTGATTCTTCCAATCCAAGAACATGGTATATTTGTCTGTCTGTTTTTGTCATCTTTGATTTCTTTCATCACTGTCTTATAGTCTTCTGAGTACAAGTCTTTCACCTCCTTAGGCAGGTTTATTCCTAGGTATTACATTCTTTTTCTTGCAATGGTAAATGGGAGTGTTTCCTTAGTTTCTCTTTCTGATTTTTCGTTGTTGGTGTATAGGAATGCCAGAGATTTATGTGCATTAATTTTGTATCCTGCAACTTACCAAATTCATTGATTAGTTCTAGTAGTTTTCTAGATTTTCTGTGTATAGTATCTTGTCATCGGCAAACAGTGACAGTTTTACTTCTTCTTTTTCAGTTTGTATTCCTTTTATTTCTTTTTCTTCTCTGATTGCTGTGGCTAGGACTTCCAAAACTTTGAATAAGAGTGGTGAGAGTGGACATCCTTGTCTTGTTCCTGATCTTAGTGGAAATGCTTTCAGTTTTTCACCATTGAGTATGATGCTTGCTGTGGGTTTGTCATATATGGCCTTTATTTTGTTGAGGTAGGTTCCCTCTGTGCCCATTTTCTGGAGAGTTTTTATCATAAATCGGTGTTGAATTTTGTCAAAAGCTTTTTCTGCATCTATTGAGATGATCATATGGTTTTTATTCCTTAATTTATTAATGTGGTGTATTACATTGATTGATTTGCATACATTGAAGAAACCTTGCATCCCTGGGGTAAATCCCACTTGAGCCTTTTAATGTGCTGTTGGATTCTGTTTTTTAGTATTTTGTTCAGGATTTTTGCATCTGTGTTCATCAGTGATATTGGTCTATAATTTTCTTTTTTTTATGATATCTTTTTCTGGTTTTGGTATCTGGTGATGGTGGCTTCGTAGAATTAATATGGGAGTGTTTCTCCCTCTGCAATTTTTTGGAAGAGTTTGAGAAGGATCGGTGTTAGCTCTTCTCTAAGTGTTTGATAGAATTTGCCTGTGAAGCCATCTGGTCCTGGACTTTTGTTTGTTGGAAGATTTTTAATTATGGTTTCAATTTCATTACTTGTGATAGTAATGAAATCTTTTTTCTTTATTCTGTTCCTTGGCAGTTATTTCCACCATTTTGTCTTCCAGCTCACTTATTCATTCTTCTGACTCAGTTATTCTGTTATTGATTCCTTCTAGTGTATTTTTCATTTCAGTTGTTATGTTGTTCATCTCTGTTTGTTCTTTAGTTCTTCTAGATCTTTGTTAAACATTTCTTGTATTTTCTCAATCTGTGCCTCCATTCTGTTTTTGAGATTCTGGATTCTCTTTACTATCATTACTCTGAATTCTTTTTCAGGTAGATTGCCTATTTCCTCTTCATTTAATCTTGTAGGTTTTTACCTTGCTCTTTCATTTGTGACATATTTTTTTGCCATCTCTTTTTTTTTTTATGAGTGGGATTGTGTTCCTGTCTTACTGGTTGTTTGGCCTGAGCTTTCCGGCTCTGGTCGGCTATTGGGTAGAGCTGGGTCTTGGTGCTGAGATGAGGAACTCTGTGACCTCACTCAGATGAATATTCCCTGGGGTCTGAGGTTCTCTGTTAGTCCAGTGGTTCGGACTTGGAACTCCCACTGCAGGAACTTTCACCCGCCCCTGGGCTCGTGAACCAAGATCCTGCAAGCTGCCTGTGGTGGCAAAAAAAAAAAACAAACCCAAAAAAGCCAAGAACAATAACAAAGTAAAAAATAAAATTAGACTAGGAAACTAAGAGATATGTTAGGAAGAATATAAAAATAAAAATATAGATGAATCAACAACTGGGAGGTACAACAGTACCATAATAGTACAAAAGACAAGGGGGGCAGAAATAAAAGGGTGTGGGGGAAGGCCTTGGCTGTGGAGGGTGGAGCCTAAGCAAGGACCAGGTTTGGGTGGTGGGCGGGGCCAATGCTCAGGGCCCACAGGGCTGCAAAAGGCCCTAGGGGCTGTGGGGCATGGGACTTAGGCTCAAGGAACAGAAGGGGCTGAGGCGTGCCCCCACTCCTGGTCTCAGAGGGCAGGAACCTTACCTGGGAGCCCAGCATTCTTCCTGGGCTTGAGTGGGCATGGCAAACACCCTCCTCTCCTCTCCTGCTCCTCCAGTCTGGGAGGGCCCCTCCCGCCTACCTCTCCTGATCTCCCTGGCCTTCCTCCTATGCCCCCAAGGACCCATGCAGCCTGGAGGGGAGTTTGGAGGGCAGGGGATCGGCCTGGGAGCTCAGTAGGCTCCCTGGCCCTGAGTGGGTGGGGCAGTCGCCCTCTGCTCCTCTCCTGCTCTTCCCAGAGAGCCCCTCCCACCTGCCTCTCCTGATCTCCCCAGCCTCAGGGGCACTGATCCTGTGTGGCCTCCACTTCTCCTCCCTCCTCAGTCCCCCTACGTCCTACTGGTTCACTTTGGGGTTCCTCCCTTATCCTTGGGTGTCAGAGTCCCCCATTAGCGGCCAGCAGGCGCCCTAGTTGTGGGGAGATGCTAATTCCATGTCTTCCCACACTGCCATCTTGACCCAGCCTCTAGTTTTTTTGATAAATTTTTTTTATCAAGGTAAGGAAATGCCCTTCTATTTCTAGAGTTATTATTTCTAGAGTTGAGAGAGTACTTTATATATTCTAGATATAAATCCTTTATCAGATATGTGATTTGCAAATATTTTCTCCCATTCTGTTCGTTGTTTTTCACTTTATTTTTAGTGTCCTTTGAAGCTCAGAAATTTTAATTTTTAAGACCATTTTATCTGTTATATATTTTGTCACTTATGCTTTTGGTGTCATATCTAAGCATCCATTGCCTAACCAAGGCAAGGAATATTTACTTTTGTAGTTTCTTCTAAGAGTTTTATCACTTGTAGCTCTTAAATTTAGGCCTTTTATCAATTTTTAGTTAATTTTTGCATATATTGTAAGGGAAGGGTTCAGTTTCTCTCTTTTGTACCTAGATATCCAGTTGCCTTAGCACCATTCGTTGAAAAGAGTATTCTTTCCTTTCTTTGAGTTGGCTATCCTGGGCCCTTGAATTTCCACATGAATCACAGGATTAGTTTGTCAATGAGAGAAATATCCAGCTGGGATTTTTTATAGAGAGTGAGTTGAATCTGTAGATCAGTTTGGAGAGTATGGTCATCTTAACAATATTTTGTTTTCCAATCCATGTAAATGGGATATCCTTTCATTTTTTTAGGCTATCTTTAATTTCTCTCTTCAATGTTTTCTAGTTTTCATGGTTTAAATTTAATACTTGTTTCATTAAATTTATTTTAAAATACTTTTTCTTTTTGATACTAATGTAAATTGAATTGTTTTATTATTTTTATCTTGGGATTTTTCACTTCTGGTTTTAGATATACAATTTATTTTTATTTTATTTTAACCTCCAAACTTGCTAAACTCACTTATTAGTTCTAGCAGTTTTTTGTGGATTTCTTTGAATTTCTGTGTATAAAATCATGTCATCTGCAAATAATGAGACTTCTACTTCTTCCTTTCCAATTTAGATGCATTTAATTTTATGGTCTTGCCCATTTTCCTTCTTATAATCTCTAATACAAAGTTGAATAAAAGTGACAAGAGCAAAAATCCTTGTCTTATTCCTGATCTTAGAGGGGGAACATTTAATCTTTTACCATTAAGTATGATGTTAGCTCTGGGTTTTTTTTTTTTTTTTTTTCTTTTTTGTATATATCCTTTGTATTAGGTTTCTATGGCTGCTGTAACAAATTACCACAAACTGTGTAGCTTAAAGCAATGGAAAGATATTCTCTCACAGGTCTGGAGGCCAGAAATCCAAAATTAACGTGTGACTACGGCCATGCCCCCTCCAGAAATGCTAGGGGAAATTCCTTTCCTTGCCTCTTCCAGCTTTGGCTGTCAGTATTCCTGGAGTTGTGGCTGAATCATTCCAGTTGCCTCCACAGTTACATTACCTTCTCCTCTTCTGTGTGTCTCTTATAAGGACACTTGTCATTGGATTAGGTCCACTGGATAATCCAAGATGAGTTCCTTATCTCAAGATCCTTAATTAAATTACATCTGAAAAGACTCTTTTTCCAAATAAGGTAACATTCACAGGTTCTGGAGATTAGGACATGGATCCATCTTTTGTGGTGGTGCACCATTCAGCCATACCAGATTGAGGAAGTTACCTTCTATCTCTATTTTGTTGGGTGCTTTTTATCGTGAAAGGGTGTTGGATTTTTTTCTAGGCTCTAGCTGCATCTATTGGGTATATATGCAGAAGTGGGATTGCTGGATCATATTATAGTTCTTGGTAGTTCAATTTTTAATTTTTTCTGGAATGTTCATACTGTTTTCCAAGTTGACCATACCAATTTCCATTCCCACCAATAGTATAGAAGGGTTCCCTTTTCTTCACATTCTTGCAAACACTTATCTTTTTAAAATTAAATTAATTAATTATTTTAAATTGAAATAAAACTGACATAAAACATTGTATTAGTTTTAGGTGTACAACATAATGAATTGTTATATGTATATATTGTAAAATGATTACAACAGTTTAGTTACCACCCATCACATACATAGTTATGAATTATTTCTTTCTTGTAATGAGAACTTTTAAGTACTTAACAACTTTCAAACATAATACAATATTGTTAACTATAATCACTGTGCTGTATATTACATTCCCAGGACTTATTTGTCTTAAAACTGGAAGTTTGTGCCTTTTGACCACATTTACTCATTTCACCCACCTTCTACCACCTGACTTTGGTGGCCACCAATCTATTCTCTGTATCTATACGTTCATTTAAAAACATTTTTAGATATTGCATATTTGTGAGGTCATACAGTATTTGCCTTTCTCTGTCTGACTTATTTCACTTAGTGTAATGCCCTCAAGGTCCATCTATGTTGTTGCAAATGGCAGGATTTCCTTTTTTTTTAAATGGCTGAATAATATTCCCCTTTGTATATATATCTTTATCCATTCATCCATTGATGGACACTCAGGTTGTATCCATGTCTTAGTTATTGTAAATAATGCTGCAATGAAGATGGGGATGCAGATATCTTTTTGAGATAGCTATTTTGTTTCCTTTGGATAAATACTCAGAAGTGGAATTGCTGGATAATTTGGTAGTTCTAAATTTGTAATTAGATTTGTAATTTGTAATTGTAATTCTAAATTGGTTTTTGAGGAACCTTTGTACTGTTTTCCACAGTGGTTGTACCAATTTATATTCCCATCAACAGTGCACAAGGGTTCCCTTTTCTCCACATCCTCACCAATACTTATTTCCTGTGTTTTTGATAATAGCCATTCCAACAGCTGTGTGTATGCATGTGAGGTGATACCTCATTGTGGTTTTGATTTGCATTTCCTTGTTGAGTGATGTTGAGCACTTTTTCATGTACCTGTTGGCCCTCTGTTTGTCTTCTTTGGAAAAATGTCTGTTCAGATCCTCTGCCCATCTTAAAATTCAATTGTTCTTTTTTTCTGTTGAGTTACATGAGTTTTTAATATATTTTGGAGATGCAATTTTCTCCATCACACAAAGCCAGGCCTGATACTGAGAGCGTCTTATTTATTTTCCCCAGAGCAGTGCCTGAAGTGTTCAAGGTTATGCACACTCTTCCATGGCAACAGAGTTGAGCCGGTTATATGTGTGTGCTCATTCATGACCTGCAGAAGCTAAAGTGTGCTGTCTGCAGGGGTGTGTATGGGGTGCGGGCTACGTGGGGGAGGGATTTATGGATTGTTGAGAGCATGGGTGTGCTAGTTGAGGTGAATCTACAGGTAATACACTCTATGAAGTTTATGGGTGGGCCTCTCGGTAGAGTTCATGAGGTAGTTAGTAGAAACATTAGCCCTGTTGGGTTTTTTACCCTGGTTGCCGTGAGCCCCCTTTTCCCTCCCCTGCCCATCCTGTCATTGTTTTGGAATGGGTGAGAAAGAAGTGGGCTTCTTGGGCATCATCCTGCTTGGCCATGGAAGCTAGGCAGTTACTAGGTTCTCACTTTCCCCCCTGGGAGAAAAAGCAGATTGAATGAGTTTCTCTTGGCAGTGAGCTGTTGCCTTGGGGGTGGGGGTGATGTGGTAAAGTGAAACTGTTCTTACCCTCTTCAGTCCTGTTCTTGGAATTTTTGCTCCAAGTGGTGCTAGGACTTCTCTGCTGGGCACCTACAAAGGTACTCCTGTCTCTGAGTAGTTGACAAAATCAGTGCTTCTGTGGGAGGATGAAGGCAGTGTCGACTGAAAAAAAAATGCACAACCTAAAAGTTGAGAGTTATGTTTTATTTGGTGGAGAAATCTGAGGACTTAAGCCTGTGACATAGCATCTCGGATAACTCTGAGAGACTGCTCCAAAGAGGCAAGCAGGAGCCAGGTATATAGCAGTTTTTGCAACAAAGACCAGGTAGTCAGAACATCAAAAGATTGCTGTTAATTAAAGAAAACCAGGGCTTCCCTGGTGGCGCAGTGGTTGAGAGTCCGCCTGCTGATGCAGCGGACATGGGTTTGTGCCCCGGTCCGGGAAGATCGTACATGTCACAGAGCGGCTGGGCCTGTGAGCCATGGCTGTTGAGCCTGCACGTCCGGAGCCTCCGCAACGGGAGAGGCCCACATACTGCAAAAAAAGAAAACCAGATATCTCAAGTTAAGGAATTTAGTGCTTTTCTGTGTTTGGAAAGATGCAAAGTCTAGGCTCATTGAGATCATTCCTTTGATATGCACCTCAGCTATCTGGGGCCAGTATCCTGTGCTTCTCATCCTGAGTCTCCTCAGGGTGCACTGTCCTGGGTGGCTGCAGTGGAGCGCATTCTGTTTCCATTCTGAGTTCTCTCAGGGCTCACTGTCATGGCTGCAGTGTGATGGCTCAATGGCTGCAACTTCATTTGTTTACCATACGGCAGGCAATATTTTTTATTCATAGTAGGAAACTTATTCCTACGTCTTGCTGTTGTCTCTCCCTGTATCCTCGTATTCTGACATTAAAAAATTTAACACTTTTCATATGCCATCCCGTTGCCTTCTGGCCTTTATTGTTTCTAATGAGAAGTCAGCTATTTATCTTATTGGGGTTCTCTTGTGTGGGAAGAAACTTCTTTCTCCTGCTGCTTTAAAGATTTTACCCTTGGCCTTCAGTATTTTTACTATTGTATTTCTGACTGTGGCTCTTTCTGTATTTTTTCCTACTTGAAGTTTGTTGATCTTCTTGGATGTGTATGCTAATGTTTTTCATCAAATTTAGGAAGTTGTCAGCCATTATTTCTTGAAAAGTCTTCTACCTCTTCCTCCTCTGCCCTAGTATTCCCAGTAAATGTATGTTGCTGCTGTTAATGGTGTTCTACATTTCTCATAGACTCTGTTCATTTTCCTCTCTGTTTTCTGAATTGCAGGATCTCTATTGATTTATCTGCTCGTTCACTGATTTCTTTTCTTGCTGCTTGCTGAAATATACTGTTGAGCTTCTCTACTAAATTTTAAAATTTCAATATTACACTTTTCAACTCCAAATTTTCCCTTTTTTGTTATTTCTCTTTGCTAATGTTTTATATTTGATAAGGTGTTGTCATATTTTCCTTTACTTCTTTAAACATTGTATTCTTTAAGTCTTTGACTATATTTATAATAGCTGCTTTAAAGTCTTTTTTGTTTCATCTGACATCTGGGTTCTCTTAAAGGTAGTTTTGTTGCTTGCTTTTATTCCTGTGTATGGGTCACACTTTCCTATTTCATTGCATGCCATAATTTTCCCTGAAAACCAGACATTTTAGATAATATATTGTAGCAACTCTGGATCCTGACTTTTCCTTCCTCTCTGGGGCTGTTGTAATTTTATTTGTTTAGTAACTTGGCTGAACTCTTTTCGAGAAGTCTGTTTCTTCTTCCAAATGCGTCCTCTGATGTTCCTCCTCAGATGGTACAGCCTGGGTATGTACACAGTCACCCTGGGATGATAGTAATTTTAGCAGAGCTCTTTGACTTTTTCCTCTGAGCTCTTTGTTAAGCTTTCTGCCTCTGTTTGTATCAAACTCACCTGGTAGCCTCCACTAATTGCCAACTGATAGTTCTATTATTTTCTTTTTTTTTTTTTTTTTTGCGGTACGTGGGCCTCTCACTGTTGTGACCTCTCCCGTTGCAGAGCACAGGCTCCGGACGCGCAGGCTAAGTGGCCATGGCTCATGGGCCTAGCCGCTCCGCGGCATGTGGGATCTTCCCGGACCAGGGCACGAACCTGTGTCCCCTGCATCGGCAGGCGGACTCTCAATCACTGCGCCACCAGGGAAGCCCCAGTTCTATTATTTTCAACAATGCTCTGGGGGCATAAATTGCCCCACAGTCTGAATTCCATTTCAAACCTTTTTCAGGGGTAGTCTTTGAGGCCAGTCTTTGAGGTTCTGACCCCAGTAAGGCTCTTATTAGCTGTCTTTTCCCCTGGTTCTCTCTGATAAACTTCTAGCTTGTCTATGTTTTAGCTTATTGTTCTCATGTAGCTATCTCTTAATTGCTTACAACCACTACTTCCATTGTTTTCGAGTGCCCTTAAGGCTTGAAGTTTGCCACCTTGTACCAAATAAAGTCAAGTTCCCTTGAGACCTTTGGGGCTCTCCTTTTCTTAGGCTGCCTCTCCTTTTCTTAGGCTGTCTCTCCCTCTGGGAGAAAACCTCTATGCCACTGCTTTGGAAATATAGGTGGGGTTTGTAGCCTGTTCTTTCATTGAACCACTGTGTTACGTGCAGAGAACTGGATGGGTATGGTAGCCTTTGCGCTTCTCAGCTTGCCTCTTTTATCTTGGAACTGCTGCCCTATGAATTAGGAGTGAAGACTTTTTGGCCCTCTTGTTCTTAATCTCTGAGGCCTGGTGTATAGCTTTCACCCTGTGGGTGGTGGCGAGGTAGAGAATGAGGACTCGGACCTCGCATGCTTTCTCCTTGAATAGAACTTCTGCCACTAAGAGTTCGGGGGCCTGAGAAATATTGGCAGTCTGTTACTCCTGGTTGTATATTAATGGTCTGGACTAGGAGCTGAGGGATGAAGGAGCATAGTCTTCTTGACTTGACCAGCCTGTGGTTGAACAGCCTTGCCTAACTGGTTGTGTATGTGTGGGGAGGTGGCGGTGATGAGAAGAATGGGAGTTGGTAATGAGTCAAATATCGTGGACTGTTGCTGTTATTTATTTATTTATTTATTTATTTGCGATATGTGGGCCTCTCACTGTTGCGGCCTCTCCCGTTGCAGAGCACAGGCTCCGGATGCGCAGGCTCAGTGGCCATGGCTCACGGGCCCAGCCGCTCCACGGCACGTGGGATCTTCCCCGACCGGGGCACGAACCCGTGTTCCCTGCATCGGCAGGCGGACTCTCAACCACTGCGGCACCAGGGAAGCCCTGTTGCTGTTCTTAATGGAATTTAGTCGATATTCTTTTTTTGTTTGTTTTGTTTTGTTTTGCGGTACACGGGCCTCTCACTGTTGTGGCCTCTCCCGTTGCGGAGCACAGGCTCCGGACGCGCAGGCTCAGCGGCCATGGCTCACGGGCCCAGCCGCTCTGCGGCATGTGGGATCCTCCTGGACCGGGGCACGAACCCGTGTCCCCTGCATTGGCAGGCGGACTCTCAACCACTGCGACACCAGGGAAGCCATAGTATATATTCTTGAGCAAATATTTCTTTATTTGTTGTTGCTCTTGGCAACATTTTTGAGATCCAAATTTTTTTTTTTTTAATTTTTACCAATTATAGTTCTTTCCCTGGGGAGACTGTTTATGGAACTCCTTATATTGACATTCTGGAAGTGAATTCCATATTCTTTAAGCATTAATTGGTATTATAATCTATAGCTTTTGAGATACTGTATGTACCTTACTAAGTATACTATACATACTATGTTTACATGTTGATTCTTTGTACCAGGGATTTATTTATAGAGTATTTATAAAATATTGATTCACATTGTCATGAACCTTGATTATATATATATCAGTGAATTCAAGTAAAATATAATTGTGAGCATATATTTGTAGTATTTCTCTCATAATTACGCTTTAATTAAAAGAAGATTTAATTTAATTTGAATGTTTCTCAAAAACGCAATGTGATTTTCAATTATACACAATATGGGTATATCTCAAAAATAATCTTAAGCAACAGGACATACATACAAATTAATAAAAACTATGTGGTTCCATTTTGTAAAGTACAAAGGCAGCAATAGAAATATTTGCTGTTAGACTCAGAATAGTGGTAATTTTTATTTTTTGATCTTAGTACTGGTTACTTAGTTGTGTTCATCTTGTGAAAATTCATTGAGTGTTAGACTTATGATGTGTGCACTTTCATGTATGTTACATTTAAAAAGTTAGAAAGCATATTATGCGATCCGTATGAGCCATGTAGTCTTAACTGAGTATTGTTCAGAGTAAATTTATTATATTTAACTTTATATTTACTTTGGTATTTAAAACTGATGATAATTTGGTCCTCTAGTTTAAAGGAGACTTGTTTCCTACTTATATAAATGAAAACAAAATTTCAAAATATATATTATTATAAAATCATTAACAATTATGTTTAATATTGTGTTTCCTGAAAGCATTTTAAGGTACTATGAATCTCAGAATATTTTTTAAAATATTGAAATTTAGAGGCCATTTATAAGTTGTTGAAAACACTAAAGCATGTTTTTTCACAATTCCAAGGAAAAATCTATATGCAAATTAGATCCTTTCTGTAATATATATAAAATCAGGGAGATCTTTTTATCCTTTGTAATACATTTTTAAATTTTATCCTGTAGGACTATTTTGAAAGAAAGTGGGTTTGCCAGATACCTTCATTCAGCTGTTCTTATCAATGGAGCTATGCTTATTTTTGGAGGAAATACCCATAATGACACTTCCTTGAGTAACGGTGCAAAATGTTTTTCTGCCGATTTCCTGGCATATGACATAGGTATGTATCTGTTAGGACTCTGCAAAGTAGGAAATACCAGAAATTTTTCATGTAGATATTCTCAAATACATTACTTGATAGCATGTGTATATGTCATTTTAGAGAGAGAAATTCAGTGACAGATTATGAACGGAATTCTCTCCAGTTTCAGCATAGTAGTCGTATAGGGCAGGAGAAGAGATGAACTGAAGTGAGTCAGTGGTGGAGGCAGGGGAATTGAGAAATCTGGGTTTGAATGTCTTTATGAAGGCTTTTATGTATTGTATACCTACATGAGCACTTTATCAGTCTATTTTGTTTGACTATTACCATATTAGTTTTGCTAATGGATAAATGGAGCACTAGCAAGTTTACATTACAAAGAGTAGGAATGCAGACACTTTAGATTTAGTGGGGATGAGCAAAGATGCATTTAAATTAAACTCATCAGATATACTTACTCCATAGAGGAAACTGATAGAATTAGAGAAAGGAATATAGAGATAGAAAAGCTAAATAAATAATATTTGGGGACAAAATGGAAACCCGGAACATATCTAGGAATGGAAGTAACTAAAGAAGAATCTTTACCAGGGAACCTAAAAATACAGTACATCTATACAACTCAATTTTAATTATGCTATCCTTAGTCCTATCAATTTCTGAATAGTAAATGAATATATTTTTTGAATACTAAATTTAGCTACTTGGTTGACCACTGTAGTGAAAAAATTTCTTCTCTATATATCATGCTATAGATAAAACATAGCTGATATTTTAAATCTTTAGCAGTACTTAAGAGGACCTTTTATTGTGTAAAGTACAATAATAAACCAATTTTAAGCTATTAAGAAACATTTTGATAAATAAAAATAAAAGAGACCAAAGAATAGCACATTTAGTAGATGTAAGAAGTATCCTTTCACCTTTGAACATCATAAAGGCACATAGTCTACTTTGGAAAATTATTTCAAGTGGCAGCATATAAAGAAAATTATGACTATTAATAAGCACTTTGATCTCTAAACTATTGTAAGCTTGTTTGGAAGGAAATTCCTAGTAATAAAGTTAGGCATGCTTTTTAAATTCTATGACTATCTGTCTGTGAGTAATCATTGAAAAGAATCCACTGTCTTCAGGATTTTTAGATCCTAAATAATTAAATATTTACCTTTTGAAATAATAATTTGAAGTTATGATTCATGATGAAAATGGGATTATCTTGGCTTTCAGAAGGCTTTTAAATCAGTGCCTGAGATCCAGAAAATCGGTTAAATGGAGTAGTGAATCTAGGCTGGCTTATTCTGATCTTTCATTGCCAGGTTGGCACTGTCAACATATTATTTTGCTATGGTGATGACACAGTATGCTTATTTCTCTGGAGGTGGATGAACATTTTGTTTTTCTTCTAGGAATAAAAATCCTAGGAAAAGTGTAGAATTTTGTTGTAATTGTTAAAAAGCCATGAAGTGAGATTTTGAGCTTTTGAAAAAGATCTTCAAGGAGCTTCCACCCAATTTCTCTATTTTAACGAGGAAATTAATGTTGAGCTGTTTTGTAGCTCACATATTGGGAATTTATTTTTATTTCTTCCATATTGTTCAAGATTACCATATTTTAGGTTTTATGCATCCAAAAAGTTTACCAAGGTGAAAAACATTAGAGTTGTTAGTTTTTCAGAGAGAGAGAGAGAGAGAGAGAGCAAGCTCTCAGATTATCATTATTCTAACTGCTACTCTTTATTAAGTGTCTTCTAAGAGCTAGGTACTTTACTAAGAGCTTTATTTACAATATCTGTAACCTCTCTAATAACCTTGTAACAAGGTGTTAATAAACACATTTTCAGATTATTAAGCACAAGAGTAAAAGGAATTTGCCCAAAGCCCTACAGGTGGTAGATCAAGCTTTTTTAACTCCTGAAGTGGTAGTCTTTCCTCTTGACTACACTGTGCTGTTTAGTGGGGTCCATTGTATGCTCTTCATTTTCGCAACAAATTACCAGACACTTTATGTTTTGTAAGGTTTCTTAATGCTGTGGAAAGATAGAAGCAAATATCAGTTTCGTTTTTCAAACAAGTTGTTCAAATTGGAGGAAGAATAACATAGTTTAAACAGTGTTGTATTTTAACATAGGATTTTGTTTTCCCTGTGCTAACAACTAAAAACAAAAAAACATAAAGCAGTAAATCAATACAGGATAAAGGTGTGTTGTTTTACCTTATTTGATTATTTCTATGCAGTTCCCAGTAAAGCCCCCCCTCCCCCAATCTGTATTTACTCTCCTGGGTTTGTAGCATCAAATGCTGAAATATTTTCCTGGGAAAATTATTTTTCTTATTTCAGAAAATGTCTTCCAAAATAATTGCTTTCCTTATGAAGTATATTTTTGTGGAAATAAAATATAACCATTGTATATGAACCCAACTGAAAATAGATCCTCTTGGGGGAAAAAAAGTTGTGTTGCTAGTTTTTCTCTTTTGTACAGTACACTGGGACTTTTATGGCATATTTAACTGGAATGCACCTGAAGATTTAGCTGATTGTGTTCTGTGATGTTTAAACAATAAAAATATGTATGCTAATACTAATTTTTCATTGCTCCAAAATGTACTATTTCAACCCTACTGCCATAGTAAATTTTATATAGCCAATATCATTAATCTTTGAGGACATAACCTTGCCTTCCCAGTTCTCATTATACTATACATGATCGATGTAGAAGGCATATAATGGTGATTTTCAAACATGGCTGTACCTTGGCATTCCCTTTGAAGGTTGACTGGAGAAAAATCAGACCTCTATAATCTGATCCTCTTAGATCAGGCACTGGGTATTTATATTTTTAAAAAGTGACTCAAGTGCAACTGATAATAGAGCCAGGACTGGTGAATAAGACTGGATGGACTGTAACGTATACAATGATACGTTACTTAAAGTTCTAGTTTGTAAAGCTAGCTTGAAGACATTTCAAACCTGAAAATTTTATTAGTGTATATTTTGTTATTGCTAGTGGTATCATTATTGCACCTGATTCAAGATTAAAGTGATCTTTCTGGTAAAGATAGCCTTCTAGTATATAATGAGACTAAAGATGCAGTGGAAAAGCATGTCTCACTGAGTTGATCTCAGGTTATTAGACATATTTATACTTTTAAACTGTTTGGCTGTGGAAAGTAGTGTCATAAAAGTTTTCTAGGGTCAGTGGGAAAAAAGGAATCAAGTAGTCTGTATATTTTTCACATCTCTTTAGTAAACCACCAATCTTTTTGGTGGTTTGACTGAAGATATCAACATTTACAAATGAGAGGTTTTCCTGAATTGAAACATACCTTAAAATTGAATTGAATCTTGAGACAGTATTTCAGAATCATCAAATTAATAGCTATTATAGAATTTTCAGTAGGCCTAACATATAGTTATGATACTTTTAATTACAAATGGTAGTTATTCTTCTTCAATAAGAAAATTTACCTAAGGGTAAGAGAATGTACAAGATGAAAGATAACTCTGAGATACATTGATCATAATTTTTTTTCCTCAAAAATATAGTGGAGTCATGAAAATGTAATTTGTTGAGTTAGATTATTTCAGAATAGGATAGGGAGTCAGATTTATATCAGAAATATATCGTGCAGAAAGCAAAACACCTAAACTTCAAATCAAATCAAGTCAAAATAATATTATAATAGAATCTAAAAAACAGATTTCCTGCGTATGACAGTTTTACTTATGACATTAACTTCTTGGTAGGCAATTATTTAAAAGGAAACTCAATAAAAAGAAAAGTACTTAATTCCATATTTGCAGAAGTAATACTATTTTAATTGGTAATGTATAATAATCATTTTAAACACAGTGGAGTTGTAGTTCAGTATACCCTTAAAAATCACTTAACTAGTTTATGAAACATAGTGTACATGTTTTTGTACAACCCTGTAGAGTGATACGTGTGTGTGTGTGTGTGACTACACACACACACACACACACAGTAAATGGATACAATTTTGTAAGGCACATAATTTCATTAAAAATCATATTCAAATTAAAACATCTAATTATTTAATTCTTTGGAACAATCCAGCAAAACTATAAAATTTCAAACTTGCTCGCTCTTCATGTTTATAATTATTTTTATTTTCTGGAGTTTATTTTATGTGTCCCTCTCTTTGTTTATCAGTATTTCGCTCTGCGCTCTGTTAACTCCTTAGGGCTCTTCCTTGACAAAAGCAGTACCCCTTGCCCTGCCACCTGAAAGAACCCATTTGTTTCTTTGTCTGTAAGAAAAACTCTTAAAATCATCATACCCTTTTTTCAATGAATTTAGCCAACTGTTGACTGTTTTAAGCTTTACTGTATCCTTTGCTCAAGGTTCTCTTTTTCTTTCTATAATAAACTATTGTGTAGAAGAAATAGTAGTTTCTTTTCTTTAAAAAAGAGGCCAGTAAGTAAGGGAAAAAGTGACCTTTCGTTTTGTGAAAAGGGAGAACTAACATTCGCCGAAAGCTTCCTATAATGTTTTGCACTTTACATATGCTTTATGATGTAATTCTCATAACATCTGTGTAGTGTGTACTATTATATTCATTCATACAGGAAGAAACTGTGATTTAGCATGATTAAACCCAAACTTGCATAGGTTGTAGGATGGTGTATTCTGAATTTGAACCCAAGTCTAAGTTCAAAAATCTTTTGATTCTACCACTGTACTATATATTGATGTTTTCCTGATTTAACAGGAAAAAAATTTGAAAGATCTTTAATTGGGAAAAAAGGCATATAATATTTGTTAATGTAGCATGACACTCAAGAAAATTAGTTTTATCAGTATATTTAAGCAGTGACCTCAAGGTAGAGAATCAAGAAGAGTAACGAACAATGAATCTCTCTTAGTAGATCTATAATCATTTTGAGAGATTGTTTTGAATACAAAAATTGCTAAATAAAGATTCTTGAAATAGAACATACACTGAAAGAAAAGTGTTTAAATGTCTCAACAAAACCTCTGGGAAAGAAGGTAGGGAAAACAGTCATGAATATAGAATCAAACATCTAAAATAAAATATTAGCAAATAGAATTCAGCAGTTTCAAAATTATAATAAACTATGACCAAGTAGGAATTATTCTAGGATTTCAAGTATGATTCATTATCAGGGAATCTATAAATATAATTTATTACCTCAAGACTATTTATTGAAGCCAACAGGAAATAACACTGTATGTTAAAACATGATAAAATCATTTCATTTAAGATTGATTGTCAAATAGTGATGCCCACTTTACTTGGCAGAGGGTAGGAAGCTAAATAAATATTTATGGAATGAATGCCAGAGGACAAAATCCTGAGAGAAACTGTGGGTAGCAAAAGTGTGCACCTTTTAGAATAGTAAGATAAATTTTTACCTGGGGGAGGGGGACCCAGTGAAACATCAGGATTTCAGGGGTAGATGAAAAAAGATTTTTGGCAACATCCAGAAATTTGGTTTTCTATTACATAAGTATCCAAATGGTTAGTAAAAGTTTTTCTTTGTATTCATCTAGTTTTGAGTCTTATACCTACAACATATGTGCTCTTTTTAATGAATTTCAAATATGCTATTAAGACTGAGTTATGAACTGGTGTTTCAAATGGAATATTAAAAGAATTTTTAAAATGTGTCTTTAAAGTATTATAGATGCATATTTTCATGGAAGAATATGAATATTTGCAGAAAAATTAGCCAAGTGCATGTGCATTTTTCACCTGTACTATTTTATGCATAATTGATAAAATAAACCTGTCTCTAAATTTCAGCATATGTTTTTAATGTAATTATGTTGTCTCTCATATGTGAATAGTCCTAACAGCACAGTATTCTGATTGCTGAGATCTGTGTTTGAGAGAATAGTAACTCTAATTTCTTGATCTTATGTTTATTGAGTGTATAAGGTTTTAAAATAAATATTTAGTGCCTTGTAGTACAGATTTTTTTAAAAGTCTATATTCTAGAGAGTATATTTTACTTTGGTCTTTATTGCTGTGTGGCTTTTCTGTCGGTATGGGATGGTATTTCTGTCAGTTTTCATGATGTCAGTAACTTTGGAATTTGCTTTAGTTTGTCTAGCCTTGAACTGTTTGTGAAGTGATAATGACATGAGTGTTCTGGAAATATATTTTCTTCTTGGCAAAAAATATGATTATAGATTGCAGTCAGACATTAATAATGTAAGAGACTTTATATTGTAAGAATGGAAAGAGACTATGTGTAAACAAATTACATTAATTTAATACTGAGCTTTAAGGCATTTGATACCTTCTACATTTTACAGGAAAACTAACCTGTGTTTTACAGAGAATCCTGATCAAGAATTTGAAAACTCAGCAACAGAATTTATCTAGCCCAACATTCTGTTTAGTCATTATTGAAAAAGCTGCAAGGGATAAGTGGAAAGTGTATTTGCTGCAACTGCTCATATGTTTTTCTCTTCTCATTCTGTTGAAAAATCCTGGCAGGTGGGCAGATATCAGCAGGCATGAAATGTCCCTATAGTTGCAAAAGTTGCATACCTCAACTAGCTTTTCATAAGCTTGAAAGTTAAATTCTCTTCTTCCTAAACAATTTTGTGAGTTGAAAACAATTTGCCAGCTATTTTAAGACACTGTAGAGGAATATTCACACTTACTGTATTGTATCAGTCAGTACAGGTTATGTTAGACTGAGGTAACAAACAATCCTGTCACAGTTCTCTGAAAAGCAAACTCTGAGACAGAGTTTAGTGTTGAGGGTACTTATTAGGTCCTTGGATTGAACACGTGTAAAAGGGAGGGGAAGAAGGAGGATTGGGCGAAAAGTAAAAGTCAAGCAGACTTAACATCCTCAGCCAACTCCAGGACAACTCTGGAGTTGAAATGCCCCTCAGAGTTGTCGCTCTTTAGGATAAAACAGGTCTTGATCGCTCATTGTACGAGGGTCACTCCCAGGACCTTGGGTGCGGAAGCTCTCTGTAGCTAAGGCAGTCTCTGCAGGGGCTGGCAGCTGAATGATGTCCACTGGTAAGTCCTTCCCTGAAGGTGTATTTAGTCAGCACCTTTCTAGTTCATCACAATTCATTCTTTGGGCCACTCAGCCCGCTTCTTCAAATATATTTGTTAAACAGCTCCTCCAGGATTCCAGTGGGCCTTTCTCCCTGGTGGGAGCCTAGATTATTGCTCTGGCTTTTGTAGCTGGTCTCAGGGCTGCAACTGATACTCACCATGTCCCTCATCCATTATCTTTTCATGTCCCTTACCCTCAGCTAGCACTTCTTCTGGTCTCTGTGTCTTACCTCGTAGCATGACCCACTCCCTCCCCCTTAGGTATTTGAGCTCCTGATCATCATACACCTTCTAGTCTGGGTTACTGTACTTGCCCATTTACCATCACACTTGGCAAAGGGATACCAAGAAACACTAAATGGATCATCTGTGTACCAAATATATCCCCCTGCCCTTGTTTGTAACAGCAGCCCCTCCCTTTGATGGTCGGGGCCAGTTACCCCTGCCAAGATGCTACTCCTTCTTTGCCTGCTTGCTGGTCCCTTGACACAAGGAGCCTGAAGTACCCAAGTGGCAACTGTAGCTTCCAGTTACATGGTTAATTGCTACTTCTTCTGCCAGAATATTTTTCCCTTTGGGGAATAGGACCTCTAATCCTGCAGAACCCAGAATTGCAGGATGCGGAGCCCAAATTTCCCAGTTGTGTAACTGAATATGAGGCCACAAGAAATGGCTTTTACTCCTGGGTTTTTGGACCTATATATTCTTCCTATTGGGGACACAGCACTATTTGAAGGTCTTTAGTTCAGGTGTATCCCGCATCCTGGTGCTTCAGTTGTGCCTGTCAAAATCTCTGTCAGGTTGTGTGGTTTGGGATCCAGTGGATTTCATGGTCATAGGCCCATTTCTGTACCTCCTTTTCTGTGAAGTGTGTCTCCTGATTACATGGGATCCCATGCTGGTTGATCAGACATTTCATAATTTCTAAGATAGTTGTGCTGGTTAAGACCCTGTGGGCAGAAAAAGCAAATGCATCCTCAAAATATGTATTCGTGTCGTAATGAAATGTTGGCCCATCCAGAGTGGAAGGGGCCCAAGGTAGTCAGCTTGCCACCAAGTGTCCAGTTAGTGTTCTTGGGGAATGGCCTTATCAGGGGATCAGGATTGATATCTTGCTGTCGGGTTGGACATTTAGTGGAAGAGTAACTCCATCAGCTTTTTTCAGAAGGAGCCCATGTTATTGCGTTCCTGGATGGCCTCCATCTCTGCCATATGGCTACTTAGTTCATGTGCTCATTTCGTTGGCACCGAGGTGTCCTACGATAGAGACTGACATTAGCTTTCTCAGTCAATTGTTTACTGGTTGTTTAACGTCTCTTCTATGTTGGATGCTCTCTGATGGCCTTTAACTTGTATCACAAAGATCTTCACATTTCATGCTCATTCAGGTATATTCATCCACATGTCTCTACTCTAGGACCTCCTTGTCTCTGATCTTCAGTATTTCTGCTTCTAGGCTCCTGATCAGCCAGCCAGGTCATTAACTACTGCTCCTGGGCCATTTCTCTTTCCACACAATGTACATGAGACACACTTCTCAAAGGCCTGCCCAGTTGGGAGGCTTGTTCCTTTTTTGCTGTTCTTCCAGGCCACCCCTGAGTGAAGCTGTCTTGTAAGTGATAACCATTTTTGAATTGTGGCCACGTACGAAGCTTACATATTTTCATTTTCCTCTTCTTGTTATCTGGGCATAAAGGATTCCTCATACGGCCATAGCTGTAAGATGCGGGATGGGTGCAGGGGCAGCAGTGGTAGATGACACTAGGTCTGAGCTACCAGCTCATGCAGATTGCTTGTGCACTGTGCTCTTGCTCATGCTTCATCTTGGGGGCAGCTTCCATTTCATGTTCTCGTGATTATTGATGACAGAGACAGCTCATGATAGAAAACTCTGAACACATGGTCACCTAATAACCCATGTCCAGCACTCTGTCTCTGCCAAGGCTCAGTAGTGTGGTGGGAATAGAGGTATAAAATTTGCAACTGCAGATGGCATGGCCTTTGAGATGTGTGTTGGGTCTGCATATTCCACATGCTTCTTTTTGTAACAGTGACTCCTCCAATAACTATAGTATCTACTGGGTCATGTGGCCCTAGTTGCAGGGCTGTTTGCAGTGTGTCCTAGACCTATAGCAGAGCTATTTTCTGCCCTGGCATGTACTCAGAGCCGGCAGCCTTTGATATTTTCCAGTATATGGGCTTGAACAGTATTCCCAGGAATGGAATATACAGCCTTCAGAACCCCAAAAGACCTATCAGATGTTCGCTTTCTTCCTTGCAATGGGAGTTGAAAGATGTAATAGTTGGTGTTTCAGTTCAGATGAGCTGTCTCAGAATGCTCTTAACCTCTAGGCCCCTAAATAGCTTACTACTTACTGAATCTTTGTAGGTTTTATCTTCCACCCTTTGAAGCATATATGTCTTAACAAGGCCTCCAATGCATTAACTGTTATTGTTCACCTGGCACTATTAGAATGATACCATTAATGTAGTGGAAAAATGAAATGTTCTGCAAGATGTCCAATTGGGCCAAATGTGTTCTGACAAAAGTTAACATGATCCCAAGGCAAAATTGTGAATGTATACTATTCTATTCCATATGCATGCATACTGCTTTTGGTCCCCTTTTCTGGTAGGGTTAGCAAAGAACACATTTGCCAAATCAGTGACCATGTTAATCTGCTCTAACAAAGATACACATCTTGCATGCTGCCTGCAGTTTGGGCTACTAACTTGTATCACAATGATGAGCTATTGTCATCTTCCAGGCCTTGTTTAGTTTACAGGGGCCAGATTGGTAATTTAAACAATTTGAGGGGGTCCATTATCCAGCATTCTTTACATTCTTCAGGATAATACTAATTTATGCCATTCACTCCCTCTGAAATGCAACATTATTTTAAAACTTATATTATCCAGGGGGTAACAGTTCCAGAGGCTTCAGCTTGATCTTTTCCACTGTAACAGACAAGGACCCAACGTTGGGGTGGTTCCATTTGCCAAGAATGTCTATTCCAATTATTAATCTAGGGACTTAGGACATGACCACTGCATAGGTCTGCAGACCCACTGGCTCATTTTGAGAAGAACTTTGGCCAGGATGCCATTAATTTCATCATTCCCATATTATCCCTGCTATAAAGAGAGGCCATGATGTGTCAGTGTCAACTCAGACCTTGTGTCCAGCAGTACTTGCAATGTTTGTGGTTGCTTTTTTCTCTAGGCTAGGGTTACACAATGAAATGACCATTGGTACCTTTGAGGAAGAACTAGGGACGCTATTACCATGGATACTTGCTGTGGTATTACAGGGTCCTTCCTCCTGGGCCCCAGACTTTTAAATGTATCAGCTCTGGATTTAAAAAGTGGCTCAAATCCAGAAATTGAGCAATGAATTATGACTTTTTATTGTAGCATCTGCCATCAGCTTTCTGATCGTTTATCCTTGATTTCTTCTGTTGACATAAGTTAGGTAGTACCCTTGTTGGCTGCCCATCTGTTTTACTTCTAGGGATGCTGTGTTCTATTAAACATCTCTATAATTCTCAGTAGGTCAGTCCTCTTGACTGACACTTCGATCTTGCTGCTTATTACAGTAATGGCTCTCTACTTGGACTGGATTCTGATGGTTAAATGTCACCAGCTTGCCTCTATTTTCCTACTGTCTCCATCACTGAGCACAGTTCTGTTACAGTTTTTCATACCATCAGCTTTGGTCTATGAAGGAAAGCCACCGCTTTCTCAGTGATGCCAGTATCCCTCTCACCATCCCATTCTTCATGGCTTCAGTAAATGACATACGTTCTGGCCCTGCTGTAGGTAGAATGACCTGGTGGGTTTTCTGATGTTATACAGTATATCGTGATAGAAAACTCTGAGCACATGGTCCCTTAATAATACCTGTGAAGCACTCCATCTCTGCCAGGGCTCAATAACATGACAAGACTAGAGGTATAAAAATTTCCACTGCAGATGGCGTGGCCTTTGGCAGGTGTGTAGGGTCTGCATTGGGATTATTTCACAGGGGCTTTCTATATATTCCACATGCTGCTTTTTCCAACAGTGACAGTACCACTTTCCTAGACTTTTAACCCCTGCTTTTAGTGTTTGCTATGACAATTCTGGCATTTAGACTGTATTTTTCCATGTTTCTAGGAGTCATCTTTTTTCCCCCAGCTTTATTGAGGTGTAATTGATAAAATTGTAAGATATTTAAAGTGTACATTCTGATGATTTGATATAAATATACATTGTGAAAGGATCCCCCCACATCTAGTTAATTAGCGCATCCATCATCACCTCATATATTTATCTTTTTTCTTTTTGGTGAAAACACATTCTACTCAGCAAATTTCAGTTGTACAATATTGGGTTAGCAACTGTTGCCACCAAGTATACATTAGATCCTCAGACCTTATTCATCTTATAGCTGTACCCTTTCCTCAACCTCTCCCTATTTCCCCCATACCTGGAAACCACTCTTCTACTCTGTGTTTCTATGAGTTTGACTTTGTTTTTTTTTTAAGATTTCACATGTAAGTGATACCATTTATTATTTGTCTTTTTCTGTCTGGCTTATTTCTTTTAGCATAATACCCTCAAGCTCCATACATGTTGTCACGAACAGCAGGATTTCTTTCTTTCAAATGACTGAATAATAGTCCATTGTATATATATATATACCACATCTTTATCCATTCATTTATTGCCGGACACTTAGGCTGTTTCTGTATCTTGGCTATTGTGAATAATGCTGCAATGAACATGGGAGTGCAGATATCTCTTTGATATCCTGTTTACATTTCCTTTGGGTATATACCCAGAAGTGGGATTGGTGGATCATATAGCAGTTCGAATTTTAGTTTTTTGAGGAATTTCCATATTGTTTTCCATAGTCGCTTTACCAATTTACATTCCCACTGACAGTGCACTCGGGTTCCCTTTTCTCCACATCTTCGCTAACACTTGCCATCTCTAGCCTTTTTGGTGATATCCATTCTATGAGGTGTAAGATGATGTCTCATTGTGGTTTTGATTTGCATTTCCCTGATGATTAGGGATGCTGAGTACCTTTTCATGTACATGTTGCCCATTTGTGTGTCTTTGGAAAAATATCTCTTCAATTCCTCTACCTGGTTTTTTTTTTTTTTTTTTTTTTTTTGCGGTACATGGGCCTCTCACTGTTGTGGCCTCTCCCGTTGCGGAGCGCAGGCTCCGGATGCGCAGGCTCAGCGGCCATGGCTCACGCGCCCAGCCGCTCCACGGCATGTGGGATCTTCCCAGACCGGGGCACGAACCCGTGTCTCCTGCATTGGCAGGTGGACTCTCAACCACTGCGCCACCAGGGAAGCCCCTCTCTACCTGTTTTTTAATCATGTTGTTTGGGTATTTTTGCTATTGAGTTGTGTGATTTCTTTATATATTTTGGATATTAACCCCACATCAGATATATGATTTACAAATATTTTCTCCCATTCAGTAGTAGGTTACTTTTTCATTTTGTTGATGGTTTCCTTTGCTGTGTATAGGAGTCATCTTAACAGTGAGTTCACACCATCTCCCAGGGTTCTTATAAGGGGATAAATCCAAAATCCTGCATCTTGGAGAGTGCTTTTTTTTTTTTTTTGCGGTACGCAGGCCTCTTACTGTTGTGGCCTCTCCCGTTGTGGAGCACAGGCTCCGGACGCGCAGGCTCAGCAGCCATGGCTCACGGGCCCAGCCGCTCCACTGCATGTGGGATCTTCCTGGACCGGGGCACGAACCCGTGTCCCCTGCATCGGCAGGTGGACTCTCAACCACTGTGCCACCAGGGAAGCCCTTGGAGAGTGCTTTTAAATAAATAAATAATTTTTTCCTAATCCAATGTAAGGTTCTGATGCTTTTGGTCAAACTCCCTTCGGAATCCAGAACCATGTGTATTCCCCCCAACTTCTGCCAGTATGTGCTATCTAGGTCTTACAGATCCTTTGAGACATAGTCCCTTTCTTTTCTTAGCAGTTCCAGAATGTAACAGGCTGAGTTATGCTGAGCCAAGTTATAGACCCAATGGCCAATAGGGAAGGTGTGAGCAGATTCTGAACTAGGGTACAGGTGTTACTGGAGGAAGCTGCTGCACTGGGTTCAGAGCAAGGGTAGAGTACTGTCTCTCAGTAGAGTAGGGTAGACCACTTCTGCAGTCTCAGAAGATTCAGGAAAATTTGGAAATGCAAAGTTGGGAGAGATTTTCAGGGCATCAGCTCCGATGTTCCATCCCATGTGTCAGGGTCTTATTCTTAACACCAATAAAAGGTTATTTTTCACCCATGATACATGTCTTGTGTTGGTGGGGAGGGCAGATTTGCTTACTGTTATCACTTAGGGACCAAGGCTCAATTGCATTTTCTTTCATTGGGAATTAAATGGTTCCATCCAGAAATGCAGTTATCACTTTAGCTTGCATTTCCTTGACTAAAACAAGTCATACTGTCACATCCAACTTCTAAGGAGTGTGGGAGTATCATTTTGCCTAGGCCTTAAGGACGACAACTGGAATATTGTTGAGCAGCACCAAAATCTACCACAAATATTGTGTGTAATTACTTTTGAACGTTTAGTATAATTGAAGGTTATGTCCTGGAGATAGTAATAAAACCTTCACCTCCTACGACCACATATATTAAAAGGCAAAGAACTTCTTGAAGTAGAATTGGGTTGTATTATTATTTGTCTGAGTTAATTGCTCTTATGTCTAATTTTTTTTTATTACTGTACTGTAATGCTTTTCTTCTGCAGGGACTTTTGTGCTTTTTAAAAAAACTGTATTATTGTGTTTTTATTTTCAAGAAGTTAATGTTTATATCAAAAAGGATATTTTGATGGTGTGGTGAGGCAGTATAACGTAAAGAAGTTAAGGAGATCTGGTTTTGATTTAACTTTACTATTTAATGACTTTAAGGAAGTTACCTAACTTCTAAAGACTCTTTTCCTTATTTAAAACATGGTGACAAAAATATTTACTCCTCAGAGTTGTTTTGAGAGTTAAATATTGTATAGCACTGATAAGCAATTAGCATGTTTTTTTTTTTTTTTTTTTTTTTGTGGTACGCGGGCCTCTCACCGTTGTGGCCTCTCCCGTTGCGGAGCACAGGCTCCGGACGCGCAGGCTCAGCGGCCATGGCTCACGGGCCCAGCCGCTCCGCGGCATGTGGGATCTTCCCGGACCGGGGCACGAACCCGCGTCCCCTGCATCGGCAGGCGGACTCTCAACCACTGCGCCACCAGGGAAGCCCAGCATGTTATTTTTATTAGGTAAAGGTCATGGCCGCCACTTTAGGAATCTTTACCCATTTAAAAAGACTATAAAAGATTTAATGAATTCTTCAGTTAATTTTATATAATATTATAATAGTAATTAAAAATGTTTTTTAACTATTAGAAGCAACTATGTGCTTTTCAATTTCGGGCTTCCATAGCCCATAGATAGGGAGGAGGAGGCTTTTCTGTGATGAACCTTGTGGGATTATTTGCTTTTAAACTTTGCACATATATATCTTTAGTTAAAAACAAGTGGAATAAAAACAAACCACAGGGCTTCCCTGGTGGCGCAGTGGTTGAGAGTCCGCCTGCCAATGCAGGGGACACGGGTTCGTGCCCCGGTCCGGGAAGATCCCACATGCCGCGGAGCGGCTGGGCCCGTGAGCCATGGCCGCTGAGCCTGTGCATCTGGAGCCTGTGCTCCGCAACGGGAGAGGCCACAACAGTGAGAGGCCCGCGTACCGCAAAAAAAAAAAAAAAAAAAACAAACCACAGCAGTACAGAAGTCAAATGAGACACAAATTAGTGGATCAGGGATAAATGCTCAAAAAATGGTTCTGGGCAATTGGTATATGGAAATATACTGAGAAATATCTGGGAAATATTGTATATGGGGAAAATTAAGTTAGATCCATGCAACAAATACAAAAATAACTTCCAACTTGATTGAAGATCAGAATAGTAAGAGCCAAACTGTACATCCTTTGAAGAAAGTTAGAGACTATCTTTACAATCTTGAGTTAAGAATAAAAAGCACAGATCACAAGGAAAACAATACATTTTTTAAATAGATCTTTATTGGAGTATAATTGCTTCACAATACTATGTTAGTTTCTGTTGCACAGCACAGCGAATCAGCCATGTGCATACACATGTGCCCATATCCTGTCCCTCTTGAGCTTCCCTCCCACCCTCCCTATCCCACCCCTCTAGGTCATCGCAAAGCACCGAGCCGTTCTCCCTGTGCTATGCTGCCTCTTCCCAGCAGCCAACTATTTTACATTCGGTAGTGTATGTATGTAGATGCTGCTCTCACTTTGTCCCAGCTTTTCCCTTCCACCCCATGTCCTCAAGTCCATTTTCTATGTCTACCTCTTTATTCCTGCCCTGCAACTAGGTTCATCAGTACCATTTTTTTTTTTTTTTAGATTCTGTATATATGCGTTAGCATATGGTATTTGCTTTTCTCTTTCTGACTTACTTCACTCTGTGTGACAGACTCTAGATCCATCCACCTCACTACAAATAACTCAATTTCGTTTCTTTTTATGGCTGAGTAATATTCCATTTTATATACGTGCCACATCTTCTTTATCCATTCATCTGTCAGGCATTTAGGTTGGTTCCACGTCCAGGGTATTGTAAATAGTGCTGCAATGAACATTGTGGTACATGTCTCTTTTTGAATTATGGTGGAAAACAATAAATTTGACCAAGTTAATGTACAGGCTTTTTTATGAAGATATAGTTCTCCAAAGAAGATATACAAATATCCCAGTAAGGACATAAAAAGACGCCCAACATCTCTAATCATTAGGGAATTGCAAATCAAAACCACAGTGAGATATCACTCACACCCGTTAGGATGGCTGTTACCAAGAAATAGAAAACAACGAATGTTGACCAGGATGTAGAGAAATTGGAACCCTTGTGCACTGCTGGGGGAATGTAAAATGGTGTGGCCACTATAGGACAGAGTATAGAGGTTCCTCAAAAAGTTAAACATAATTACCATATGATCCAGCAATTCTACTTCTGGGTATACACACAAGAGAATTGAAATCGGGGCAGGAACAGATATCTGTACACGCATGTTCCTAGCAGCATTATTCACAGTAGCCAAAATCTGGAAACAACCTACATATCCATATATGGATGAATGGATAAAGAAAATGTCGTACATACATACAATGGAAATTATTCAGGGTTTAAAAAGGAAGGAAATTCTGACACATGCTACAGCACAGATGAACTTTGAATACATGCTTAGGGAAATAAGCCAGTCACAAAAGGACAAAACTGTATGAATTCATTCATTTGAGGTGCTTAGAATAGTCAAATTTATAGACAACAAAGTAGAGTAGTGGTTACCATGGGCTGGGGAGAGAAGGGAATGGGTGGTTATTATTTAATGGGTACAGAGTTTTAGTTTTGCAAGATGAAGAAAACCCTGGAGATGGGTGGTGATGATGGTGCACAACAATGCAAATGTACTTAATGTCACTGAACTGTTCACTTAAAAATGGTTAAAAAACCAAAAAAAAAAAAAAACCTCAATAGGTTGAACAGAATAAGCAAGGTGGAGAAGAATCCATAGTTTGATACCATTTATATTGTTTTATAACCTACGAAAATACTCTATATAGATCATAGATATGGGAACATTGATAAACCAATATAGGATAGTGGTTGTGTCCAAAGACAGAAGACATAAAGCAGTTGAATTTGAGAGGGAGTACACAGGGAGCCTCAATCATATCTGTAATATTTTCTTTCTTTAGAAAATCTACAGTAAACGTAAAATACTGGGTTTGACAGATCTGGGTAGTGGTATATAGGTGTTTATAATAACATTCTTTAGACTATTCTGTGTGCTGAAAAATTTTTCTTTTTCCCTAAAGAGAGTATAGAGTTATAAGAAATCTTCAAAAGGCCTAATTTTTAGTAAATGCTGGCCTTTATTCTCTCAGCTCTTTTTCCTGACTCACTTCTTAGATGGGTTTTCTGAGCATTTTCTCTGGTTCTCATTTTGGAAATCTGCTTTTCTTCCCTCCTTCTGCTGATTTGTTTTGGACGCTGGGCCGAATTACTTACTCTTTTGTCTTAGATAGGCTCAGATTATTGGGTCACTTTCTTTTCTGGATTCCAGATGTCCCAAAGATGACCTTGAAGATGATTCTTCTTTGGAGATTTTTATAATAAACTGGTTTCTGGAAGTCCTAATTTCTGGAAGTCCTCTTTGATCTGACTCTTTTCTGTTTCATTTCTTTGCCGCACATTCAGGTTTCTAATTCTGTTGCTGGAATACTGTATTTAACACACAATTTATGAATCAGTGGCCATGTGGTGTGTGTGTGTGTGTGTGTGTGTGTGTTGGGTTTTGGTGGAATGATTAAAATCTGTCTGCCCTAACTCATTATCTATCTCTAACATTTTCATCTCTTTCTTTGTCAAAGTCTGTACCTTTTACAGGTCACCCCTTCTCTCCAAATAGGAATTATCTTTCAGAATCCATTCAATATACTTTTATAACATCAGACATTCATAAACATAAGTTATAGAAAAACAATGTAATCTAATGGGCCTTAAGGACATTGCTTAACTTCTCCTAGGTCTCCTTTTTCATTTCTGGCATATGGTGATACCTGCTCAATCAATCTCACTGGATTCTTATACAGACTATTTTAAGTTATATAGCTGAAAGCACTTTGGAAGTTTTATATTACTGCATGCATATAAATGTACACTTAAGAAACGTACATTTCTTAAGTGAACTCTAACGCATAAAATTGGTAGACTATGAATATTATGTGTAAGCCTTTATAATAGTAGTTCTCAAAATGTGATCTTCAGAGCCTTGGCTCCTGGAATGTTAATAGGTGTTATGGGAAAAGTGCTTCTATGGATAAAACATTGGGAAAACACTGGGTTTAGTAAAGTTAGGCTTCTATGCTTTTGTACTGTCTCTTTTGAGAGTAGTTAATAGGTTCATGTACTTTGTGAACTGTAGAGAGAGATTATATCAACTAAGGAATACCCCTTTTGGGGCAGATTTGTGAACCTCAGAATACACTGAGAGAGTGGGAGATATAATTCAAGATATATTTTATTGCTCTCAGTCTTCCAGTTTAATGTTCTAAACTGTGGTTTTCGTTTTTGTGATTCCTTTGATCTTTACTAGTAATAATATTGAATTAAAGCCAAATTTATTATTTCATTTCTAGTGTAATAGGCATGATTGCTTATATAAGAAAACAAGTAATTCATTACAACTAATTGTATTTGAGATTATTTTCTTGTTTCAAAAGGGCTTCTAAGTTACCAAAAAATGAAATAAATTTGTTTTAAACCTTGTTACATCTATGTGCTTGTATTAAATACCAAGGCCTGCTCTTAGATATGCCATGTCTAAGAGGATAAAATCTAAAACACTGTCCTGAGAACGTTTCTAGTCACTGAATACTGAATTATTTGACATCTCAAAATCTCTATTAATATATGTGTCAATTCTGAGGCTATATTTAAATGATAAACAGTTTTCTTTAATCATTTTTCTTTCCATAGTCTTTATGTAGCTCATGAATTATTTAGGTTTCTTTTTTTCATTTTTTTCTATTTTTTGCAACTAAAGCTCTTCTCCTTTACATAAAATGAAAACTATTCCTTTGAAATATCGAATCATTAAACTGATTTAAATATTTTATTTTGATGATTCCATTTTTAGGCATTCTTTCATTGAGTATTATATATTCCATTTAATTTTGCATGCATGCATGTAAAATTTGATTTAGTGATTTAACTTTCTGATGGGTTTGCCCAGTATTGACATTAATGAATTTTACTATATGATTCTTGGTTTATTTAATAAAATATGTCATTGAAATTATCCTCCAATGTAAAGTTCATCTAATTTTTTTCCTTTGATTTCCTTTATTCTCCTACATGTAAAATTATTTGTGATAATTTTAGGCAGAAGTTATTTTTATCTAAGGAATAATGCTAGTTGAGTAATGATACTAAATTGTAGGTCATGGAAAATTAATGAAAGTCTTCCTAATTTTAAGTATTGTATCTTTATTTGGCCAATGATTATTTGATAGTATTTGTCTTAAATAGTTTTTTTTCACTTTTTGTTTTGCTGTTTTCATTTTCCTAGCTTGTGATGAATGGAAAATATTACCGAAACCAAACCTTCATAGAGATGTCAACAGATTTGGACACTCTGCAGTTGTCATTAATGGGTAAAAGAAGCACATTTACCAGTTATACTACCGACATATTTTGTTATTCTTTAAAAAAATTATTGTTTGTACTTAATGGATTGGATTTTATATATCCCTGTAATACCGTGGAATGAATTTTGCTTCATTAACCATATCCTTCATTTCTTTTTTGTTTAAATTTATTTAAGGGGCAGGGGAGTATCAAAGGAAAGGTGCTGAGATAGAACTTCAGATATTCTTTTAAAAAGTCATCCTGCCTTCTTTCCTTTTTCCAGAGATCAGATCATGAATGACTTCCTTAAAAAAGATCAGTCTGAAGTGATAGAAAGGCTAGCCACATATTTCTTCTGAGGAGAGCAAGGGAAGTGAGAAGAATTAGATTCTCATTTTGGTTCTGTCATAACTGAATGTGTGACTTTTGACAAATCTCTTAACCTCTCTGGCCTTTAAGACTGTTCTATCCACTGGGAATTTGGACGGGATGATCATTAAGTTACCTTCATCCTTTAAGTTATTATGATTTTGCTATTTCTATAGCAAAAGTTCGTTAATGTGGACTTGTGACAGTAAACAATATGCTAGATCATTCATTAGCTTAAAATTAGTAATTCATGACATTTTTCATAAGTTCATTTTATTACTACCTTATTCTAATTATGTAAAAATTCTCCAATATAATACTAAAAGTAGTCAGAACTTAATCATAATGAAGCTGTGTAACTGATACCAGTTAGCTTTTGAAACTGAAATAAAAGAAATTCAGAGTGTAAACATAAAACCTCTAGGCTTCTCTGTTGAAAACTGTATTTGGTTGATTTTTATTTTACTTTTTTTAAATAATAAAAGATATTCTTGAAGCATTTTCTGATCTTTTCCATTTATTGTGTTAATAATATTTTTAGAAACAAAAATTAGGCTGGTTTGAGGGCATGTCAAATTTTTTGGCATTGGTAGTATTAATTAATTCAGTAATCATCTGGGCTTTTCAAATTGAAACTTTGAAAATCTTTTTGATAATTTTACACTTGGTCTTTTTATTTTACAAGAGGATAGTAAAACACTATATGAAGAACTCTATATCTAATTTCTAAATTCTTTGTATTCAAAAATTATAATTCTATATAGCAATTCTAAAGTATATCTTATTGTCTAAAGTGTATCTTATTATAGTATATACAGCTACTATATATTTCTAAAAAATTGTTTCCTAACTAGATAAGATAATGTAAAATGTGTATTTAAATTTATTTTTAAAACTAACACATTAGACAGAGACTTTTCTTAATATTGTTCCTTTAAGATTCTTATTTTGTCTCTAATAGGTCCATGTATATATTTGGAGGATTTTCTAGTGTACTCCTTAATGATATACTTGTATACAAGCCTCCAAATTGCAAGGCTTTCAGAGATGAAGAACTTTGTAAAAATGCTGGTCCAGGGATAAAATGTATTTGGAATAAAAATCACTGTGAATCTTGGGAGTCTGGGAATACTAATAATATTCTTAGAGCAAAGTGCCCTCTGAAAACAGGTAAACATTTTTTTTCTTTCTTATATTTGGAACAAAGCTTCTTTATTTGGCTAGAAATGGAAATGCATTCTGCTTGTAAAAATTACCTTAGTAGCTTTCAGAAATTAAAAACTCATAATTCTTTAATTAGGAATTCTAATGTTTGAATTTAGCAGTGATTAGTAATTTAATATCTTTATTAGCTATTTTTAGTTTTCTTTTTTGAATTCTGTATGTAATATTTATATATCAATTTGTATATGTAACATGGCCATAAATATGAATTATTTTCATATGTAAGTAAAAAATGCTTTCAAATACACCCTAAGATATACTGTATGCTTCAAAGAAAAAAAATGAAGTAATTTATTCTGCATTTGGTAGTTTTTTTCTTTCTGAATTATTGCCAAGGCAGACCATAAAGTTAAAAATTTTCTAGAATTTTGATGAGTTTTGTTATAATTTAATATTATAAAATATTGAATAAATAAATCAAACTTATGAATAATTACTAATAAATTTATTTATGAGGAATGATTTGGATAAAAATTGTTCAATTTTCTTTAAATGAGTGGGGCTCTTATACATTTTTGGTGCTACAATTAACAAATCAAGTTTTGCTAATCTATAATAAGTCATGTCTCTAAATATCTTTATGAAGAATAATAAGCAATGAGTATTTGTTATAAGGTTTTCTTTTAGATATATAGTAATACATTTTGTTTAGTAAAATACTTCTAAATCTTTTTCTCCCTCCATAATGTGTAAATTTTAATTAATTAATTAATTACTTATTTTAATGTGTAAATTTTAAATGGCTGTAGGATCCTGGTAGACTGAATAAAGATGAGTCTAGGAGGTATCTAAATCCCTTTAAATATAATTAAATTACAAAATTGAGTTCATATTGAAGAATTTATTTTGATATTGATGGTTATATTTATGGTTTAAAAATGTCTTAGTGATTCTTAACAGATGTTAAAAATATGTGAATTAAGACGTGTGACATTTTCTTTTTCATCCTGATACGTTCTCTCATTTGTATCACAGCTGCTTCTGATGACAGATGTTACAGATATGCAGATTGTGCCAGCTGTACTGCCAATACAAATGGGTGCCAGTGGTGCGATGACAAGAAATGCATTTCATCAAACAGTAACTGCAGTATGGTTAGTATTTATGGGTAAATGACGTTGTAGCTAACATGCTACTTCATAATCGTTAGCTTACCATTTAGTACCACTGTACAAAATAGCACTTTCCTTATCAAGATATTTAGAAGGGGGAAGGGTGAAATAGGGGTATGAGATTAAGAGATACAAACTACTATGTATAAAATTGATAAGCAACAAGGATATATTGTCCAGCGCAGGGAGTTATAGCCATTGTTTTGTAAGAATGTTAAATGGAGTATATAATCTTTAAAAATGTTGAATCACTATGTTGCACACCTGAAGCTAATTCAATATGGTAAACCAACTATACTTCAAAAAAAAAAAGAGATTTAGAAAGTATGTAGGAAATCACCTACTTCCTGGTATGCTGTAAATTCAGCCTGTAGTTCCTTGCTCATATTTGTCAGTCTAGATTCCATTTTGAATCTGGAAACTTCTACTTCTTTCCATAAATAAGGTTGGGAAAATCCTTTCAAAAATTGTTTTTAAGAAAAGACTGTAGCTATAAACATTGTCTTCTGTGCTGATGAAAATAGGATTATATAAGGGTTATATTATATAAGTCATTTCCGTGAGATTCTTGTCAGACATGCATTAACAGCGTTGTGGTTTAGGTTTTGTTTATACACTTTGTGTGCGAGTTTAATCTGAAGTATTGACAGTGGTAGTTTTCCTTTTATCTGTCTTTAGATCTCTGGTTCTCTAAGGCAATATTGTCCCCCGGAGGGACATTTGGCAATGCATATTTTTTGGGTTGTCACAACTGTGGGGCTGCTACTGGCATCTACTATGGAGAAAGCCAGGGATGCTGCTAAATATCCTACAGTGAATGAACAGCCCTCCCACAAAAAATAATTGTCCGGCTCAAAATTTCACTAGTGATGAGGTTGAGAACCCTATTATAGATAAGAGTATTGAAAAAATAATAAAATTAGTATTGATGATAGATTAAAATGGATTAAGAGCAGCAAAAATTAACCTTTTAAGTGGGTAGCATCAAAATGTTCCATATTTTTTAGAGGATGTCAACAAGTTGAAGGAAAAAAAATTTTAAAGTATTAACAATTATGTTTAGTAGGGTTAAAGATTCTCTTATTGGAGTATAGCTTAAATAACTAAATAGTGTGCAGACAGATTTTCAACTAAATACATATTATTTTTTTATTTTTCTGAATTTTTATTAATCAAGAAAACTATCCACTTGTTTTTCAAGATACCAGGCAGAAGTAAAAGGTAAAGAAAAGGGAATTTGAAAACTAAGTAATAAGTTTTTATGTTATCATCTAAAATTTTTCTTTAGTAACCAGTCATATTTCAAAATACTTAGTTGTATGATTGTATTCTAAAATAATATTTAAAACTTAAAATGAAGGAAAATATTGAATTATTGACTAATCAGATTGAACTCTTTTGTTTTCATACATACTGTGTTGGTGTATACTTTTCAGTGATATGAATTGCTGTAATGATAATAGATACCTCAATTTTATTTGAGTTTTAATGTTAATATGACATGACTCACTTTGAAAATTTGAATTATTTTTTATACTTGCATAATATTCATCTAATGGGAGTTACATTAGTGAATAATGTGGAAGTAGGAGGTAAGTAAAATAAAATATAGGAATAAGGGACTAAAATGGAGAACGTTATTAGATAAAAATTGCAAGCAGATTTTACTTAAAAATTTGTTCGGTAACTGAGTTAATTTGTGTTTAGACATTTACACTATATGAAAATACACATATCTCAAAAATTGTATTATGCAAATTGTTATCAAGTGTTCATTTTTAAAAGTGGCCTTTTGCTTTAGAGTTATTTTTGATAATGATGTGTTAACGAGGAAAGTACTGGGTGAGATAGTATAAGTGAGCAGATGGTACTCACTTGTAATTTAGACTTTGATGTAATATGTCTTTTGGACGGTTTTATCAGAATGTCTGATGATTAAGCTAAACCAAATGCTAATGGATACAGAAAGGTCTATGAGATTTTAGTGTAAATGATGTCCACTGAGATTCTATTTCATTATTTAGTCATAGTTACTGCAAGTTGCATATTTTGTGCTCTAATAGCTCCGATAACCTTACTTCTTACAGATTTTCATTTTAAATTTACATCTAAATATAGTAGGATGAAGATGAGTAGAGTAATGGTTATGCTTCACAGTCTGTTTACTAATGTGCATCTGGTTCATTAGGCCAAAAAATGCCAGCCATGTTTCAAAGTAACAGTCAGCTTTCTTCCATCATTGAATAAATTGGCCCTGTGTGTGACTGAAATATAATTTCATCTTTTGTACTGTTTCAGTATCAATAAATGATTATACTGTTCTTTTTTTTTTAAATAAATTTATTTTTGGCTGCAGTGGGTCTTCGTTGCTGTGCGCGGGCTTTCTCTAGTTGCGGCGAGCAGTGGCTACTCTTTGTTGCGCTGTGTGTGCTTCTCATTGCAGTGGCTTCTCTTGTTGCAGAGCACGGGCTCTGGGTGCACGGACTTCAGTAGTTGTGGCATGCAGGCTTATTAGTTGTGGCTCACGGGCTAAGAGCGCAGGCTCGGTAGTTGTGGTGCACGGGCTTAGTTGCTCCGTGGTATGTGGGATCTTCTGGACCAGGGCTTGAACCTGTGTCCCCTGCATTGGCAGGTGGATTCTTAACCACTACGCCACCAGGGAAGTCCCAATTATACCGTTCTTAATGAAGAGCAGTTGAGTTATTTGGATGGTGACTCTGATGTTACCATTGTTATTCTAAATTGGCATTAAGCTGTTATTCTTTCTCTTATTCTAACATGTTGTTTAGCCATTCTCTTGTCTTTTTTATAGGTTATTTTATTTATCAGATGATTCAAGTAAATTTATTTTTAGTTAACAGATGTTTGGAACTATAATAATTGTATAGAATAATACTAAGATTTATATACTATATGAGAACAAAAAGCTATGAATCAGAAAAACAACATTAAGAAAATTTATATGTTCTTAATGAAAACGTGATGGTTGAATAAGAGTTGCAATGTAATTTGGGTTTTAAAAAAATATTTCTTCTGCGATTATTTTAGGATGAGTAAGATAAACATTAGTATCTATGTACTTTTTTCTTTCTTTTTTTTTTTTGCGGTACGTGGGCCTCTCACTGTTGTGGCCTCTCCGGTTGTGGAGCACAGGCTCCGGACGCGCAGGCTCAGCGGCCATGGCTCACGGGCCCAACCGCTCTGCGGCATGTGGGATCTTCCCAGACCGGGGCACGAACCCGTGTCCCCTGCATTGGCAGGCGGACTCTCAACCACTGAGTCACCAGGGAAGCCCCTATCTATGTACTTTTAATCTGTGACCTTATAGTATATGCAATTTGCGCTAAAGAAATTAACATCTTTGAAATGGAGGTGACCACAATGTATTTTATGTTGGAAAGTATAGTAGTTTATAAATAAATATTTGATGGGTGACATTTTAAAGTATATATCTAAGAGGATAAAAATTGCTTCAACCATTTTTATATATGGGCGAGTTATAAGCAAATTTTAACTGTTAAGTTTTTTGGTTGAAGAGAACTATTTAATACCCTTACATGAGAAAGCCTGAGGTAAGTATGTCTGCCTACTGAAATAAAAGGGGCCTCAGGGTGCAGCATGTGTTTTTTCCTTTTTGTTTTTTTCTCAAAAAAGAGTAACAGGAAGAGTTGAGCCCAAAATTTTAGAATTTGATTTTCATTATCATAGATGCTAAAAATATTATGTGAAATATTGAAACTTGGTATGTGCAGGGAACTCACACCAAAGTTTCTATGTTGCCTTTTTTTTCTTTTTTAACCTTTAACCTCTTAGAGCTGGAATTAGTTGAAATATGATAGTTGTATAATAGGACTGATCAAAATGTAACTTTTGCAGGTTCTTTTCAACCTCCATACATACAGGAGATACATACAGGAGAAACATCAATTAACCAAAACCATTATTTAATGTCTGTGGAAGTAAAATTAGTTTGAGTTATTGAGAAAATAATTTATCTTTTTAGATTTTATTGGATTTTGATAAAACATCTCTTTAAGTTTTTCTACTCATCATTTCTACTTCATTCCCAAGGATCTGTATGATAGTTTTATTATGACTAGAATTCTTTCATGTGATCATTGAGAGAAGTGACTTTGTGCATTGGCTTTATTTATTGAATTGGAAACCTGTTATCAGATTCAATAAAATAGGTTTTCATTACATGGTTTCTGTTTCAAATTGTGAAATTTGCACGTTTTTCCAGTAAGCACACATTCTAATTCGAAGAACTTTGTTTAAATAAAGAAATGAGTAAGAGAAATTCTGATTCAGTACAATTGGATTTGGTGTTAGAAATCTGTATTGTAAAGCTCACCAGGTGACTTATATGTACACTGAAGTTTAAGAGTCATTGCTGTACAAAGGTGAAAAATAACATGCTTTATCTTTTAATTTTCTAGTCTGTGAAAAACTATACCAAATGTCATGTGAGAAATGAGCAGATTTGTAACAAACTTACCAGCTGTAAAAGCTGTTCACTAAACCTGAATTGCCAGTGGGATCAGAGACAACAGGAGTGCCAGGCTTTACCAGGTAAAGATTTCAATTTGGTAAATGAGTTTTATAGTCCACAGATGAATGCCATTATAGTAAAGAACGTTTAGTCAGAACATTCCATTTTCTAAAATTAAATCAGTAGCAAATAAACAATAACATTGGAGTAATGATAGCAGTGTTTCTACAAGAAAAGTTTGTATGTTTATTTCTAATTCTTTTAAGATGTTCAAGGTTTCTTGTATTTATTATGCTATTGACTTGATCAGAATACTGTTCAATTAAAAAATTATGTCTTAAAAACATAGAAAATAAAAAGTATTCAGACTAGTGTCCAGATCTAGCAATGTTAACATTTTAGCATATTGGATTTATTTTTTAAGTGCCCTTTATTTTTTAAATTTCAGGAACTGTTTTTTACTGACTGCTTTTTTGTTACAAATTGAAACATTTATAGTAATTGTTATATGATTTAATGAGAATCTAAGTTCTACAAACCAGAGCAAAACTCATTTATTTTTTTAAAATTAATTAATTAATTAATTAGGTTGTGCCAGGTCTTAGTTGTGGCAGGCAGGCTCCTTAATTGTGTCTTGCCAGCTCCTTAGTTGCAGCATGTGTACTCCTTAGTTGCGGCTTGCCAGCTCCTTAGTTGTGGCATGTGAACTCTTAGTTGTGGCATGCATATGGGATCTAGTTTCCGGGCCCCCTGCATTGGAAGTGTGGGGTCTTAACAACTGTGCCACCAGGGAAGTCCCAAAACTCATTAAAAAGAAATTTCAATTTAATTTTTATAGCTAACACTCTTCTTAGTGGACCCTAAGTACTCTTTCTTTCAAATATGAAAGAGAAAAGCAGAAAATTGAAAACTTGTATAGATATTTAACCAGTTCCATTTTCTTATTATACAGATAAGCTGAGACACACTGGTTATGTGACTTGCTTCAAAGTGCCTGACTTGTAAATGGCAGAGGGGACTAATAACTGGGAGTTCTATTTCTGTTCAGTTTTTTGCCTGTTTCTATATCATGATTTTTTTTTAAATTCTTTCATAGAAAAATTTTCTGAACCTATGTAGTTCTAGAAAGTGTTGGAAAATTCCATCACAGGATTTAAGTCTTTCTTATATAAGTTCATGTAAGAAAATAAAAATTAGATTGCCTTTAAAAGTACGATTGAGGTTTTGGAATTTTCTCTATGTGCTGACTTTTGAAGCTTTTAAATAGTGATATATGCATGTGTGTTCACTTTGAGTAAATTAGAGAATATTAATGCAGTAGGCAGGATTTGAGAAGCATTAGTGATATGACACTAAACTTGAAAGTAATGATTTCTAAGTGTTAAAATCTAAAAATAACATGTAGATCAGAAAAAATACTTATAAAGTCTCTTTAAAAAGACAAAGAAAATGCTAGACTAAAATAAGATTTGACTGAAGGAATATATATGTTTAAAGGAATATTACTCAATAAGAAGGGAATTAGATTACCAGTGGAAATTTGGAAAAATAATAGTGAAGTTTTATTTGGTAGTACCCATCTATTCATTGCTTGGGAAAATATTTTGGTTTGGTATAAGGGTTCTACTTGACCAGGCTGTTATTTTGGAGAATAATAAATAGAATAAAATATTTTATTATGTACTAACTTACCTTGTCCTGTGTTCATATTTACTAAGAACCAGCTTGGTATATATATAGTTTGGTTTCCATTCAGCTTGTCTCAAGGAAGTGAATGCTCTAAATGAGGGCCCAGTCTGTATAGTAGTTGCACTTTTCCATGAAAATTTGTGAATTGCATTTTTCCCATTGATCTCATATAAAATTGGCAATTTGAATTTGTCTAACTAAACTTATTAAAAAAATTAACTGCTATCCTTTTAACTCTAAAGCTGAGTTAGTGCTCAATACTATGGAAGCCTAAAACATCAAAACATTTGGGTCAGTGCTATAATTTAGTTTAGCCTCAAAGGCCCATGCGTTGTTTGCATTTGTATGATTTATCAACCAGGTATTTTTGATCTTATAAAAAAAAAAAAGCGACAGGCAAAACTAATGTAAATCCTTCCTTGATTTAGTAAGGAAAGAAACAGCCGAAATTTAACCAAAACTTTTGCACTCTTTCCTTAAAGTGATTTGGTACTTTAGATTTCAGAAGACAAGGAAGATTGCTATATGTGTAGCCTGAAAATGAAAACAGACGTGTTTGAAAGTCTTATTAAATGACTCCAGTTTATTGAGGGGTTACTGTGTTTCAAGCACTGTGTGTTATTCTCATTACCTAGTTTAACAGGACAGCAGTTATTAAAGAGCCAGAGTACCCTGTAATACTAAGACATTATTTGCTTTTGTGATTCTCATTCTGTTATAGGTTTGCTATGTAAATAGTTTTCCAAAGGCTACATAATACGTGATTCCAATAGATTGAATGTAGATGCAGATACGAGAATACAGTTATATTAAACCAATACTAAAGAGATTTGCAAAAATATTTATAAAACAATGCCACACTTTTCACTATTTTGGTTTTTGGAGACTATAATTAAAAAATTAAATATGCTATTTATTTTAAGTTGTTATATTTTTCCCCAACATTTTATTATGAAAAATTTCAAACATAGAAAAACTGAAAAAATTGTAGAGAGGATACCCAATACCCTCACCCTAGATTTTATGATGCACATTTTCCTCTGCTTTATTCCTGATCTCTCTGCCTATCCATGCCCTATTTATTTATCAACCCATGTCAATTTTTTGATGCCAGGGACCTGATTTGAGCTGCTCCTAAGGAGAAAATTTGATGGTACATCTTCTTCAAGCCTATAATAGCATAAAGGGACAAGACATCCCAGAAACTGGAGAAGTGTGTTTGTAATAAAAATTTAAATTATAATTTTAAATGAATAAGTATATTTTTAAAAGATCAGTTTTTATTTTTAATATGATCAAACCCAATAGATATAAAATGCATAAGGGAAAAAATATGTGGAGTTCTCAATAATTTTTAAGAGTTAAAGGGGTCTTGAGACCAGAATATTTGAGAATTGCTGCTTTATAATAATTCCATAAAGATTGTATTAATGCATCCAAGGCTGAAAGGGCAAGAGGCACTGATATATTTAGTGATGTGGAAACTAAAATGTAGTGAAACTTCATAGATCGGTGTGTTAATAAAACACTGCAATGTTAATTAATGCACACTAGAGCATAACTTTATATTGTATTTATAAATCCATGTTTTAGAAAATAGGCACTGTTTTAAGTTCAATTTGGACCCTAAGGATAAACCACTGTTACTGAATGGTATGTTTAAACTTTCGAAAGACCTGAATGACTGTGTAAAAATAAATACTAGAAAGCAAAGCTTATAGCTTCTTTACTATACGTAAATGAAATGAGACTTCTTGCCCCACAGTTATAATTAAAGAATCAAAGAACCCAGCTTATATCAAAATCGTACACCTGGGCTATGGAAATTAGATTTAGAGGACAATTAGCTACACTTGTAGGATAACTTTGAAATTGCTTTTGTTATGTGCTGGTTATTTTTCTATTAAAGTGATCTTGTATTATATAAATTGCACTTTGGGACGTAAGTGCAGTAGTGATTTTACTTGCTGAGAAACCATATGCCAGTACACTAGGTTTACACAGAAAACCTAACAGTCAACACATTTTAACAGATGTTATAGAGCCGTAGCTTTTCTTATGTTTAAGAATTAAAGAAAAAATTAGGATCTTCTTATTCTTCATCAAACTATTAGACACATTTAGTTTGGTATGTTATAGTGATATATTTAAATTTTTATTGTTAAAATTATTTAAACAAATACCGAATTTGTATTTAGAATTCTAAAATAATTGAAAAATACACATGCTTTTTGGTAATCTAAAAATAAGATATAATTTTTTTTTTGACTAGCTCATCTTTGTGGAGAAGGATGGAATCATATCGGGGATGCTTGTCTTAGAATTAATTCCAGTAGAGAAAACTATGACAATGCAAAACTTTATTGCTATAATCTTAGTGGAAATCTTGCTTCATTAACAACCTCGAAAGAAGTAGAATTTGTACTGGATGAAATACAGAAGTATACGCAACAGGTAACAACTATACTTGTTTTTATTATGGAAATATGCTGATAATCCTGTAACCATTGGCAATGGTTCATTCAGCCTCTTTTTGTTTTTTAATACCTTATTTTTACTAAACCGTCGAAGTAAAAGTGTAGAACTGATTTCTTTGGTAATAAAGTTTTCTAAATTACTCATCTCATGTTTTGCTCAGTAAACCATTGCATTATCTTACCAAGAAGACATCTCATATGAATAAATATACTTTAAATATACTTTAAAACTTGTGCATATAATTTAAGAATTTGTTTTGTAGTGTAATAATTTTGGGATGTCCCTTATAATTAGAACACTAGACCAACACATTGGCTGTATTTGTATATATGTATCTTTGTGTGTGTGTTCTGTGGGTTAAGTTTTTGAATTATACTATTTTCCTAGGTATAGATTTGCTTGAAATAATATACGAATAGTTAGCAGGACTTAAACTGATTTTTAAAGTACATGGGAGATTTGGAACATACAGCATTTGGGAACAGTTTCAATTTCCTAGAGAGTTGGTCCATAGAAAATGGAATAGTTCCTTGGAAATAATGTCAAATATCATTTTATAAGAAATTTTTAATAGGAACTCACAGTATTTTCTGTTCTTGGGATGTTAAAATACAGTCAACTGTTAAGAACATATTAAGTTGGAGATTTGGAAATAATTTACTAAATATTGTTTTGAAATATCTTATTTAGATACTTACTTGAAATGTCTTGAGGACATTTTTAAAAATTGAGGTATATTTGATGTGTTGTTTCAGGTAGACAACATAATGATTTTATATTTGTAATATTGTGATATATATTGTTTTTGGATTTTTTTTTTAGGTTCCACATGTAAGTGAGATCATTTTCTTTCTCTCTCTGACTCATTTCACTTAGCATAATGCTCTCAAGAGCCATCGTGTTGTTGCAAATGGCAAGATTTCAGTACCCTGTGATCTCACTTCTGTGTTGAATTTAAAACAAGGAAACAAGAATACACATGAAAAAACAAAAAACCAAGCTCAAAGATACAAAGAACAGATTGGTAGTTGTCAGAGGCAAGGGTGGAGGGTGGGCAAAATGGGTGAAGGGGGTCAAAAGGTACAGACTTACAGTTATAAAATAAACAAGCCATGGGGCTGCAATTCATGGCATGGTGACTATAGGTAATAATACTGTATTATGTATTTGAAACGTGCTAGGAGAGTGGATCTTAAAAATCCTCATCACAAGAAAACTGTGTATGGTGACAGATGTTAAGTAGACTTATGTGGTGATCATTCCACAATATATACAAATATTGAATCATTATTTTGTATACCTGAAAATAATATAATGTTATATGTCAATTATACATCAATTAAAGAAAAGAAAAAATATAGTCAACTCTTAAGTTGTAGGAGATTTAGAAATAATTTACTAAATCTAATTTAAAATACCTTATTTAGTTCGCATACATACTTGAAATATACTAAGATAATATAAACTGTCATAGCATCATTGAAGATTTTTGTATTTTGTGTCAAAATAAAATTAGAGCTCAATATAGATCAGGTAAGTGATAAAGCTAAACAATAATAAATACCTCAGATCTGAGGTGTGTACAAGATTTGGCCAATGTTTCAGATACACACACACACACACAGACACCCTGTGGTAAATAATCCACAAAGTGGCATGATTTCTATACAAATAATGGAGATACGGCTATAATTCAACTATTTCTTTGAAAACTATATTAGATCTCAATGACTTTTTTTGACCTTAGGTTATGGCTTTTATTGGACAAGGGTCTGTTGGTGCTACAGAACTCCACTCTGCAGTGCAGTGGATATGGTTTTGGCTTGAAAACTTTTCAGAGCAAAGATTACCAATTGCTTGCTATTGAAACAGTTAAGTAATACTTCCTTGGTATAGCTGATTTTTAAGCAGTATTGAGGACAGCGTATCAAAATGATGGAGAGCATGCAGTGTGGACATACTGCTTACCTCCACAGCTTAGTAGCAAGTTAGCCTCCCCAGTTTATGTTCCTCATCTGTAAACTGGGATATAGTAATCATAGCTACCTTATATGTTTATTGTGAGAAATAAATGAGGTATTGTATGTGAAGAGCATAGATACATTTTATTTCTTAGTGTTTACTAAAGTTATCATTATTATTGTTTGCATTTTAAAGATTATTTTTGTATGTCTGTTTCCACTACTGCTGTAACTACTATTTCCAAGAATCATTCATTAGATAATGAATTCTTAAGTAACTAAATGAATTTATTTGATGAATAGTTAATAATATTGATATTGACTGTAGAAAAATATTTGCCCCAGAATAGTGTTTTAATTTTTCCACTTTACAAAGCCTTCCTCCACTCACCCCCACTAATTATACTAGGACCTTTTCCTTCTTAAGATCATTTCTGATTTATGCTAAAGAATAGGAATATATGTTACTGATTTTCCTTTTGCTAATAACAGGGGAACAAGCATCTGATTTTTAAAAAGTGATATAAGAACAGTTTTGTATAAATGTTAAAAAAATTAGAGGGACTTAAACACATACTCTTTTGAAATGTTTATATGAACATTCAGTTCATTACTATTGCCTGCCATAATTTTTGTGGTGGTATTAGTGTGTGTATTTCTCATGAGTATTGATACAGATAATTTAATTTCTAATGCCATTTTATATCTGTAGAGTCAAAGCCCTCCCCCATTAATAAAATTGATAAATTTATTATACCTCCAGTTTTTATAAATATTCAAAAGTTTTACGTGGATATTACATTGTGATACTTGGCTGTCAAACATTTGTTATATGCTTGATATTAATAGGGAAAAGAAAAACTATAATAATTAAATTTGTATGAAAAATTGATCTGTAAAATCATTTTTGTGTGAACTGAAGCTGTATTTCTGGGAAGGATGGGCTAATCTTCATTCATTTAGTACAAATTTATTGAGCACCTTCATTGTACTTGGCAGTCTACTGCTTGCTGAGAATATAGAGATCAAAAACAATCACTGTTGTTAAAGAGCTTATGGGGGAGAAATACAAACACAGTTATACCAAAGTGTGATAATTGCAATGATAGATGCACACCGGGTGATGTATGAAGGTAGAGGATGGATACCTGACCAGTAACGTGGACTTAAGGAGTTTCCTAGAGTAATGCTGTAGTTAATTATTGCAGGACTTTGAGTTGGCCAGCGCATGAAGATATTTGTAAGGAGGTCAGAGAAGTGCCTCTGTTTTTTCTCTTAATTTGCCTTGTTTGAGAGCTACCAGCCTTATGGTTGAGGATAAGATGCAAGTGGTGTCATCTAGGAGAGATCTGTTGATTTTTAAAAAATATTTTAGAAAATATTGACAGGGTATTATTTGTAAAGTTTTATTTTTAGTCATATGGAGCATACAGCATAATTTAAGATCTATTTATATTCTTGTACTACCAAGAGCTTCATTTCTTTAATTACAAAATTGAGATTCAGTTATCAATGAACATTTGGAAATTAGTTCTACTGAATATGTATAACTTATAAAGAGCATCTTATTGGTCGATCCACATTCTTTAAGTTTTAGAAAGTACTAGTGTTTGGCATTTGAGCTCTATTGCTATTTTCCTTGTTTAAAATACATTATTTTTAGTTTTTACATTTTAAACTTGAAATATGCTATTTTAGAAGTTTCATATTTCAAGATTTCTTACATAAGTTGCTCACTTTTTCTTGCTTATGATTATACAGTAGGTCCTTATTAGTTATCTATTTTATATATAGTAGTGTGTATATGCTTATAAGTCATAAAGATTAGACCAACAATTATTTTGGATGTATGATGAACTTAGATTCAGTAGTTTGTGGCATAGCCTGCCCTGTAAATGAAGAATGTTTTATTTCATTAGAAATATAAGCTTTAGCAAAATTTCAAAGGTGGAATTTTCTGCAAGGTGACATTCCGCTAAGCATATCTTTATATAAAATGAATTATATCCTGAGTCATTGCAGTTGTATAGACATAAGGTAACCCTTCTGTAGCAAATAAAGATTGACAAATTCATGCACTTTAAACAGGTATCCTGGATCAAATGATCATTTACTTATCAGAAATGGCTAATGAATTGTTGCAATGATTTATGGTGTGCTGCAGTAAATTTTCATAATATAGTAATTTATCTTTCATTCTTCAACTGCCTGTCCAGTTCATTTACTGCGTAATAGTTACTTTAAATGTTTTATCAACTGCTTATTTTTCTGTTCTTCTCCTCTTCCTTGCAGATTCTTATCATGATGATTTGGAGAATAATATTTCATTTTAAATGACTTGTTTTTACTATAGATAGTTTGGAAATATAGACAGAGTTGCTGTAATGTGAAGCACAGTCATTAATCTGAAATAGCTATGTTGGATTGATTCCTGCTGTTATTATCAAGAACTATAAAAATGTCATAGCTTTTTTGTTATCAAAATATCTTTGAGAATAAGTATGAAATATATGATGATCACAAGGCAAAGCAGCATGTGTATTTTTATAATTAGAAACATTATTTATTAAGCACTATCTCTGTCTCAGGAATTGGATGTTGGAAAATAAGCATCTCTGTTCTAATGGCCTTGCTTAGGAAAATTTGTTGACTACCTACTATGTGTACAGTACTCTACTTAGGTGATATGAGATCTACTGTTATAATGAATATTCATAATATTTTAATTTCATTTAAGAAATATTTGTTGAGTATTTTCTGTGTGAAAATTGTTATATTTATGCACTATAAATTTCTAGGTCTACGGGTTCTTTATAAGCTCTCTAGGACCATTTGTACAACATATTTAGAATAAATACTGGATTTATATATCTTATTTCTATATTGTTAAAGACTCAAGTGGAGGGACATATTTTTCTCTATCCTGACAGTAATGTAAAAAAAAAAAAAAAGATGATGTGGAGTTTTGAAGCTACTTCACATTATAATATTATTAGCTTGGTAACTGAGAACATAAATTATTATTATGTATATTTGAGGTAGAAATGTTTAGGAATGATGTCAGCGAGGTGATAGAATGGGAGTTTGCAGCACTCATTCCCTCACAGAAACATTGATTTGAACAATCATCCATATACAAAATACCTTTACAAAAGCTAAGGAGTCCAGGTAAGAGGTTATAGCACCGGGTTGGGGCGGTGGGCGGAACACAGAAATAAGAAAACACTCATTGAAGATGGTAGAAAGGACAGTTTCACATTACCTGCATCATCCTTCCCCTAAGCCTGCACGGTACAGGAAGCACGGTGAGAAAGGGTGAGAAATACCCTCTGCAAAGGGGAAGGAGAATGAAATGAGCACCGATTTTGCTTTGGACTCTACTTCCAGGCCTGCTCTAGTGAACCCCGGTGCCTAGATGATCCCTGTGGACCCAGGCGCCAGGCATATCCCAGTGCCACACTGGCTCCTGTGGCCTCAGGCTGCAGGCTGGCACCCGCAGACTCAGCCTCCAGGCTAGTCCCCCATATACCTAGGAAACAGGAGACCTAGGATCCACACCCTCCCCATTAGACCCCAGCACTGGGCTGGCCTCTAGAGACCCAGGGTCAGGCTCATCCCAGTGGACTCAGGCTTCAGGCCCTCCCCTATGATCCCAGGTACCAGGCCCACCCCCATGGACTTAGGCGTCAGAAGACTCAGGACCAGGCTTGCCCCAGTGGACCCTGGTACCAGGCTAGCCCCTGCAGCCTCATGACCATACTTGATGACCCAGGTGCCCGGCTTGCCCCAGCACCAGTCCATAGGATTCAGGCTCATGGCCTGATCCAGTGCCAGGTAAGCCCTGTGGATGCATGCTCCTGGGTGGCTCCCACAGTTCCAGGCTCCAAACTGGCCCATGGACCAGGCTGCAGGCCTGCCACTGTGGACCAGGTTCCAGGCTCACCACTTTGTACTCAGTTACCAGTCCTACCCCAGTGGATCCTTGTGCCAGACTGACCCTTCAGACCTAGGATCCAGGCCTGCACCCACAGACTCAGGCTCCAGGCTTGCCCTCGTGGAAAAGAGAAAGCGGCAGAAAGCTCATTTAAAGGAATAATTACAGGAAACTTCCCAAATATGGAGAGGGAAAAGAACATCCAGATCCATAAATCCCAAAGAACCTCAACTAGATTAAACATAACGAGACTTTCACCAAGACACATTATAATAGCCCCAAATAAATCCAAGCATTTATGCTCAATTGATGGTTGACAGAGGTGCCAAGAACACACAATGGGAAAAGGACAATCTCTTCACTGAATAATGCTGGCTATTCTTATGCAGAAGAATGGAAGTAGATCCTTATCTTACACCATATTAAAAAATCAGTTCAAAATGGATTAAAGACTTAGACACATTAAGACTCGAAACTGTAAAAGTACAAGAGGAAGACACAAGAAAAAATCTCAACATTGGTCAGGGCAATGATTTTTTGGATGTGACCCCAAAAGCACAGACCACAAGAGCAAATATAGATAAATGAGATTGTGTCAAACTAGTAAGATTCTGCATAGCAAAGGAGATAATCAAGAGTGAAGAGACAGGGCTTCCCTGGGGGCACAGTGGTTAAGAATCCGCCTGCCAATGCAGGGGACACGAGTTCGAGCCCTGGTCCGGGAAGATCCCACATGCCACGGAGCAACTAAGCCCATGCACCATAACTACTGAGCCTGCGCTCTAGAGCTCATGAGCCACAACAACTGAGCTCACGTACCGCAACTACTGAAGCCCACGCTCCGCAGCAAGAGAAGCCACCGCAATGAGAAGCTCGCACACTGCAATGAAGAGTAGCCCCTGCTAGCTGCAACTAGAGCAAGCCTGCTCACAGCAACGAAGACCCAACATAGCCAAAAATAGATTAAAAAAAAAAAAAAAAGAGTGAAGAGACAACCTATGGAATGGGAGAGAATGTAAACCATACATCTAATAAAGATTTAATGTTCAAAATATATAAAGAACTCAAATAATTCAACAGAAAATAAATAACCCAGTTAAAAAATGGGCAAAGGACATAGAAATTTTTCAAAGAAGACATAAAAATGGCCAGCCAGATATATGATGAAAAGCTCAACAGCAGTAATCATCAGAAAAATGCAAATCAAAACCAATTGAGATATCACCTCACACCTGTTAGAATGGCTGTTATCAAAAAGATAAGAGGTGGGCTTCCCTGGTGGCACAGTGGTTGAGAGTCTGCCTGCCGATGCAGGGGGCACGGGTTCGTGCCCCGGTCCGGGAGGATCCCACGTGCCACGGAGTGGCTGGGCCCGTGAGCCATGGCCGCTGAACCTGCGCGTCTGGAGCCTGTGCTCCGCAACGGGAGAGGCCACAACTGTGTGAGAGGCCCGCGTGCCGCAAAAAAAAAAAAAAAAAAAAAAAGAGGTAACATATATTGGCAAAGATGAGGAGAACAGGAACTCTTGTATACTGTTGGTGGGAATGTAAGCAGTATAGTCAATTTGGAAAATGGTATGGAGTTTCCTCAAAAAATGAAAACTATCATATGACCCAGCAGTCCCATGTCTAGATATATATCCAAAGGAAATTAAGTCAGTATCTTGAAGAGATATCTGCACTTCTATGTTCATTGCAGCATTATTCACAATAGCCAAGCTATGGACACAACTTAAGTGTCCATCGACGGATACATGGATGTATAAAGAAAATATATATATACATATGGGTATGTTAATTAGCTTGATTGTGATAATCATTTCATAACGTGTACATATACCAAAAAAAAATCATACACCTTATATAGGTATAATTTTCATTTGTCAATTATACCTCAAGAAAGCTAGAAAAAATGAAAAATAAAATCTCAAAAAGAAAAGCATAACTCTAAAGCAGAAACAAGGAAAGAAAAAGAGGTGTTCATAATCTAAAAAATTTTGTAAAGAGAGTACCTTGGACCAAGAATATATCATTATTTTTTCAGTTTCATTAGAATAATATATTTTAAAATTGAGTAATGATTAAAATAAGGTATATAAATACAGCATATATTTTGTTTCTAAGCGACTTTTGAAATATTATTGAGAGCCCTAAGAAAGTTTACTTTGATGGCATTTGTCAACCTCTGTTAATTAAATTTAGGCATCAGGGTCAAAGATTTTATTAGTTTTCTTGATCTCTTTAATAATGAAAGTAGATGACATTAATTTATCTAAAACTGCACTAAAGTCCTTGTGTACTAGTAGAGGTCTGAACTAGGAGAGAGGCCCTTTTTCCTAGTCCTTTGTGAACCTGTTGTGAAGTCTTCACTCAGCCTTTATATACTGTTCATTGATTTTGTTTTCTGTTTTCTCACAGTGCATAAAATGTCAATTTAGCTTTAGATTCTTAACTCCACAACTGATTAGATTGGTAGTAACAGTAGTAATAGTAGCTGCAGCAGAAGTAGCAGTAACAGTAGCAGCAACACAATATGTTAAGTTTTTTTAATGATCTTCCCTCGTAAGATAGGTATTTATATCAGATATCACCATTTTATAGAAGAGGAAACTGAGGTTCATGAGGGCTAAAGAAATGACCCCAGTCATGTCCCTAAACACAAAATATGTTTTAAACATAATGTTCTATTATACATAATTCTCCAAGATGTGCTGGAATTGTTAATTATCCTTAGTACTCGAAGTCCTTAGAAAGGCAGTTCTATATATTTTCAAATGTAATTTTTAATGATAATGAACTGTTTGCTAAGGAACATGATGCAGGGTTTTTACATCTCACTTTTTAAAAATGTCCCTTTTGCTATTGTTTACAGAAAGTATCACCTTGGGTAGGCTTACGCAAGATCAATATATCCTACTGGGGATGGGAAGACATGTCACCATTTACAAACACAACACTACAGTGGCTTCCTGGTGAACCCAATGATTCTGGGTTCTGTGCGTATCTAGAAAGGGCAGCCGTGGCAGGCTTAAAAGCTAACCCTTGTACCTCTATGGCAGATGGTCTTGTCTGTGAAAAACCTGTTGGTAAGTAGTCCAGTAAACTAGTATTCTTTAAAAATATGTTTCCAACCCTTCTTCCCACTACCCTCTTCCATGGTGTGATGCTATGTAGGCCTGAAGTAACTTTCACCATCTTTTTATGATGCTGATTTCAATGTATATTTTATCTTTATTCACATTCCCCACTTACTATTAGTGACCTCAGCCTTAACTTATGAAAATATCAAAATTGTATTGTTTTATACAATCTTTATTTCTTGGTTAAAATAGTGAGATTATGAACATATGGTTGTAGTTACAGTATAGTAATAATCTGTTCTTAATATTTTAATGTGTTTTACTTTTATAATAATAGTCTTTGTAAGAAAGATTTATCATTAAGATCAACAACTCATTTAGAATCATTTTAATCTTACAGATCTATTATTTCAGTTGGCAAATGAAGAGAAACCTTGCTGTTCCATCTTTTGAAATGGGTTTTTGTTAAGTGAGAAAGGAATATTGAATTCTTTTCTCTTTTTTTAAGTACTATATTTTGTATTGCAGAAGAATATACATAACATAAAATTTATAATTTTAACCATTTTTCCCTTCAGTGTTTTTGAGATACAATTGACTTTTTAAAACATTTTTTAAGTATAGAGTTCACTGTCATTAAGCATAGCCACATTGTTGTTAATCTATCAACACTATCCATCTCCAGAACCTTTTCATCTTCCCAAACTGAAACTCCATATCCGTTACACAGTAACTCCCCACTCATCCCTCCTCCAGCCACTGACAGCCACCTTCCACTTCCTGTCTCTATGAGTTTGACTGCTCTAAGTATCTCATATAAGTGGAATCATAAGGTGTTTGTCCATTTGTGACTGGCTTATTTCTCTTAGCATAATGTCTTCCAAGTTCACCCATGTTGTAACATATGTCAGAATTTCATTCCTGTTTAAACATGAATAATTATCCATTGTATATATATATACCACATTTTGTTTATCCATTCATATATTGATGGACACTTGTTGCTTCCACCTACTGACTATTGTGAATAATGATGCTATGAACGTGGGTGTACAAATATCTGTTCCAGTTCCTGCCTTCATGTCTTCTAGGTACATAGCCAGAAGTGGAATTGTTGTATCATATGGTAATTCTGTGTTTAATTTTTTGAGGAATTGCCATACTGTTTGCTATGGAAGCCTCACCATTTTAACATTTCCACAAGTAGTGTACAGGCTTCCAATTTCTCCACATCCTTGCCAACATTTAAAAAAATAGTCATCCTAATGGGTGTGATAAATATTACATTTTATGTAAAAATTTTATAGTAAACTGTTTTATTTTTGTTTGTTGCTTTGATAAAGTGTGGAATGTTTATAGAATTATGGCTAGCTAGAAAAGTAAATAATGTTAGTGTACATAATATTTAGCTAATGGATAGAAAAACCTAGGTCATGTATTACATTTCTATTAAAAAATTTTAAATTATACAATTTTATGTACTTTGTAAACGATTAAAAATTTCCAAAGTATTATAAATTTCAAATTAGATAATAAATTTAAGAAGTATTGACATGTCATCTTCATTCTCATTTATCTTATCATACAATTTTAACTCTAATTTTTATCCCACACTTGGCTTAATTGAAACATTCCCTAAACAACAAAATGAACGAAACCCGTATACTTGTGTTAGAAAGCAGTTAACAAATAAAATAATTATATTTGCTGATGTATTCCAGTTAGTCCAAATCAAAATGCAAGGCCTTGCAAAAAGCCATGCTCTTTAAGGACGTCATGTTCCAACTGTACCAGCAACGGAATGGAGTGTATGTGGTGCAGCAGCACGAAGCGATGCGTTGACTCGAATGCCTACATAATCTCTTTTCCATATGGACAGTGTCTGGAGTGGCAGACTGCCACCTGCTCTCGTAAGTATTTCTCTAGAGTCCCTTTTTGTTTAACTGCAACATAAATCACTTTTCTGTGATGGACAGAGAAATTGAACATTTGAGGAAGTTTAAAAAAATGAGAAAAAATATTGTCACTAGTTATAATTAAAATTGCTAGTTACAAGTAAAAGCTAGTTTTAAAACCTCTTAATGCTGTAACCCTGATTTACATTATACCATCATTTTGAATTCCCCTGAGTCTATTACCCTGCTATGAGCATTTTGCCACATTTGCGTTCCCCTGAACTCTGAGCGTGTGTTGAAAACAGTAACACTTCATGAAAGTGCTCACTTCAGAAGGATCGCATTGCTTCGTTGTGCTTCTTTAGTGTCCTTTAATCTAGCACAGTTCCTGTGTCGTCTTTTTTTATAACTGTGATTTTTTTTTTTTTAAGAACCTACACCAGTTGTTTTCTAGGTTTCCCAACTTGGATTTGTCTAATTGTTTTCTCATGATTAGATTAAAAATTAAGTAGTTTTTTGGTAAGGATATATCAGTGGTGGTATATTTGCTACAAATGCAAGATGTATAATCTTGGCGTCACATGGGAAGTTGTGTCATCAGGCCAGTACTGAACTTACTGTGGGTTGTGCTTCGGGGGAAGACCCTGCCTCTTGCTGGTCTCATGTTTTATAAGGACTATAGAATGAGGAAGCACCTGACAGTCTGTGTTACTAGGTACTGTGTAGTTATGAGGCAGCATGGTCATCCAGTTATAAGCCCTTCTCGCTCAGATGAGTGCCCTCATTTAGAGGCAGCTGCTTAAGCCAATACAGGTGGGGACTAACTGTCTCTTCCAGACCTTACATTACTCCCAGGGAGGATGTTTCCTTCCCCTAGGGACCCAACCAAATCCATATTTGTTCCATGTCGGGCACCAGTGTTGCTTGAAGAGCTGGGACAAAGTGGTAATTGCCACAGTGTAGGCTAGAACTTGCAGGCTGTAGCTGTTGTGTGCATTTATTCTTCCAGGCTCTTGGCATCAAGTGGAGAGGTGTTCCTGGGATGGGTATGGCTGGACCTGTTATGGGTTGAGCTCCCTGTTGCTATCCCATTTTAGGAATTTTGATAAGGAATGGGGACGTACGTGATCAAGTGTGTGACAAGGGGGTGTTGCAGGCATAAAATGGTCTTGTTAGCACAGAAAACATCTTATAACTAGGAGCCAGCTGCTGAGGAAGGTTGAAATACCAGTCCTGGAGACTTGTGGGGAGTTGAGACATTGCTCAGCTTCTCCTGCCTTGATTGTTGTGTTTGTTTCACAAAAGATTATATACGTATGACCCATTTAGATAAAGTTGAAAATAGGTAAAACTATGCTGTATTGTTTAGGAATGTATTTTTTAGGTAGAACTGTAGGGTAAGGTAAAAAGTTATTCTTATAAATGTCAGATAGTGGATGCTGCTGGAAAAGATTAGTGGTGCTGATTAGGAAAAGGGTACAAAGGAGGCAATGTTCTGCTTCTAGGCTGCATGCAGGTACAGAGTATTCATTTAAAATAATTTATTAGTATCACATTTTTCTTTATGTACTTCTATGTATGTGTGTTATATTTCACAATACAAAAAGGCTAAAAGGTAGGGAAAAAGGAACTTGGAAAGTCTCCAAGCTCTTAAACTTTTAAGAACTTTCTAAAAATTATTTAGAGTTAAGTCTAAGTTGTCTTCTCCATTCACAAATCTTTCTTATATTCCATTCTTTTCATTTGTTCATCTTCTGGAAAATAGTCTTCAGTAATTCTTTCCAAATAAATTTGTGACTAGTAAACTTTTTGAGTCTTTGCATGTCTAAAAGTGCATTTTTCATGTTCACTTGAATGATTAAATGCCTGGGTGTGGAGTTCTAAATAAGTTGTTTCCTTAGAAGGTCTAGCATTCAGTGTTGTGGATAAGAATTTTCATGCCAATCTAATTTTCATTCTTTTGTGGGACATCTTTTTTTTTCCTTGAGAGCTTTTAAGACTATTCTCTTTATCCTTGGCATTCAAAAATTTGCAGTTTATTTGAATTCAGTTTTACAGTAGTTGATGTGGATTTCAAAAATGGATTCTCATTCGCTCTTAATTTGGAGAGTAGTTTTCCGTCATCTGCTAAAAATGTTCCTTAATGTCAAATTATTTGTTTTCTTCTATTTACTCTTATTGGAAATCTTAAAATAGTCATTGGAATTTTTGGATATATATCAATATCTCTTGTTTTTGCCTTTTTTTATTGGAGTATAGTTGATTTACAATATTGTGTTAGTTTCAGGTATATAGCAAAGTGATTCAGTTATATATATATACATATATATATTCTTTTTTCATATTATTTTCCATTATAGGTTATTATAAGATATTGACTATAGTTCCCTGTGCTGTATAGTAAATCCTTGTTGCTTATCTATTTTATGTATAGTAGTTTGTATCCGTTAATCCCATACTCCTAATTTATTCCCCCCCACCCCCTCCTTTCCTTTTTGGTAACCGTAAGTTTGTTTTCTATGTCTGTGATTCTGTTTTGTATATAGATTCGTTTTTTTTTAGATTCTACATATAAGTGATATCATATAATATTTGTCTTTCTCTGTCTGACTTAATATGATAATCTCTAGGTCCATCCATGTTGCTGCATATGGCAATATTTCATTCTTTATTTATGACACCACATCTTCTTAAGCCAGTCATCCAGTCATCTCTTTATGGGCACTTGGGTTTTTTCCATGTCTTAGCTGTTGTAAATGGTGTTGCTATGAACATTGGAATGCGTGTATCTTTTCAGATTAGTATTTTTGTCTTTTCTGAGTATATGCCCAGGAGTGGGATTGCTGGATCATATGGTAGCTCTGTTTTTAGTTTTTAAGGAACCTCCATACTGTTTTCCATAGTGGCTGCACCAATTTACATTCCCGTCAACAGTGTAGGAGGGTTTCCTTTTCTCCACTCCCTCTCCAACATTTATTATTTGTAGACTTTTTGATGATAACCTTTCTGACCAGTGTGAGGTAATACCTCATTGTGGCTTTGACTTGCATTTCTCTGATGATTAGTGATGTTGAGTATCTTTTCATGTGCCTTTTGGCCATCTCTATGTCTTCTTTGGAGAGATGTCTATTTAGGTCTTATGCCCATTTTTTGATTGGGTTGTTTGTTTTTTTGTTATTGAGTTGTATGAGTTGTCTGTATATTTTAGATATTAACCCCTTGTTGGTCACATTGTTTGCACATATTTTCTCCCATTCCATAGGTTGTCTTTTCATTTTGTTGATGATTTCCTTTGCTGGGCAAAAGCTTTTAAGTTTGACTAGGTCCCATTTGTTTATTTTTGCTTTTAATTCTTTTGCACTGGAGGACTGACCTAAGAAAACATTGATATGATTTATGTCAGAGAATGTTTTGCCTATGTTCTCTTCTAGAAGTTTTATGGTGTCATGTTTATCTTTAGGTTTTTAAACCATTTTGAGTTTATTTTTATATGTGGTATGAGGGATTTTTCTAATTTCATGGATTTACATGTAGCTGTTCAGCTTTCCCAGCACCACTTGTTGAAGGGACTGTCTTTTCTCCATTGTGTATTCTTGACTCCTTTGTCGTAGATTAATTGGCTGTAGGTGTGTGAATTTATTTCTGGGCTCTCTATTCTGTTCCATTGATCCATATGTCTGTTTTTGTGCTAGTACCATGCTGTTTTGATTACTGTAGCTTTGTAGTATTGTCTGAAGTCTGAGAAGGTCATGCTTCCAGCTTTGTTCTTTGTCCTCAGGATTGCTTTGGCAATTCTGGATCTTTTGTGGTTCAGTATGAATTTTAAGATTATTTGTTCTAGTTCTGTTAAAAATGCCATGCATATTTTGATAGGGATTGCATTAAATCTATAGATTGGTTTGGGTGGTGTGGTCATTTTAACAATATTAATTCTTCCAATCTAAAGACATGGGATATCTTTTCACTTCTTTGAATCATCTTCAGTTTCCTTTTCAGTGTTCCATAGTTTTCAGTGTATAGGTCTTTCACCTCCTTGGTTAAGTTTATTCCTAGGTATTTTAGTTTTTTGATGTGATTTTAAACAAGATTGTTTTTTCACTTTCACTTTCTGATATTTCATTGGTAGTGTAAAGAAACGCAACAGATTTCTATGTGTTAATCTTGTATCCTGCTTCCTTGCTGAATTCATTTATTAATTCTAATCGTCTTTGTATGGAGTCTTTAGGGTTCTCTCTATATATAGCATATACTGTCATCTGCAAATAATGACAGTTTTATGTCTTTCTTTCCAATTCTTGTCTGATTGCTGTGGCTAGGGCTTCTAGTACTATGTTGAGTAGAAGTGGTGAAAGTGAGCATACTTGTCTTGTTCCTGAATTTAGTGAGAAGGCTTTCAGCTTTTCAGCATTGAATATTATTTTGGCTTTTGGTTTGTTGTAAATGGCTTTTATTATGTTGGGATATGTTCTTTCTATACCCAGTTTAGTGAGAGTCTTTATCATGAATTGATGTTGAATTTTCTCAAATGCTTTTTCTGCGTGTAATGAAATGATCATGTGGTTTTTGTCTTTCCTTTTGTTGATCGGGTATATCACATTGATTGACTTGTGTATGTTGAACCATCCTTGCCACCCTGGAATGAATCCAACTTGATCATGGTGTATGATTCATTTTATGTATTGTTGGATTCAGTTTTCTATTTTTTTGAGGATTTTCTCATCTATAGTCATCAAAGATATTGGCCTGTAATTTTCTTTTTTTGTAATGTCTTTGTCTGGTTTTGGTATCAGAGTGATGGTGGCTTCATAGAATGACTTTGGGAGTGTCCCTTCCCTTCATTCTTTTGGAATGGTTTGAGGAGGATGGGTATAAATTCTTCTTTGAATGTTTGGTAGACTTCCCCAGTGAAGCTGTCCGGTGCTGGACTTTAGTTTGCAGGGAGTTTTTGTTTTGTTTTGTTTTGTTTTTACAGATTCTATTTTACTTCTAGTGATCAGTCTATTCAAATTATCTGTTTCTTCTTGCCTCAAATTTGGTAGGCTGTGTATTTCTAGAAACTTTTCCATTTCATGTAGGGTGTCCAGTTTGTTGGCATATAACTCTTCATATTTTTATGCCTTTTTCTTTTATTCTCTTATGACTTTTTGTATTTCTGTAGTGTCAGTTGTTACTTCTCCCCTTTCACTTCTTATTTTGTTTATTTGGGTCCTCTCTCTTTTCTTACTGGTGAGCCTGGCTAGAGGTTTTCAATTCTATCTTTGTGAAAAACCAGCTGTTGGTTTTATTGATCTTTTCTATTGTTTTTTGATTTCTATTTTATTTATTTCCTCTCTGATCTTTATTTCCTTCCTTCTGCTGACTATAGGTTTTGTTTATTCTTCTTCTTCTAATTCTTTTAGGTGGTAGGTTAGATTGTTTATTTGAGATTTTTCTTGTTTCTTGAGGAAGGCCTGTATTGCTATGAACTTCCCTATTAGGACTGCTTTTGCTGCCTCTCATGGATTTTGTCAGTGTGTTTTTATTGTCATTTGTCTTGAGGTATTTTCTGATTTCCTCTTTGATTTCATCATTGACCCATTGGTTTTTTTAATAGCATGCTTTTTAGTCTTCGTGTGATCCTTTTTCCCCCATTTTTCTTTCTGTGGTTGATTTCTAGTTTCATACCATTGTGGTCAGAAAAGATGCTTGAAATAATTTCTATCCTGTTAAATTTGTTGAGGCTTGTTTTGTATACTAGTATGTGGTCTATTCTAGAGAATGTTCTATGTGTGCTTGAAAAGAATGTGTATTTTGGTCTTTTTGGATGTAGTGTCCTGTAGATATCAATTAAGGCCAACTGTTCTATTGTGTCATTTAGGGTATCTGTTGCCTTATTGATTTTCTGTCTGGAAGATCTGTCCATTGATATCAGTGGGGTGTTAAAAATCTCCTACCATCTTTATTTTTCTCTTACTTTCTGACTTTATGTCTCTTAGTATTTGTTTTATGTACTTAGGTGCTTGTATATTGGGTGCATATATATATTAATGAGTATGATGTCCTCTTCTTGTATTGATCCCTTTGTCATTATATAGTGTCCTTCTTTGTCTGTCTTTATGGACTTTCTTTTAAAGTATTTCTTGTCTGATGTGAGCATTGCTACCCCCACTTTCTTGTTGTTTCCATTTGCATGAAATATTTTTTTCCATCCCCTCACTTTCAATCAATATGTGTCTATGTGCTGTAAAGTGAGTCTCTTGTAGGCAGCATATTGTAGGTTCTTGTTTTTTAATCCAATCTGCCATTCTGTGTCTGTTGATTGGAGTATTTATTCCATTGACATTTCAGGTAATTATTGATAAATATGTATTTATTGCCATTTTAAACCTTGTTTTCTAGTTGATTTTATAGTACTTCTGTGTTCATTTCTTCTTTATATTTTTCTATTTGTGATTTGATGGTTTCCTTTTGTATTATGTTGTTTCTTTTTCTTTTTTGTGAATCTACTGTATGTTTTTAATTTGTGATTATTCTGGTTTTGAAGTATGTTAACCCATGACTACATCTGTTTGCTTTAGACATAGTCATGTAAGTTCAAACACATTCTAAAAAATCTATAGTTTTGTACTCCCCTCCCCCACATTTTGTGATTTTTGACGTTCTATCTTACATCTTCGTGTTTATCCTTTTGCTGTTAATTGTAGTTATAATCACTTCTAAAAATTTTTTTGATTGTTTTTAAATTTATGTACTGGCTTATTTAAGTGATCAATCCTGTTATATTTTTGTCTTTCCTATTGTGATTTTCCCTTTCCTATAGATTCTTGCTTCTTTTCTGTTTAGAGAAGAGCTTTCAATATTTCTTTTAGGTTATGTTTAGTATTGCTGTATTCTTCTTGTTTTTGCTTGTCTGGGAGACTCTTTATCTCTTCTTTTATTCTAAATGATAAGCTTGCTGGGTAGAGTATCCTAGGTTGCTGGATTTTCCCTTGCAGGAAGTCCAGTTAGGTGGCAGCTGTCAGCACTGATCTGTCTGCACAGATAGCTAGGAAGCCAGCAGGTGCATGCTCTTTCTGAGCAGAGTCCAGGCTCCTCCCAGCTTGCAGGGGGGCTTTTCAGGGCAAGGACCTGCCCATGTGTACCCTCCCTCCTTCACAGATTCCTCCCACAGGCCTTGGATCTGTCCTGATGCCTTTTTTTTTTTTTTTTCTGTCCTACCAAGTTACTTGGGGATCTTCCTTACAGCTTTGGTGGTATAAGAGATCTTCTGCCAATTTCCAGTTAGTTTTCTGTGAAAACCGTTCCACCTGTAGATGTATTTTTGATGTGTTTGTAGGTGAGCTCCACTTTGTCATCTTGATCCACGTACAAGCTTAATATCTCTTAAATTCACTTGTACTTTCCATCTCTTTGTTTGCTAAGTGAGATTCAGATATTTTTCCTTTTTTATGGTTTTTAAAAATTCGGGGCTTTTTTTTTTTTTTTTGTGGCACACGGGCCTCTCACTGTTGTGGCCTCTCCCATTGCGGAGCACAGGCTCCGGACGTGCAGGCTCAGCAGCCATGGCTCACGGGCCTAGCCGCTCCGCAGCATGTGGGATCTTCCCAGACCGGGGCATGAACCCGTGTCCCCTGCATCAGCAGGCGGACTCTCAACCACTGCGCCACCAGGGAAGCCCAAATTTGGGGCTTTTTATCTATTCAGAATGAATTTTTTTGAGAACCCTCCACTGTAAAAATTGTAACTTCATTTTTTGAAGGGTAAATTTAAAATGATTAACTATTTGAACACAGGTGAATTGCATTTTTACCACTGCTGAACTAAATGATGATAACTGCTGCTGGTGGGATTGTCAGCTAGGCATGCACAGGTGACTTCTTCAGTCCTGCTTTGGCATCTCTTGTTTTTGATCTTTTGCTTCTTTTGTTTTCTTGATTGTTATAGAGGCTTATTTTCTACTTCTGCAGTTTGTTCCTTGAGCAGTTAGTCTAGTCTGCTGGATATTTCATTTCCATAGGTCTTTTCTTTCACTGTTATGTCTATTGTCACATTTGCCTTCCCCATGGCTATATATATAGCCCATTTGAACTGATGATATCTAATAGCAGTTATTTTTTTTTCCATAGCTTTTAAAATTATATGCCCTATATATCCTTGTAAGGAAGAGGGGCATTTTACTTTGCCTCAAGGAGCCCTTGTGTTTTTTGGAAATAGTATTTACCTGGCAGTGACCCACTCCTTATGGAAAACAAACTCCTTCTCTATTAACGTTTAATTCTTTTCCATGTTTTTAACCAACAAACATTGAAAGAAACTACTGTAAATAGGCTTTTAGTAATGTAGTAGTAGGTTGTGCGGGAGGGGAAGTATTCTACAGTCCTGTGATTAGGTCTCATTCTTTTGGTGAGCCTGTGCCCCATACTGTTCTGTGAACTTCACTTCACTAGTGGTACTCAGTCTTTTTTTCCACTCTTAGGTGGTACAGCATGGCTGGAGGGAGCTGGAGTTGTATATTTCTCTTCCCCCCACATGAAAGACTAGAGCAGGTTAGAGTTGGTTATTTCCCTTTAGCCAGGTCAGTTAGGCTGTGATAAAACCTCAGTAGTTTAGGCTCTGTTAAATTGTTTCTCCAGGCCTTGGTAAGAAAAACAGTGCTCTGGCATATCTCAAAATTGTTCCTTTTCCCCTCCCATGCTGGAATCACAAAGGGGTTTTTCTTTGATATTCACTGCGAGGACCTGTTAGAATTAATCTTTCAAAGAGCCAAAGATAAATAAATAAAATAAAAATAATTGCTCTGATTACTTATAGCTCATACATAGTCTTCAGACTAGCCATAACTTACTCAAAATAGCACAGCCTACAAAAGCTTTCCTATATTATTGTTTTCCGTAAGAAAAGAAAAAACATTAGAGTCTCAGATTTTTAGTCTCCGTTACAAACTAAAGAATGAATATTCTGTTAATTTTTCAGCAATGCATATTGCTCTCCACTCTTTTTTTTTTTTTTTTTTCTGTACGCGGGCCTCTTGCTGTTGTGGCCTCTCCCGTTGCGGAGCACAGGCTCCGGACGCGCAGGCTCAGCGGCCATGGCTCACGGGCCCAGCCGCTCCGCGGCATGTGGGACCAGGGCACGAACCCGCAACCCCTGCATCGGCAGGCAGACTCTCAACCACTGCACCACCAGGGAAGCCCAACTGTCCACTCTTGAGTAATAACTAAACCAACATTTCCTTTTGTAATGGTTTCATACCTAAAATAAAACATAAGAGAATAGAATGTTGCTCTGAAGATGACATTTTGTAATTCATTATTAAAGCCTAAAGTCTAATAGATAAAGACACCGTTAATAGTTTGTCATTCAGTCAGTGTAAGAAAGGCAGGATTCTTTCATCTAAGATTTACCCAGTTGTTTGAAAAGCAATAACAGGTATGTTGTGTTTGAAAATAGTTTAGGTTTAATTGTACATTATGCTTCTTCAAGACATTTGATTGGTTATCTTTCCTTAAAAAGGTAATCCTAAAATAAATTTTATTTTCCTAGGAGATATCTATAGACTATAAATATAAAGCCTAGATTTATTTTGGGTGCGACCTAGTAAAGATTTACTTCAATTCATCACATGATAGTAAATTAGAATGTCAAGATAGCATACCTAATTTGATATTTTACATTGTTCCCCATTGATTTCATAGCAACCCAATATAGTTTTGAAGACAATTAGAATAATCTAGTCAATGATACTGTGGGCTAGCTACAATCGCAGATAAAAGAGAAATATTTCACAGCAAAAAGTCTAGGGAGGAGTATGGTAATATATAAAATGTTCAGTTATCTAAGGGTATTTTAAACGACGTTCCATTTAACACCATTTACTGCTTAAAAAATTTCAAAAAGAAGTATGTTCATGTCACTGAATTAGTTATCTACAGGGTTAACATTGACTTGTGTTCAGTGATGCAAAGAATATTCTTCCTTTTAAATTTATTTTTAAGGAAATATAGGAGATGGTACTCATTCTTCACTTTCTTACATCCAGTCTGTGAAATGCTCAGCACTGAAAAAATTCATAACAACAAATCATACTGCAATTGATGAATTCTTTAAACCAGTATTGTATTATCCCTGCACAGCCTACTATATTGAGTTCCTGATGTTCACTGAGAAGCTTGCACTATTCTTATTCGCAGCTTTCTGAGGAACATTTCTGTTTCCAGTAACATTAAAACACTGAGTGGCAGTTAAGTTATTACCACGACAAAAATGAAATTGAGACCGCCAGAAGTCTACCATTTTTTTTTTCCTCTGAGGTTTTTCTAGCATGCCATGAGAAGGCATCATTCATGGTACTTTGTACCTATGCACTATCTTATATGGATAAATAAGTCCCAAGACAAAGTGTACCTTTGCTAGCAAAACATCAGTGAAACTAATTTTAAAAAGTCTCAGCCTGATATAAGGTACTATGATTGTGAATTAAAAATCTGAAACATCACATAGCAGCTATTATGACTGTTATGGCAGACTGTAATATGTTCATCCTTGGAAAAGGCATCACAGTATTCGCAGGCTTAGTTGAGGCTCACAGTCTATACATCAGTTAAGCAGCAAAAGGTTGAGCTTCAGTGAGTGATTCTTGAGTTGGTATTCTGCAGCCCTGAAAGTCAGAGAGAGCCTGTCCTGCTGGTTGCCTGCTAAGGCAGAGTATCCAGTTTCCATATTCCCATTCAGTTTGGCTGTTTGAGTGAGGTTGCTGTTAAACATCCCATGGCCGGCAAATGCTAGTATCTTGGAACCTTGGGAAGACCATTGTCCCTGAGAGGCAGTCCAGCTGGGTTCAGCTATCCCAGGGAGTGGGTAAGCATGACTTACACTGGACATTCACAGGAAGATGCAGATTTTTTCCTTGAAGGCCCTCCCTAGGCACAACAAGAACAACTAACATTGCTCTATATCACAGACAATGTTGTCTGTAGGCCCCAGGATCAGTTCCCGAAAGGTCTTAATACTGGCAAAGTTCTTAGGAGTGTTTAAAATGCTGACTTCGTTTTTCTCCCTGTCATGGTACCACACCTTTATTCACCCTCAAGTCAGTCCATTCATCTCCTCTTTGTTCATAATGTATGTTTTATTTGCTTTTGAAGTAATTACTGTCTCTTATTATTACATAAAATGTTTATGTTAACTATAGATCACTTTTTACTATCTTTTTTCAGATCATATTTATTTTTCCATTAGCTTGCAATTCTATTTGAATATAAAGTCGTATAACATACTTGTTAATGATGTTCCTGCCATGCAGCTCAAAACTGTTCTGGATTGAGAACCTGTGGACAATGTTTGGAGCAGCCTGGTTGTGGCTGGTGCAACGATCCTAGTAATACAGGAAGAGGACACTGCATTGAAGGGTCTTCCCGGGGACCAATGAAGCTTGTTGGAATGCAAAATAATGAGATGGTTCTTGACACCAGTGTTTGTCCTAAAGAGAAGAACTATGAGTGGTCCTTTATCCAGTGTCCAGGTAATAAAAATGTGATGAAAGCAATTTTAGCTTCTGCTCAAGGACACCAAGAATTACTTTCCTTTCTTATAATAAAGATTTAGAAAAAAAAATCAATGAAAATAAGACTCAAATGTAAAGGATTAAAAAAATTCTTTCCTATATCCATGTTTGTTTTATAGGTGGTATTATGCTTGGAATCATTAAACAGGCTGACCAGATACATGGTACATAATTGTTAGATTTGGTTTCATGTGAACCATTAAAAGGAAAAAAAATATTGGTTTCATACCAAATTTCTGTACTGTAGTGTAGTCTTTTATTGTTTATAATATTATACTATCTTAGAATTCAAAGGCAGCTCAGAGGATCCAGTCAGGCTAAGTATGGGAATATTTTGTATAATATCCATGATAGAGTTATTTGACCCTTGGTATTTGGTACCATTCAATTTTGAAGGTCAGTAAAGTTTTTAGAGTTTTTAAAATAGGGAGTCTGTTCTTATATGGAATAAAATCAACCTTCTTGAAAAATTAATTTATTCAGTATATTTTTATTGAGTGCCTACTATGTGCAAAGAGTGTTTTACGTGCTAGAGACATAACAATGAACAAAAGTAGACTAAAATCACTGCATTAATTGAGCCTGTATTCGAGTTGAAATTAATAAAATTAATTACACACACATATATATGTATATGAAGTTAGGTGGTGATAAGTGCTATTAAATAAAGCAAGGAAGGGGGCTAAAGCTTGCAATTTAAAAGACTGGTAAGAGAAGATCTCACTTAGAAGTAATGGTTAATAAACACCTCGAGTAGATGAGGGAGTGAATCATGCTGCTGTCTGGGGAAAGAGTGTTCCAGAAGACACAAAGACTTGGGTGAGATAGTTTATTTACGAGATGAACCTAGGAAGCACAATTGAGGGAACAGAGAGTTTCAAAGTCGGGAGAAAAACCAATAATATGTACATTATTAGGCTGACTACTATACTGGGAAATTTGAGCTCAGACACACTAGGGACCTATGAAGAACTATGCAGAATGCTTCTCAGAGTTAACCCTCAGGGATTGGGGGTGGGGGTGGGGAATTTACCCACTAACTCTCTTCCATTGATGGTTGAGTGATGCCTCTGGGGGTATTGTACTTCTGAGTTGTGCCGGCATGTCTGATTAATAGCTTATCATGATACCAGTGAACATTCTGAGGCAAAAAAGTGGGGAGATACTGCAGAACTTGCTGTAGGTGCGGCGCTGACAGTGTGTTGCACTGAAACCAGATGGACTAAGGGAATGTGGTACTTCTACATAAACTTTGGAATATATGAAAACCAAGAAGAGGGACAAACTATTGATTCATACAACGTGGCTGAATCTTAAATACCTTTTACTTAGTGAAAGAAGCCAGACCAAAAGGCTACATATTGCGCTATGGAGATGGAAAAGAGATCAGTTATTTGCCAGAAGTAGTAAAGGTAGGGATTGCCTTCAAGGGGACCTCATAATGGAATTTTTTGTGCTGTGGAACTCTTCTTTATGACACTGTGGTAGTTCATAATGACTCTATGCATTTGTCAAACCATACTGTATACCACAAAGAAAGAACTTTCCTGACGGCAATTTAAAAAAAAAAGTCAACCAGCATGTCAGGGGATCCCATAAGGGAATGCAAACTGTGAGAAATAAATTTAACTGTATTACAGATGCCATAACCTCATTAAAATAATGAGCTGACCTAAGTAGCCTTGGAAAACAGCGTTTTGGCTGGATACTGTAAAACTAAAGAAAAAAACCTACATAAACATTATATTCTGATTGGTAAATTTGTTTCTCACATAGTACAGATTAACAATTCTAACAATACTTTATATGTTTAGTAGCTTTGGACAAATATATAAATTAATTGTGTTTGATGTGAGCCAGGTTTCCCACCGTCACAGAAAGACATAGACATATAGAATGGACTTGAGGACACGGGGTGGGAGGGGGAAGTTGGGGCAAAGTGAGAGTAGCATTGACATATATACACTACTGAATGTAAAATAGTTAGCTAGTGGGAAACAGCAGCATAGCACAGGGAGATCAGTTCCGTGCTTTGTGATGACCCATAAGGAGGATGCGAGGGAGGCTCAAGAGGGAGGGGATATGTGGACGTGTGTATGCATATGGCTGATTCACTTCGTTGTACAACAGAAGCTAACACAGTGTTGTGAAGCAGTTATACTCCAATGAAGGTCTATTAAAAAAACATGCGAAGAGTAAAGACTCTAAAGAACCCTGTGGGGAATTCCCTGGCGGTCCAGTGGTTAGGACTCCGAGCTTCCACTGCAGGGGCCACGGATTCGATCCCTGGTTGGGGAACTAAGATGCCACATGCCGTGCGGCATGGCCAAAAGAAAAAAAAGAAAAGAAAAGAAAAGAAAAAAGAATCCTGGTATTGATTTAGAGTATAAGCATGAATTCAAGTTTATTTTAATATTTAATATATATACGCAGAGGTATATATACATATATTTTCTAGCTCAGTTCTCCAAGAGGGCCTGGAAGCCATGATGCCCCAGTAGCAATGAGCACATTCAGTGCCCACAATCCTGGTTTCTAAATACCATTTTCCAATGAAAGGAACCAGGGCTCTCTGGAGTAATGGCTGGTTCTAGGGCTGGGGCAGGGAGAACACAAGATGAACCTGAAATATTGTTTAATGCCAGAAAGTAAGAAAGTGCTCAAAACAAAATAAAGGAGGATGGGAGCATGTCAGAGGGACACAGCCAACCAGAAAGAGTTCTTAATGGGTCAAATCTGGGCAAAAAATAATGATTGTGTTGGATTGTAACCCAAAGAACAGAATACATATCCATGTGATTTAAGTGACTGAATAGATAATAAATGGGTGAGAATGGATAAATATTCCTTACAGAAAATTCCAAATAATAAATGTAGAATGAATGAGGGAAATAAAAAATTGCTGTTAGAACCCCACAGTAATAAGTGCCGTAAGAATAGTCTTCTTAAGAATGTTCAAATTAGTGGGTGAAACTTTAAGGAGAAAAAATTTATTTGTGTAGCTTCCAAATATCTTCCTCAAAAATATTTATTAATTACTGTGGTGGTTTGAACGTGTGTCCACAAGTACCTTGACACTCATTCCCCTAGGAAGTGGAGCTTAATTTCTCTCCCCTTGAGTGTGAGTTGGACATGGTGACTCCTAGTGAATAGAGTGTAGATGTGGAAAAACTGTACCTTTACAGTGGAGGATGTAAGGCGACATCACCATAAACAAGTGATCAAGGTTAACAACACCAGTAATAAGTCATGTTAATATCACATACCCCCTGATATGATGTGGTGAGAAGGGCACCTCACTTCTGTGGTATTCTTCCCCCAAACCTATAACCTGGTTTAGTCATCAGAAAACATCAGACAAAACGACATTGAAGGACATTTTACAAAATACTTGACCAGCCCTCTAGAAAAGAATCTGCTTCCAAGCTCATTCACATGTTGGCACAATTCAGTGCCTTGCAATTGTAGGGCTGAGGTGACTGTTTTCTAGTTGGCTGTCAGCCAGTGACCACTTCGGCTCTGAAAGAATGCTCACGTTCTCTCCCTCATCCCCCTTCCGTCTCCAGAACTCGCATTGTAGCGTCTCGACAACTGAAATGGGATCACCTACACTTTGAATCTCCTTCAAGTAGAGACTAATGCCTTTTAAGGGATCATCTGACTGAGTCCATCCAGGATGATGTCCCTTTCTCAAAGCCAACTGTGCCATGTAACAACCTAATCATCAGAATGACTATCCCATCATATGTTCAGGTCCCTACCACACTCAGAAGGAGGTCATTAGTGTTTGATTAAATACCTGAGGTACTATAACCCAGCTTCATCAACACATAAGACTAACCATCATACCATACAATTTACCCATTTATAGTGTATAACTCAGTGGTTTTTAGTATATTCAGAGTTATACAACCATCACTACAGTCAGTTTAAAAACACTTTTATCATCTTTCAAAGAAACCTTGTACTTATTAGCAGTCATGGCCTGTTTAACCACCCCCCACCCTTGTCAGCTGTGGACTTACACATCCTGAACATTCTATATAAATTGAGTCACATAATTGTAGTCTTCTTTTACTGGCTTCTTTCACACCGCATAGTGTTTTCAAGGTTTATCCATGTTGTGGCATATAGCAGTGCTTCATTTCTTTTTATTACCAAATAATATTCCATTGTATGACTATACTACATTTTGTTTATTCATTCATCATTTGATGAACATTTGAGTGTTTCTAATTTTTGGTTTTTAAAATAATGCATCTATGAATATTCATGTACAAGTTTATGTGTGGACATATTTTCATTACCTTGGAAATGGAATACCTAGGTCATATGGTAACCATGTTTAACCTTTTGAGGAACTGCCTGACTGTTTCAAAGCTGCTGTGTTATTTTACATTTCCACCAGCAGTGCATGAGGGTTACAGTTACTCTACATCCTTGCCAACATTGCTTATTTCACATCGTTTTTTTTTTTAATAGATATTTATTGGAGTATAATTGCTTCACAATACTGTGTTTCTGTTGCACAACAAAGTGAATCAGCCATATGCATACACATGTCCCCATATCCCCTCCCTCTTGAGCCTCCCTCCCACCCTCCTTATGGGTCCTCACAAAGCACGGAGCTGATCTCCCTGTGCTATGCGGCTGCTTCCCACTAGCTAACTATTTCACATTCGGTTGTGTATATATGTCGATGCTACTCTCACTTTGCCCCAGCTTCCCGCTCCCACTCCATGTCCTCAAGTCCATTCTCTATGTCTACATCTTTATTCCTGCCTTGCAACTAGGTTCATCAGCACCATTGTTTGTTTGTTTGTTTTTAGATTCCATATATATGCGTTAGCATACTGTATTTATTTTTTTCTTTCTGATTTACTTCACTCTCTGTGACAGACTCAAGGTCCATCCACCTCACTACAAGTAACTCAATTTTGTTTCTTTTTATCGCTTAGTAATATTCCATTCACATCGTTTTGATTGTAGTCATCCTTGTGGGTGTGAAGTAGTATCTTATTGTGGTTTTGATTTGCAGTCATTTGGTGGCTAATGATGTTGAACATCTTTTCATGTGTTTATTAGCTATTAGTATTTCTTCTTTTGAGAAATGTCTATTGGATTCTTTGCACATTGTTTAATTGGGGTATTTGTCTTTTTATTATTGAACTGTGAGTGTTCTTTATATATTCTGAATATATCCCTTACTAAAGAGTGATTTGCAATTATTTTCACCCATTCTGTGGGTTGTCTTTCACTTTCTTGATAGTGCCCTTTGAAGCACAACAGTTTTTTTTTTTTAAATAAATTTATTTATTTATTTTTGGCTGTGTTGGGTCTTCATTGCTGTGCGCGGGCTCTCTCTAGTTGCGTCGAGCAGGGGCTACTCTTAGTTGCAGTGCGCAGGCTTCTCATTGCGGTGGCTTCTCTTGTTGCGGAGCATGGGGTCTAGGCGTGCGGGCTTCAGTAGTTGTGGCATGCGGGCTCAGTAGTTGCGGCTCGCAGACTCCAGAGTGCAGGCTCACTAGTTGTGGCACATGGGCTTAGTTGCTCTGCAGCATGTGGGATCTTCCTGGACTAGGGATTGAACCCGTGTCCCCTGCACTGGCAGGTGGATTCTTAACCACTGTGCCATCAGGGAAGTCCCCACCAAAGTTTTAAATTTTCATGTTTTATCTATTTTTTCTATTCTTTCTTGTGCTGTTGGTTTCATGCCTGTGAAATCATGTATAATAAAAGATCCCAAAGGTTTTCACCTATGTTTTCTCTTCAGGCTTTAGTAGTTTTAGCTCTTACGTTTAGGTCTTTGATCTGTTTTGAGTTAATTTTTGTGTGTGGTGTGAGATAGGGATCCAGCTTAATTCTTTTGTTCATGGCTATAAGCACCATTTGTTGAAAAGACGGTTTTTTCCTTATTAAATTTACTTTAAATTTTGTATATATTTTTTCATCTTAGAAATTGAATTTTAGTCATTTTTATATTTTCCATTTCTCTCCTTCTTATGTTGATATTTTACTCTGTATTCTCGAGTATATGGAGCATACTTTTAATAGCTGTTTTAAAAATCCTTCTCTACTCATCCCAATTGGTATGCCATTTCTTTCTCTGTTTCTATTGGCGTGTGTATGTGTGTATATATATATATATATATATATATATATATATATATTTTTTTTTTTTTTAACTGATTATGAATCAGAATTTCCAGGTTGGTTATTTTTGGTGGTATTATCCTGGACATTGTGATTTTTTTTCTAGCTTATTCAGTTTTGTTCTATTTCTTTAAGTGTGTTGGACTTTATTCTGGCATTCAGTTGTGTTACTTCAAAAATTGTTTTTAATATTTGTCATGGCCTGTACATAGCAGCCCTAAGTTCAGTGCTAATTTATTTCCACTACTAAGACAGTGCCTTTCTGTGTTCTGCATACAGTGCTCTTTGTATTAAGAGGTCTCTCCACGTTGACTCTTGGGAGTATAAGCTATTTCTAGTCCTACGTGAGTTCCTGACATTGTTTTACTTACTTTTTTCTGATGGTTCTTTCTCCAGCTTCATAGAGTTTCACATTGTGTTCAATTTATTATTTAACCAAAGATTCAAGGGGACCTGTCTATAGATTGCTGTGTGCAACTCTCTCTTCTCTAGTATTTTGCCCCACAAATCCTAACCACCATGGCCTCCCTGAACTTTGCTCTTTGTTTCCTCAACTAAATGAGAGTTTGGGTTTTCCTCCCTGGGCTTTATCCTCAAATCTGCCTCCAGATAGCAAGCCAGGGCAGTCATATTTTGTCGTCTTTTTCTCAGGGATGCCATTCCTGAACTGCCTGTTATACTTGAAAGTAGTTGTTTCATATATTTTGTTCAGTTTTCCTATATTTACACTAGAGGTCAGTTCTCACAGCAGTTAAACCTTCATGGGCAGAAGTGGAAATCTTCTGTCTATGTGTTTTTATTTACAGTGAATCTCTTGTAAGCAGCATTAATGTCTTGTTTTTTATTGTTGTTGTTGATGTGTTTTTAAAATCTATTCTGATAATCTCTGTCTTTTATCAAATTGTTTAGTCAATTTAGATTTAATATAATATTGGTAATATTGAATTTAGTCCTACCATCATGGTATCAATTTTAAAATTTCCTTTATTTTTTTCTCTGTTGTTTGTTCCTCCTTTTGCCTTTTTTTAGATTAATTGAGTGTTTTTAAAGTCCACTTTTATCACTTTTATTGGAATTTTAGCTATACCTCTTTTGTGTTTTTTTTAGTGACTGCTGTAGTGATTGTAATAGTCATCTTTATCTTATCACAGTCTACCTTGAATCAATATTATACTACTTCATGTATAAGGTAAGAATATTACAAAAGTGTAATTCCATTTGCTCTTTTCCTGTCCTTTGTGTGATTACTGCCATATATTTTACTTCTATATATGTTATTAACCACACATCACATTATTTTTTTTACTTTAAAAAGACAATTTTCTTATAAAAAATCATAATAATAAAAAAATCTTTCTATTTACCCACGTATTGACCATTTTCTGTGATCTTCATTTTTCCCTATTGATCTGAATTTCCTTTTGCTATAACATTTCTTTAGCTTGATGAACTTTATGTAACATTTTAAAGTAGTGTGTTTCTCAGTTGGGCTATAAATTAGCTTTTATACATCTGAAAAAATTTTTATTGTGTATGTGTGTGTCCTCATATTTGAAGGATATTTTTACTGGTAATAGCATTCTAAGTTGACAGATATATTTTTTCAATAATTTGAAGATGTAATTTCCTTTTCCTCTGGCTTCTACTTTCTCTTCAGAATTCCTCTGTCAGTTTTATTGTTTCTCCTTTGAAAGTAATATGTCTTTTTCTTCCCTCTGACCTTTTAAAATATATTTTTTCCTTAGTTTTTGGATGTCAGCAATTTTAGTGTGATGTACCTAAGTATCATCTTTCTTTTTTTAATTGTGACATGTGTTTTTCATCATGTTTGTAAAATTTTCTGCCATTATCTCTTCAAATATTGCATCTGTCCCATTGTGTCACTCTAGTCTGTATTTCTAAAAGTTTGATTCACTCATGTTAGGCTTTTTCACCATGTTCCTAAGTTTTCTTATTGTCTTGTCTGTATTTTATATCCTTGCACCTCCTCTGATCTATATTTTGATTCATTAATTCTTCCTTTAGATGTTTCTAGTTTTCTCTTAAACCTATTTTTTAATTAGTCATTGTTATTTAACATAGCATGCGAGGTTCACTGTATTAAAACAGTTTTACACATGATTCTGCATCATCTATTTTGCTGAATTCTGCTAGGCAGTTCTTCTACCAGTCTCTCCTGATTTTTCTCTTGTGGCTCCATTTATCTGGCAGCTTGACTGGTTTTGGATGATCTCAGAATTCTTTACTCACACGTCTGGTGGTTTGAGCTGATTGCTTGATCTAGGGGTCCTCAGGCTGCAAATGATTGTTCCCTGCTGTATTTGGCCTATCGTCCTCTGGTGGTGTAGACTGGGATGCTGTACATATATGTTTAGAATAGAATTCGAAGAAGGAGAGAGCAGAGTATATATGGCTCTTGAGGCGTAAGCTCAAAATTTCCATACCATTACTTCTGAATTCCACTGTTCTGAAACAGTCTTCATGCCAATACATGTTCAAATGGTGGGAAAAAATTGTACTTTTTTGATGAGAGCAAGGATAAAGTAATATTATGAATTTTGTACATACAGAGATGTGAAGAATTTGTGTAAATTATTTTTCAGCTCATCTAATTAGTTCTAACTACTTTGTTTATTGATGTATAACTCATATGACATAAAATCCTTCATTTTAAAGTGTACAATTCAGTGGTTTCTAGTATAGTCAGTAGGTGTGCAACTATTACCATCATATAATTCCAGAACACTTTAATTACCCCAAGACAAAATTCCATACCCTTTAACAGTCACTACCTGTACATCCTTCCCTCTAACACCTGAAAACCACTAGTCTACTTTCTTTCTCTGTGTATTTGTCTATTCTGGACATTTCATTTAAATGCAGTCATATAATGTGTCTTTTAGTGTCTGACTTCTTTTACTTAGCATACGTTTTTAAGGTTCATCCATATTATAGCATATATCAGTCCTTTACTTCTTTTTATGGCTGAATAATATTAAATTGCATACCACATATTCACACTCATCAGTTGATGGGTCTTCAGCTTATTTCCACTCTTTTGCTATTATGAATAGTGCTGCTATGAACATTTGTACATGTTTTTGTGTAAACATGTTTTAATTTCTCTTTGGTATGTATCTAGGAGTTGATTTTTTAGTCATATGATAAATGTATATTTAACCTTTTAAGGAATTGCTAGACTTCTTCCAGAGCTACTGTACTATTTTACATTTCTACCAGCAGTGTATTCTAATTACTCTCCTCACCAATATGGGTTAATACATCATTTTCTTTATTATCCTCCTAGTTGATGTGAAGTGGTAGCTCTCTGTGGTTTTGTTTTGCATTTCCCTTATGACTTATGGTGTTCTTTTCATGTGCTTATTAGCTACTCATATACTTTCTATGGAAAATGTCTATTCAAATCATTTGCCCACTTTTTTTGTTTTGTTTTGTTTTTTGCGGTACATGGGCCTCTCACTGTTGTGGCCTCTCCCGTTGCGGAGCACAGGCTCTGGACGCGCAGGCTCAGCGGCCATGGCTCATGGGCCTAGCCGCTCCGCGGCATGCGGGATCTTCCCGGACCGGGGCACAAACCCCTGTCCCCTGCATCGGCAGGCAGACTCTCAACCACTGCGCCACCAGGGAAGCCCCATTTGCCCACTTTTAAATTGCGCGTTTTTTTTAAAATGGTAGAATTGTAAGAGTTATTTATGTGTTCTGGGTATGAGATCCTTATCAGACATATGATTCTCAAATATTTTCCACTGTTCTGTGGGTTGTCTCTTCACTTTCTTGACGGTGCCATTTGAGGCACAGGATTTTTTTTTTTTTGCTGTACACGGGCCTCTCACTGGTGTGGCCTCTCCCGTTGCGGAGCACAGGCTCCGGACGTGCGGGCTCAGCGGCCATGGCTCATGGGCCCAGCCGCTCCGCGGCATGTGGGATCTTCCCGGACCAGGGCACGAACCCGTGTCCACTGCATCGGCAGGTGGACTCTCAACCACCTGCGCCACCAGGGAAGCCCAAGGCACAGCATTTTTTTGATAATGTCCAGTATATCTTTTTTTTTCTGTTAGCTGCTTAAGCTTTAGGTGTCATATATAAGAAACTGTCGCCTAATCCAAAGTCATGAGGATTTACATCTATATATTCTTCTAACATTTTTGTAATTTTAGCTCTTACCTTTAGGTTTTTGATCCTTTTTTAGTTAATTTTTATATATGGTGTGAAGTATGGGTCCAGACTTATCCTTCTGCATGTGAATATCAAGCTATCCTGGCACCATTTGTTGAAAAGACTATTTCCCCAGTTAAACTTCTTGACACCCTTGTTGAATATCAATTGACCATAGATGTATGGTATTATTTCTAGACCTAATTCTATTCCATGGTCTATATGTCTGTTCTTATGACAATGGCACATGGTTTGATTACTGTAACTTTGAAGTAGGTTTTGAAATTGGGAATTGTCAGTACTCCAACTCTGTTTTTCTTTATCAAGATTGTTTTGCCTAATCTGAGCCCTCTGTTTCTAAACATGAATTTTAGGATCTGCTTGTCTATTCCTGTAAAAAAAGTCTTTTGGAATTTGATTGCATTGAACTTGTGGATCAGTTGGGATGAATTTCTATCTTAATATTAAGTCTTCCCATCCATGAATACAGATGCCTTTTCATTAATTCCTTTTAATAATGTTTTGTAGTTTTCAATGTACAAATCTTGCATTTCTTTGGTTAAATGTATTGTTAAATGTTTTATTCTTTCTGATGCTATTGTATTTGGTATTGTTTTCTTAATTTCACTCTCAAACTTTTCGGTTTGTAAGTGTATAAAAATACAATAAAACAGATTTTTCTACAATTGATCTGTAGCATTGTTGAAGACAATTATTAGATTAAATAATGTTTTTGGATTTCTTAGTTTTCTGTATGGAAGATTATGTCATCTGAAAGTAAAGTTAGTTTTCTTCTTTTTCAATCTGGTTGCCTTTCATTTTTTTTTCTTGCTTAATTGCCCTGTCCAGAACCTCCAGTACAGTACTGAATAGAAGTGACAAGTAAGGACAGTTTTGTCTTGTTCCTGACCTTAAAAAGAAAACTTTCAGTCTTTTACCATTAAATATGATGTTAGCTATGAAGTTTTTATATATGCCCTTTATCAGGTTAAGATAATTCCCTGCTATTCCTAGTTCGTTGAGTATTTTCCATCTATTGAGATGATGTTGTGATCCACCCCCACCCCACTTTATTTCTCTAATAGTATGTTGTATTGATTGATTTTCATATATTTAAATAATCTTGCATTCCTGGGGTAAATGCAACTTAGTCATGATGTATAATCCTTTTATATTCTAGTGGATTCAGTTTGCTAGTATTTTGTTGAGAAGTTTTGCAGTTACAATCATAAGAGGTATTGGTCTGGCATCATCTTTTCTTGTGATAAGTTTGTCTTGTCTTTGTATTAGGTTAATACTGGCCTCATAGAATGAGTTAGGAAGTCTTACCTTTGCTTCTGTGTTTTGGAAATATTTGTGAATAATTGTTAATTCTCCTTAACTGTTTGGTAGAATTCATGAATTAAGCCAGTTGATCTTGGGCTATACTTTTCTGGCACTTTGTTGATTACTAACTCAATCTTTTTATTGTTAAAGCCTGTGCCTATTTTCTGTTTCTCCTCTAGTAAGTCTTGGTAGTTAGTATCTTTCTAAGAATCTCCCCTATCATCTAGGTTATCTAATTTATTGGCATCCAGTTGTTCATAGTATTTCCCTATAGTCCTTTTCCCCAGTCTTTGTCAGTCGTATGTCTCATCTTCCATTCCTGATTTTAATAATTTGTATCTTCGTATATTTCTTTGTTAGCCTAGCTAAAGCTTTGTTGATTTTGTTGCGCATTACAAAGAACAGTTTGTATTTGGCTTTATTGATTTTCTTTATTGTTTTCCTACTCTGCATTTTATTTATTTTCACTCTAATCTTCATTATTTCCTTTCTTCTGCTTGCTTTGAGTTTAGTTTTCTATTAATTTTTTACTTTATTAAGGTACAAAGTTGGTTGATATGAGACCTTTTCTCTTTTTTAATGTAGGCTTTTACAGCCATAATTTTTTTTTCTGAGCAGTGTTTTGCTGCATCCTGTAAGTTTTGGTATATTATGCTTTATTTTAATATACCTGAAAGTAATTTTTAATTTTCCTATGATTTGTTTTTTGATCCATTGGTTATTTAGGAATGTGTTGCTTAATTTCCACAATTTGTGATTTTCCCAAATTTTTTGTTACTGATTTCTAATTTTATTCAATTGTGGTTAGAGAACATACTTTATATGACTTCAGTCCTTTTACATTTATTGAGGTTTGTTTTATGACCTAGTATATGGTCTATCCTGAAGAGTTTTTTATGTGCACTTAAGAAGAATGTATATTCTGCTGCTGTTATGTGGATTTTTCTGTTTATGTCTGTTTGGTCCAGTTGGTTTATAGTGTTGTCCAAGTCTTCTAATCCCTTGCAAATCATCTGCCTAGTTGTTTGATTCATTATTGAAAGTGAGGTACTGACGTCTCCAACTATTTCTGTTGAGTTCTTTATTTCTGTTTTAATTTCTGTCGGTGTTTGCTTCATGTAGTTTGAGGCTCTGTTAGATGCATGTATGTTTACAATTTTTATATCTTATCGATGGATTGTCCTTTTTATCATTATAAAATATCCCTCTTCATCTTCAGTAACATTTTAAAAGTCTGATATTTCTATAGCCATTCCATCTTTCTTGTGGTTGCTGTTTGTATGCTATATCTTTTTTCATCCATTCACTTTCAATCTCTTTGTGTATATAGGTGTGTCTCCTATGAAGGGTACATAGTTAGATCTTTGTCTTTTATCTGGTCTGTCTTTTCTGCCTTTTGATTAAATCATTTGATCTATTCATATTTAATGTTATTTTTGATGCAGTTGGATTTATGTGAGTTATTTTATTTTTTCCCCTGTATATCATGAATTTTCTGTTCTTCCACTCTTCATTTGTTTATTTTTTTGCAGTAAGTGAATATTTTCTATTATAACATTTTAATTTTTAATGATTTTTCATTATATTTTATGAGTTATTTTCTTTCTTTTTTAAAATAAATTTATTTATATTTTGGCTGCATTGGGTCTTCATTGCTGTGTGTGGGCTTTCTCTAGTTGCGGCAAGCGGGGGCTACTCTTTGTTGTGGTGTGCGGGCTTCTCATTATGGTGGCTTCTCTTGTTGCAGAGCATGGGCTCTAGGTGTGTGGGCTTCAGTAGTTGTGGCACTCGGGCTCAGTAGTGGTGGCTCACAGGTTGTAGAGCGCAGACTCAGTAGTTGTGGTACATGGGCTTAGTTGCTCCGTGGCATGTGGGATCTTCCCGGCCAGGGCTCAAACCCGTGTCCCCTGCATTGGCAGGCAGATTCTTAACCACTGTGCCACCAGGGAAGTCCATGAGTTATTTTCTTAGTGGTTACTCCAGGGTTTACCATATATAGCTTATCTTATTAAAATATGCTTCAGATTTATACTAACTTAATTCCAGTGAGATGAAATAATGTTACTCATATAGGTCTAGTCTCTTTCTTCCCTTTTTGTGGTATCATTATATGTATTACATCTGTATGTGTTGCAAACCCAGCAGTCCATTTTTATAGTTATTATTTATATAGTTTTATGTCTTTTAAAGAATCTGAGGAAAGAAAGGAGGATAGTATGTACTTATAGCTTTTGTTATATTAATCTTTGTATTAACCATGTTTGGTTTTCTTTGTTTCTGTGGATCTTTGTTTACCATCTAGTAATACCATGTCGTATACTTGGCCCGATATAGATTTTCTCCGATACACTTCCTCTGTGGTGTTATTGGGGAATACATTATGTTTTATGTTTTATAGGCCCAACAATACCATTATTTATAACATTTAAAATACAATCTTTAAAAATCTTGTAAAAGAAGAAAGGACACAAAAGATGTATATTTACTGTCTTTTATAATGACAGTTCTGTTATTGGTGCTCTTTGTTATATTTTGTGGAGTTAAATTACTATCTGGTGTCACATGCTTTCTTCTTGAAGAGCTTCCTTTAGTATTTCTTGTAAGGCACATCTGCTAACAGTGAATTCTCTCAATTTTTGTTTATTTGTGAATGTTTCACTTTAATTTTTGAAGAGCAGTCTCGATGGATAGAAAATTTTTCGTTGACAGTTTTATTTTCAGGAGTTTGAATATATTATCCCACTGGCTACTGACCCCCATTTTTCCTGATTAAAAGCCGGTTATTAGTCTTATTGGGATTTTTTTAGGTGAGGAGTCATATTTTCTCTTGCTGCTTTCAAGATTTCCTACTTGTTTTTGGCTTTTATCACTTTTATTATAATGTATTTATTGATCTTTTCATGTTTATTGTACTTAAATTTTGTTAAGCTTCTTGGATGTGTCGATTAACATTTTTATCAAGTTTGGGGATTTTTCAGGAGTTATTTCTTCAAATAAATTTTAGCCTTCTTTCTTCTCTCCTATCTTTCCAACACTCCCATTACACATAGGTTGGTGTACTTAATGGTGTCCTGCATTTAGCTGAGGCTCTGTTTATTTTTCTTCATTCTGTTGTCTCTCTGTACTTCAGCTTCCATGGTCTCTACTGATCTTTCTTCAAATTTGCTAATTCTTCTGCCAGTTCAAATTTACTGTTGAATCTCTAGTGTATTTTTCATTTCAGTTTTTTTAAATGCTTTTATTTTTTTTCTGTTAGTATGTGTAGAATTTTATCCACCCCCACCCCCCGGCTATTTTTTGGCTGCACTGTGCAGCGTGAGGGATCTTGGTTTCCCGACCAGGGATCAAATCCATGCACTCTGCAGTGGAAGTGTGGAGTCTTAACCACTGAACCGCCAGGGAGGTCCCTCATTTCAGTTATTTTACTGTTCTACTTTATAATTTCCATTCGTTCTTTTTTATAATTTCTGTGTTTTTATTGATACTCTCTTTTTGTTGAGACATTGTCATCATATGTAACTTTAGTTCTTTAAGCATAATTTTCTCATTTTTTCTGCCTTTAATTATTTTAAATATTTTTATTGTTTTCTAATTGTCCTTTTACTCCAGTTCTTGGGTTGTCAATTCTCATTTTTATTATCTCTCTTTTGCCTGACTCTTCTTCATGATGCTTTGTGATTTTTCATTTTGAGGTTTAATTCAGTAAGTGTTGTTGTTGTTGTTTTCATTGTCTTTTATTTCGGTATCAAAGGCTTGCAAACGAAGGTGTGATGGCCAAACCTGGTTGACTGCCTATTTTTGTAAATAAAGTTTTATTGGATTATAGCTGTTATCAATTGTTTGTGTATTGTGTATGGTTACTTTTGTACTGCAGTGGCAGCAGTGGTAGTTGTGAAGAGATTTTATGGTCTGCAAAGCCTAAAATACTTACTGTCTTGCAGTTTACAGAATCAAGTTTTTCCAGTTTCTGTTCTGTGTGACCTGAGTTGAAGAAGTATTTCAAGGGTCCATTTATGTCTGCTTTTGCATGAGGCTTTTCTTTTTTACAGAATAGGTTTTAACACTATTGTTTGATGTTGGGGTTTCTCTACTATATGGGAAGTGTGAATTTCAACCCAACCCATATGATCAGTATAGGCTTTAAGTTCTCACAAGTGACTTTTGTCTTTCATACATTCTTACCCACGTTAAGGTTCCTTTCTGCTTCTTTGGGCTTGTGATGTATTTTAGTACCTTTTTCACAGATAGGGGCTACAATTGAAGGCTTTAAGCATTTTAAATATGGTTCAGTTTAGCTCTCTATTTTGAGTATGCCAGAGATTATATCTCCTGGCCCTGCTGGGTTTTGACCCATACCTATTAGCTGTTGTTAGTCTATCCCCATGTATAGTAAAGTTCTGTCACTAGCTCACACTTCTCTTTCACATTCTTGTTTTGAATCCCTGTTTTATTTTTAGCAATGATAATTCCCTTTTCTTCTAAAGGGCTCTGTTTTGAAAAAAAGTTTTGGGTAAATTTTAGCCTTGATTTTCTGTGTATATATTTTTTTGAATTTTGTTGAGAATGCCAAACAGATACTTTTCAATGTTTTACATCTGTTTTAGAGAGCACATATTTTTCAAAATGATGTACTTTATTTGCATATGAAGTGCTGTGTTTTTCATTATGTTTTATTTTAATCTTTTTCTGTTTGTGTGTACATAGATGAGAAGCCATCTGGGCTGGTTTTTGAATTTAAACAAAACAGTGTGGATGACTTCTGTTTAGTTTCATTCATGTTCCAGAACTAGGTTGTTATTAGAACCTTTCAAGTTACAGTGTATCCTGGAAGAACTATTAGATACAAGCTTACATTACCTGTTGATCCAACCCCCTGATGGCAGTGGAGAATAAAACATCATCATAGGCTTTATAGTATATCCTTTTCCTGTGTTTGATACAGCCATTATTACATCTGGGTTGTGCTTTCTATAACATACCTTATCCTTTGCCATTGCTGCCATACTAGTTATAAGCGGCAACGATGACTGTCCTTTTCTTGCTGGAAATTTTGCCAGCAGTTAGGTCTAAATTATACCAGCTTTCTGTATGGTATATTCATTACTTGGAACATTAGACTTTCCTGTATCTCATTCTAGCAGCTGATATGCTTCTTGGTTGCACCATGGCCCAGAACTGCCTAGAACTTGTCGCTTTCAGGAAAGTTACAGTTGAGTGGCATTATACCAGGAGTCCTCTTTTAATTCCCAGAGGTATAGTAGGTTACTATTTTCTAGTTTTACTTACATATTTATCATCATACCCCAATTCTTGTTGTTGCTGGCAAGTTTTTTTATTATTACACTGGTAATCTATGAGGAGGATATTAGATGAGATTGGTAAATTTAGTCATTTTATTCAGAAGTTAAGATATTTGTTTTTCTGATGAAAAAATGTAGCCAGGGTTTCATAAAAATGCTTATAGTAACCCATCTCTTATTTTGACTTTTTCAGATAATGCTTTACATGTAGTGAGCACTCAATAAATTTTGTTTTTACTTGAGTGAATTAATTAATTAGTGGTTTTACATAAAATTTTTGATGAAAAAATAACTTAAAATTTTAAGCACAATGTTAAAAAATTAAAGTTCTTGTCATTATTTTTCCTTATTATAAAAGTAATATGAATTTATTGTAGAAAACTGATGATGCATAAAAATCTTACTAAACTAAGATAACCATCATTAACTTTTCCATGGGCATATTAATACATTTAAAAACAAAATTGTGTTCATTCTAAATATCTTATCTGAATCCTTATTTCACTCAATTTATTATGAATATTTTTCTTGTTATTAAATTTTCTCCTAGCTGTTTCATAATGTAATATAAAATTTGAAAACTATATTGTAATTTTTTCAGTTTCATAAAGAGGAAGATTACTCAACATTTTTCCATGATGACTGCATGTCATTTCTATACTATGTTGTAATAGAGTTATGCCACTGAAAATTTCTGTCAGTTATAGGTATTTGTTTTTTACTTTTTTTTTTTCCTTTACTCTTTGATGTTAACTCATGTTGATGACCTTGTGCTAGTCTCTTGGGATTTCCCTCTTACTTTCAAATTTTCTACGTATAATAGGTATGAGATTTAATGTCTGGTCTTTGATTCATACATCCTGATTGTGCATTTGTTTCTGCCGTTCTTTAAATGTGTGACTTTGGGTAGTTGCTTAATCCAGGCCTCCTGATCTTAGAAAGAACCCTAAAAATAGTACCTTCCACACAAAATTGTTGTGAGGCTTAAATTATATAATTCATGTATGCCACTTGGTTCACTATCTAGCCATGGGGTAGTATTTACAATATTTTAAAAACTGATACAAAATGTAAACTGACCAAGCAGAATATAGATGCCAGCCACAAACAACTGCAATCTACTAAACATTAGCTTTCTTGACTTGAGCGAGAGAGAGCTCAATTAAATGCTATCTTAGTTGTAATAATGATGAAAATGATTATGAAAGTGACAATGATTATGATGTTTCCACAAGACGTTACCAAACTAAGTCAGTATTATGCCCCCAATAGACACTAAACATGATCTTTCATATAGGAACTTTATCTCTCATCTGAAATTTTTAAATTCTATTGTAATATTAATATGAAAACATATTAGACCTCATATTAAGAAGACATAAAAAAACTTATGCTTTAAATCTGTTTCTGTTTAGTTCACATTCGAATAGAATTTTAATTAAGCCTTGAAGCTTTTCTTGCCCAAAGAAGATAAACATTTATACAAAGTAATTTAAAAGTGCTGTGTTTGCTAATTTTAAACTAATGTATTTTCTTGAAGTAAGGACTTATTACCACACAATTTTCTATATTTATTGATCCTTTTTTATTATATGTAAATATAGTTAAGATGCATTTTAGCATTCTTTGTCAAAGGTCTTTTATTTATTCCTGTTAATAGACATAATTGTCACATGAATCTTTAAGGAATATGTTAAAAGATATTTCACCCTTAGCTATAACTTTTATGTTTCACTTAAATTTCTAACCCCTACGTTTTACAGGTCATGCAAAATTTCAATACAGAATTTATTGTATATAATGTCCTATATTAGTATTTTGAGACACACATTAATAAAAAACTTGGGAAGTGCCCGTTGGACTCTGCTGCCATTCAGATTTGTAAAATAAATTCCTTGTCCTGATGCCAGTTATACTTGATACTGTTATGTAGATATTAAAATTTTTTTTTTTTTACTATTTTCCTTAGCTTGCCAGTGTAATGGACATAGCACTTGCATCAATAATAACGTGTGCGAACAGTGTAAAAATCTTACCACAGGAAAGCAGTGTCAAGACTGCATGCCAGGTTATTATGGAGATCCAACCAACGGAGGACAGTGTACAGGTAATTATTTTTTCTTTCACTTCAGTGTATTTTTACTACAGAAAAGAAAATTAAGAAAGATATGCCTCGTGGAAAATATATTTTATTAAAGAAGTTGTTTTCCATTAAGTCTCAATATTTTTGGAAGGTAATATATATTTATTAGGGACTATGAACTATAAAAATTCTGTGATATACTTGCTTTAAGAAAATCTTACTTTTTCTTATTTCAAAATGAATACATGATTACTATAGGAAATTTAGCAAATGCAGATAAATTAAAAATTACCTGTAATCTTACTATTCTAAAATAATCACTGCTGATAATTTGTTTTTTAATAATAGTAAGTTATCATTTTACATTTTACTTTAGGAATAAGAAATAAAGGTTTTGTGTATGCCTTACATCACGTAAGTTTTTTTGTTTTTTTGTTTTTGACAGGGTGATAATATAACATAAGGTTTAAGAGAATGAGTTTAGAATCAGTCCTTCACTGAAATTCCAACTCTGCCACTGTTTAAATGTATGGCTTTAGTTAATTCACCTAGCATCTCAGTGCTTCATCTTTCTCATATGTAGAAGGAAGATGATAATACTTCATTGGATTATTGTAAAGATCAAATGTGATCCTATGTAATAGAGTCACATATAATAGGAATTGAAGCACGTTAAAAGAGCATTATAAGAGCTAACTATTATCATATCATTTTTCGATCATGAAACCCTTCTTTTCGCTATTTTCTCCTCTGTCCTGCTGCTTCTTTCTCCTACTTTTTAAAAAAGAAAATTTGGTCTTTCCTTAAAAATTTTCCTTAAAATTTGTTTTTTTCAGTAATCCTTCTTCATTTCTAGATTAGTCCTTGTTCCTTAAATCTTTAATCTACTTTTTCTAAATGGAATAGCCTGTAGAGCACTCACAGAAAAGCCTCAGTTGTTGGCTGTGATAAGATGAGAAATCTTCATAGAGAGAGTTGGGCCTGGGCCTTTAGATAACACTTTTTAACACTACATGCATATTAAAGCCACCTGGAGAGCTTTTAAAAAATACGGATGTCTGGGTCAATCCATAAATAATTAAATCAGTCTCTTTGTTTATCGTAAGGTGATTCTTGGTTCTTTTCAAAGTCTTCCCAAACGCTTCTAATATACACTCAGGGTTGAGAAACACAGAATGATGAGCTGTGCCTTAGAGTCAACAAAACTGCTCTGGTAATAGCAGGTTTGGTGCTGATTGAAATTGTGTGATATGGAAAGCTCTGCCCTGATTGAGGCTGTAATACAGAAATTGTTTGACGCTTGGATTTTCTGTGTTCTAGGCACTGTACTCATAGCTTATATTCATTATCTCATTTCAGCTGTACAACAACTGTATGGGAGAAGTCACAATTATCTCCATTTTACATACAACCAAATACACAAAGAAGTTAAATAAAATACCCAAATCATACTGCTAATAAGAGGAAGAAAGTGTCTGATTCTTAGGCCTAACTCTTAACTGTTAATGCAGAAGTGGTATTAATACGGAAGGGAAGATCCAGTAGCCCTTATTAGCCAAAAGCCACAGCTTAGTGCTGTGTTCATTGTGTAGAGAAGCAGCAGTAGAAATGTGTACAACGGAATCCACAAAGTGTAGACCTTACCTAGTGGAGTCATAGTATTTTGTTATTTTATGTTTATTAAGTAAAAAGGTAAGGATTTTGGAGCCATCCTGTTTTCCAAAAAGCTTTTTACTACTGAATTTTCTATAGCCAAGAATTTCATTGGACAAAAAGTGTATTTCAGATAGATTATTTATGTCATATATATATAAAAATGTTTTGTTTCCATAACTTTAAGACAAAAACACACCTGGGTTGTTTTTATTCCACATTGCAATTTATATGTGTTTGCAACCTTTCATATATTTAATATACAATTGTTTTAATTTACTTTTATGAAAATGATTTCATTTACAGTCTCCAAATTATTTTAATGCCTATATAATAGTCCATGGGGATTTTTGAAGTAATTTACTTCATATACTTCTGTTATTTATATATTGCTTCCAACCATAACCCCATTTTTAGCATTTTTAAAATTTGAGGTCAAATTCACATAGCATAACAGTAACCATTTTAGGTATACAATTCAGTGGCATTTACTACATTCATAATATTGTGCAACCATCACCTCTGTCAAGTTCCAGAAAATTTCCTTCCCTCCAAAAGAAAATGCCATACTTATTAAGCAGTCATCCCAGTCCCTGGCAGTCACTAATCTGCTCTTTCTTTATAAATTTACTTATTCTGGATATTTCATGTAAATTGGATCATAAAATATGTGACTTTGTGACCGGCTTCTTTTACTTTGCATAATGTTTTTAATGTTCATTCTTGTTGTAGCATCTATCTGTACTTCACTCCTTTTTGTGGATGAATATTATTCCATTGTATGGATATATCACAATATTTTTACCCATTTATTCATTGACGGACATTGGGGTTTTTTCCACCTTTTGGCTATTGTGAATAGTGCCGCTATGAACATTACTGCACAAGTTGTTTTTGAATACAAGTTTTTAGTTCTTTTGTATATAAACTAGGAGAGGAATTGCTGGGTCATATAGCAATTTTATGTTTAACTTTTCGAGGAACTGCCAACTTATTTTCCATGGTGGTTGCACGATTTTACATTCCCACCAGCAACGTGGAGGATTCCAATTTCTCTACATCCTTGCCAACAGTTGTTATTTTACATTTTCAGAAACTTTTAGCCATCCTAGTAGGTGTAAAACTATTTCTCATTGTAGTTTTGATTTGCATTTCCTTAATGACTAGTGATGACGTTGTTGGCCATTGTATATTTTTTTTGGAGAAATGTCTATTCCAGTTCTTGTCCATTTTAAAACAATTTTAAAAATTGTGGTAAAATGTACATAATATAAAATTAGCCATTTTAACCATTTTTAAGTGTGTAGTTCAGTTTCATTAAGTACATTCACATCATTGTGCAACCATCATTACTATCCATCTCCAAAACTTTTTCATCTTGCAAAGCTAAAACTGTATAACCATTAAATAATAGCTCTTCATTCCCCAATACCGGCCCCTGGCAGCCACTATTTTACTCTTTGTCACTATGAATATGATTACTCTAGACACCTCAAATAAGTGGAATTATCCAGTATTTGTCCTTAATGATTGGTTTTTTTCAGTTAGCATAATGTCCTCAAGGTTCTTTCATATAGTAGCATGTGTCCTTCCTTTTTGTTGCTGAATAATGTTCTGTTGTATGTATATACCGCATTTTTAAAATCCATTGATGGATGCTTGAGTTGCTTCCACCTTTTGACTATTGTAAATAATACTGCTATGAATATGGCTGTACAAATATTTGTTTGAGTCTTTTTGTCTTTTCATGTGCATATTGGCCACTTGTATATCTTCGGAGTAATGTCTTTTCGAGTCCTTTGTTCATTTTTTAAATTGGGTTATTTGTTTTTTTTGTTGTTGAATTCTAAGAGTTCTTCATATATTCTAGTTATGAGGTCCTTATCAGATAAATGATTTGCAAATATTCTCCTGTTCTGTAGGTTGTCTTTTCACTGTCTAGACAGTGTAGTTCAAAGCACCGAAGTTTTAAATTTTGATGAAGTCCAGTCTGTCTCTTTTTTCTTTTGTTGCTTGTGCTTTTGGTGCATATCTAAGAATCCATTGCCAAGTATAATGTCATGAAGATTACCAAAGTATTATTTTAATTTTTTGCCAGCATAGGCAAAAGGAACGTTTCAATAAGTATATTAGCTAAAAACTGTTTTAAATTAAAATAGTAAGTTTTCTCATTCCACCAGGCATAGTGCTTTTAGAAATATGTTTCCCTTTGGGGATGATACTTCTCTGCTAGGTTTAAGACTAATTCAGTTATTTCATATTATTTTTGTTGCTGACATTATACATGTGGAAAGCTGAGGTACAATGCAATAGAAAACTAAAGAGAATGAAAGATAAATACGTTTCTTATTCACTGTTGCACATTCCCTGGTAGTTTATGAAGCTTTAAACAATTCCTTATAGTTTCCTTATTTCCTAAATTTGGCAAAATTGTATTTTTCTGTCTATGACTTTTCTACAGTGATGTGATATATGGAATTCATTTTTATTTCTTAGGGCCACATTAGCAATCTAACTAAATAAACAATATGTCACATCTTGTGAATTTTATTTAATGTGGCAATGGCTAAAATCAATTTATAAAATATGAGAAGTAAAAATTTTCTACTATTTTTTCATTTTTAGTTCACCTTATTGAGAAAAGTTCATTTTTTCATTATTAGTTGCACGTATTAAAATTCAAAGTCCATGGTGATGTTAAGGGAAATAAGGAAATAGATTTATATTTGAATGGTAAGGCTTTAAATGTACTGCAGATTTAGATATTCTTTTAAAAAGTCGGCCTACTAAAGCCATTTAACTATGTTGTCAATATATAAATGTACTTGTAGACTTCCTTCAGATTGTTTTTAAACTATGTTATATTTATAGCTATTCTTTTAGTATAATTATTGAAAGTGCTTTATTATTAAAATTATTTTATTTCTTATTAATGTTCAGGAAGATTCTCTGTTACAAACTTGCTCTGGCATTGGTTATCTATCTATCTATCTATCTATCTATCTATCTATCTATCTATCTATCTGTCTGTCTTTGTAGCCATAAAAGAATATAACATTGTTAAGAGTTTGGGCTTTGGAATTATACTGATTGGGTCCATATTCTGGCAATGGCACTGTCACCTTGGATAATTATTTCACCTCTTAGTGTCTCACTTTCCTCACCTGCAAAATGCAGCTAATTTAATTTACTGTGAGGCTTAAATAAACATATGAAATAATTTGTATTTCCAGCAAATGTTAACTCCGTAATGCAAATTATTATTGTTACTATTTATAACATCATTAGGCTTAAGTATGTTAATATAAATGTATGAATCAGACTTTTGGGACAGTATTATTTTTGCCATGTTATCTCCAATTTAACATAAATTTTAGTAAAAGAAAATAAATGAAAGTTTCATTGAATAGAGTAATAGCTCAATGTGCTACAGCAGCTCAACACTCAATATACTGTACTACTTTGCGATGAAGGATTACCCTTGAATTCCATAATTACTGATTACTTACTATATGCAAAGTAGTGTGTTAGGACTTACTAAAATTTATATATGGTTGACTTGAACAGCACAGATTTGAACTGTGCAGGTCTACTTATACACGGACTTTTAAAATAGTAAATACTATAGTACCACACTATCCACGGTTTGTTGAATCTTGTGTATAGAAGATGCAGAAATGTGTATAGGAGGAACCTGGTATATGGAGGAACTGCATATATGGAGGGCCAACTATAAGTTATACAGGATTTTCTGTTGCACAGAGGGTTGGTGTCCCTAACCCCCTCCCTATACAGGGGTCAACTGAACATTGTGTAGGTGATGTAATAGTGTTATGTAGAAGTTGAACAATAGAATCAGGGACAAAGAGATTAATTTTAATGGGAGGACCTGGGTAGGCCCTTGAGAGTTGAGGCAATTTGCATGCTTCAGTTTTCTGTAATTATTATTAGCTGCATGTTTTTCATTATAACTTGTTCTAAATGTAAGAAACTAAGCTATAATGTTATTAATCTTAAAAAATATTTTAATATCTTTACATGTATTTGTTTTGTTTAATTACTCATAAAAAATGGACTATAAGAAAAAAGCTCCCCATATGAAGTATACAGACATTTAAAAAATTGCAGTCTTGTATGACTAGTAGTTTTCTTCATCTGGGTCTTACCGTTTTTAGTTACTTTATTGTAAGATGTCTAATGGGTTTGGTTGGTGTTATGAATAAATTCTTTTCCTTTAACATTGCATTCATAACTGGTTTCAGTAAAATGTAATTTTGTATTTATTTATGACTTTTAGTTCATTTTATTATTCTTTTTCTAGGTTCTTAAATAGTATATAATTTTCTTTCTATATTTTTTACTTTTAATAGTGATAAAGAAACTCTTAGTTTTCAGGTTGAGGAAAAAAAGTTCTTTCAACATAGTAACAGTTTTGTTTTTACCTTTGTTTCTTATTAGCAAAACTTATGTTTTTCTTTTTGGCATATTATTAATATCTGTCCATAGCAGGCTTTTACAGAAATATTTAAAACTTTAATAAACACACTGGGCTATGACACAGATATGCTCTGAGACTGGAGGGTGGTAAAGAAGATAAGTGAACTCTTCTTTCTCTCTACCAGGATGGGAGATTTTTTTCATTTTAAACCCTTCTTACATACTGCAGATTGTTCAGAGAAGCTGAAAGTTTATAACCAAATGAACTCGAGCATTTCTGAAAATAAATGTAAGAAGTTTAATTCTCTCAAAATGGAAGCATTGACCTGAATAATCTAAAAAGGCAGATAAATGAAAATCACTTGATATGGAAATCTTGTTTTTATTAATTACTTTGACACAACAAAGTTGAAAGTTTGTATTTTCTGAGTACACGTTATCATCCTGTGTGGCAGAGAAAAGCCAATCTGAGATTTTAAATATTTCAAAGAATGGCCGTTAAATGAATAATTATATAATTACATGTAGCTATTTAGTATATGATATAGTCATGAAGCTATACTTTGATCTAAAGTTCTCTTCAGAATGACATTTTTATGTAAATTTAAGAAAACAGGAGAGCCTTTTAAAATCATATAGAACTGCCTGTTTCAACTGCATGATTAAACAAAGTCTTTATTGCATAGCTTCTGTAATATTTGTAGCTAGTTTCTCTTCTCTGTACACTAAGTTTTTGAAACTTTGTTTTCCTTGTAGAAGTGTTCCTCTATGTCAAATTGCTCAGTAACCCTGTTTTCTTTATCTACTCCATCTTTTCAAACTCTTTTCATCCTTTTTGTTCTCAAAAAGGAAATGTTAAGGATAAGAAGAACTGCGTTTATGAAAACTGTTTGACCCTGACATTGTCAGCTATTTTAGAATGACCTTTGATTGTGGGTTATTAGAAGATGCAGTTTACTACTCTTTTCTCTTAGATTCCTTTTGCGAGAGCCGTCTGTGGGTTGAGTCTCATGAAAGTGCTAGAGATATTAGTCACTGAACTTTTAAGTGCTGGGGAACTTTGTCATGCATGGCTTACTTTGACACCTTTCTCAAGATCTCCTTTCCTACTTTTTAGTTGCACAAAGTTCTACTTTCCACCTATCCTAACTTAAAGTAAATTTTTACTTCGACTTTTGGCATTGGGTTAGTGGTTTTTAGGCTCCTAGACTTGATGTTATAGACTATCTCCATCTCTGATTTATCAGTTTTGACCATGAAGTGTGTCACTTGAATGTTTTCTTTTCGTTAGTAAGTTCACTAGTATATCTCTTACGGAATTAAACAAAAAAGTATTCAATGGTTTTAGGTCTACAAGTACAGTACTTACCAATTTGGGGCAAGATAGAAACCATTATTTTATCTAAGTGTTCAATATTTCTCTTTAATTTCACTTGATGTGATGCTTATCATCATGTATTGCTTTAGGTTTTATGTTACAAGGATCTGGCACTATTGTTTTTTTTAATAAGTAAGGTAAGAAAATTTAATTTAAAAATAACTCTTACCCTAATCTACAAAGGTTGAGGAATTACTATTAGCTTCAAATGACAGGCCTAGGATGAAAAAAAGTAAGGGGTGAATTTAAAGTGGGGCGTACTTCTTGTATTCTAAAACATATGAAACATTTATTTAGTATGTTACGGAAAATTAGAGGTTAACTAAGAAACTCTAAGCATGTACTTACCTTGTCCTGATATGTAAAGGTTTTTTCAAAACCAAAATCAAGCTAAATACCAATTTGCATACACACTTTTTCATATCTTAAAAACTACTTAGTGATGGTGGGGAAGTTAATTATATATTAGAAATGCCTAGAGCAGGTGTAAAAAAGCACCAGCATAAATATTCTCTTAAATATTTCATAAACATATCAAAATGCTCCTTAACATATTATTTAAGAAGAAATGCCTTTTCTTCAAATGTTCATTTTTATATATTAAGACATGAATGCAAGTATTTGCATTTCTCTTAATCATATATAATTTTTTATACCTTTTATCTTGCTTTTTCTTTGAAGGCCTATTTACTGATTTTATAATAATCACAGTCTATACTTGTAGGCTTTAACGCAAGTATATAAACATTTAATTGTTTAGTGAATAGTGCAGCCTACTTTATTAAGCAATTTTAACTTATTTTTTGACTTCTTATTAAGCATTTCTATACAGGCCACTATTATTCAAATCAATGTTTATAAACTGAATTCAGTAACTTTATTATTTAAAAAATGTTCTCACTTCACCCGCATTTTGTTAATGGTAATACAATTCTTTTGGGGCTCAATTTTAATGGTACCTTTGATTCCTTCCTTTTCTTCAACCCTTGTATTCTGTCCCAAGCTGATTCTGACTCTGCACTGTCTCTGACATCTATCTCCGCCTTTATATTCCATTACCTTTATTAGTTTAGGCCCCCATGATTCCTCTTCTCTTCCACTACTGTTGGATGTTACAGATTACCTAAAATGGAATAGGTTCTTATTAAGTATTTGTTGAATTAATGAATGATTACCCTCTATATATGCAATCTCTCCATTTGTAATCCACCCTTATATCTCCTTTATCAGAAGATAAAGACATAGTTTTCTTCCCCAAAACATTCAGTGATTTTTATGACTATTTCCAAAATCTTTCATTGCCTCCAAAGTGTCTGTGAAATAAATTAAAACCTCCTTGACAAGACGTTCAAGGCCTTTTATGTTCTGACCCAGAGTGATTTTTCTGGTTTCATATCCTACCATGTTTCTCATATTCTACCACATCTTTACTTCTCTTTTTCTCTGTGTCCACATTTAAGTTAAGTTATTAACATTTTCCTTGTCAGCCAAGCTCCAAGCATTATATTAAAAACATATATAACTAACATTTAATGGTATTTTATTTTATCTAAATAAAAAACCAGGAACAATAAAATAAAACATTTTATTTAGATATTTTATCTAAATAAAATACCAGGAACATTGCTAAGAGCTTTGCCTAAAGTTTTTCATATTCTCCAAAGTATTTTGTCAAGTATATACTATTATGTCAGTTTTATAGAGGAGTAAACCAAAGACATAGGCCTAAAGAGTCATGTTAAAGGTTAAGCCAGCAAGTGATGGAACCAGGATTGAAATATGAACTACCAGACTCTTGTACTCCAAAGCAAGTATGTGCTTACATCTTTGAATCTCAGATATAATCAGTGGTCAGCTCTAATCCATTTCGAAGCCATAATATTGAACTGCCATTGTCTAGTTGTGTCTACCTTTACCTTAGCTTAGCCCACTGTAGCAGTTTCTAAATAGATCAGCCTCACTTTCTTTTAGTTGATCCTTTATTCTGTATCTAGGACATTCACAATATTGTATTCCTTTCCACCTCATATCAAACCACTCCTTCATATAAACCCAACTCTTTACCCATTTTTCCTATTTTTGCTTCCCTGCACACTACTGTGCCTCTGGACTCCATTACTCATTTTTCAAATCTCAACTCTGGAAATTTCAGCCTGAAAACTTGTAATGTCCCTCCTAACTTCAGGCAGTGTTGGTACCTCCATGGTGATAGCCATCAGTGTTTTTGTAAGTCATTGTTCACTTATCTTTCTAAGTAGGATGTGAACTTCTTGATGAGGAAAGTTTTGTCTTAGTTGGTTTTTTTAAAAAATCATTTTTACATTATCTTTGTGACGCTATTACATAGGTAGTAGTACTGTGCTTGGTATATAGTTAGCCCATTGCTATATTAATATTACTAAGAAAATGTAATATTTGTGTCATATGTTTTACTCATTTTCATATGATCTAAGAGAAAATGTAATTCAGACTTTCTAGCTAGGTGGGTTTCACGTTTCAACCAATATTTTCACTTTAGAGCGAGAGGTAAAAAGTAGCTTACTATTTTTCTCAGGTTGATTTTTCTTTCTTTTATTTTTCAGTAATAGAGGCAGAAGTGAAGCAATATTGATTCCAAAGTCTATATTTTATTTTGTTCTAAATGAGGATTAGTTTTAATAATTACCAATGGTGTTTCATTCTGTACTCATAACTTATTGAGCAATAATCCAATATTTTGTACATAAATTTTTCATTAAATACTGATGAGAAGTTATATGAAGTTTAGATAAGGAAAAAAAATGAAATTTATATAATTCCTTTCAGTTTCTAGTTTTTCTAGAGAAGATAAATAGATTATTGCTGTCTGACTTCTCAAAGCTTACCATCTACATTTCACTTCACTCTATTAATTTTGGGGTCATTTTAACAAAATGTGTTATCCTATAAATGTTTTTAACTAACTTCAAAATATCTATTTCAGTATACCATATAATTTGTATTTTAAATGATTTTAAGGTATATTTTGTTTATTTTTCTATCTGCCAGCAGCTAATTCTTTCAAGTTTAAAGTTGTATTGTGCTTATGTGAATCCCGTTGTTGGTAACTGTAGGCATTTGGGTAATTATTCACATAGGATGATTGGTTTTTCTTGAAAAGATAGAGACTAATGTTTTCTTGAGAAATGGAATCATTATTTTACATATTGTTAACAATATCCCTTCTACTCAGAAGTATAGAAACTAAACCCTTAATAACATATGGGAAAAACAAAGAACTCTTCAAATAAAGTTGTTAACATAATGTTATTATTGACCTACAAGTAAAAGACATAAAAGTACATTTTATTATCTATTTTTAAAGTGTAGAAATGTTTAATCTTTTCAAAATTGAAAAGGTCTGTTAATTTTGGGGGGACATAATTTCACACAGAAAAGTTGTAAGGATATTCAATAAGTTCCCTCAGATTTCTTCTTTCTCTCCCTGTCTCTCAATTAAACATTGCAGACTTGATATCCCTCTATTCCTTAAAGATTTTAGGGTTTATTTTTTAAAAGTTGGGAATTCTCTTAACTACATTATAATTATAGATATTAGGAAATAAACATTGATGCATACTGTTATTAAACATAGTCCTTACCAATTGTCCCAACATTGTTCTTTAGAGCAAAAGAAAATTCAAGATTACTAGTTGCATTGATTTGTGTGTCTCTTCAGACTTTAATCTGGAACATTTCTTGAGTCTTTCTTTTTATGTAATGACATTGACATTTTTTAGGAATACAGGTATTCCCCGCTTTTCAGATGTTCATAAACATTTGGTTAAAGTGGTGTCTGCCAGATTTCTTCACTATAAAGTCACTATTTTATCCTTTAATGAAAAAATATCTTGTAGGAGATACTATGAGACTATGTGAATATCATGTTACTTCTCAAACTTTTACTCACTAGTTTTGTGATTTTTACCAAACAGAGATTTTCTGATTCCATCATTCTTTCTACAATAATTAGTTAGCTTTCTTCTACAATGAAAAGCTTTGTCTTCTCTAGTTTGTCTGTCTGTGAATCTTATCTGTGTATTCATCTGTGCATCTGTGTATTTATCTATGTATCTTTGCATCTGTCTATGTTTCTATCTATCTATTTATCTAGCTATCATTCTTTGAGCATTTCCTTATGTTTTGGCACTCATCTTGAACCTTTCCTGCCCTAACTGGAAGCTGGCATTTCTCAAGCATCCCTGGTTCCTTTACTGGGCTCTTTGCTACGGGGCCATCAGTGTTTATGAATCGTCCTAGCAGACAGAACTGGAAAATAGGTGTATGTAGACATAACAGACACCAATAAATTCTCATACATAAGTGTAAACACATCAGTGCCCATTTCTGTATCTACCTGTACTCTATAGTAAAATCCATGAGTTCACACTAATACCTCTCATTTCCTATCCCTTACTACAGGGTTCATTCTATCCTTCCTCCTTTCCAAATTTTTAATTTCCTTCTCTGACAGCAAATAATCTAACTTTAGTTATTGACAATAAATATATTTTTATTTATATCAATAAAAATATATTTATTTTTATATACTAAAGTTTCATATGTATTCAGTTCTATTTGTAGATCTTCTATGCTACTCCACTGCTCTGTTTGCCTATTCATGTGCCAGTACCACAGTGTTTTAATTTTAGAGGGCTTGTAAATGCTTGAGTGTCTATTAGAACTAGTCCCCCACCCCTTTTTTTTTACATCTTTATTGGAGTATAATTGCTTTACAGTGGTGTGTTAGTTTCTGCTTTATAACAAAGTGAATCAGTTATACATATACATATGTTCCCATATCTCTTCCCTCTTGCGTCTCCCTCCCTCCCACCCTCCCTATCCCACCCCTCTGGGTGGTCACAAAGCACCGAGCTGATCTCCCTGTGCTATGCGGCTGCTTCCCACTAGCTATCTGTTTTACGTTTGGTAGTGTATATATGTCCATGCCACTCTCTCGCTTTGTCACAGCTTACCCTTCCCCCTCCCCATATCCTCAAGTCCATTCTCTAGTAGGTCTGTGTGTTTATTCCTGTCTTACCCCTAGGTTCTTCATGACATTTTTTTTTCTTAGATTCCATATATATGTGTTAGTATATGGTATTTGTCTTTCTCTTTCTGAGTTACTTCACTCTGTATGACAGACTCTAGGTCCATCTACCTCACTACAAATAACTCAATTTCGTTTCTTTTTATGGCTGAGTAATATTCCATTGTATATATGTGCCACATCTTCTTTATCCATTCATCCGATGATGGACACTTAGGTTGTTTCCATGTCCTGGCTGTTGTAAATAGAGCTTCAATGAACATTTTGGTACATGACTCTTTTTGAATTATGGTTTTCTCAGGGTATATGCCCACTAGTGGGATTGCTGGGTCGTATGGTAGTTCTATTTGTAGTTTCTTAAGGAACCTCCGTACTGTTCTCCATAGTGGCTGTACCAATTCACATTCCCACCAGCAGTGCAAGAGTGTTCCCTTTTCTCCACACCCTCTCCAGCATTTATTGTTTGTAGATTTTTTGATGATGGCCATTCTGACCGGTGTGAGATGATATCTCATTGTAGTTTTGATTCGCATTTCTCTAATGATTAATGATGTTGAGCATTCTTTCATGTGTTTGTTGGCAGTCTGTATATCTTCTTTGGAGAAATGTCTGTTTAGGTCTTCTGCCCATTTTTGGATTGGGTTGTTTGTTTTTTTGTTATTGAGCTGCATGAGCTGCTTGTAAATTTTGGAGATTAATCCTTTGTTGGTTGCTTCATTTGCAAATATTTTCTTCCATTCTGAGGGTTGTCTTTTGGTCTTGTTTATGGTTTCCTTTGCTGTGAAAAAGCTTTGAAGTTTCATTAGGTCCCATTTGTTCATTTTTATTTCCATTTCTCTAGGAGGACCCACCCCCCTTTTTTTTTAGCATTTCTTTTTTAGTGTTTTCCTGACTATTCCTGAATGCATATTTTTCTATGTGATTATTATTATCAATTTATTAAGTTCCATTAAAAAATGTTAGTATTTTTGTTGAGATTGTGTTAGATTTATAAACTAATTCAAATAGAACTGACATCTTTATGATATTGGGTTTTTTTTTCAAGAACAATGTGTGTCTTTCCATTTTGTCACAACTACTTTATGTCTCCCATGGGTTTTGCATATTTTTTGTTAAAATTTATTCCTAAGTATTTTATCTTATTCATTACAATTATAAATAAGATTTTATATCCTTTACCTGGTTATTGTTAAAGGGCTATTGATTTCTGCATATTAATTTGTTAAATTTATTACCTTACTGAATTGCTTATTGTTTTAATTTGTTTTAACACGGATTCTCTAGGGTTTCCAGATACTATCATATCATTTACAAATAGAGATAGTGTCACTTTTTTTCTAGTCCTTACACATCAATTAACTTTTCATGTATAATTACATTGGTTAATATCTCTAATACAATTTTAAGAGTAATAGATCTATTGGGGAATCTTGCTTTATTCCTGATCTTAGTGGAAGAAAAGCTTCCAGTGTTTTCTTATTAAGCAATATGCTATTATATATATATATATGTGTATCTATAGATATATATAGATATATATAAAAAATATATATACACACACATATACGTATGTTTGTGTGTGTGTGTGTGTGTGTGTGTGTGTGTATATTTATGCTAAGAAAGTATCCTTGAATTAGTATTTTATTGAATGTTTTATCAGGAATGGGTATTGACTTTTGTCAAAGACTTTTTAACATCTGTGTAGATAATCATATTTTTTTATTTTTAGATTCGATAATATGGTATATTAATGAATTTCTTAATAATGAATCAACCTTGCAATCTTAGTACTTATATTAAACGGTGTATTTACTGAATACGTTATTATCATTGATGTTTTCAGGTTAGTTTCAGCTTTCAAACTGTTAAAAAAGTACATTATATATTTGAAATTAAAAAGCATATATGGTCAAGAATGTTACATGTTATCTATATGTGCCATCCACACATATATATCGTCTATCAAGAAGCTGAAAGAATCTCAGGATATAACTCTTTACTACTTACTAGATGTATAAATGTAGACTTTTTTTTTTCATTTCTTTGAGGCTATTCTATCAAATGAGTATAATACATATGGTGTAAAGATTGAATAGGTAATGTGTGTGAGAGTACTTTGGAAATAATGCAGTCATATATGATTGCAAAATATTGTTCTTATCATTAACCTACTTCATGTTTTATATTTTTAACATAATGAATACTCAACGACTTTTTTTTCAGATGATTTGATTCATTGATTAATAACTATTCAAAACAACCTTTAAAAACAATCTCATTGAAAACATTGCAGATTTAAAAAGAGATGCAATAAAAATTCAATACATATATATGGAATTTAAGAAAAAAAAATGTCATGAAAAACCTAGGGGTAAAGCAGGAATAAAGACGCAGACCTCTTAGAGAACGGACTTGAGGTTATGGGGAGGGGGAAGGGTGAGCTGTGACAGGGCGAGAGAGAGTCACGGGCATATACACACTAACAAACGCAGTAAGGTAGATAGCTAGTGGGAAGCAGCTGCATGGCACAGGGATATTGGCTCGGTGCTTTGTGACAGCCTGGAGGGGTGGGATGGGGAGGGTGGGAGGGAGGGAGACGCAACAGGGAAGACATATGGGAACATATGTTTATGTATGACTGATTCACTTTGTTATAAAGCAGAAACTAACACACCATTGTAAAGCAATTATACCCCAATAAAGATGTAAAAAAAAAAAAATTCAATAAATTGGAATTTAAGAATTTGAACTTAAGGCAAGTAGTAATTTTTGGTGGTAGAACTGAATGTGGGAAAAAATGCCTGGTATTTCATTGGTATTGAGGTTTGGCTTGTGAATAGATTCTAATAATATGTGTCATTCTTGCCTCATCTGTAGCCCAGGGTATTAATATTTTGCTCTACTTTTTTAGATGTATGAAAACTTCAGATTAAAGAAATAAGTAAAATTTAAAGCGTTTAAAAACTTTAATGGTAGTCATTAGGCGTGTTCAAGAAATTTATCTTGCTAGAGTTAGAAAATGAAATATGACTAAAGTTATTCTTTATCAAAGCTAAACACAAGGTATTAAAAATACAATTCCAGAAGAGTTGGGTTGAAATTTATTTTGGTCAAATATTTTCAGTGCTTATGCTTAACCCTCTTCTATCAAAAAAGAAAAACCAAAACCTTGTTTGTTTTAAATGAGATTTGTGTTTTGAACATTCAGTCAGAATGAAGAACTGACAAGTTATGTGTTTCCAGGCTTTGTGGTTATAGGTCAGGGGTTGGCAATTTTTTTTTCTCTAAAGCATCAGGTAGTGAATATTTTGTTTTTTGTGATCCAGGTACAGGTATGGTTGCTGCTTTGCTGCTGCCTCCTCTTGTTCCTCCTCCTTTTCCTCCAGTTTCACCTCCTTCTTCTTCTCCACAATCCTTTGAAAATGTAGAAACCGTTCTCAGCTTATAGGCCATAAAAAATAGGATGTGAGGACTTGCCCTCACGGATATAGTTTACTGACCCTTAAAACAGATGGTTAGAGTTTCTCCTCATTTTTCAATATGTTAGATGGCTTTGAAATATAAAATATGAATCTTAATAGCCCTCTTGGCACTTTATGACTTTCCAACCTGTAACTTAAATCCTTAAAACAGTACTATTTACTTGGCAGTTCCAGTCCTTAAGTTCTAGATTCTTGTTCACCATCATATTCTCAGACTAGTTCTAGAGCAGTGCCTTTCACCCAACAGCGTTCAACAAATACTGGAACAAGGACTGAATAACTGAGTTTCACTGTGCTTTATTTATTGGAGAAAGAATCATTTCTTAATTTCTCATTTACTCTTTATTTAGGCAAATATGGGTGCCCAATATCCTAAGTAAACAAAATAATCTCTGTAAGTCAAATGACATATTTTAAATTATGAGACTTGTCATCTTTCCAGGAGAAAACAAAATCATACTCTCAGCAACAGATTAATACATGGCAATAGTTGTAATTTTTGAGTTTTTAGTGAGAAAAACCAGATTGCTAAGATATTATTGGTATCAACATTTCATGTTTATTTATATCAAAGGGAAACAGCTATGTTCTGTTTTCCCTTTTCATAAACCACACATGATGGCTATTTGGGCTTAGAGCTGTAAATAAAAATATAAGTTTGAAGAATTAATTTTAAGTCATGTGGCTATTTGAACATTTCTCTTTGCCAGAATTCTTACTATATTTGAAACCTAATGTAATATATCTACTAAATATCAAGTATAATTAAGCTAGAAGTATATAAAGGAAATTAAGTGGACGTGATCTCGTAACTCCCAGAAGCTGTTGTATTTGTGTGTGACAGATAGCAATGACATAGCAATTAAAGGACCGAGGCACATAAACTGACTTCGAAACAAGTACTGCCAATGACTATTTTTTGATTTCCTTTTCTAAAGTATATTCTTTATATACAATTTATTTGAATAGCTCTTATAGCATCTTTTTTTCTATCCTTATTGTTTAGTTTTAGTTACAAGTTGATATTACAAATTTGTATTATAGGGAAACAGAAATACCATGTGACCTCATAATGTTCCTGTAATGTATAGCTAGGCTATAAAATCATCATCATATAAAATTTACCAAACAAAAGGCCACAGTATGATGATTTTATAGGTGCTTATTCAGCATAAAAAGGTAACCTCAAACGCTGACAACAACAGAATGATTTCAGTACCGTCATGAAGTATAAATTTTAAACAATTGAATTTAAAATACATTTGTGCCATTTTAGCCTGAAGTGTAGCACCAGAAGGGAATTCTCTCAAAATGAGTTTTCACTAAAAAGTATTTTTTAACACAATATTTTTTTCTGTCTCAGAAATTATTAAAGCTACTATACATTGATAATTCTTTAAAGAAATGCTGCAAGTGTGACTGTTATCTAGTTCTGCCATAAAGGGTAAATAAAAAGTTTACCCAAGTTTTAAAATATTAATGTGCATCATTTGTTTTTTAGTGAAGTTCTGAATACAAGATAGTGTTAATGTGAAACGGCAAGTTAATATTAAAAGATACCATGGTATATGCATTCACTATTTATGAAGTTACATGTTATCAGTATATCTGAGTCCCTTTTTTGCTCATGATAATTTCCTTTATTCCTTGCACTTCTGCATCTTGTCATTCATTTCTAAAATTCTCACATGTTGTGTTTCCATAGTTAATTCTACAAACTTAAAGGAAGATTATACTGATCTATTTAAAGTCTTTATGAAAGAAAACCCACACTTTTATGTAGAAGTCTCTTTTAGCAACGAAAACCTGGCTTCTTAAATAATCTACCTAATACCAAAATTTATTTTTTATGTGTGTGTAGGGTTGTATATATTTACTTTATACTAATTATGTGTTTTTTCAAAGCAAATAATCATAAACAATTAATAAGAAGCTTAGTGTTCTAAAATATTTTGATCAAAATCAGTGACTCATTATCTTATTTTTAAATGTGTATGAAAATCAGGAATGAAATCATTATTTCATTTTTATCAGTAGAATGGTTTAACTAGCTGGTGGTGTGCAGGAACACAGTAGTTCTCATTAAAGGTTTTTGAAAGGGCTGATGACATGATCAGCCTTATCTCTTGAGAATATGTCTCAGGATTGGAGAATAAGTTGTAGCCATACGGAAGGCAGAAAGATCAGTTATGTAATGTATTGGTGTCAGTAAGAGAGCATGAGTGACAGGACTTGAATGATGTGTTATCATAGTGGAAAGGAGGAGGTCAGATACAAGAAAGATCCTGCATGTAGAAACTAAACCTGCCAGCTGATTGGATGTTGGGCACAATAAAGTGTGAGATTGGTGTCCTGAATAATTGGAACGCTGATCTTTAACAAAGGAATGCAAAGTAAGAAAATGAAATGAGTTCAGTATGAACCAAATTGACTATATGTAACTGTTATGCTATGGAATGTTTCAGGTAGTATTCTGGAATACTAAAACTGAGAATGATCTCAGAAAAGGATGATATTTGGGCAAATAAACAGATATGCTTTTTTATACAATATGTAAAATTATATTTTTTTATTGTTGGCAGTGGTAAAAGTAGTGGAAGTAATAGTTGCATTTATTAAGTGTTTGATATGTGCTAGGAATTTAAAATACATTATCTCATTTAATTCTCACTAAGTCCTGAGAGCTCCTTCTTCCTTTTGAAGACGAAGAAACTAAGACTAGTGAGGTTACATAAATTGCCCAAGGTCACATAGCTAGTGATTATAGATGTACATTTTGAAGCTAGATGTACATTTTGAAGCTGAGCTGTTTGACTCCAAAGATCTTATGCTCTTTGAAACTCATTTCATTAAGTAGATGTACCAAATTAGAAATGGAAAAAAGTCCAAAGAAGGATGAGATAAATACTTGGATCCACACTAGACTTCAGGATACCCCAAAGACTTTGAAGAGTTTCACAAAATTTTTAAATAAGTGAATTTACTTCCCCTTCATTAAAAATAACTTGTATGCTAACCCTAGTTTTTGGATGGCAAGAGGATAATCGATGGTTTACAAATAAGATAATACAACCTTCCCTGAAATGTGATGCACATGTGTGATGGGGAATATTCAATATCATTTTGGTTTTGACTTACAGCTTGTACATGCAGTGGACATGCAAATATTTGTCACATGCACACAGGAAAATGTTTCTGCACAACTAAAGGAATAAAAGGTGATCAATGCCAATTGTAAGTAAACATTACTTTCTAGAACTTTCATGGATTGAATTTATGCTGTAGAACTAATTGTTATAGGTTTTCCATTTTAAGTTTAGTGTTGTGTTAGTTAAGCAACCAGTATTGTTGTAAGCTATGTTTACTTGCATTTTATCAATTTTCATAAAAAATTAAGCCTTTAAAATGACAATTTTGTGGAGCCTTCAAAACAGAGCCCAAAGAATATTTGTCTTTTGTATCTCTCCGATAGAAAGAAACATTCTTATTTTTTCTGGAAAAATATATATCTCTCCGATAAAAAGAAACATTCTTATTTTTTCTGGAAAAATATATATCAAACCTCCATTGCTATCTTTATAAGTTTTCTCTATATCTTGTTAAATAACTGAAATCCAGTGTTTCTATGCATTTCCTTCTTTTGAATCTTTTATTATGAATTCTGATCATTATAGTCTTTTAGGCCTTGCAAGTGGTTTTTTATACTTATCTTCTTTTTCTCTGTTATTTCATTAGACATGAACCCACTCTTGTTGTTACTCTGCTTTCAGTAGTTTTATGAGTGGTTTTTGTCTTTTTATAGTTTAGTTGTTATTCTCACCTACCTCCAAAAGGAGTAACTTTAGAAAGTAGTTGTTTCATGTTACTTAAATTTTTTTTCTTATTCATATTCTTCATATATTAAAATAATTTTTATAGTTTTGAGTTGTATATATGCACTTACATTTATATTAGGTATAATATGCTGTATGACATAAACCATAAATTCTGATTATAATAATTATATAATTACTTAAAAAATTAATAAGAGATTCTCCAAAACTATATGTAAAAATTTATATCCAAAGAGGTATGTTAGCCATGGAAAATGATCTTTTGTTTGTTTTTATTTAGAACAATACATTATTTACAATAGAATTATCCTAAACATTTCAAGTTAGATGGTTACATCTTTGACTAGTCACTGAGGTATCATAGGTTTTCAAGAGAAGGTGAGCAGAACCAGTTTTTATTCCTTCTCCATAGTCTCTAAACTTAAAAATGAGGTCAAAGCATAAGATCTTAGGGAAATTCCTATTAAGGAAGGCTATTTTGTTCTCAGTACCAATGAGATTAAATCAGAGTCCTATGCTTTAAGTCAGAGAGATGCCGCCAGTGTTTTGCAGTGCTACATACTGGTTGTCATAAGTAATACCAACTTCTTGGGTGTGTGACATATGCATTTACACAGGGCCTCATGCTTAGAAGGGCATCATGCCTGATTGAATGTTCTTCTGTCGCCATATTAAAATTCTTAATAAATTTTTAACGAGAGCCCTTCATTTTCATTTTGTACTGTTCCTTGCATCTCTCTTACCCCAATGAATTGTGTAGTAGCTCTTGGTCTTAAGCAACAAATACTTTATTTTTGTTGTGAGATTCCATCATCATTATAAACACTGGCAATTTAAATTTGTACTTTACTTCTGCACAAATGGTATAACCATCCATAATAATTATCTGTTATGTGATGCAGTACGTTAGAAACATTTTTGTTTCCAGGTAAGAGAGACAGTATTTTAATTCACTGAACTCATGGGCTTCTAAGCTTATATATACAGAGTTACAGGATTTGGCATATGTATGAAATATTAGAAAAATAAATTATATAGTTCTGAATGGTGAAATTACATTTTTCCCTAGTTATTATAAACGGGAAATTTTTTATAAGCAGAGGAAAACTTGGAATACTAATTTGTAGAGGGTATTTTGTGGACAGTTTTTGTAGATAGAATTACATTTATTACTTTTTTGTTTTACTTATTTATATAAGATTTATATTATATAATAATATATATCATATATTATTTGTATACAAATATAAAATAGAAATATATGTATATTATTTACATATTTATATTAAATATATATTTATATTTGTATAAATATTTATTTATTAATTTAATTTATTTATTTGAGTGTAGGGCAGTGATGACAATAGGGTCCTCATACTTAAAGCAATAATTTCTTGCAGTGTGCTTATACTGGAAAAAATGCTCTCTTTAAGAAGCAAAGCTAGTAACTCAAGTCAGTAAACAATTATTAAATGAGTGGTTGCTACTCTTAATGAAGATGACTAACACATGGTTTTTACTTAAAGCTTCTTTCAGGCTAGCAGTGGAGACACTAGCTAAAATATACTATATTAATTTATTATTGATACATTAGTGATTTGAGATGCTTATCAATGAACTCTTTCCTCTTCCCAGGATAATTTCTGTTTGGCTTTAAGTATGTAGTCAGACATCACATCTCATTTGTGTATTTTTCATAACCTCTCCAAATTGAAATTGGTTCTCTTCCTATTTACTAATTTTTTCCTTGCATTATCTATGTACTTGCCTGTATCCTTTATTAAGTGAACCTCTTTAGGGACCATTGCATCAGTACTACAATGTAAGTGTTCAATAAATTTATTTAATGGAATAGAATGAAGAAAGTAGTGAAGGAGTACTGAAAGGGAATGATTGATTTATCATGGAAGAATAAGGAAAGTGTGAGCAAAGCATATTTGAGATGGAACTTGAAGGAAGAGTTAAAATTTTCTGGGTATAGAATGTAGTAAACAGAAAGCGATACCACATCAGTAAAGCAAACAAGTAAAAATGAATGATAGCATTTCCAGTTTTTGCTCAAGATGTAGAGAGCTGGAAAAAGCATTGTTCCCACCTTTACAATGAAAGAAAGAAAAGCTGGGCGAACTGCAAATTCATGCGTTTTCTTGAAAGTGTTGGAGAACTGAGATTACAGGGTAACCAAATGACTGAAACTCTAAAGAGAAACAAGAGCTTTCAGGGAGAAATGAGACAGGAACGCTGGCTAACCTGGAATGAAGCCAGCGGGAAGCTTAAAAGCAGAGTCCAGCTGAGGTGGCTGATAAATCGGTGCTCAAGTGCTCATCGTCAATAGTGTGAAGGCCCTGGGGCCGAGGAATTGGTGGGTCCACACATGAACTGCACCAGTTGTTCATGGAAAAAATTGGAGATAATTTCTTGTGGTGTGTGCTGGGGGAAGGGAATAGCAGACACAGTGGGCAGGGCTTCAGTGTGGGGTCAAAATATTCATTTAAAGGGACACCAAATTATTAATCTTGCCAAGGTAAAGTTCTCATTCTGGCCCTGGCCTAAACACAGTTGGAACTCAAAAATGGTAAGTTAAAAATTAATTTAATGGAAAAGTATAATATAAAAATAAATATGAAATGAGTGAAGTGGTACTGTCTAGGAAAACTGTTTACTTTTAAGGAGCAACATGCAGACTTTAAAGAAAACACACATATTATTTTTGTAAAATTTCTCAATTTACAATGTGAAGGTGACCCATATTTGCATTATGTAAAATATAATGTCTGTCATTTTCAATGTATGTGTAATGAAGGTCAGTAGTATTTAATTGTTTTTTCCTTCAGCCTTCTAACAACCCTACTGATAGAAACTAATGTTCCTCAGTGGGAAATAAAGGGGAAATCAGATAAAAATAGGTGAAAGTAGTTTTGATAAAATGTTGTGGCAGATACTTACGATACATCTTGCCAACTCTCATGGCTTTTAGGGTTTCATCAAGGCTGCAGTGGACAGTTTCCTGTACTTTCCAATATTCCACATAAAGAATGAGAATCGGGCTTCCCTGGTGGTACAGTGGTTGAGAGTCCGCCTGCCGATGCAGGGGACACGGGTTCGTTCCCCGGTCCGGGAAGATCCCACGTGCCTCAGAGCGGCTGGGCCCATGAGCCATGGCAGCTGAGCCTGCGCGTCCGGAGCCTGTGCTCCTCAACGGGAGAGGCCACAACAGTGAGAGGCCCGCGTACCGCAAAAAAAAAAGAAGGAGGCTTCCATCAATTCAAGGCATAATGTGAACATCAGAGGCCCTCATAACAGCATTTAAAGACCCTCATCCTCTATAGCCAGAGAGCAGAGTATCTTGAAAATTATGCCCAAGATTTAATCATAAGGTTGGCAGACTGCAGATGAATCTGAAGGCTCAGTCATGACAATTTACGCATGCCAGAGTCGTTGCCTGATGACAAGGAGTAAGACTTTGAGGCCTACAGTGGAGATACTTATGAGTATGACCTTAGAACCCTGAATCCTAGATTCTCTTGAACACTCCTGACAGAAGTAGCCCTCTGTCATTTGCTAGAGTAGAATAGCTTCCTTTTCTCTGGACACAGTGCAAAGATTTCACCTGAGGGTTATGCTTCCTAAAAAGATGTCCTCCTCCAGAGTGTCCCCTGCCTCTACTTATTGTCTTCAGATCAGTAAGAAGCATCAGGTCTCAGTGTAGCATGAATGGGAAAACACAGTCTCTGCTATAGGAAGAGATAGCTTATTCACTCAGAAAGTTGCAGAGCCTGGCAAGTATGCAGAGGCAGGAATCAGGAGTGCACAGTGAGGGTGTTGGACCTGGGGACATGGGATATAAGACTGGAGAAGGGAGACTATACTGATACGGCGTCACTCTCCTATATTTCAGGATTTCATATCTTAGTGAGTTTACGTGGAGTTGCTAATGGCTTTTTAAAGTGTGGACGTGATGCTTGCTTCTAGTTAGTGAGGTGGGAGTTGCTGGAACTGTCTTGGGAAATTTTGAGCACTGGGGTCAGAAACTCAGGAAGCTGGATGTATTGGAATGCATGTATTACATAATATCAGACTGCCCATTAACTGACTATATTTTCTTGGAGGTCTTCCAGAACACTTCCTTCACTAGGACCATAAGGAGTACAGCAGTAAGGGGAGCCCTGGAATCTGTGGAACTCAGTGGTGGCTGTTCTCTATAGGTCCTGATAGACAGTAAAAATGATTCCAGTCAGCTGGGCTCTCTAGTGAAAATGTGTATGTCAGGATTCCAGAACAGTAGAAGCCAGGTGGTGACATTTAACTCTTAAATATAGATATAATTACCTTAATAGTCAGCAAGACCAGATGACCATCAGGGGGTATTGGTCAGCAGGGATATGTGGAAATGCCTGAGTTCTGAGGGATGAGCTAAATTGGCAGCCAACTAGATTATTGTTGGACTTGTATCACCAGAAAAAATCATGAACCAATAAGCAGAAGGTTGATGTCAGCTGCCTTAGTAGAAAATTGTGATCCTTCAGTCTTTTCCTGATTCTGATTTGAATCTCTGATTCCCAGAGCCCATCAGTTAAAATAGTGGTTGGGTTCCTTTGAGGAACCACGCATGCCATCTCATCAATACAATACATTCTCCTCCATTCTATCCAGTGGGACCTCAAGCCATTTAGTACATAATTGGTCACTGGAAAATGGCGCACACATACTTTTGAAGTATGCACACATACTTTTGCGTTTAAGTGTTGAGTATCCACTTAAAATGCCTTGTGACGCTAATCATATCTGCATGAGCAGTTCTTCTCTCCAGTAAATTGCACATCACAGTGAAAGTGAGCTTTCGTGGTTCTTGTGTATTTTTCATCGTATTTAGTGCAATACTGTAAACATTAAATGAAGCCATGGGACCCATATGAAGTGCCACTAGGGATACTGGAAGTGCTCCTGAGAAGCAGAGAAGAGTCATGACACTACAGGAAAAAGCTGAATTGCTTGATACGTACTATAGATTGAGGTCTGCAGCTGCAGTTGCCTGCCATTTCAAGACAAATGAATCCAGCATAAGGACCATTGTAAAAAACAGAGAAGGAAATTTGTGAAGCCATCACTGCAGCTACTCCAGAAGGTGCTCAAACCTTGTACTCATTGCATAATACCTTTTAATCTCATATTGAAAATTGAACTTATGTGGGTGCAGGATTGTTGTGAGAAAGGCATACCTATAGACTCTAATATGATTCAAGAAAAAGTGAAGTCATTATATGTCAACTTACAGCAAAAGGAAGATGAAGGGTCTAAAGCTGGAGAATTTAACGCCAGCAAAGGATGGTTTGATAATTTTAGAAAGAGGTTTGGCTTAAAGAATGTCAGGATAGCAGGAGAAGCAGCTTCTCCTGACTGAGAGGGAGCAGATGAGTACCCAGACGCCATTAAGGAATCATTGGTGAGATATCTACTTGAACAGATTTTTAATGCAGATGAAAATGCTGTATTCTAGAAAAAAATGCCACAAAGGACTTCTATTAGTAAGGAAGAGAAGCAAAGCACCAGGATTTACGGCAGGAAGGGGTAGCCTAACTCAACTGTTTTGTGCAAATGAAGTCAGGTTTATGATCAGGACTGCCATTGTCTATAAAGCTGCTAATCCAGGAGCCTAGCAGGGAAAAGAGAAATATCAGCTTCCTGTCTTTTGATTGTACAAGAAGGCCTAGATAACGAGAACCATTTTTTTGGATTGGTTCCATTGATGCTTTGTTCCTAAAGTCAGGAAGTACCTTGCCAATAAGGGACTGCCTTTTAAAGTTCTTTTTGCTATCGGACAGTGCCCCCTGGACGCCCAGATCTCCATGAGTTCAACACCAACGGCATCAAAGTGGTCTACTTGCCTTCTAACAACATCTCTAATTCAGCTTCTAGATCAGGGCATCCATAAGGATCTTTAAGCCTCATTACGCACAGTACTCTATGCACAGGATTGTCAGTGCTATGGAGGGGAACCCAGATAGGGAGAACATCATGAAAGTCTGGAAGGATTTTGCCCTGGAAGATGCCATTGTGTTATAGAAAAAGCTGTGAGAACTACAGAGCTTGAACCAATAAATTCCTGCTGGAGAAAACTGTCCAGATGATCATGACTTCACAGGATTTATGACAGAGACAGGAAATCGTGGAAGAGATTGCGAATATAGAAAAAAAAATTAAAAAAGGTGGGGGTTGAAGGGTTTCAAGATACGGATCTCGGAGAAATTCTAAAGCTGATAGATACCACACCACAGGAATTAACTAAGGACAGCTTGATGGAGTTGAGTGCTTCTGAACCAGTGCCAGACAGTAAGGAAGAAGATGTAGAAGCAGCAGCACCAGAAAACAAATTGACATTAGACCGTTTGACATGGGGTTCTGATTATTCAAGACTACTTCTAACTTCTTTCATGACATTGGAGCCTTCTGTGATATGGCCGCTGAAACTAAAGCAAACGGTGGAGGAGAGGTACTGTATAGAAACAATTTTTAGAGAAATGAAAAAACAAGAAAAGTCCGACAGAAATCACAGTACATTTCTGTGAAGTTACACTAGTGTGCTTGCCTCGCCTGCCTCCCCTGCCCCTCTTCCACCTCTTCCTCCTCTGCCTACTCAGCGTGAGACAGCAGGGATGAAGACCTTTAAGATGATCCACTTCCACTTAATGAATAGTAAATAATCATCGTGCCATATAGTCAATCAACTTATCTCTTGTGTATGTGTGAGTGCTTTCCTGTGAAAATTAATAACTGTATGACAAGAACTGTGTGTGACTTTTTTTTTTTTTTTTTGCGGTACGCGGGCCTCTCACTGTTGTGGCCTCTCCCATTGTGGAGCACAGGCTCCGGACGCACAGGCTCAGCGGCCAAGGCTCACGGGCCCAGCCGCTCCGCGGCATGTGGGATCTTCCCGGACCGGGGCACGAACCCATGTCCCCTGCATCAGCAGGCGGACTCTCAACCACTGTGCCACCAGGGAAGCCCCTGTGTGAGACATTTTTGTGTCACCATCATCATCTGAGTATTCATCATGTAGATCATTGTGTTTAAGACTTGTATTGAAATGGATAGTCTATCCTTACATAGGCATAAAGTGAGTGATATTAATATAAAATTAATGTGTTAGATTTCTTACTGTTTTATAACTTTGCTTTCAAAGAATTACCTTACTGTACAGTAGGCCTCTCTCTCTTATAGTTGGAGAAACTGCATATCAGCCTATCATCACTGAGTGGTTTTTAAATGAAAGTAACAGTGTTTTTGGTACTGTATTGTAAATATGACTGTAATACTGTATGCCATAAAGATTTTTTTTACCGTCTTTATTGGAGTATAATTGCTTTACAATGGTGTGTTAGTTTCTGCTTTATAACAAAGTGAATCAGCTATACATGTACATATGTCCCCATATCTCCTTCTTCTTGCATCTCCCTCCCACCCTCCCTATCCCACCCCTCCAGGCAGTCATAAAGCACCGAGCTGATCTCCCTGTGCTATGAGGCTGCTTCCCACTAGCCATCTATTTTACATTTGGTAGTGTATATATGTCCATGCCTCTCTTTCACTTCGTCCCAGCTTACCCTTCCCCCTCCTCGTGTCCTCAAGTCCATTCTCTACGTCTGTGTCTTTATTCCTGACCTGCCCTTAGGTTCTTCAGAACCATTTTTTGTTTTTTTTTTAGATTCCATATATATGTGTTAGCATACGGTATTTGTTTTTCTTTTTCTGACTTACTTCACTCTGTATGACAGACTCTAGGTCCATCCACCTCACTACAAATAACTCAGTTTCATTTCTTTTTATGGCCGAGTAATATTCCATTGTATATATGTGCCACATCTTCTTTATCCATTCATCTGTCGATGGACACTTAGGTTGCTTCCATGTCCTGGCTATTGTAAATAGAGCTGCAATGAACATTGCGGTACATGAATCTTATTGAATTATGGTTTTCTCAGGGTATATGCCCAGTAGTGGGCTTGATGGGTCATATGGTAGTTCTATTTTTAGTTTTTTAAATGAACCTCCATACTGTTCTCCATAGTGGCTATATCAATTTACATTCCCACCAACAGTACAAGAGGGTTCCTTTTTCTCCACACCCTTTCCAGCATTTATTGTTTGTAGATTTTTAAAATTTTATAATTATTCATTCATTAGTGTGTAGGCTAAGCTACTGTGAAGCAGCCCTATTGATTACACTACATTTTACCATAAAACAATCATATTGCTGATTTTTTGTTATCAAAGCATGAATTGCTGTACTTGTAAATAAATATAAATTTCTTTTTCACATTTTTTCATTACTGATGGCTAGTGTTAGTAATACATACAACATCTACAGTGCTTTGTACCATATAAGACAACACTGATGTAGGTACTGATAGATGATTCATCTCGTGAACAGATGACATAAACTTATGGTATTGATAAATTGGGTACAGTACTGTAAAATGTAATTTCTCTTCTTTATGATTTTCTTAATGACATTTTCCTTTTACTCTATTGTAAGAATATAGTTTATAATACGTATAACATACAGACTTCATGTTTATTGACTGTTTATGTTATCGGTAAGGCTTTCTGGTCAACAATAGGCTATTAGTAGTTAAGTTTGGGGGGGAGTCAAAATTTATACATGGATTTTTGACTGTGCAACGGGTTGGTGCCCCTAACCTCTGCATATTTTAATGGGCAATTGTACAAAAGAAAAAAAACCCACAGATAACACAAACATGTGGAGTCTAAACAACATGCTACTAAACAACTAATGGATCAACAAAGAAATCAAAGAGGAAATCAGAAAACACCTGTAGACAAATGAAAATGGAAACACAGTGGTCCAAATGGTCCAAAATCTATGGGATTCAGCAAAAGCCCTTCTAAGAGGGAAGTTTATAGTGATAAAAGCCTACCTCAGAAAACAAATCAATCTCAAATAAGCAACCTAACCTTACACCTAAAGGAACTAGAAAAAGAAGAACAAACAAAACCTATAGTTAAAGTGAGAGAGTGGCATTGACATACATACACTACCAAATGTAAAATAGATAGCTAGTGGGAAGCAGCCACATAGCACAGGGAGATCAGCTCAGTGCTTTGTGACCACCTAGAGGGGTGGGATAGGGAGGGTGGGAGGGAGGGAGACGCAAGAGGGAGGAGATATGGGGATATATGTATACGTATAACTGATGCACTTTGCTATACAGCAGAAACTAACACAACATTGTAAAGCAATTATACTCCAATAAAGATGTTAAAAAAAAAACAACCTATAGTTGACGGAAGTAAAGAAATAGTAAAGATCAGAGCATAAATAAATAAAATAGAGACTAAAATAAACAATATAAAAGGTCAATGAAGCTAAGATCTGGTTCTTTGAGAAGATAAACAAAATTGGTAAACTTGTAGCCAGATTCATCCAGAAAAAAAGAGGGTGTAAATAAATAAAATCAGACATGAAAGTGGAAAAGTTACAACTGACACCAAAAAAATTCAAAGGATCATAAGAGATTAGTATGAACAATTATACACTAATAAAATGCACAACTTATAAGAAATGGATAAATTCCTAGAAATGTATAATCTCTCAAGACTCAATCTGGAAGAGGTAGAAAATATGAACAGACTAATTACCAGTAATGAAATTGAATCAGTAATCAAAAAACTTTCAACAATCAAAAGTCCAGGACCAGACAGCTGTACAGGTGCATTTTATAAAACATTTAAAGAAGAGTTAACTACCCTTAGACTCTTCCAAAAAATTGAAGAGGAAGGAACACTTCCAAACTCTTTTCTGTAAGACCAGCATCTCCTTCATACTAAAACCAGACAGACATACACACACACACAATTATTCACCGTTTCAAATTAATCACTCATCAGTTTTTTTTTTTTTTTTGCGGTACGCGGGCCTCTCACTGTTGTGGCCTCTCCCATCGCGGAGCACAGGCTCCGGACGTGCAGGCTCAGTGGCCATGGCTCACGGGCCCAGCCACTCCACGGCATGTGGGATCTTCCCGGACCGGGGCACGAACCTGTGTCCCCTGCATCGGCAGGCGGACTCTCAACCACTGCGTCACCAGGGAAGCCCCAGTTTGTATTTTTAATGTGAAATATTTTCTAAATTATCAGTAATTTCAATTTTTATTTTATTTTGATCCAGTAATTGTTTTTAAATTGTTTCTTAATTTCAAAGACTTTAAATTGTTAATTAAAAAAATCTCTTCATTGACTTGTTTTGTAAATCTGGACTTTTTAAGTAGACTTTAATTTTATAGCAGTCGTAGGTTCACAGCAATATTGAACAGAAGGTACAGAAATATACCCCTACCCCATAGATTCATAGCTTCTCCCATTATCAATACCCCTCACCAAAGAGATACATTTGTTACAATTTATGAACCTACATTGACACATCATTATCACCCAAAGTCCAGAGTTTACATTCAGGTTCACTTTTAGCTTTGTGCATTCATTCTGTGGGTTTTGATAAATATGTAATGGCATGTATTCATCATCATAGTATCATACACAATACTTTAACTGACCTAAAAATCCTCAGTACTTCTCTTTTTCATCCCTCCCTCTCTCCTAACTTCTGACAACCACTGATCTTTGTACTGTTTCTATAGTTTTGCCTTTTCAAAAATGTCATGTAACTGGAATCATATAGTATATAGCCTTCTCAGAATGGCTCCTTTCACTTAGGAATATGCATTTTCATGGCTTGATTGTTCGTTCTTTTTAGTGTTGAATAACTTTCCATCATTTGGATGTACCACAGTTTATTTATCCACTCACCTACTGGAGAACATCTTGGTTGATTCCAAATTTTGGCAATTACGAATAAAGCTGCTATTAACAACCATGTGTAGGTTTTTATGTGGACATAAGCTTTCAACTCCTTTTGGTCAATACCAGTGAGTGCAATTGTTGGATCATATGGTAACAGTATGTTCAATTTTGCAAGAAACTGGCAAAATGTCTTTGAAAGTGGCTGTACCATCTTTCATTTCCACCAGCAAAGACAGAGTTCCTGTTGCTCCACGTTCCACATACCTGTCAGCATTTCGTGCTGTCAGCATTCTGGATTTTGGCCATTCTAATAGGTGTGTAGTGGTATCTCACTGTTTTAATTTGAATTTCCCTTATGACATACTATGTGCAATATCTTTTCACATGATTTTTTTTTCCATCTGTAATCTTCTTTGGTGAGATATCTGTTCAGATCTTTGGCCCGTTTTTTAAATGGGATATTTGTTTTCTTACTGTTGAGTTTTAACAGTTCTTTATATATTTTGGATAACAATCTTTTATCAGATTTGTTTTTTGCAAATATTTTCTTCTAGTCTGTTGCTGTATTCTTCATGTGTATTTCACTCATCATAATGTTTTGATATTCACATTCTTGCATCCATGTAGCTATAATTTGATGACTTACAGTGCTGTAGAGTATTTTATTGTATGATTATAGCACACTTCATTTAATCACTTCTATTTTTTGATTTGATAATTCTAGTTTTGTTTTTTCACCATTACAACTAATGCGCTTATGAGTATTCTCATCTATGTCCCCTGGTTCACAAGTGCATACATTTTTGATAGGTCTGTGTTGGGCATCCATTTTTTCAATTTTAGAGGATTAACTCATAAAATTGTTATATGAAATTATACTCCTTCCAGGGCTCTATGATTTTCTTAATGCTCTACCCTCTTGACAATACTTGGTGTTATAAGAGATTTTAAATTTAAGGATTCTGATGGATGTATAACTGATACGTTGTAATTTGAATTTGCATTTTCTTAAGAACTGAAGTGGTTCTTTAGTTCTTAAAGGTTTAGTGTGTATAATATTATAAAAGTTTTATATGTTTAATCATCAATTTAACTTCTCTTTTATGAAATAGTGCTCTTTCAAGTTTCTTGTGATTCTTTTCTATAGTATTCTCTTTTGGTTAATCATTTGTAATAATGTATTATGCATTCTCGATGCATGTCTTTTGTTGATATGTGTGGTAAATGCCACTGTGTGGAATGGGTTTCACACTGTTTTTTATGTCTTTGATGAAGAGAAGTTCTTAATTTTAATATCCAATATATCAGTCTTTTCCATATGGTTAGTGCTTTTGGGGGGTTCTGTTTGTTTGAGACTTCCTTGTCTTCCCCTGTATTAGGTAATATCACCAAGGTGTCCAGATGGTTTTAGGTTTTTCTTTGTGGGCATGTTTTAATTACTTCTTTAAAATAAGATACAAACTATTGAATTTCTTTAAAAGTAATAAACTATTCAGATTTTTAATCTCATCCTAAGTCTCTTTTATTCTTCGGCTTTAAGAATTTTTTCTTTTTGTTTTACCAGTTTTACTATGATTGCTTAGTTATTATTATTATTTATTCATGTATCATGTTGGGCATTTCAGAAAGTTCAGCCAGTACTCTTCAAGTGTTGCTTCTTCTCCATTCTCTCTGTCTTCTGCTTTTGGAGTCCAGTAACACCAGAACTTTTATATCTTCATATTTTTCCACTCTCTCCTGACCTGTTTTTCAGTTTACTCTTGTTTTTCCACTGTGTGTAATTTGCTGTTAATCTCATCCATTCAGTTCCTAATTTTGGTTATTGTATTTTCATTTTCTTGTTTTTATATTTTCCAGTTTTTCAGACTAAATTCTTATTCTTAATCTGTTATAGTTTTTAATTGCCTTTTATAGTTTACAAAATTTAGACAAATTTTTAATCTTGCCTGTAATCTCCTCCAATATAATAGCTATTTTAAAGCCATTGGCTTTTCCTAGATAATATCTAAATTCCCATGGCTCTATTTCCATCATCCTTTGTTTTTCCTGGTTCCTGTTCTTGTTTTCTTACCTATTTCCATGCCCAGTTATTTTTTTATTTTGTACTGATACCATATTTGCAAAATATATTTATAGAAAATATGAGACCATGGGTTAAATCTTAGGGGAATTTGATTCTGCTCTGTGTCTGAGGGCACATAGCATTAATCATTTTCAGGAATAAGGATGGTTCAAAGTAGATCTGCAGTCTCTGGAAGGCCTTTTTATGACCTTAAACCTAAGATTACACTTTGGGACTAAACTCATGAACCTTTGGTGGCCCTGGAGTCCAATCCTTTTCCTGTGAAATGCTGTTCCTATTCATAATTGGCGAAAAAGGGATCCCCAAAATGATTCTACGTCCTGGGAGTCCATTCTTCTCTGCATCCTGGCCTGGTAATTTTTCACTCTTTTGCTCTCCAATACTTTTAAGCATTAAAAAAATAAAACCTACTGTTTTTAGTAGTCTTCAACTACCTGGTTACTTCTGTTTATTATTATTGGACTTTGAAATCCATAAACAGCCTTACAATTCTAGAACCTGTATCTCCTCAGGTTCTATTTCAGTATTTACCATACCTTCATGTCTGAATTTTTGTTTATTTAGGATACATTGTCTGAGAAGTGTGGTGTCAATATTAATACTATTATAGTGCTTAATATCATAATTTTGTTTATATTATATGGTATTATTTTTATGGGTTTCTTTAGAGGAAGAACAAAGCAAAAGTGTTTTACCTTATGTATAACTTGCATAATTTTTCATAAAAACACAAATTTATTTATCAGATTCTCAGCTGTTTTAAATAATCTGTTATGATATTTCAAAATTATAACAACTAGATGTCCCTCTTTTTAGCTTCTGAGTAGAAAAATTATATCTTGTGATAAAATATGTATATGTATTTAAATATTTAAATCAATAGGAACAAAATGAAATGCTATATTTTAACACTTAGAAATGTGGAATTATTTTATGTTCTGTTTTTTAGAAAGTGATACTTATCATGTAATGTGGTCATTCACGTAAATGGTAACCATTATTTAGGTGACATATAATGATAATATTTACCCTTTCAAAGTCCCTAATGAATATTTCAGCCTAAATCTGTTTTATAAAAAAATCGGGCTGTTTGCTTAGTGGGAATAGAGGATGATTATCTCTTTGCTTAGACACAGAAATACTTTGAAGTTATGTTTTTAATTAAGCCATGCAGAAGATTTCTGAGGATTTTAATGTTTGTATCTAATATTTATACAGAAAGATGCTGAATTTTATTTTTTAAATTTTTAAATTTTTTTAAGATACTGAATTTTAAAAACATTACTTAGCTTACATATCAGAATTATTTTTAATGTAATTTATATAGTACAATATTAATTTGTTTAAAGAATTATTATTTATATCTATACTTTTCCCTTCATATTCTCTTTACCTCTTATAATCAGAGTTTGAATTTGATCAAATACTTTTACTCAAATTATTTATGATATGAATTAGATTAGTACATATTCATATCTCAGATAATTGTATTGAAATATAATAAAAACTTTATGTATAACAAAAATATTATTGTGGACAGATCCTAAGGTGACTACTACTGATCTCTGCCTTCTGGTATTCACACATTATTGTATAATCCCCTTTCATTGAGTCTGGGCAGGACATGTGACTTGGTTCTAAACTAGAAAATTTAGCAAAGGTGATGGGGTATGACTTCTATGGTTATGTTTAGTGTTTTGTGTGTGTGTACGGTGTGAGGATTGGGTCTAATCCTGTATTTTTCCAAATGGCCATCCAGTTGTCTCAGTACCATTTAAGACGATGAATGTCTTTACTCCAGTCATTCAGAACACTATGCTTATCTTATACTAGATTTCTAGATTTTTCTGGAATTTCTGGAATTTTGTTTCTGGAATTTCTCTTCTGTACCATTTATCTTTCTATTTATGTACTGATGCCATACTGTTTTAATTTTATAGATGTTGAGTATATTTTAATGTCTTTTCAGTCTAGCTCCCCTCAAAGCTCTTCCTTTTCATAGCTGTTTCCAGCTATTCTTGTATGTTTATTTCTGTATATGAACATTAAGATCAACTTTTCTAGCTCCTTTAAAGCTCATTAGAATTTTTATTAGATCAAATTAACCATTGTCATTGAAATGAACTGACAACCTGATGATGTTGAGATAGCCTAATGAAAAATGAGGAATATCTTTCAGTTTATTTATATCTACTTTTGTGTTTTTCAGGCTGAATTTTATGCCTAAAATTTCATTATGTTTCCTCTGCAACTATTTATTTCCCCAGTTGTTTGTAAGCACTGGTGATTCTTTAAATAATACCTGAAATTAAAATACCAAAAATTGGTGTTTAAGCTCACTCAACTCATAATTATATATTTTGAAAATACTTTTGATACATTCAAAATTCTTTCAATAATTATTAATATAAAACCTTTTAGACAATGTATGTTTCTAATTTGCTTTCTTGAGTTTGAAAATATAAAAGAGAATGTCGTTTTTATATCGGACACCTTCAAGAACTCTATAAAGCCTCTGAGTTTAATTTTTAACAAGGTGGTGTTAATTCCTTATTTGTGTCAAAATTCTGAGCTTGAGTTATAAAAGCCAGCAGAAGTTACTTCCGAAACAAGAGCATATAATTTCATCCTTCTGAGAAAATGTGTGTTTTGGAGAAAATAAATTTTTTTTTTTTTTTTTTTTTTTGCGGTACGCGGGCCTCTCACTGTTGTGGCCTCTCGCGTTGCGGAGCACAGGCTCCGGATGCGCAGGCTCAGCGGCCATGGCTCACGGGCCCAGCCGCTCCGTGGCATGTGAGATCTTCCCAGACCGGGGCACGAACCCGTGTCCCCTGCATCGGCAGGCGGACTCTCAACCACTGCGCCACCAGGGAAGCCCTGGAGAAAATAAAATTTTAAGTATTCCTTTTAAAAACTATATTATGTTGAAGGTAAACATGTTACAATAATTTCCAGTCCAATATATGATTATATAATTTGAATAAACTAATTATTAATAACAAAAATGAAAGCTTCATATCTTCCGTATTGGAAAATAGGTTTGTATTGGAGCTCTTAAAGTCAACTCATAGATAAATTAAAAAGTACTTGAAATCCCTTGTCATTTGTCAAAGTTATTCATCTTAGATTGCTATGTGAACTTGAAAGCCATCTATTTTAGGCAGTAAGATATACAGGGAATACCATGCATAACACAGCAGGGAATATTATGTTGAATATTTTCCTGTTCTAAAAATAGTATTGTGATACCCATTTGCAACAAGTCAAGTTCACTTTTTGTGAGAGAAAAAGGAGTTATAACGGTATTGTAAATCAGTCCTTTATGTATATACTTGGTACAAAGTGATAGGATTTAAGTAGGTAAGTCTAAAGGAAGGGACAATAGTATAGGAATAATATAGATTCTGAAGTGCTTAACCTAGCAGTAATGAGTATGATCATTTTCGAAAGCTAGAAAACTACTATATAACACACATTTAAAAAGTAACTTTTGGAGAAGTCACAGAAAACCTAAGATTACCCCTAAGTTCCTTTTTTCCAGAGAATAAAGTTAGTGGTATAAAGGGCTATATATTTCTACTTTAATCTTGTAGTTACTGTAGAAAAGTATTTACTCTTCAACTCATTTTTTTTTCATGGATGCAAAAAATTATCAAGCACATGACTGAAAATTGCATTCAGAATGTAACTGATTATTTACTTTATTATTCTCAACTGTTTGACCCTTCATTAATTAAAATATATATGTATTAAAATTATTTCTCAGTTCTAAGTAACTCTACTAAAGCTAAAGACATTTTTGGAAGAATTTTCTCACCTTTTAAAATTCTGCATATAATTTAAATATTGAGTCACTTTATACAATTACCCTTGTGTACATTTTATAATAATTAAATTTGGATGGCGTTCCAGGAAGTAGTATTATGCAAAGCCAAGCTATATATCTGTTAGTCACTAATTGTCATTTTAATTGAATTGTAGAAATAAGGATTGAAAGAATATGAGCTTCACAAATTTTCAAAATACTTATGATTTTCTCCCACTGCTATAGTTAACCATAGTTTTAAAGAATTTAACTTAGAATTCATGAGTTTGAACGCTCATGTGTTCTTTCATTTTGTTATAATCTGCTTACATGAATTTAGAGTTTGAACTCCTGAATTTAGGGCTGGATGATTTAGAGAAAACTTTCCTCCATTACACAATTGAGGAGGTTTTTTTTTCAGTATGCGGGCCTCTCACTGTTGTGGCCTCTCCCATTGCGGAGCACAGGCTCCGGACGCGCAGGCTCAGGGATCATGGCTCACGGGCCCGGCCGCTCCGCGGCATGTGGGATCTTCCCGGACCGGGGCACGAACCCGTGTCCCCTGCATCGGCAGGCGGACTCTCAACCACTGCGCCACCAGGGAAGCCCGAGGAGGTCTTTTTAAAATACAGATTCATTGGTTTAGAAACTGGGGAAAAATATATTAATTTCAAAGAATACCATAAGTAAGAAAAAGATGTGATTTATGAATTCCCACAACTTTTCCCCCTACCTAAAAATGTCTTTAAATCTTTATTCAGACTTGAAAATCTTCCCCATATTGTTAAGGGAGAATACATATCCCCCAAACTTTTATCCCATCCCCTATATTCCTCTTGTGTATGTTTGTCTTTTCCACTTATTTCTTCTCTCATGCATTCCCATATATAGGCTTTCTACATTAATTCTTTTGAAAATTTGTTTTTAAAACTTCAATTAATAGTAGTTTTTAAGATGTTTTAATGTAGAGTTTAATTACTTTTTTGCTGGAAGGAAAAGCATGAGGCTTTTGAATTTTGTTGCTTAATAGTAAATGAGATTTTTGTATTTCTACAGATGTGACTCTGAAAATCGCTATGTTGGTAATCCACTTAGAGGAACATGTTATTGTAAGTATTTGTATTTTTTATTTTAAATAGTTGGTTTGTTTTATTAGTTTCAGGTGATTTTGCAGGTAATAAAATTCATATTGAATAACTGATGTTGTCATTAATATGTTACCATTTCTATTTTTAAATCTTTTAACTCCATATATATTGCTAAGAAAGTCAATGTCTTCTTGCTATATTCTCTAATTATATTTGGTGCATTTTTTTCTACTCTGAAGAGTAAAACAGCAATAGATCTATTCTGAACATGCAACAAAATATAGAACTTGAGTAAACTCAGCTGGATTTTGATGTAATCTTTTTCATTATGATTAAATTTTGAACAGATAGAATTTTGTGATAGATTTTTCCGGGAGGCAATTTTGGTTATTACTAAAAAGCTGTGCTGATTTTGTACTGAAAGATCCTTTTATTGGGTAATGATCATGTGGCAGATGTATGTTTAACTTTCAAGAAACAAACAATTTCCAAAATGCTTGTATTACTTTACATTTCCAGTAGCAGTGTATGAGATTTTTAGTTCTTCAAAATCTCTCGGTAAAAAAACATTTTGTAGGTTTCATCATATCTTTTTTACGTAGACAATAATGTGTTCTGCAAGTAATGGAATTTGATTACTTCATTTTCTCACTGGATGCCTTTTTTTTTTTTTTGGTCTTATTGCATTGGTACCTCTGGTATCATGTAAAAAGATATGATAAGCATGCAATTATTTTTGACTTGTTCCTGATCTCAGAGGGAAAGCACTCAGTCTTTCACCATTAAGTATGTTGTAAACTTTTCATATATGCCTTTACTAAGTTGAGGAAATTCCCTTCTATTCCTACTCTGTTGAGTATTTTTATCAAGAATGGATGATTTTTATGTCATACATTTTTTCTACCTCAATTGAGATGTCCATAAGGTGTTTCTATTTTACTTTGTTAGTATAGTAATTTTAGTTTCAAAAATTAATGGATGGTATCACATTATATGGATATATCACTGTTTTTTGGTCCATTTACCAGTTGATGGACATTGGGATTATTTCTAGGCTTTGGCTATTAGAAAAATGCTGACATTTAGATAGTCTATATACTTTCATTTTTGGGGGGTAGATTCCTAGGAGTGGAATTGGGAGGTTAGATGATATGCTTATGGTCAAGAAACTGTCAAATGATTTTATAGCATGGATATACCGTTTTACATTCCCACTAGCAATTTATATGTTTCAGTTTTTCTGCATTCTCATCAACACTTTATATTGTCTATCTTTTTGATTATAGCCATTCTAGAGTATTAGTAGTATCTTGTGGTTTAAATTTGCATTTCTATTATGACTAATAACTCTGAGTTCAATTTCATGTGTCCATGTCTTGAACATGTTTTGTTAGATATGTAAAATACTAATTTCCTAATACTTTTGTTGCTATTTCAAATAGTATCTTTTAAAACTACATTTTCTATTTGTTTGATATGGTAAAATGAACTTCATTTTAGTGTACTGATCTGACATTCATAAAGGTCAGTGAACTCTGTTATTAATTCTAATAGTTTATAAATGTTTGATTTTAAAATACAGTTAGTTATATTACATGCAAATAACTTTTATTCCTCACTTTTCCAATTTTTTATCCCATTATTGGGATGGTTGGGATCTCTCTTTCAGTGCTGAGTCAAAGTGATGGTAGTAGACATTACCATCAAGTTGAGAGTTTGCTATAATTTATAGAATATTCCCTGTATCAAGTTAAGAAAATTCCTGTCTATACTAGTGTGCTGCAAGATTTCATCATGTGTGACTTTTTCCTTTACCTTGTTATATATGAAGCTGAATTAATAGATTTTCATTAATTAGACATCTTTTCATTCTGGGGTAAACCAAACATAGTTATGATATATTATTTTGGGGGATACTGCTAAATATTATTTGTTTATATTTTATTTAGGATTATTTTCAGTATAAATGAATGCAGACTATATTTTTACATTATTTTTTTCTGATGAATTGACCTTTGAATTGTTGTTTTTCTTTTCTAACTTCATATTGTGTAACTATGGTAATAACTTTTAAAGTTGAATTTGACAAGATTGCTGTTTTATTTTTTTATTTTTTTAACGTCTTTATTGGAGTATGATTGCTTTACAATGGTGTGTTAGTTTCTGCTTTATAATAAAGTGAATCAACTATACATATACATATATCCCCATATCTCTTCCCTCTTGTGTCTCCCTCCCTCCCACCCTCCCTATCCCACCCCTCTAGGTGGTCACAAAGCACCAAGCTGATCTCCCTGTGCTATGTGGCTGCTTCCCACTAGCTATCTATTTTACATTTGGTAGTGTATATATTTTAAAACAAGAATAGTTAAAAAATATCAAGTGAACTTCAAAGGTTAGCTAAATTCAACTGAGATCTCTGGGTCTCGTGCTTCTTTATTGGTAGTTTTTTGTTGTTGTTGTTCATCTTTTTTTCCCCCCATGTTATAGCATTGGCTTTGGGTTTATTCATCCTTTCCACTGATTTTGTTTTCTAGTTCATCAGTTTTAGGTTTTGTCTTTAGTAATGTCCTTCTCTTTTATAGTTTATAATTGTTGTTTTGCCTACATTTGATATGTTTTCTTATTAATATTATTTTCTACATAGTTTATGGTTCAATTTTTATATTCTTTTTGTATTTTATGTAAGAATTTTCTTAATTTCAATTAAGTAAATCTTATTAAAACCATCTTTTAATTATGTTTTCTAATTTTCTTGAGAATGCGGCATAAAAAGATTCCAAAACCTACTAAGGTATTTTTTAGCCTGTGGGACATTTGACAGTGTTTGGAGGCATTTTTATGTATCACAAGTAGGAGTGGTTTGTGGGTCCTATGGACTTCCAGTGGGTAGAGGGTGTTATATATTCTACAATGCACATGAGAGCTCCTTAGAACAAAGAATTATCGGACCCAAAATTTCAACATTGTGGGGGCTGAGAAATCCTGATTTAGAGGTTTAATCAGATACAGATATGATTTTGGAGGAAACACTATTTCACAGGTGGGTTTGTGTTCTTCATGGAGCAGAAGTAAGTAATGCCTGCAAGTCTCTCTTTTTATGTTCTTAGCAGAGACTGATGCGCAATGTTAGATTGTAGTTGATTAAGAGTTGTAAGCTGGTATTCTAACTCCTTTATTTCTTGATTGAAAAACTTCTGTAAAATCAAATTTCCTCATGCGAGGTATTTGCTTTCTCATTGGTACAGTCATATAGGAAAGGCATGATAAATGCTTTGCTTTTTTTACTTACTGGTTTTCAAAATAAAGAACTGTTTGCTTAATATCTTTCCAAGGTGACAACTAGATTTGTTGTAAATTTATGGACACAAACATATTTAATATGTTTCAATCCACTTGCAATTATTTTCTTTACTGATGTTTATATTATCTATTTTCTATGTCTTTTAATTGATCCTTGTTGTCTATATTTTCCACATTCATTTTGTTTTACTTCTCTCAAACATCCTGGATTTTATGGAGACATATTTTTGTCTGATTTCTTAAAATTAGATATTCTTAATTGATTCTTCTTGAATCTTTAGTGTTTCTTGTGTCCCAAAGGAGTAACTAGTTACAATTATGGACACAAGTAAATTACATTCCATTTTTTTAGGAATAATAAATATACTAATATTTAAGCCTTTTATATTTGAGACTAAGCTGATTTTTCTTTAGATCAGTGCTATCCAAAATAAATATAATGTAAGCCACATGTGGAATTAAAATTTTTCTACTAGCTACATCACAAAAATTAAACAGGTGAAATCATTTTGAATAATATATTCTATTTAATTCAGCATACCTAAAATGTTATTTTAATATGTCACAGTATAAAAAATCATCAATGACCTATCTTTTTTTTTTAGTTTTTCTTCTAGGTGTTTGAAATACAGTTTGTATGCTATACTAATGGCAGTCCCAATTCAAATCAGTCACATTTAAGTTACTCAGTAGGCACGTGTGAATAGTGGCTACCATATTGGACAGCTCATTTATTATATAGGACTCTCACCCTCTTTTAAAAATGGTAAAACGATAGTCATGAAGCACTAGATGGCAGTCTTGTCATTTGTTATGAGACCTTTAAAGTTTAATAACATTTAAAAGAAATGGTGTTAAAAAAAAGAGAAAAGGTCAGTAGTTCTTGTAATAGTGTTAATGGAAACGATTCTGATTTTAAAGATTGGAGTGAAATTTAAAATGCAGGTCCACACTGTAACTTGAAGCAATTGAGTGCAATGTGGTGTTAATTTAATTGAATGTAATACTTCAGCAGTTATATCCTATAGACAGTCATAGTAGTTTTTTAAACTTCAATTTAAAACCCCAAACCAAATGTATTAGATAGTTATCATGCATCACATGGAATAAAAAGAGTTTCTAGCAATGATATCAAATTTGATTGACCCTTGTAAACATTGAAGTACTCCTCTTGGCAAATATGAAAAGTAGTAACCACAAAGTAGTATAGTTTCTTTTTTTCTTAAATGCTTTTTAAAAAATTATAACAACAATTATAATGAAGAAAACCTTAAACACAAGATGAAAGACTCGACTATGAAAATGTTATATAGAGGGTATATTTCAATGAGTAGAATCAGAGTACGGAAAGTCACTTACTGAAATCATCTACTTTTTGCTCCTACTATGTGTAATGTCCACACTGTCAATTGTATTTCAGTATATTTCCAAGTAATCTAACATATTTGGGTTTTTTTCTCCTTTTACTCTGAACAATTACTATTTTACTTGATTTTCTCCTATTGCTGTGTAGAGTTCAGTGTGCAATTTTGTGATGAAAATAATACACTGCCTCTTTTAAGAGTAAGGAATTTAATTACTACTTTTATATTCAGTGTTCACCTCTACCACTCATTACATCTTACCTTAGATTATATTACTAAAAATCAAAATACTGATCTATTCATCTCACTGTAAACCCTTTAATTATTATTGATTTATTTAATTAATGTTTGTCTTGGACTGAAGGACATTATTTATAAGCATATTATTTATTGAATTTGATTTTTTTCTTTTGTTTGATAAAAGAGAGATAATATTTCTAATAAGTGTTATTATAGCTGTAAATTAAAATAACAAATATCAGTCTCAATTTTATTACTTAAAATTAAAACTTGAATTAACCTTATGTTTAGTTTAACTATTCTAAAAGGTTCTCCCCTTTTAAATGAAATATACTGTACTTTAATGGTTTATGTGACTTTTTAACTAATAAATATAAATAGCAATTTAAATAGGGTCTGGCTGGTCCATCTGCAAATAGAGCAGAAGTGACCTTGATCAACACAGAAAATCTAAATTTTTATATTTCACAAATTGAAGACGTGATGGATTGAAAATTATCTGACAAAACATAAATGAATCACATGGTTGACATTTTAATCTTATTCTTTGATTCATGTGTTCTTATTACATTTTATGAAGCTTATATTCTAGTGTTTTAAAATGTTTATTTCAGAATTATTTAATATTTTAGCATATTACAAAATGAAGGACAATACAGCACAATTATGAAAAAGTTAAAAATAACTGAGAGAGGGACTTCCCTGGTGGTCCAGTCGTTAAGACTCTGCACTTCCACTTCAGGGGGCACAGGTTCAATCCCTGGTCTGGGAACTAAGCCAAAAAAAAAAAAAATAGCTGAGAGAAAAAAAATTGCTACTGAATTAACCTAGAAGAGAGATGAAAATTTATTTGACTGTATACTTATAATAAAAGTGTTATATTATTCTGGTTGTGTAAATAACATAACACACTGTAAAAATAATTAAATAAAACAAAAGAAAGTTTAATGAGGAAAACAAAAATGTCTGAAAACCTCCCACCAGGACTCCCAAGTGGAGCTGTGCTGTCTGTGCCCTCTGCAAAGGTGCCCAGCTGTGAGGCAGAGTGGCAGCTCATCTCCTGAACATACTTTTCTCGCTTTATCTGTCTTGAGCAAGGGTTGATAGCTCCTTATTTGTATGAAGATGTTGAATGTGCTTTTCTTTTCTTTTTTTTTACTTGTGAATTTGTTTTTATTTTTATTGGGCTATAGGGGATGGGTTGGGAAATATCTCTGCAAGTTATGCCGTACTAGGGAAATGTCCATTCTCATTTCCCTGGGGTAGCTTTCCGAGCTTTTTCTTTTTCTTGGAGCTGCTGCTCTTGCTGGCAGCAGCCTCTTCAGGTCCACTGCTGAGTGGCTCCTCCTTGGAAGAGAATTGCCTCTTTTTCTTGGGAAATGCTGAATGCATGTCTTTCTAAATAACTTATGTCCTGAGAACGATTTTACATAAAAGGAGTAATAGCATATATAATATTCCTATTGTGAACAACTTTTTTCCACAGATATATAGCTCATTATTTAGGATCATTTATTAAATAAAACTGGAAAACCACCTGATTTTAAAATAGTGATAATACTAGTTAAACTTTATTGAGCACTTATTGTACCAGGCTATTTTAAGCTTTTTACATTTATTAGCTTGTTTAATCCTCAAATGAGAAGGGTATGGTTATTTTTTTTCATCTTTATTGGAGTATAATTGCTTTACAATGTTGTGTTAGTTTCTGCGCTACAACAAAGTGAATCGGCTATATGTATACATATATTCCCGTATACCCTCCCTCGTGAGCCTCCCTCCCACCCTCCCTATCCCACCCCTCTAGGTCATCACAAAGCATCGAGTTGATCATCCTCTGCTATGCAATAGCTTCCCACTAGCCATCCATTTTACATTTGGTAGCGTATATATGTCAGTGCTACTCTCTCACTTCGTCCCAGCTTCCCTTCCCCACGCTCTGCATCCTCAAGTCCGTTCTCTATGTCTGCGTCTTTATTCCTACCTTGCCACTAGGTTCATCAGTACCGTTTTTTAGATTCCATATATATGCGTTAGCATATGGTATTTGTTTTTCTCTTTCTGACTTACTTCACTCTATGACAGGCTCCAGGTCCATCCATCTCATTTCAGATAACTCAATTTCATTCCTTTTTATAGCTGAGTAATATTCCATTGTATATATGTGCCACATCTTCTTTATCCATTCATCTGTCAATGGACATTTAGGTTGCTTCCATGTCCTGGCTATTGTAAATAGTGCTGCAGTGAACATTGTGGTACATGACTCTTTTTGAATTATGGTTTTTTTCACGGTACTTGCCCAGTAGTGGGATTGCTGGGTCATATGGTAGTTCTATTTTTAGTTTTTTAAGGTATGCTTATTATTGCCATTGTTTTAATTTGAGGGAAAAGAGGCAGAGAAAGTTTAATTCATTGGTATAAGATCACACGGCTAGGAAATGTCAAAGCCAGTTTCAATCCAGGCAGCCTGGGTCTATACCCACCTCTGGATCTATACCACTCACTCTCAACCACAGGTAATAAAACTAGAGCAACAAAAATTCGCAGTATACTTAACCTAGAGTTGTTTTTATATGAATAAGGTAAAAACATCATGTTAAAGGAAATGAAAACAGGGACTAAATAATTAAAAATTTAAACTATTTTCTCAAATGAAGTCTTCATATGAAAATATGCTTACAAAAATTGATATATAAATTTAATGCAGTTCTAATTAGAATTCATTCAGTTCAATTTTTTTTTTTTTTTTTTTTTCCGATACGCGGGCCTCTCACTGCTGTGGCCCCTCCCGCTGCGGAGCACAGGCTCCGGACTCACAGGCTCAGCGGCCCTGGCTCACAGGCCCAGCCGCTCTGCGGCACGCGGGATCCTCCCGGACCGGGGCACGAACCCATGTCCCCTGCATCGGCAGGCGAACTCTCAACCACTGCGCCACCAGGGAAGCCCTCAGTTCAATTTTTTGAAGAGTATGCATGGAATAAATTATCTTAAAGTTTATTTTATATGCTGCAATTTTAGAATATTCAGTAAAATTGTGAAAAGGAATATTAGTGAGAAACTCCCACCTGATATTCATACCTAGGGTAACTCTAACTGTACTGGTTCCTATTCTGGTATAGGAATCAATTAACAAAACGGAGTTCAGGATTAGATTCCTGAACATTTGGGAATTTATATGGCAGTCATTGTATTTTTATAAAAGTTCTTAATGACTTAATCTGCTTGTTCTAAAATATCCCAGACTTTACCTTAGATTGTGGCTTTTGTATTTACTATTTTTCTGCCTCAAATACTCCATCTCTAACTAATAGTCAACTCTTACCTAAAATAGAGTCCCTTAGGTATTACAATAACTTTTTTTTTCCATCCTAATGCACTGAAATGAAATTATCTCACTTGTTTGTTAACTTGAATGTGGGTTTTCTTTACTCATTAGAAAGAAAATCTGTGAACCCAAGACCTCCTGTTGTTGGAACCTATACTTAGAAAAGCCTGTGGCTCCTAGGAAGGCTTTCAGTAAATATATACTGGAGTACACATGTAAATTATTAACAAATGAATGAATACACATGTATTGTGGCTGTATGGGCAAGTATTTTTATTGATAGGGTGTTTGACCAAAAATGTTTGGAGATCATGTTATAGGTTATCAAGTAAAAGTTGCTTTACATTATTTTTTAATTTATTTACATAAAGTAGTACAGCTTTAAGCACCAGCCATTGATTTAAATACAAATGAGTTTCAATCTTTGTTTTTCTACTTAGCCTGTGGAACATTTGCTACAAATAAAATTTAAGCAGTTTTCCATATGTCATTGCAGAATAATGGAAAGTTTAGCTACTTGGAGATACTATGAAGCAAAGGAAGGTGGCTTCTGAAGAGATCATGGTATATTATGTGAAAACCCGTAAATTAGAGTCATTGACATAGAGGCATTGGTGATCATGGTCCATCCTCTTTTATTCATTGATGAAAAAAGTAAGACTCCATGGGTTGAAGTGTATATCCTAGGCCACACAATGAGTCATTCAGAGTGTGGTTAATCACAAAGGTTCTGTGCTTTTTCTGTGATATTATATCTAGCAAGTGTTCCACTTGCAAAATTCCTGCAACAGATTTCGCCTTTGCAATTATTCTAAATGTTTCAAGTTCAATAGAAATTCTTAATTAATAATTGTAAGCATGGATAGTAGTGTTCAGCAAGCAAGGAAATACTGTATTTATTGAATATTTATTATGTGAAAAACAATTTAATATTATCATTTAAAATGCACAAGGATGACATATTTTTTTCTCCTTAATTTTTACTTACTTAAGAATTATAAATGTCATGAAGAACCTAGGGGTAAGACAGGAATAAAGACACAGACCTACTAAAGAACGGACTTGAGGATATGGGGAGGGGGAAGGATGAGCTGTGACAAAGCGAGAGAGCGGCATGGACATATATACACTACCAAACGTAAAATAGATAGCTCGTGGGAAGCAGCCGCATAGCACAGGGAGATCAGCTCGGTGCTTTGTGACCGCCTGGAGGGGTGGGATGGGGGGGGGTGGGAGGGAGGGAGACGCAAGAGGAAAGAGATATGGGAACATATGTATATGTATAACTGATTCACTTTGTTATAAAGCAGAAACTAACACACCATTGTAAAGCAATTATACCCCAATAAAGATGTTTAAAAAAATAAATAAAGTTCTTAATCATAAAAAAAAAGAATTATACTGTTAGTGCTTGGAGAGACTGTCAGTTATTGGAATTGACTCACTTTTGTTTATTCATTCAACATATGTTTATTGACTGACTACTTTGTTGGACTCTGGGGATATTACAGAGAACAAAACATGTTCTGATCCATTGAAGCTTATAAAGTTGTAGGGAAGATAGATATTGAACTCGTTATATAGTTACCTAGATATGATTGTCATAAGAACTCTGAATGAGAATTATAGATGCTTTGGGACTATATTACAAGAGATTACAAGAGAGCTTGACCTAATTTGTGGACCCGGGAGTAGAAGTGGGTGAAGCAAGAGAATAATGAAGCTTTGATGTGAAAGATGACTTGGTTAGTGGAGTGGTGATGGTGTGAGTATGGGAAGGAGTAGAATCAGCGGGGGCAGCTTGCACAAAGGTCAATGGCTGGAAAGAACATGGCATATGATATACTAATACTTTAACACACACAACTAGGTGAAGGGGGGTTAGGGGATGAGGTGTGTGAGATATGCAGGATCAAATCATGTAGCACTTTATAGGACATGTAAGGACTTAAGAAAAATCTTAAGAAAAAAGAGAAGCCATTGAAGGATGTTAAGAGGAGAGTTAAATGTTAAATTTTAATTTTAAAATAATCAGGCTGCTTGCAGTATGTCAAACAGCTCGGTGAGGGCAATAGAGCATGAAAGGATCATTTTAGTTCATTTTCTGAGGCATTGTTCCTGCAGCTACGTTTTATTTATCATTTATTTATTTATTTTATGAAAGTCTTTTTGATTAACTGTTATTATCCTTTAACCGTGTTCACAAACCTCCAAGTCTACTAAAAAAAAATATCACTATAACAATTAACTTTTTTTTTTAAATCTTTATTGGAGTATAATTGCTTTACAATGGTGTGTTAGTTCCTGCTTTATAACAAAGTGAGTCAGTTATACATATACATATACATATACATATATACATAAGATATGTACATATCTTCCCTCTTGTGTCTCCCTCCCTCCCACCCTCCCTATCCCACCCCTCTAGGTGGTCACAAAGCACCGAGCTGATCTCCCTGTGCTATGTGGCTGCTTCCCACTAGCTATCTGTTTTACGTTTGGTAGTGTATATATATCCATGCCACTCTCTTACTTTGTCACAGCTTACCCTCCCCCTCCCCATATCCTCAAGTCCATTCTCTAGTAGGTCTGTGTGTTTATTCCTGTCTTACCCCTAGGTTCTTCATGACATATTTTCCCCTTAAATTCCATATATATGTGTTAGTGTACAGTATTTGTCTTTCTCTTTCTTACTTCACTCTGTATGACAGACTCTAGGTCCATCCACCTCATTACAAATAGCTCAATTTTGTTTCTTTTTATGGCTGAGTAATATTCCATTGTATATATGTGCCACATGTTCTTTATCCATTCATCCGATGATGGACACTTAGGTTGTTTCCACCTCCTGGCTATTGTAAATAGAGCCTGCAGCTACATTTTAAATATGACTGTGATATATTTACACTGTGAGTATACTTGAACTTATATTAGCATAAGTTTTATCATTTAATAAACAATTGTCTAAGTTGGCAAATGCATGTACTTATACATATGCCATTGTTTAAAACATATTTGAATTCTTGATGTTGTTGTCAAAGTCTGTATGCATCCTTTTCACACCCCTCAGGATGGCTGAATACATGATCATGAACTCATATATTTATGAACAAATATAAAACTATATAAATACACATATGAGAATCTGTTTGACTTTTGAAATCTTTTAGAATTAATTCAGAGCCAATATAGTGAATAATGAAAGTAAAATAATATTTATTGAATGCCTTTGTTTTGTGAGACAGTCAAGCCCAATACATACTAACACAATTATGTTTAACCCACAGAGCAATCCTATGAGGTAGGCAATTTTATCCTCATTGTACCATTGAATCTCACTGAGATTAATTAACCTACATATGATAACCCAGTTGGTAAATGGGAGATTACAGTTGAGTTCTCCTTAAATACTGTGCATAATGCTAAATTAAAAGTAAAATACAGGGCTTCCCTGGTGGCGCAGTGGTTGGGAGTCTGCCTGCCGATGCAGGGGACACGGGTTCGTGCCCCGGACCGGGAAGATCCCACATGCCATGGAGCAGCTAGGCCCGTGAGCCATGGCTGCTGAGCCTGCACGTCCAGAGCCTGTGCTCCGCAACGGGAGAGGCCACAACAGTGAGAGGCCCGCGTACAGCAAAAACAAAAAAACAAACAAACAAACAAAAAAAAGTAAAATACAGTATTCACTGGTAAAAAAGCAAATCATTAGGCCTTAGTTCCTTCCTCAAAATATTCAAATTAAGAATTTCTGAAATTTGTATGAACAGTGCATTGATACAGCATACACAAGTCAAGGTTGATTTCACTCACTTGTGATCCTGGCATGTTTGCCTTCTTAGACCTCAGATATATCGATAGTTCCAATATGTTTGATGGTTTTTATCACTGGTTACTATTTTCTTAAAAATGCATTATTTTATATAGCTTTCGTTAAAAGAGTAAAACAAATACTCACCATTTGCTCTTCATCACCCCCATATGTAATGTACTCAGAAACTTTCTTCATAGTTCAAGTTCTCTTTCAAAATGTCTTTCCTATGTATAAATTTTTAGTCATCACTTTGCAATTAATCATTAGTTTGCTGTAATATCTGACCTTTTAAAACATTTTGTGCATGTTAAAATCTTTTCTCATGATGTTTTATTTGCTTAAACTCCTTTTTTTTTTTTTGCGGTACGCGGGCCTCTCACTGTTGTGGCCTCTCCTGTTGCGGAGCACAGGCTCCGGATGCTCAGGCTCAGCGGCCATGGCTCACGGGCCTAGCCGCTCCGCAGCATGTGGGATCTTCCCGGACCGGGGCACGAACCCATGTCCCCTGCATCGGCAGGCAGACTCTCAACCACTGTGCCACCAGGGAAGCCCTAAACTCCTTTTAACATGCTGTCTGTGTCTTATTCATGAGCTTGATTTTGTATATAATTTGTTATTAATTCTTTGTGGTGAATAGCAGCCACTTTTTTTTTTTTTTGCTCCTGGACTGCTAGTCCAGTATTGACTGAACTACCTAAAAAAGTCTGCTGTTGCATATTGGAACTTCACCCTTGGTTTGCTCTAGCCAGAGAAGACTAGGCAGAGAGACTAATTATTTTACATGTTTTTATTTGTCTATACCTAAGAAATAAGTGAATTAGGAATTAGATATGCCATTTCTGGAAAGATATACAACCATATAAATCTAATTTCTTAACATGTAAGTGTAAGTCATGTGAAAAACACATTAAAGATCAAGGATCAAAAGAAAAAAGTTCTCTGAACACTTCTTTTAACAAATTTCCCCCGTTTTGGCCCCAGTTATGGAAGTAATGTGTGTTTCATTCTAGAAAAGAAATAGACAAAAAGACAAATTAAAAATCACTGAAATTCTTCTATCCAGAGAAAATTATTGGTAACATTGTATCCGATACTTTCCCAGTCTTTTGTCTATGTAATGACACTGTGGTAGGCTGAATAATGGCCTCCCCCTCCAAAGAAGTCCACGTCCTAATTCCTGAAACTTGTGAATATATTACCATAAATGGTAAAAGGGGATTTGCAGATATGATTCAGTTAAAGATTTTGAGATGAGATTTTCCTGGATTATTCTGGTGGACCCAGTATAATTACATGCATTCTTCTGAAAGGGTACAGAGGGAGATTTGACTACAGTAGTGGGAACTGTGATGATGGAAGGAAGAGGTTGGAAAGAGAGGAAGGAAGGGGTCATGAGCTAAAGAATGAGAGGTCTTCAGAAGCTGGAAGAGGCAGGAAGTGGATTCTTTTTGAATATCCTCCAGAAGGAACCACCCCTAACACTGGTTTTACCCTGTAAGACTCATTTGGGTTTCAGACCTACAGAACTATAAGAGAATAAATTCATGTTCCTTTAAGCCACTAAGTTTCTGGTAATTTGTAACAGCAGCAATAAGAAGCTAATATACACTTTTAGTGTATTTCTTTCTTTTCCAAACATGGCATGACAAAGGAAATATTTCTCAGAATTATTTTTCTTTAATTTGTCCTTAATATCTTTAGGTATGTCATCTGTTCTCTTGTAACTACCAGCATATCATACCTTTAAATTAATTTTATTCATTGTTTTTTTTCCATATTGGCAGTTTTAAAATCAAATAAAAATTATCTTATTTTTGACATGAAATCTATCCTCAACAAATTTTTATTCACCTTGCATAATTGAGACTTTATGTCTGTTGATTATCAACTCCTGTTTTTCCCCTCCTCTCAGCCCATGGCAAACATCTTGCTACTCTCTAATTTTATGGGCTTGACTATTTTAGATACCTCATATAAGTAGAATTATGCAGTATTTGTCCTTCTGTGACTGTTTTATTTCACTGAGCTCCAGCAATATCATTCTGGGTGTTTATCCAAAAGAGTTGAAATCAGGATCTTGAAGAGATAATAGCATTACAGTGTTCATTGCCACACTGTTTAATAGAGTCAAGATGTAGAAATAGCTTAAATGTTCATTGACGGTTGAATGGAAATCCTGTAATATATGACATGAATGAAACTTGAGGACATATAGGCAGCTTTTTTAAAAGCTGTTTTAAAATTTTCCATGTGAAATAATTTCAGATTTACAAAAAATGTGCACATTTTTTTTTATGACTTTGACCCTTGGAAAGTATTGGACAGTTATTTTATAGAATATCCCTCAATTTGGTTTTGTCTGATGTTTTTTCATGATGAAATTCAGGTTATGCATTTTTAGTAAGGATACCACAGAAGTGATGTGTGTTTTTTCTCAGTGCATCCTGTCGGGAAGCATATGATATCAATTTGTTCCATTATTGGTGTTGTTGTCTTTGGTCGCTTGTTAATGCACAATGTCTACCAGTTTTTCCACTCTAAAGTTACTGTTTTTATTGTATTTAGTGAGTGTATTATGGGGAAATTCTTTGAAATTGTGTAAATGTCCTATTTCTCACCATACTATCACCCACTATTTTTACCATACATTGATGTTCTTGCCAAATGGTGATTTTCTATTCTGTTATTTCTTCTGTTTCCTCTACATTTATTAACTATAAGGAAGAGCTGTCTCTTCTCCTTCATTTATTTGTTTATTCACTTATTTGTATTTATCAGTACGGACCCATGGAGATACACACACACACATATTGTGGCTTATGATACATTGCTATTGTTATTTATTTTACAGCTGAAATTGCTCTAGATTTGGCCATCGGGAACTCCCTCAAATTGTCTCCTCTGTTGTTTTGGCAAGACTCTATCATCCTCTGAGTACTTCCTTATTTTCTGACACTATAAGAAATTTCAGACTCATATTGTACTTTCCAGCCCTAGCCCTGTAATCAACCATTTTTCCAAGAAGCCATGGTTCCTTATATTGGAGAATGGTGTTTAGAAAGAAGAACCTGGGAGCTAAGTATGCTCATTGGTTCTGGGGCATTAATATTTCTTTCCTTTAAAAAATGTTATTATTTTTTAAATTAAACCACCAAGTATATTATTACTCTCTTTTTGAAACTCTACTATCTTGCTTTAACAGAAACTTGTATCCTGAAACGTGACTCTTCTCTAGGGGAAGTGTTGACTGTTTTTTCTTTCCCAGTGTCGACCCCTTAGAATCTAGACATAGAAATAGTATCAACCTTTCTTCCTTTGAGTTTGACAAATAACCGCTTTTCTTTACTCACTGCAAAATTTCATCTCCTTTGAAGCAATATTTTACCTCTCCTTGTTGCTGCCTTGCACTGAAATCTTGTGCGGCGCATTTAATCTTCTATCCGTTTAATACTTTTTCACCTGCCTGTTATCTCTCTTGACATCATTCTTGATTTCAATTTCTGCGTGTACTTTAATTATGCATTAATTACGTTGTGTTCAAGTTCCAAGAAGGCTTATAGGACTCGAATACTCTGTACTCTCAGGATAGCTTTATTATAAGCAGAGGATATACATTGAAAGTGGTCTGGAGATCTTAGATGTTAGGGCTGACTATATAGTTATAGCAATTAAGGTGGTGTGGGTTTTTTGTGTTAAAATAGCCCCCAAATAAGAACTGTATATTTTTATATTTTTTATATTTTATATTTTTATATTTTTTATATTTTATATAAAATATATATATTTTATATATACTTATATTTTTATATTATGTCTGGCCACATACTGAAATTTTTTATTATTTTAGTAGCTTTTTAGTTGTGTTACATTTCTTTGTCAACAATCTGATTTTAGACATAAGAAAGTTAACTTTGTTTTCTTCTTTTATTCTAACTTGAAATCTGTCATCTGTTCACTGACAGACCTTTTTGCTATGCTATTTCCATATCTGTATTTGTCTCTTAGTTGTAGTATTTGTATAAATAATTTTTTTTCAGGATGAGTATGTAGATCTTATATTTTAGGGCATTTGCTTATGTGGAGTTATCATTATGTTGTTTTTCTATGTAGACAGGATGGTTGAGTATATATATTTCATAAAATATTGCTTCAGTTTCTTGACTTTTGACATGTTGTTATTCAAGATCACCTAGCATCTTGCCTAATCTTGCTTTCTAAATAACTAATTTGTTTGTATGAATATATGTGTGTGTGTGTGTGCGCACACACGCATGTGTGCACATGCCCATATGGATATGCCTGGATGTCTATTTTTTTAATAACAACTTTATTGAGATATAATTCATATACCTAAAGTCTCACTCTTTTAAAGTGTACATTCAGTGATTTTTTTAGTATATTCACAAGGTTGTGCAGACATCACCACTATCTAATTTATAGCATTTTCCTCACTCCTAAGAGAAACCCAGTACATATTATCAGTCACTCCTCATTCTCCTTTCCCCTAGCCTTGGGCAACCTTTTTTCTCTCTTTAAAGATTTGTCTACTCTGAAATATCGTATAAATGATATCATGGAATATGTAGATTTTGTGATGGCTTCTTTTATTTATCATAATGTTTTCAAGGTTCATCCATGTTATAGCAGGTATCAGTACTTCATTCTTCTTTATGGCCAAATAATATCTTTTTATCTTTTATGCAGGGCATTTCCTTTTAACATTTAGGTTTGAATCTTCAACAGATTTTTTATCATATATTTAACATATATGTGCTCCTTTCAATTTGTTATGATTGTCTGCTTTTAACAACACTTTCCCTGCATATGTTGAAAATTTGTATGTCTGATATTCCTCTTCAGTGATTTTCATCTCTGTTCTATTCTGGGAGGCTTTTTCAGATTTGACCTACATGAACTGGTTCAGAATTATGTTTTAATTCCTTTATTTTCTGATCCTTTATTTTCTGATCCATAAAAGGTGGCAGTTTAACATTATGAGTGATACTTCACTCACAACATGTGAAGCTATTCATGACCTATAACATTTAAATGTTTCACCTTGGTTTCAGTATTATTATACATGGACAAAATTTAAAAATGTTTACCACTGAATTCTTTTTACCAATTGTTAATAAGAGTCACTTTTGTAGAATGATACTTATCACAGAGTCATTTAAAAACTGCTGAAAGTAAAAATTACTACAATAATAGGTCCAAGTAAATGCATTATGGCATGTGATGAAATATTATTTAGCTATTAAAATTCATGTTTTCAAAGAATTTTGCTTTTATGAAACTAGGATACCAAAATGTCTCCCCGTCTTTCTATCTACAGAATTATAACTGGAATAAAATGCACCAAAGTGATAGCTGTATTTTTCTCTGATTGTAAGATTGTGGATGACTTTATTTTATTCTCTTGTGTAGTTTCCAGAATGGCTACAGTGTTTGTAGAACCTTTATAATAGTAAGAGAAGTAATAAATAGAATTTTGAAGCGTTAGGACTACTTTCATATCTATATTTTGCTTTTTGTTGCTTGATAACAAAGATTTATAGTTTGCCAGTCTTGAATAGGCCACTAAGAATTAATGATAATAATTTTCAAATCTGATATGCAATATATTTTCACCTAACTTTTGTCAATTTTTAAAAGTACATATCAGGATTGTATTTTTTTTTCCCCTACAGACAGCCTTTTGATTGATTATCAGTTTACATTCAGCTTATTACAGGAAGATGATCGCCATCATACTGCCATAAACTTCATAGCAAACCCAGAACAGGTGAGAAATATCACCTAAAATATCAACGGATACAGCTTTTCATCATCTTTCATTGTAATTGTACCTCTTCTCAGAATTATCACACTGTAGGGCTTTTGTAGAAAGACTAATCCTGTTAATTTTTTCTTTTCGTAAGACCTAGTTATCTTTGTGATTCACAGAATTTGTGAGCTTGATATTTCAGATTTTGTAAATAGTCCTACAATTTATGCATTATTTCTATTATTTTTCAGGCTTACAACAGTGTTTATGCTTTTAATTACGTTCTGAAACTGGGAGTAGTCTTTTTGAAAATATAACCCAAAGCTTCAAAACACAGGCTATCTTATATATATTTTCTTTTTTTAAAAATATACTGTTACATAGTAGTATGTTTTCATTATATTTTTTCTAAATCAACTGTTTTATCTGAGTTATATGAATGCTAGGTTTTAAAAAAATATTTTTATTGAGATGTAATTGACATATTGCATTGTGTAAGTTTAAACTGTATAATATGCTGATTTAATATGTGCATATATTACAATATGATTACAAACATAGCATGAGCTAACACCTCTGTCATGTCACATAATTGTAATTTTTGAGGGGCAATAATTAAAATCTAGTCTCTTAGCAACTTTGAAGTTTATGATACAGTATTTGTTGTCTGTAATCACTATATTGTGCATTAGATCTCTAGGATCTACCTACTCTTTGCAAGTTTGTACCCTTTAACAACTTCTTCTGGGGGAGAAGTTCTCAGGGTTGTGCACCTTCTCCCAATCTCTCTGAGTCATGTTGGCTCTAGTGAGCCACCCACATTTTGTTTGTTTTCTCTTAGCTGATGTCAGATGTCCACACATGCTTGTTCTCTCAGTGCTCTCTGTCATAGTGGAGACAGAAATAGGTCCTTTGGGCAGTACAATTAAAGGACAATCATGTTGGATATATCCTACACTCTCTCTTTCCCCTGAGGGAGCAGTCATTGGCCAAGTTGATCTTTCTGATGTTGAGCTGTGCTGGCTTGGGGGAGGTGCTGACCTTGGTAAAGTGAAATTGTTCTTTTTACCCATTATAATGTGGCTATTCTCAGTTTTGTATTCATTTTTTTGTCCTGCAACTTCTTAACTGGATTTTGGTCCTGTCAAAAAAGTGTTTTGGTCCATCTATCATTGTTAAATTGTTTTCTTTTTGTCAGGGATGAGCGCTGGGACTTCCTATACCACCATCTTGCTGATGTCACTCTTTCTCAAATGCTGTATTCTTAGTATACATTAATCCAGCTTACTAAATCTGTATCATATATTTTAATCGTTTTTCAAATAGGTGAAACCTCAAAATGTATCCTGGCATTCGCTATCTTCTTTCCTCTAAAATATTTTACTGAACTTGCCAAAAAATAGTATAATTTAAATTTTCATTTTCTAATAAAGTAAGAGCCCTCTTTCCCCAAAATAGGGAAATACTCCTTATTCCTTAGATTTTAAGGGATGCCTACATTCTTGGGACTACATTTAAAGTTTTGACTTTTAAATAAGGCTTTTTGAGGATGTCTTCTTACAAGTATAATACTCTCTTCACTGATGGTGTGTATTTTTATAAAGACATATTAATGTCAGAAACTACATTTTCTGTATAATAAGAATGTTTTAATAAGTGCCTTGTAAACACTGTAGACTTCTTTTTTATTGTGGTAAAACATACGTAAAGTAAAATTTATAATTTTAACCATTTTTAGGTATACGATTTGGTGACATTTAAGTACATTTGCAGTGTTATGCAACCATTACCACAATCCATCATCAAAATTTTTCATCAGTCCAAATAGAATTTCTGTATCCATTAAGCAATAACTCCCTATTCCTCCCCTACCCCCAGCCTCTGGTAACCTTTATTCTACTTTCTCTGTCATTCTCGATCAGTTTCTGTGTTCCAGGTACCTCATATGTGTAATCATACAACATTTGTACTTCCGTGTTCGGCTTATTTCACTTAGCCTAATGTTTCAGTGTTTCCAATGTTCATCCATGTTGCAGCATGAATCAGAATTTAGTCTTTACCTTTGGCTTCTTGAATGTTTAATGGTACTTATAGAGTTCATTGAGGATATAAGACATTTAATATAAGTGGGATATCTGACTCACAATGTGGGTGTGAGTAATCCTTCTCTCCAATATGATCCATAATGTCATACACATAGGCTCAGATTAGCCATAATTCTGGTTTGCTTCTCTCTTGGCTATCCTCTCCTCCTTCAATTTCCAGAAAAACTTGAATTCTCACAAATGTCACAGCTTTCAGTTTTACTTTCTGCTGTGTTGTTCAGTTGAAGCCAAGAGCCCAGACACATGTTTTTGGAAACTGAAGGACACTAAACTATCATGAGAAGTGCCAGCAAGGATGCTTGTAACATCATTATAACTAATTTATAATTATATTTATACAATTTATAATTAAAGAGGAATTCAACTTGGAACAATTTCTGAAATTAAAATGGATTATTGGTCTGGGTTTCCTACTTATCCTACAAAAAAATAAAAAAATAGGTACCTACATTATTTATGCATTTATTATATTTTGAAAACAGATATAATTCTAACCCACTGTACATCATCTCCAGCCAATGCTTTCATGTGAACAATTTCTGGAGTAGTTTCTTGTATAATATCTTGCTGAATTTATCCACATCTAACAATAATGTTCTAAATGACTAATTTTTCATTTACTGTGGTAGTCACAGTATTACCTCTTCCAGTCCAGTATATTTCCTTGACCTTAAATGTATTTTATAGGGCTTTAGTTATGGTACCACATATTTCAGTAATGCCTAAACTTGAGAGGATGAACTAAAAATTCAAGAAGAGTTCTATAGTTTCCTATATCAGTTGCAAATTTTGTGTGACCTTTCTAGCAATAATACCAGTTATTCTCACATTTCCCCGACCCAAAATAAGGCACACACAATCATGAAGATGTGACTTCAAGATAAAAATAATGATTTAAGTTTTCTTAGGGGTACATTGTTTCTACCATGTTTTGTTTTTGTAGAAAAGCAACTATTTTTGAACCACTCCATTAATAATAAAAAAATCAACCCCTTCTCAGAGGTCAGCAATCATGCCTTCTTGATTCGTGGAAGGGAGTCCCCTGGTAAGGAAGAAGAAGAAGAATCTTATTTAATGTTCACAAGAAAGTCGTTAGGAAAGTCATGAAATCCCCATTTCAGAGATAAGGAAACGGATTTTCGGGAAGGAGAGGTAACCTTCCCTATATCAATCAGCATGTACATTAAAGAGCTAAGATTTGAACCCAAGGTCGCCTGACTCAATGATGCACAGTCTTTATAAACTCATTTTGTTGCCTCATGAACCTGACTTAATTAATACGAAGCCACAATTGCTAAAATATTGAATTGTAGCAGCCTCTGGCTTACATAGGGATGGCCAGATCATAGTAGGGAAGATAAATGGGAACTTTAAATATACCTTTGAATTTATCACCTATATTTTTTCATTAAAAAAGTGTAATTGGCGTCGACACTTTCTCACTTGAGTATTGACATGATGTTTACAGTTTGAGAAATATAGCATGGACATAATTAAAACAGTACACATATCTATCTAGTATAATTTGATTTTTTTAACCACAATATTTTCTTTCTTGGCAGTCAAACAAAAATTTGGATATTTCAATTAATGCATCAAACAACTTTAATCTCAACATTACATGGTCAGTTGGTTCAACAGGTAAGAGAATTTTGTTGTCATGTGTCTTTCACTTCTGTTCCTATACGTAGGGTGTTCTATGACCTTTTATGTTAATTTAAATAATTGAAATTAAAAAATATTATATGACATATATATACTATATGCCATAATTATGCATATAATAATACCTGCTGTTTCAGGTAAAAATAATAAGTAGCATTATTAATAAAGCTTCATTACAGTGTTAACTTTCTCCCTAATTCAATTAAAATTAGGTAGATAACAACATTTTACACTACTTAATTTTTTTTATGAGTGTTATGAATTCCTGTGATTTTAATTAAGATAGATTACTTCTTTAATGACTAAAGAGGCTGAAATTTCAATTACTTGATTCACCATTGAAGCTATAAATTTAATTATTGACTTTACTATTGATATAAGACAGTGAATTTTTTCTGTATATGCTGATAAATTACCAAATTATCTATTATTTTTAAGCTTACCCTCTACCTTTGTCAGCTTTGGTGCTGAGAGAGGGTAAAAAACCCCTGCACTTAATAGTTCTTCCATAATAAGGTTTATAAGTTGAAATTGTTAACTTTTAAGGAACATAACTAAGAAGAAGTACAAATCTGTATGCTGTATTATGAAAAAGTATTCTCACCGTTTTATATTTACATTTTAGGAAATTCTATTGCCTTCTACTTTCTATGTAAAAGATACACTGTTGCATAAAAGTGCTGGAAGCTTTTTAAATAAAATATGTGGATCCTTAGAAATCCATATTTGATTTCTTAAAATTAGGTTATTATGCTATTTTAATATGTAGAATAATGGAAACAGAAGTCAAGAGTGAAGAGGTCTTTGCAATTCCAGATTTTATATTACATGTGTAAAAGTGGAAAAGATTAGACAATTATGTAGATATTTTGTTCCAATAGTGCAAACATATAGTGAAATCTTGGCTCTGTGAGTTTCATTAATAAGAATTCATGATAACTTGTACTGTAAATTTGAAATTCTGAATAATAAACTGACTCTACAAGAGTTTTAAGATTTGTCAACATAAATACATAAAACCTGTGTAATCACTTTAGAACAGTGGTTTTAATATGCAAGAGATCACTTGTAACCTTCAGATTCCCAGAACCAAATCTCAGAAATTTTGATTTATCAGTTTGGAAGATGTCATCAGGAAATCTGCATTTTAAAAAAGCATCCAAGGTTATTTTGGAAGAGGTCATCAGTTAGAAATTAATTCAGTTGCTCAGTATCCTATTTATTTTTACTGTTAAGGTGGAGGTCTTGGTAAGATTGTTGGAAATTCTTTCTTCCATTTGGTTAATTTCAGTAAATATTTATTGAGTACCCAATATGTGTTTAACTAATTGAACGTTTAACTCATATTTTAAATTATATCCTCCCAATTTATTCAAAGTAGTGGTGGTTCAATTTGTGGTAAACAAAAAAATTTGATTTCTTTTCCGTTTTTAAATTGGATTGAGACATGTGAAATATGTCCTGATTTGTTTTGAAAGGCTCTGTGGAGAAGTAGAAAAAACTCAGTTTCTGAAGCCTTATATACCTGAGTTCCAAAAAGGACTTTACTGTTCAGTAGCTATAAACTTAAGGCAAGTGTCTTAATCTTTCTGAGGCTCAGTTTTCAGTTTGAAAAACAGAGCTGGAATATCTCTGGGATAAATTTATTTTTAGAATAGAATATAAAGTCTCTAAGCCAGTGCCTAGTACGTAGCACTTAATCAGTGTATCACTTAATCATTGTAAAAAATAATTTTTATACTAAATCTGTTTCCATTATATCAATATGTATGACAAATCTCATTTTCTTTTTTCTTCATCATTCTAAGTTGTAAAACATGACTTTATTTGGATAGTTATGTTCTTATAAGTATAGTTACAAAAATTAAGTAAATATCATATATATGTATATATTATGTTAATAAAGATACCTGTTTCCTAATATTAATTATTTAAATTTGTTATTATTATTTACATTTTAGCTGGAACAATATCTGGGGAGGAGACTCCTATAGTTTCCAAGACTAATATAAAAGAATACAGAGATAGTTTTTCCTATGAAAAATTTAACTTTAGAAGCAATCCAAACATTACTTTCTATGTGTACGTCAGCAACTTTTCATGGCCCATTAAAATACAGGTAAGTGTTAATAGTATTTAATCTAATGACCACTGAGTATTTTCATTACAAAAAGAATGCTGTTTTTGTTCAAAGAGGTGATAAAGATTTGTATATTTTGAGCAATATGAAAACAAGTATTGACCCTCCATACAAAGGATACAGTGAATGTCTGTGATGATGAATGTCTTCGTAAAAAACGTTTACACAAATAATATTGAATTAACCAAAGAATGTACTAATTTTCATTGAGATTGTATTCTTTAAAAATGCATCAAAACTTGAAATAACTACATTGTTTGTATTTTCTGATTAATTTTATTCTTTGAGGGTCAAATAGATATTCTTTTCTTACAGTCGAACTTGAAATCATTTGCTGTGTTTAGTAATCTTTATTATATACTGAACATAATTCAAACCTTCATTAAAAATTTAGGATTAGCAGTACCTAATAGTTAATTCTTTAAGGCTCACTACCTTTCACTATTGATTTCTTTATCTACTCTATATATGTTGTATATTTCATTTTTATTGTGTTTAGTGATAAGCTGCTAAAGGCTTTTGATTTATTGCTAGGAACATTTAGGATGTTCTTTCTATGTTGAAATAGTCAAGGTCATACTTAATTTACGCTTTTATAAAAGAAAAAGTCTATGTTTTAATGTTGGGATTTATTTATTCATCCTTTTATGACTGTTTGATTAGAATGAATTCAAATTAGTTTACTAAATAGCTCACGTGTGCCAAGCTCTGTGCTGAGCCATTATGTTTTATAATCTTTAAAAAATTACAGATCATTTACTCTTCTTTTATATAGAAAATTTTGCATGTTTTATTTATATTAATTTCTATGTGATTTGTGAGAGGACTGAGTGATTTGTAAAAATCACTTATTTGCTGGAAAAATTCTTATTGTAAGGTTGATTCCATGTCTAAGTTAAGGAAATTACTTACCTGTTCAAGAAATATTAGTACAAATTACTACTCAGTAAATAGTAATAGAAATTAATTTGATAAAGTTACTTCTTCATTGTGATTGAATTAGATGCTAATATAGTAAAAAAAGAATGCCAGAAATATTTCTTTGTAGGTTTTTAGAATTTTGACTTTGAGGATGCTGAATATATCATTTCATTTTCTAAGATTTATATAGAAATGTTAATCGGATTTCACTTGTTTTATTCAGATTATGATTGAAGGTAACAAAAGGGCTCATCCTTGAGCTTATTAAATAGTAATTAAAATTGAAAGAATTGTTATATTTTTTTATTGTTTCCTGCCCTTTATTTCATGGTTATCTAATTCTATTTTTAAGCAAATTACACAGTTACTTTAGAATGTTCATGAATATTTAATGGTTAGAAATTAACTTTCTAAATTGGATTTTCTTTTGAGATCATACTAGTAATATATTCTGGAAGCCAAACCAGAATTTGAATAATGAAGTTAAAATATCCCACTCTCCCAAAATAATAAAATGTGGAAAATAACCGTGATGGTCAAGATAGGTAGAGCCCAGTTCTTAATCTTTGAGTAAAATCATCACATTAGTCCTATGGGATATGTTATATTAAGGCAGATGAGTATGTGTGTTTGTTTACAGAACTGTAATAAACTTTCCATTTTTAAACGTAAAATAGTAAAATTATTTGAATTGAGATCTATTTGCTAATAGAATTGAATTACATTGATTTTTGAATGTTTAACCATCCTTACTAATCAGGGGTAAACTCTACTTAGTCATTTTGTATTATACCTTTAATATATTGTTGCATTTGATTTGTTAAAATTTTAAGAATTTCTGTACCTATGTTTATGAGGCATGTTAGTTTGTAGTTTTCTATTATTATAATCTTGTTGACTTTGTAGCATGGTACTGCTGGCCTTATAAAATAAATTGGGAAGTATTCCTTCCTGTGTAATTTTCTGAAAAAATTGATATAGAATCCATATTATTTCCTTCTTAAATTTGTGGTAGAATTCAACATTGAATGAATTTGAACTTGTGATTTTCTTTATGGGAATGTTTTAACTACAACTTTAATTTCCTTAATAGATTGAGAGCTTTTCTGGTTATCTATTTTTTCTTGAGCGAGCTCTGTCCGTTTGTGTCTCTCAGTTGTGTCTTTCCTATTTTATCTAATTTGTAGAATTTATTGGCAAAAGATTTTTAACAATATTCACATATCATCCACTGATGTCATCTAATTCCTGGTATTGATAATTAGTTTCCCCTCTCCTTTTTTCTTTTCTTGGTCAGTCTGCTTAGAGAGTTATCAATTTCATTTATTTTTCTATTTTTTATTTCATTAATTTCTTCTCTCTAATTACTCCCTTTCTTTTGCTTCCTTGACATTAATTTGCTCTTCTTTTTCTGATGTCTTAAGGTGAATGCTTTCTAATTTCCTTTTTTGATTTCCTCCTTGATCAGTGGGGTATTTAAAAGTGGGATATTTTATTTCCAACTATTTAGAGAATTTCTAGAAATGCTTCTGTCACTTATCTCTAATTTAATTCCAGTGTAGTCGCAGAATATATTTTGAATGATTTGATTTTTTTTTGATTTGAATTTTAAAAATTTATTGAGACTTATGGTCCAGTGTTTTTGGCAGAATAATGGCTCCACAAAGGTTACCACGTCCTAATCTCTGGTACCTGTGGGTATATTATCTTACATGGACGAAGAGGACTTTGAAGATGTGATTAAGTTTAGGACATTAAGATGATTACTCTGAGTTACTGGGGTGGACCAACCTAACTACATGAATCTTAATATAACCATTTTTGGCTGAGGTCAGGGTCAGAGGGTGATGTGCCTACAGAAGAATGGTCAGAGGGAAGCAACATTACTGGTTTTGAATATGGAGGAAGGGGGCTCGAGCCAAGGAATATAGACTCTAGAAGCTGCAAAAGTTGAGGAAACAGATTCTTCACTAGAACCTCTAAAAAGAAATGCAGCCTTGCTGACACCTTGATTTTAGTCCACTGAAACCTCTATCAGATTTCTGACATACAGAACTATAAGACAGTAAATATGAATGGTCTTAGGCCACTAACACTGTGTTAATTGGTTACTACAGCAGTAGAAAATGAATAAACCTAGTGTCTTAGTCCATTTGGGCTGCTATGAAAACATACTATTGACTGGGTAGCTTATAAACAACAGAAATTCATTGCTTACCGTTCTGGAGGCTGGGAAGACCAAGGTCAAGGCACCAGAATGGTCAGGTTTTGGTGATGGCCCTTTTCCTGGTTTATAGCCTGTGCCCTCTTGCTGTGTCCTTACATGATGGAAGAGGGTGGGGAGCTCTGTGGGACTGCTTTTATAGGAGCACTAATCCCATTCATGAGCAATCTACCCTCACGACCTACCTAATCACCTTTCGAAGACCATAGCACCCAGATATGAATCTATTTTGGTAAATATTCCTTGGACAGTTGCAAAAGAGGTGTGTTCTCCTCTTCTTGGGTGAAGTCTTGTACAAATGTCAATTAGGGCAGGTTGGTTGATCGCTTTTTCAAGTCGTCTAGTGTCCACATTGATGCCCTGTCAATTTGAAAAATGAGCGTCGAAATCTCTGACTGTTACTGTAGGTTAGTTTATTTGTTCTTGTGGTTCTAGCAGTTTCTACATCATGTATTTTGAAGCTCTCTTACTTAGATGGATAAATGTTTAGGGTTTTTATGTGTTCTTGATGAATTGGTGACTTGACCTCTTTATTGTTAGGAAATTACTTTCTATATTCCTGGTAACATTCTTTGCTTTAAAATTTATTTACAAGAAATAAAAATTTATTTTGCCAAATATTAATAGCAAAGTCACTCCAACTTTTTAAAATTGCTGCTAGAATGCTATGTTACTTTTCATCCTTCTACTTTAGCCTATTTGTGCTTTTATATTTAAAGTGGATTTATTTTAGGTAGCATATAATTGTCTTTTTCATCCAATCCTAAATCATGTGCGTGTAACGTATATATATTTACAGGCATACCTCATTTTATTGAGCTTTCCTTAATTGCAGTTTGCAGATACTGCATTTCTTACAAATTGAAGGTTTGTGCCAACCCTGAGTTGAGCAGGTCTATAGGCACCATTTTTCCAAAACATCTGCTCACTTTGTGTCCCTGTGTCTCATTTTGGTAATTCTCATGATATTTCAAACTTTTTTGCTATTATTATATTTGTTTTGGTGATCTGTGATCAGTGATCTTTGATGTTACTACTAGGACTCAGTGAAGGCTCAGATGATGGTTAGCATTTTCACCAATAAAGAATTTTTAAATTTAAGTATGTATTGTGTTGGCCAAAAAGTTCATTTGGTTTTAAGTAAAAATAAAAGACACATTTTTTCATTTTCATCAAGAACTTTATCTAGCAACATATTCATTAACCAAATGAACTTTTTGGCCAACCCAATACATTTTTTTAGATATAATGCTATTGCACACTTAACAGACTATAGTATAGTACAAATATAATTTTTTTTACAAATATAATTTTTATATGCACTGGGAAACCAAAAACGTTATGTGAAATGCTTTATTGCAATATTTGCTTTATTGCAGTGGTCTGGAACTGAACCTACAGTATCTTTGAGGTATTACTGTATGTCTTTGGGTTTAAATCTAACATCTTGCTATTTGTTTTCTATTTTTCTTATTTGTTCATTGCTCATTCTTTCCTTTTTTCTGCCATATTTTTTTAATTCAGCATTTTTTATGATTTAATTTTATCCTTTTTGTTGGCTTATTAGCTATAACTGTTGTGGTATGTTAGTGATTATTTTATAGTTTATCATATACATCTTAAACTTTTCATTGTCTATAAGAGATATTACATCACTCATTTTTTGTGTATTAACCTTAAAAAGTGTACTTTCATTTCCTTCCCCCGACCTTTGTGCCATTGTTGAATATATTTTACTGCTTCATGTATTATAAAATTCACACTACGCTTTTACTATTTTTGATAGTTTTATTTAAAGGTATTAAAAATAAGAAAACATCTTCTCTTTTACCTACATATTTACTGTTTCCAATATTCATCATTTCTTTTTCTTTTTTGTAAATCCAGATTTCTTTTTTCTTTAATTTTATTTTATATTGGAGCATAGTTGATTAACAATGTTCTGTTAGTTTCAGGTCTACAGCAAAGTGATTCAGTTATACATATATATTTATCTATGCTTTTTCAAATTCTTTCCCCATTTAGGTTATTACAGAATAACATAGCGTTCCCCTTGCTATACAGTAGGTCCTTGTGGGTTATCTGTTTTAAATATAGCAGTGTGTACTTTGTAGTATCATTTTCCTACTGCCTAAGGGACGTCCTTTAACACTTTAGTGCAGATCTGCTGACAATGCATTATATCTGGCTGTATTTCTGAAAAAATCTTTATTTCACTTTTTTTTGGGGGGGTGTTAAAGAATTTTAAATTGTAGATTTTTCCTTTAATTAAAGATGTTTCTGTATACAGTCCTTTGGTTTCTGTTGTTTCTAATGAGAAATGTGTTTAACCTTACTGTTCCTTTGTATGTAATGACTCATTTTCCTCTTTCTGCATTAAAAAATGTTTTCTCTTTATCACTGATTTTGGCCAATTTGATTATGATGTGTATAGGTGTGGGGTTTTTTGTTTCTTGTGCATGGGTTTTACTGACCTTCATAAATTCATAAAATTATAGTTTTCACGAAATTTAGAAAATGTTCAGCCATTATTTCTGTTTTTTTCCCACTTCTCTCTTCTTCTTTAGGAATTCCAATTGTATGTATATTAAACTGCTTGAAATTGTTCCTTTGCCCACTAATGCTCTGTTCTTGGTTTTTATTCATTCTTTTCTTTTCTCTCTGTGTTTCACTTTGGATATTTTTGGTACTTATATCTTCAAGTTCATTAATCTTTTCTTCTGTATTATCCAATCTCATATTAATCTCATCCAGTGTATTTTTCATCTCAGACATTATATTTTTTATTTCTAGAATTTTGATAAGGTTTTTAGAAAAAATGTTTCTATTTAACATGGTCCATCCATTTTCTGCCATCTTGAACATATAGAATTACAGTTACTATAACTCTTTCAATGTCCTTGTCTGCACATTCTATCAGTTGTGTCATTTCTGAGGTTTTTTTCCTGTTGTTTTATTTTGCCTTTCCTTATGAGTCATATTTTGATTGGATGCCAGACATTCTGCGTTTTACCTTTTCGGGTGCTAGATATTTATTAATTTTGATAGATAAGTTTTAGCTTTTTTCTGCAGTGGAGTTAATTTACTTGGAAAAATTTGATCTTTTCAAGGCTTATTTTTGTGCTTTGATTGGCAGGAACAAAGCATAATTTAGTCTAGGGTTAATCTTTCCATTCCTGAGGTACTGCCCTTCTGGGTACTCTACTTTGTGAGACATGAATTACAGGTTATCCGTCTCTGACTGGTTGGACCATGAGCTGTTCCCAACCCTATGTGAGTTTTGAGGATTCTTCTCTCTGCTCCTTTCATATGGTTCTTTCTCCAGCCTTGGATAGTTTCTTCACCAGTAAGTAGTATTCGCTTGAAGACTCGCAGGGACTCTGGGCAGTTCTGTCTTCTCCAGTATACTGTCTTGTACACTGTAGCCACCTTGGCTACACCTTGGACTACACCTGTGTTCACTCTCCTTTTGATCCAGCCTTAAATCCACAATCATCTGTGGCATTAGAAGGCTTACCTCATTATTTCTCTACTCAGGGATCATTGTCCTGCCTTGCTTGATATCCAATACCTGAACACCAGTGTTTCATACATTTTGTCTGCTTTACTAGTTGTTTTGGCAGGAGGATAAATCCATTCCCTGTCACTCCATTTTGGAAGGAAGTAGAAGTCCTACATTTAATTTTGAGTCTGAATGGTAATTGGATTAATATGGTAGCCATAAATTTGTTCTGCTGAAGGATGGGACTGTTACTATGTATGTGTTCTATGCTTTTACTTGTAAATTGTTTTAATTAATAGCTTGTATTTAAGTTTTCAAGTACTTTTCAGATAAATGGCAGTCAGTTTGTAGACATATGTCTATATATTTTAGATTTCCTCAGCACACACTATTGCAAATTCCAAGAAGCTGCAAATTATGAGAAAGTTTACAATCCATAGATGAAATTGTTCATAAATATTGACAAACTACACTCTATGGAGGCAGTTATTTTGAAAAGTAGCTGAAATTAAAAAATACAAAAACCCAATTCTTGTTGAAAAATATCCATCAGACCATGAGGTACCAAGAATCCTCTGTCCAAAGATAAAAATCACTCTTTTCTTTTCACAAAGTTATATCAGTGATGCTTCAAACAAGCAAAAATGGTTTCTGATAAAAATTAACATTTAACTTTTATGATCATTTTTACTTTTATAAAATATTTGCTTCAGTAGACTTGTTACACAGGGAGAGCACTTTGTGTGTACAGCTGAAAGAAAATACTTCAAGTTACTTTAGAACTTTCTACTTGTAATTTAATTCTTTTTTATATGCTATAGCATAAAAAATGTATGAAGAGTTATTTAATTATTTGTTGTTTGCATAACAAAACATCTTTGTATCATATCCTTTTTGTAAGCCAAACATTTCACATAGATTTTGCTTTAATTAATGTCAACAGTATTTTCATACTTTTATGTGGTACTTTTTCCTATTCAGTTCTTTTGACTACTTTCAGTTATAATGTTCCCATATATGTTTGAACAGATTTAACAGATCAATTTAAAAAGTATTAGATGAATTAGGAGAAGTTTTTACTGATATGTAAGAAAGTAGAAAAATATTTCATTTGGCTTGATCCAATTTGGGTCTAATATTGCTATTAATAGGATGAAACTTACTAGCATGATAATAGAACTTGATAAATTTCTGTAGGAAACTAACAAAATAAAAAGGAATGGTAATGATTGTTATTTGTATTTAATTCTGTATTTATTCAGTCAAAGGCTAATGTAAAGTCGTGCTTCCTATGGAAGTGGGGTGGATACTGAACATTTATATAAATTTTTGGCTACACTCTCCAGCAGATATTTCTTAAATTTCAGTCACACACAGGGTACTTTGCAAGGGGATAAAATGGTACACAAAGTAGTTTCTGCCCTCAAGTAGCTCATAAAATATGTTAATCAGCATTCTTTCAGTTGTAGGTAAAGAAATCCAACTTTAAATTAGCTTTGAAGTAACACAAGGGATATTACAGGCTTAGAAAAACAGAGTATCCAAAGGAAATGTCTCTGGGAACTTCAGGAACTCTGTCTCCTCTTACGACCATCTTACCTAAAACTGCGTCCCTTGACATTCTTTATACTGTGTTATGTAAATAATTTTTGAATTGGCTAATGTAATTATTCCCTCTCTGTTTGTAGGTTCTGTTTCACAAAGTATGTTGACTGTATTCTATTCTATTTTAGTTGGATTTATAGAATCCTAATTTAGTCATCCTGGACAGAAAAGGGAAAAGACTTTCTCCTAGAGCCTTTATATAAAATTTCAGGGACATATTTTGGTTTTGTTTCAGTCATAAAATGTTATCTGAGCTATTCACTGTGGCTAACATCAATGTGAATGGTATTTGCGAACTGGAGAGTCTAAATTTTAGATCCACCTTTATTAATGTTACAGAGGTGATATTGAAGCAGGGAAGCATCTTGGAGAGAGTTATATTGAAGCAAGATTTTGAAGGATGAATAGGAGTTCATGGACCAGATGTGTGAGAGGGAATTCTAGGCAAGAGAGATGGGTTTTCAAAGTTTAATGAAAGAATTTTCATCAGGGAGCAAACAGATTTTTTTAATCGCTGGAAACCAGATTGTATGATAGAAAAGTGATGGTGTAGAATGGTTGGGGTGGTGGTGTGGGATAATAAGAGCTTTGGAAGATGGAGAAGAATTTAATGAGGCAGTAGTGTGGATATGCAAGTTTTGAGCCTAAAACCTAAGAGGACTTGCATGTTTCCATTTGCCTTCCTGCCATCTCCATGAGAATTTCACGCTTAGACTAGCCTACTTGTCCCAGGACCAACAAGTGACTTCTCAATGGAAACCACTAGCGGGGAGAAAATGTGCTGACGGAAAATATCTGTCAACTATAAACAACAAACACATTTTCCAAATCAAGGTTGGATAAGTACATTTTCCAACAACAAAAAAATCTGAAGGATTTTACTGACATTAGATTGGAGCCAAAAGAAATACTACAGAGAGGACTTTAAGCAGAGGAAAGTTTTAAAATGATCTCAGATATAAACATTGAAACATGAGAGGAAATGAAGAATAACAGAATTGGTAAATTTAAATGAATACTGGATTAAAAAATAGCTCATGGAGTTTAAATTTCTGTAGAACAACAAATAGATGATGAAAGTAATGCAAAGAGCAATGGGGTAAGTAGAACTAAAGTAGTCTGTGGTGCTAGCAATATCAGTGAAATGGTAAAAGTAATAAATCTTAAGAGTCTCTAGTTGTTATGACTTCTAGGGTAAATCTAAAGAAGAAGAAAGGAAAGAATGAAATAAGTTGATTGAGAAGTTGAATTGACAAATAGAAATATTTTATGAGCTCACAGCAAGGTATGAAAAGAGAAAAATGGTGTATAACAAAGGTGGTTCAAATAAAAATTACATAGTAAGAAGAGAAGTATAACCTAGCTATATCAGTAATTACATTAAATTTAAGTAGTCTAAATGTACCAAGTAAAAGCCTAAAACTGTCATACAGGATTGAATAAAACCTGATACTTAAAGGAGACAAACTTTAGATATAATGATTCAAAATGGTTGAAAGTAAAAGTATACCAAAAGTATGCTATACAAACTTAACCAAAAGAAAACTATTGATCACACAAAGTAAACTTTCAAGCAAGAGTCATTACTAGAGTTAAAGAGGTATGTTTCACAATGATAAAGAGGTAGCAGATACACTGGAAAGATGGCACAATCCTGAATCTGTATGTGCCCAAAATGTAGCTTCAAAATGTGTGAAGTTAATGAAAACAGATTGCTGTTTCACAGTCCAATGGAATAATACTTAAATACATAGGGCTACATGAACTAATGAGAAAATTTTAAATGTGGATGGGATTTTGAGTGGGAATATTGTGGTATCATTTTTAATATTCTCTTTTCTGATAGATAATATGATGAAGGCCTTTCTCTTTCTTCTTGATCTTTGCTAATGCCAAATAAATAAAACACTCTGAATGATATGTTGCTCTCAGTGATCCTACGGAATTCAGGAATACATGCTTTTTTTTTTTAAAGAGTGGAAGTCTCTTTACTTTTATATCAATGTGGTTATTTGCATAGTTTTTCTTTCCTTTTTTTTTTTTTTTTTGCTGTACGTGGGCCTCTCACTGTTGTGGCCTCTCCCGTTGTGGAGCACAGGCTCCAGACGCACAGGCTCAGCAGCCATGGCTCACAGGCCCAGCTGCTCCGCGACATGTGGGATCTTCCCGGACCGGGGCACGAACCCGTGTCCCCTGCATCGGCAGGCAGACTCTCAACCACTGCGCCACCAGGGAAGCCCTATTTGCATAGTTTTAATACGTATGTGTCCTCATTTTTTCCAGAATATAATTGGACAACAGATTGTCCAATTAAAGCATTCCCTTGTGTGTTAAATTTGAGAATAACTTTAGTCAGATATAATAAGCCCACTACTAAGGAAAAAGCGTTGTATTAATATGTGCAATCATTACCTAAACAGCCTTCTAGAAGACTTGTCTGGTAACTAACTGTTCTATGGCTTTTAGTGTCCCAGTCTTACATGCAGTTGTCAGGGTAATTTCCTGGAAGATCTGGATCCTTAGCAGATTTGGGGGACTTTGGAGGAAGAATAATTCACTAACTTGTTAGGCTCTGAAGACAGAATTGGCGGAGACAGATTGCTTAGATTTGGTTTCTAGCCTCAGAACAGAAGAAAAAGTAAGATCGGATAAAAAATCTTCATGAAAATAGAAGCTATTGAATACCCAGTCCTAGATACCTTAAGGAACCTCAAGACAGAAATTAACTTTCTTGACTTAGTGGCTTAATACCAAGTGGCTTTAGATTTGTTGGCAAGCGTACAAGGAGACTGTATGTATGTTGATTAACAGTTCTTGCTGTTGCTACACCCATGTGTATGAATTAGGCGAAAACACCGTGAAATCACCTTCTTGGGGGACTGAAGAATACCTTTTGAAGAGTATTTATGATTTGAAGGGAGGTGGTTTTAGAAAATTGTCTAAAATTTTGAATTAGGCAAAAGTGATTCCCATCTAACTTAACAGTATTATGGTAGGTGCTGTTTAGCAATTCTCTGAGAGATTACCTGATTCTCTAGAAGTGTGTACCTTTGATTGATTTGCTATTTTCTGCAACCTCTCCTAAAAGTTCATGACAAATGTCCTTAGCAGCAGGCAGGCTCAACTCTTCACCAGTAGTAAAGGGCTTCTTAGCTTTAGCAATGCGATTAGCCACTAAGAATGATGCTCTTAGTGCAGACACATTTGATGAAGTGGTGGCCTTCGATAATTGCTTCTGTTCTTTGTGTTCACATTTTTTTCTTTTGAAAAACTCCAAAGGCTTGTCTTTTAATGCGGGGTGCTTGGTCCATGTGGCAAAGCAGTTTTGAAGGTTTCATTGCTTCGTTGGATAGCCGGTCGCCACATATTTTACAAAGCAGGCTTGGAGAATGTCAGTCACCTGTTGCAGTGAACCGGTAATTTAAGTAGGACTCTTGGTGTTTTCTTTTAAATGCAGCTTCCTTTTTGTTGGCAGCCAGAGTCTTCTGCTGTCTCATCATTGGGTCTTTTCCCCTTTTCAAAGAAGCTCTCCAGCGACATTTGTTTTTTACTCATTTTGGCTAGGGTTAGCTTGTGGGCTTCCCAAAACTGTGACTGAGACAAGTGCACAGTATGGGAAAGAGGCGCGGACAGAAGTGGTAAATAAAATAATGGGCGGGCTACGAGCAGAATAAAATAAGTATTGGATTCTGACTTAAAGCCTGACACGAGATGCAGCTGTGCAATTGAAGTACATCAACTCGCTTGCCACTATAAAGCCTGACAACAGATGCAGCCTAATTGTCACTCGCCACTCACTGATAGGGTTTTGATATGAGTCTGCAAGCAGTTGATGTATTATGGTCTTTGTGCAGTCAAACCTCTCTGCTATTGTAATCTGTATTTGCAGCCACTCCCCAGTGCTAGCATCACCGCCTCAGCTCCACCTCAGATCATCAGGCGTTAGATTCTCATAAGGAGCGCGCAACCTAGATCCCTCGCATGCGCAGTTCACAGTAGGGTTCTTGCTCCTATGAGAATCTAATGCCGCCACTGATCTGACAGGAGGCAGAGCTCAGGCGATAGGGAGCGGCTGTAAATACAGATGAAGCTTTGCTTGCTAGCCTGCCGCTCACCTCCTGCTGTGCAGCCAGGTTCCTAACAGGCCACGGACCGATACTGGTCCATGGCCCCGGGGTTAGGGACGCCCCTGCTTTAACCCACTTTTAACTCTCATTTGCTAATAGAATAAGGAGGAATAAAATATCTTTGTATCACTAAAATAAAAGAAGATTGATGCAGCACAATAGATATAATTGTGTGTGTATATACATGAGAGAAAGAGATAATATAGCATCCAACGATGACAGAATTGACATATTTCTGAAGTACACATGAAATTTTAATAAAAACTAATAAAAGACTATTTGTTGGACTAGTTCTTGGAAGCATTCCTATTCCACATAAGAGGTAAGATGGAGTAAACACATGTTGACCTTTCTCTCACTGAACACAACCAAAAAAATCTTGACAGAATGCATGATATAGCAATTTGAGGTCTCTGAAAGTAATTATCAGGAGGCAGATTGGAAAAAAAATACTAGAATTCAAAGTACCACTGAACTGGTGTTGAGATTAACATTTTTTCCCATTGAATTCGCTGGCCCCAGACCCAGAAGTGAGTACTGTGGTGCAGAAAGAGTGAGATGAAGAAACTCTCTACTTTTGGCCTAAAGAGTGGAAAAGGGAACTCGTAAAGTTCAGGGAGGATGGGAAATACGTACCATTTTTTTTCTCTCCTTTTTCTCCACTTTCCTGGGCCTCAGTAGTCAGGCAGTTCAATGGTCATGTGGTAGTGGCTACAAAAGCCACTGGGAATGAGAAGCTGCAAAGTCCCAACTCTGAGGGCAGGGAGCCTTCTTCTCTGATAGAGACACAACTCCCAGAGGGTGAGGCTAAACCCCACTGTTTTATTTGCCCTCTTTTGTTTTCCTGCCACCATTGCACAATTGCAGAGATGGACAGCTTATGGCCAGTGGACTATAAAGGAGGTTTCCAGGTAGCCAGAAAGTATGAGGAAAGAGCAGAAGGTAAGAATTTAGATGATCGGTCCCATAAAGCTGCTTATTAACTTCTTGGTTCACCCCTGACCTGTTAGTGAATGGAACTGATCCTAATTAGGATACCAAAGTCTTTGAGAAGTAGGATACCAAAGATACCTATTACAGGCTAGGTAGACATCTGCCCAGGTCTCGTACTGCCAACTAGGCAGCACACATGTGGGACTGATCCGTATAACACTGCTAAGATTTTGAATACTGAACTAATATTGGGACACTGCCATAACAACAAAAAAAGGATAATATTAAGAAGAAATTGATGGCATCTTTGCCATTCACAGGAGCACAAATTCCTTTATATATACACATTTGTAGTGAAAGAGAGCAGAAAACAGACTGTAAGTACGATTGGAAACCAATTCTAAAATTCCAGAAAATTTCCACATTTTTCAATCGCTATAATGACATGCTGCCACCATTTATTTGTATTATGTCATGTATTTTGAAAATCAGACCACTAGTATGTAGCAAAACAGCTTTAAACTATACCTGTCAGCTTGTCGGTAATAATGTCCTAGTTACCATGCCAATGGATACTTGTTAATCCTAATGCTATTCAGTTCTTTGTAGCATTTCTCACCGACTTCTTTTATTCTGAACTACTTTTCTCTGATTTCTGTTAAATCTGTCTGTCCCCCATTTGTGACCTCAGTTAAATTATTCCATTATCTTAGCTTTAGTTACCTCATCTATAAAATGAAGACAGTAGTGCTTACATTATAGGGTTATCATTATGATTAAATGACATAATTATGTAAAATAGAACCATGCCTATACTACAGTAAATATTGCAATAAGCAGTAGATAGGTGATCGCCATTTCTCCCTCCTCAGCACCATTATCATCATTGGTATGTGAAAGTGTTTTTATCTTCTTACATATATCTCACCTGTTTAAATCTTTCTGTAATTTCCCATAACATTTAAAATAAATGTTTTCTATTTTACTTATCTATATTAGGTTGATAACTTACAACAAAAAGTAGTACAAGAATTATACCTGCTTATATAACAGTTGAAAACAAAATGTTTAGTTTAATTTAAATAATTTAGTTTAATTAACTTTCTTTTAGCTTCTTAAAGTGAGAGTTTAGATCACTGACTTTAGAATTTTCTTCTTTTCTTTTATATGCCTCTAAAGCTGTAAATTACCCTCAATGCACTGCTTTAGGCACATTCCACAAATTTTGGAAAGTTTTATTTTCATTTTCATTCACACCTAAATATTTCCTTATTTCCCTTGAGATATGTTCTTTGACTCATGAGTCATTCAAAAATGTCTTATTTAATTCTTAAATACTTGGGAATTTTCCAGGTGTCTTCCTTTCATTATTTCCTAATTCAATTTTCTCTCTGGCCAGAGAAAACTATGTATGATTTTAATCCTATAGATTTATTGGTTTCGAGTTTTGTTTGTTTGCTTTTTGCCCAGAATATGGTTGCTTTTACTGAAAATCCATATGTGTTTAAAAAAACAAGTATGCTTCGCAGTTGTTTGTTATTCGTTAAATGTTAATTGAATATTTGGTTGATGGTGTTGCTCAGTGTTCTGTATCCTTATTTTCTTTCTACTTTTTCTGTGAATTACTGAGTGTTTTTGAAATTTCCAACTATGTTTGGTGATTTGTTTGTTTCTTGTTTCAATACTGTAAGATTTTCTTCTTTTTTCTTTGCAGTTGCACTATTTTATACAATATTTACATTGGCTAATATTCCTGCTGTATTGACCCTTTTATTTTTATGAAATATTTCCTTTGTCTTTATTATCTCTACTTCTTGCCATACCAGATTACTTGTAGTTCCCCCAACATCTGTCTACTCTCATTTCTTTGTCTCTGTTGGGCATTTTTACATTCTGCATTTTTTCAGTGACCTTTGTTGTCTTAACCTCCTGACTATTGCTTAGCCTTTGTCTCAGTGCAAATATAACCTCCCCTTATACATAACTCTCCTCTTAAACTGTTACATCCTTCAGCTTATCACATTCTGTTGTAATTATTGTTTCACTTCTTTATCCCCTATTAGCCTCAAAACTCTGTTATAGTAGAAACTGTCCCCAGTACTTAGGTGAAGTAATTCAATGAATAGTTTTTAAATTAAGAGATGAGTAATGTATTTCTCCTGAGGGAGAGATGTATGGATAATATATGCTTTCTGATAGTACTCTTTTGAAAAGTCTTAGCATGTAATGTAGATAGTTTATTAGTGCAACAAAGGATTTCCCTCATCTTTATAAATAGTCACAAGGCTTCTTGTAAAACAAAACAAAACAAAACATTTTTTTCTTCTCCAAAAATGAAATTGTATAGTAAATAGTTTTGTTAGTTAAGATTCTTTGTAAGGAACAGAAGCTATCTCCGATAACAAACAGATGGAAAAAGTATTATTAGTATAACATGCTGCTAACAGTGTGAAGGGAGAATAAATAATCTGGTTTACAATAGGCAGAAAGCTGTTAGTCCCAGAAGTTTTCAGTTATGAAGTGCTTTACATTCTTACCTAAGCATGACTACTCTAGTGAATGAAGTCTCATGGTTTTTTCGGTTCATCCATATTACTCAGTTAAGATCTGAAAATCATAGGTGAATGAGCCTGACTGGCAAATTTAGGTCACCTGTCTATTCCATTGTTGTACCAGAGGGTGGAAGACAAAAAAAATCTCCCAGAAAGAGCTTTTTTAGCTTCCATACTGGAAGATATAAGACTAGAGTTGACTACCCCAATAAGAAAACAAGTATTTGAATAAAATAATTCCTTTCTGGGACAGGAGGTGTTTGCTAGTGACCAGAAATCAACAAATATATGCAATCATAGGTAACCTTGATAAAAGTATATCAGTATCTAGGGAATAAGAATATCTTTCTGAAATTGATATTTGCCTATATTAGGAAAATATTACAGATTTGACTGAGGAAATGATACAGTTGTTATTAAAGTGAGAAAGGAGGCTTCGCTTCCTGTGTTTTTAAAATACACAATTAATTAACCTGATGCAAGGTAAATTATATACAGTATTTTTCATCAATGCCTATTCCGTGAATGTTTTTAATCTGTGTCTTCAGGTGACAGTTGCTTGCTTTTCTGGTGGCTGTAAAGAGTAGGTATTAAGAACACAGATCCTAAATCAGACTACATCAGTTTTACATTCTCCATTTTCAAGTTGTATGATTGGGAAGAAGTGTTTTTTGTGTGTGTGTCAGTACCTTAATTTCTTCACATACAAAACTGGAGATGATAATAGGGTCTACCTTTATTAGTTTCTCTTGCTAAGTAGCAATTTACCACAAATCTATCAGCTTAAAACAACATGCATTTATTATCTTACAGTTTTAGTGGGTCAGGAATCTGGACACAGATAGCTGGTTCCTCTGCTCAGCGTTTCACCAGGCTGCAATTATGGTGTCAGTCAGGCTCTCATCTGTGGCAAAAGGACTTGGCTTCCAAGCTCACTGGTTTTTGGCAGAATTCAGTTCCTTGGGGTTGTGGGACTGAGGTCCCCACTTTTTTTTGCTGCTTTCCGTCAGGGTATGATCTCAGCCCCTAGAAGCTGACTGCTATTCCCTGCCACCTGACCCTCTCCACATCATGGCATGGTGCTTCTTCAGTGCCAGGTGTAGAATCTCTTTTGTTTAAAATTTTTCTCTTCAGTCTACCAAAGTGGAGTCTGACATAATGTAATAATCATGGGAGTGACTATTCCATCACCTTTGCCATATAATGTAACCAAATTAATGAGTGACTTCCATCATTTTCACAGTTTCAGGGGAAGGAATATACAGGGTGTGTACATCAAGGACTGGGAATCTTGGGGGCCATATTAGAATTTTGCCTACCCCTCTGTCTTAGGATACTTTTGCAGGTTAAAAAGATAATACATGTCAAAATGTGTAGTAAGTGCTTCATCAGTGTTAAATATTATTTAAATGCAAGATTCTTGATTCTCAATAAAAGTAGTCATGTGAAACTGAAATGGCCTTCAAATGTGAAGAAGTTGTAAAGTAATTCTTAGCTGGTTTAGAAACTAGATATATATTTTATTGATAAACTATCAACTTAGATTTAAATTATAGAAATTAGTGCCACATCACTCTATTTCTTATTATTTATGTGATACACTCTTTCTCTCTGAAACTTTCTCTTCTCTCCCGTAAGAATTTTTTGGTTTAATTTGATATTATTTAATTTTACTGTAATGTGTATAGGTGAAGGATTTTTGTCATCTTTCTTTTTAATTCAAGGAAACATATCTCCATTATACCTTCAAGTACTTCTTCCATTCCATTTTTCTTTGCTATTTTGAGATTCTTATTATTTGATCACATTTCTATTTTTATCTTGAATATCTTTTAGCTTTTCTTTTAAATTTTCTTTTTTCTCTCCCTCCTCCTCAGTCTGTCCTTTCAACATGCTAATTTGTTGTATTCATACATCCATTCTACTTTGTATTTCATTTATTTTATTTTTCAAATGTTTTCTGATTCTCCTTTCACATGGTTCATATTTTCCCTTAATTTTTTAATATACTTATGGGGATAATTTGAAATTTGGGGGCCTAGGGATATTGGCTACTCTGAAAAGTACTGCATATGGGGAAGGCTAGGTAGACCTCAGTCTGTGTCAGACCTAATGACTCAGGTGGTAGAAGGGATGTTGAAAATGTCTAAGGTGGAAATCTTCAGGGCACTAGAAAACTGTTATTTAAAAATTTATACCTCAACCCAGTCCTATTTTATAAACACTAGACTTCTTGCATATCTAGCTATCTTCTTGATATGCCCACTTGAATGTATAATAGGGATTTCAAAGACTAACATGCCCAAAAATATAGTCTATGATCCTTTCTCAAAAACCAGCTTTAGGGCTTCCCTGGTGGCACAGTGTTTGAGAGTCCACCTGCCGATTCAGGGGACACGGGTTCGTGCCCCAGTCCGGGAAGAGCCCACATGCCGCAGAGCGGCTGGACCCGTGAGCCATGGCTGCTGAGCCTGCGCGTCCGGAGCCTGTGCTCTGCAATGGGAGAGGCCACAACAGTGAGAGGCCCGCATACCAGAAAAAACAAAACAAAATAAGAAAAACAGCTTTATTCCATTGTATTATAAGCATATAGAGGATATCCAGTACTAGTTGCCACATATTCACAGGGACATTGACAAACTGGGATACATCCAGAAGAGGTAAATTATATCATATGAATAAGGTTTAATGAATTGGAACTTTCACATGGACTAGAATTTTAACTATTCCTATGGAACTGTAGAGATTGGAATTAACATCAGTCAATAGGTATTATAGAGAAATATAGTGCAAGTTAAAGCAAAATTTCTAATGAATAGAATTGTCCAGAAGAATGGTTTTCCAGCCTTAATAGTGAGCACTCCACTACCAAAATTAAGTAGAGGCTTTATTACCATCATAAATATTGTAGAGAAGGGAACTTCCCTGGCAGTCCAGTGGTTAGAACTTTGCCTTCCAATGCAGGGTGTGCAGGTTTGATCCCTTGTCAGGGAGCTGGGATCCCACATGCCTCTTGGTCAAAAAACCAAAATATAAAATAAAATAAGCGATATAGTAACAAATTCAGTAAAGACTTTTAAAAAAATTAAATATTGTAGAGAAGATATATGTGGCCTTCTATCTATAGTACTTCATGATTCTATAATTTTTAATCACAATGTAAGATTTTACATTTTAAATAGATGAGAAAATTTTTTTACCACTTAATTATTAGAATACTTATAGTAATTGTATGTCTTTGATTAATGAAAAGTTTCTCACTAGAGATTTTAAAGCTACTGTCACTTGCATATTTTGTTTTAGGTAGGCAGTAGATTTTCTGGAAAAGTCAGAGCTGCTGAAATACCAATAGTTTAAGCGCAATTTGAGTAGATGAAAGCAAACCATTTCAAATATTTTTGGTAAATAGTGAACTATTATAAAAATACATATGTCAATGAATATGGGATATTTATCTAGGTAAAATATGTGTGTGTATCTGTATACATCTATCTATCATGTCTGTCTATTGATCCTTAGATTTTGGGGTAAAAGTAAAAATAAATGGAAAGTTGTTTAAACTGGATTTTATTATAAAGTAAAGGTCTTGACTGAAATAGTGTTAATATTTGTATTACATTTTCATTGAAATATTTGTAGTTTCTCTCTTCAGTAATGTATATTTTATTACAAGTTGTATTATCAAATATGTTTTTGTTTTTTACCTATCTTTTGTCCCTTTCCTCAGTAATCCCATTAATTTTTTAATTAATTAATTAATTTTAAATTTTGGGCTGTGTTGGTTCTTCGTAGCTGTGTGCGGGCTTTCTCTAGCGTCAGCGAGCGGGGGCATTACAGTGCGCAGACTTCTCATTGTCATGGCTTCTCCTGTTGCGGAGCACAGGCTCTAGGCACGCAGGCTTCAGTAGTTGTGGCTTGCAGGGTCTAGAGTGCAGGCTCAGTAGTTGTGGTGCACGGGCTTAGTTGCTCCGCGGAATGTGGGATCTTACCAGACCAGGGATCAAACCCATGTCCCTTGCATTGGCAGGTGAATTCTTATCCACTGTGCCAACAGGGAAACCCCCCATTACATTTAAAAATTTATTATTTTTTTTTTTATTATTCAATAGAATGTTTTAGTGTGAATTACATGACCAACCGCCCTTGTGTAATAAAGACTGCACATGGGTAGAGATTGTGATAATTGCTAAGTTAAAAGGCAGATTACGACATTCTAAAATCATTACTGCTGCCAAAATACACTGGCTCCATATTTTGTTTTTGTTTTAATATTCATGAAAATGTTTGAGGAATAAACATCTTTGTTAAGGATTTTATTTTTTTTAAGTATTATACCATTCTTTTTACTCTGTTATTGAGTTATATGTATTGTAAAGGCTTAATTCTTATAGTATCATAAATCTTATTCTTACCGTAGAATTCTAGAAATCAAGATAATGATTATTTTTTTCTGTCAAATACATAATATGTCTACCAGAGTAGGACATTTTTAAGTAGGTGGCTATTTGTACACCGTTAATCAGACTCTTTTGGCCATTGGGCCTCCGCCATTTTAACATATTGTTTGATCAATTTATATATTTAAGAAGGCTGTTTCCATTTAAAGTAAATCAATCTAGGGCTTCCCTGGTGGCGCAGTGGTTGGGAGTCCACCTGCCAATGCAGGGGACACGGGTTTGGGCCCTGGTCTAGGAGGAACCTGCGTGCCGCAGAGCAACTGGGCCCGTGCGACACAACTGCTGAGCCTGCACTCTTGGAGCCCTTGAGCCACAACTGCTGAGCCCACGTGCCACAACTGCTGAGGCCCACGTGCCTGGAGCCTGTGCTCCACAGCGAGAGGGGTGGGCAGAGGGGGCGCTGTGATGAGGGTCTCATACACCGCATGAGGAGTGGCCCCTGCTCACAGCAGCTGGGGAGAGCCCGCGGGCAGCAACGAAGACCCAACGCAGCCAAAAATAAAATAAATTAATTAAAAAAAAAGTAAATCATTCTAATTTTAAACAAATTTTCTTCATTGTTTTTTATAGTGTATTTTAGATTGCCAACCACTTTAGCATTCAGACATCCTTAAAACTTGTTAATTGTGACTGTAAGACACATAGCAGTGTTCTGTGATAAATACGCGAATAATGTAGTAATTAAACAGGAAAAATTTTTTGGTTTTGTAATGTTAGGAATCATGCTGTTGAGTTGATTTGCATCAATTTCCAGAGTGAGATTTTGTTTTGGTAACACATTCTTTATGACTTGTAATGCCATGCAATTGAATCTTGGCAATAAGAAAAGAAAAAAAATTATTACTATAACTGCAATGCTAATAACTTGAAAAACAGAAAGAGTGCATTGAACGTTAGTACTTTATATTCTCCTACAATAGTGCTGCTCATCAACATTTATACATCACCGTTTAAATTAAATTAGATTGAATCTAAATTACCTGTTTCTGAGTAAGTGGGATTTGGTAATACACTATTAAGTCAATCTGCAAACTGATGTCATAATTTAGATTTGATTTTTTTCAATGAGAATGATGCTAGGGATCATTCTTCAATTTGCAGATCTAATTTCCATAGTCTAGGTGATATCCTCTTACTAATAATGGTTAAGTTATACAGAACAAAGTAGAGAAAGAATGGAATCCTAATGGTGATGTTTGTAAATTTTTATCACAAGTGTGTTAGTATTTTGAACATAGAAGATGAGTCATTTGAGCACAAAATAAGATGCTAAGCTACTAGAGAAACAGGTATTGAAGTAAACAGGAAGTTTTATCTTGTGTGTATGGTTTGAAAAGTAAGGGTTATAATATACATGTGCTGGAAAGATTTCCTTGTATAATTTTTTCCCAAATTAAATCAAAGGACACATTATAATAATTAATAATAATAATTGTTATTATCTGCTGTTATTACTATCTTCCAAATTGTTGTAGGCTTGAGGAATTTGTCATATATATTTTCAAATACTTTTTCCTTTTAAGACTCTCTTTTCATTAAACCTGTTAGCACAAGTTCAAGAAATAGTATTGAAAATTGTTAATCAATTTGATCATTTACTCAACTAATATATTAATTCTGCTTATCAGAAAATATAAATGTGAAGAATATATAAAATATTTAAGACACGTATTCTTTTTTTTTTAACGTCTTTATTGGAGTATAATTGCTTTACAATGTTGTGTTAGTTTCTGCTTTATAACAAAGTGAATCAGCTATACATATACATATATCCCCATATCTCCTCCCTCTTGTGTCTCCCTCCCTCCCACCCTCCCTAGCCCACCCCTCTTGGTCACAAAGCACCGAGCTGATCTCCCTGTGCTATGCAGCTGCTTCCCACTAGCTATCTATTTTACATTTGGTAGTATATATAAGTCCATGCCATTCTCTCACTTCGTCCCAGTTTACCCTTCCCCCTCCCCGTGCCCTCAAGTCCATTCTCTACGTCTGCGGTAAGATACGTATTCTTATAGAGAGAAATGGTAAGTTTTTATGACAGCTACAAAATAAGATTGGTTATGATAGGTACAGATGTTCTAGAGATTCAGAGAAGGAAGACATATCAAGTTTACACTATAATGTCAGAGATGAGTAGTAAAAATGAGACCATATTGCTCACAAAGCTGAAAATATTTACTATCTGGTTCTATACAGAAGTTTGTTGACTCCTTATATAAAATATTTCTACCAATGCTATTCTTTATAAGCAATAAAATTGAATTAGGTAAGATAGCTTAAGTGTAAAATATTTTTCTAACAAAATGACTTATAAAGAACATTTTCAATCTTTTTATAAATTAAAAAAAAATCTAAGTAAAGAATTCTCCCACTTCTTTATAGTAGTAATTTTAAAAAGTCATTAATTTTCCTTTGAAATCTAAACTCTTAAAATTTTTAATGCATTGTCATTAACCTCATAGATATTTTTATATATTTGCCATCATAATATAATTTGATGTTATAGACTGCCATGTTTTTACATAAAAGGGAGCAATTTTGTTTCTATGTAATCTTTGTTATTATTTTTAAAACTAAAATAATTTTTCATCAGATCATACGGTTTCATTGTGTATAGTTGGAAATTTGAAGCTTTTAAAAAAATGTAGCAATAAATATTCTTTTTGTGCATTTATATTTTATTTGCTAAATTATTTGGAGGGACTTACTCTGTTTCTTCCATGGAATCGGTTCTGTTTATGCTCTATATTTTTAAAGGGATTATTAAATTTTTGCATAGAAGTCTGAAAAGTAGTCTCTAGTCTCTTAGTTTCTTCTCCTTCAATGGTGATTTCCCTGTTCTCATTTCTTTTTTAGTATATTTTTGTTTTTTCCCTTGTTTTCTTGATCAATTTACCTAGTGGTTTTCCTATTTTGTTATGTTTTCAAAAATAAGATTTTGATTTAATTAGACCTCTTATTCTTCTCTTCTTGCATCGTTAATGTTTACTTTTACATTTAATATTCTTTATTATTTTCTTAGCTTGCTTTAGTTTACTTTATAGCTCATTTTATACATTTTAGAGCTGGGGATTTATTTCATTTATTTTAATTTTTTCATTTTTATTAGTTAAAGTGTTTGTGCTATGACTGTACTTCTGATTACTGCTTTAAATATGTCTCATAGATCCCTTTATGTAGTGTTTTTCTTTTCATTATTTTTGAGAAATCATATAATTTTGATTTGCCTTTCCTCTTCTACCTTGGATTTGATTACTAGAAATTTAAAAAAAATTCCATGTGGAAGGGCCCTTTTGTTTTGAGTATTTCTTTTTTAGTTTCAAGTTTTATTATATTTTAATCAGATTAAATAGTATAGTGTGCTATATTGTTGTTGTATTAAAGTCTCTTTTAATTAGTGTGTTTCTGTTGCCTCTCCTCTCTTGTAGTTTTGCTCCACACAATGTTTTCTGTGTTATTTGGTCCATCGGTAGTGGTGGTAGTAGTATATTTTCAAATATTAGTATTGTATTTTTGCTGTGAATTTTGGCATTTAGCATTAAAAAGTGCTCTTCTTTTCAAGTTTAGTGCTTTTTGGCTTGACTTACAATTTGTCTAATATCAGGATCTCTGTCTTTGCTTTCTTTATTGTTTTCATGTGCCTGATAATCTTTTCTTTATCTCTTTATTTTTAGCTTTTTTGAATCAGTTTATTTTAGGTTTTTCTTTTTTGCAGCATTTAGTCTGGTCTTGCTTTGTGAAACAATTTGAAATGTCTTTCTTAAAAAGATGAATTAATGCTATTTACACTTATTGTTATAATCAATAATTTGATATAAAATTAGCCATTGTATTTATCTAAGATGGCTTTGTAAAATTTTTATTCACTTTAAAAATTTGCTTATCAGTTTATTGTTCATTTCTTTAGGTTTTGACACATACAGGTGTATAACCACTCCTGCAATCATATTATAGAAAACTTACATCCCTCCCCAAATATCCCTTATAGGGTACATTTGTAGTCAGCCCTTCTCCTCACTACCAATTTTGGCAGCCACTGATCTGTTTTCTTTTCTTGTAATTTTGAGTTGTTACTCTATTTAATTAACATTTGTTAAGTAGAGCTCTGGGAAGTTGGATGGTGGCTGTAGTTCAACAAAAGACCATAAGGAAATTGAAATGGAAAAGCTTATTACTAAAAAGTCCTAGGGGAGGTATATGGCATGCCTCCAGGGGCCATACAGGAAGGTCAAGGCAGGGTACAGGCAGAGGAAGCAACAGGACTTGAGGCTCATGCCTTTATTAGAGTTCATGTGTGGAGCACTTTGGGGTTACCAGGCTAAGGCTGGAGTGGTCAATTCAAACCAGAAACACTGGGATTTTGTCAAGCTTCTCAAGGGTCTTATCTAGGGGTCACACAAGGGGAAAGCCCTGGGACGTAGAGGAAGACTTTACCGTGGTCACTGGCACAGTCATGTAGGGAACTTAAATTTACCTGTGACTCTGTGGGCTGCTATCTTGGGCATGCACTTGCATGGGGGGCTAATTTCAGTTTAAGACCCTGATAGGCTGCATGGCCTACACAAAATGGATGCCGAGGCAGCAGTACCATGGAGTAGTTCAGCTGACCTCTTGACATTCTGACTTTTCCAAAATGTCATGAAATTCGTACCATATAGTTTATAGACTTGCAGTTTTGTTTCAGCAGTATTTTAAAAAATTTTACCTTTATTAAAATGTAATTTACACAAATCAAATTTATCCATTTTGAGCGCACAGTTTTATGAATTTTGGCAATTACACACAATTATGTAACCTCCACTACAATCAAGATATAAAATCATTTCATCAACCAAAAAGTTCTTTGCATCCCTTTGCTATTAGTCATTCCTCCTTGACCCCAGGTCCTAGGAAAAAAATGATCTGCTTTCTATCACTATAGATTTGCCTTTCTGTAATTACAGAGTGTGTATTTAGTTGGAAATTACCCTTGTATAAACATTTTATTCCTTTGTGTTATTTAGTAGTATTCCATGGAATGGATTTGTTTATCCAGTCACCAGTTGATGGAGTTTTGGGCTGTTTACAGTTTGGGGCAATTGTTAATAAATCCACTATAGATGTTAACCTACAGGTTTTTGTGTATGTGTTCTCAGTTATCTCGTGGAATATCTATGTGTGAGACAGCTAGGTCCTACAGTAAGTGTATGTTTACCTTTGTAAGAAACTGCCAGACTATTTACCAAAATGGTTGTACAATTTTGCATTTCCATTAGTAGTGTATTAGAGTTCTAGTTTCTCTCATTGCCAGTAGTACTTGATATTGTCAATTTTGTTGTTGTTTTGATTTTAGCTATTATAAGAGATATGAGTGGTAATTTGTTGCTTTTAATTTGACTTTCCCCAAAGACTAATGATGTTAACCATTTTTTCATGTGCTTATCCATATATTTTCTTTAGTGAACTGTCTGTTCAAACATTCACCCATTTCTTAATTTGGTTTTTATTGAGTTTTGAGAAGTCTTTATATATTTTCCTTACAAGTTTTTTTCTCAGACGTGTGTTGCAAACATTTTCTCCCACATTATGTCTTGTTTTTTCATTTTCCTAACACTTTCAAAGAACAGATGTTTATAATTTTAGCCAAATACAATAATTTTTTTTCGCAAATGGACATGTTTTTGATGTTGTATTTAAGAAATCCTTGTCTAACCCAGATAATGAGGATTTTCTCCTTTGATTTCTTCTATAGGTTTTATAACTTTAAGTTTTACTTTAGGCCTATGGTTCATTTTGAGTTAACTTTTTATAAGTTTAAAGGTATGAGCTGATGTTTATGTTTTGCATTTGGATGTCTAATAGTTCCAGCACCATTTATTAAACAGTGTATCCTTCCTTCATTGAATTATCATTGAACCTTTGTCACAATCAATTGATTCTGTTTTGTACACATATTTCTAGGTTCTCTATTCTGCTCCATTCATCTATGTGTCTGTTTGTTCATCAGTTCACACTGCCTTGATCGCTAAATCTTTTTTTGTAATCTTAAATCAGTGCGAGTCTTCCAACTTTGTTTTTCTCTTCAAAAATTGTTTTGGCTATTCTAGTGCCTTTGCCTTCGCATATAAATTCTAGAATCTCCTTTTTAAAAAAATTCCTGCAAGAAATCCTTCTGGGATTTTGATTGTGATTGCACTGCATTTATGTATCAGTTTGGGGAGAATTGACATTATAATCCTGTTGAGTCTTATAATTCATACCACTGTACATCTCTTTATTATTCAGGTCTAATTTGATTTCTTTCATTAGGGTTTTGTAATATTCTATGTGTGTTTTGTATATATTTTATCAGACTTATACCTAAGCAATTTTATAGTTTTTTAATACTATATAATTGCATAATTTTTTATTCCTATTTCTAGTTGTTCACTGTTAGTAGAGATCTTCTTTGACTTACGATGGGGTTATGTCCCAATAAACCCATTGTAAGCTGAAAATATCATAAGTAAAAATGTGTATTTAATATACCTAACCTGCTGAACATCATAGCTTAGCCTAGCCTACCTTAAATGTGCTCAGAACACTTATATTAGCCTACAGGTGGGCAAAATCATCTAACATGAAGCCTATTTTATAATATAGTGTTGAATATCTCATGTAATTTTTTGAAACTGTTCTGAAAGTGAAAAACAAAATGGTTGTTTGGGTACAAAATGTTTGTAAGTTTGTTGGTTGTTTACCCTTGTGATCGAGCAGCTGACTGGGAGTTGCGGCTCACTGCTGCTGCCCAGCATCACGAGAGAGTATTATGCCATTTATCCCTAGGCTGGGAAAAGATCAAAATTCAGTATTTGAAGTACAGTTTCTACTGAATGCGTATTGCTTTCATGCCATTGTAAAGTTGAAAAATCGTAAGTCAAACCATTGTACGTTGGGGAAATGCAATAGATTTTTGTAACTTTAATATGTATTCTGCAAACTTGCTAAATTCATTTAATATTTATATTAGTTTTATGGATTAACAGTCATTCTGTCGATAAATAGACATAGTTTTATTTCTTCTTTCCAATTCTTTCCAGATCTTTTTCTTGCTTTATTGCACTGGAAAAGAGGTTCATTGTGGTGTTGAGGAGAAGTGGTGAAAGCAGACATCCTTGCCTTGTTTCCAATCTTAAAGGGAAAATATTTCATCTTTTATTAAGTATTATGTTAGCTAAAGGTTTATCAAGAAGCTCTTTAGTTAAAGAAGCTCCTTTGTATATCTGTTCTACTGAGGGTTTTTGTTTTTTTTTAAATCAAGTATTAGTGTTGAATTTTTTCAAATACTTTTTCTGCATCTGTTGGGCTGATCCTTTGGTAGTTCACTTTCAGTCTTTAAACTTGGTAAATTACGAGGATTAATTTTGCATGTTGAACCAGGTTTGCATTTCTGAGATAAACTATACTTAGTCCTGATTTATTATCCTTTTTATACATTGTTGAGTTCAATTTGCTAATATTTATTGAGGATTTTTGCTTCTATATTAATGAAAGATATTTCTCTTTAGATGTCTTTTTCTTATTATGTCTTTGTCCAGTTCTGTTATCAGAGTAGTGCTGATCTCATAAAATAAATGTTAATAAAAGTGTTATCTCCTTTTCTATTTTCTAAAAGAGGATATGTAGAATTGATGTTATTTCTTACTTATAAATGTAGAATTTTCCAGTGAAGCCATCTGGGCCTATAGTTGATTATATATAGTTGATAACAGTTGATTTGTTTTGTTGTTTTTGTTGTGTTGTTTGAAGGTTTTAAACAAGAAATCTAATTCGTTTAATAGTTATAGTAGTATTTAGGTTATCTATTTCTTCTTAAGAGAGCTATGATAGTTTGTGCATTTCAGTGAATTTGTCCATTCAAGGATATTGAATTTATGGATTAAACGTAAATATTATACTTACCAATGATTAAGAAAATAATACTTAAAGATTATATAATATTAAAATATAATATGGATAGAGTTGACCTATTTAATTTTTTTTTTTAATCTCCTTTGCCCATTATTTTTTTCTGCCTAGAGCTCTGTGGGGTAAAGGGCCTGCTGAAGACAAGAGTTGAAAGGATTTCTAAAACTTACCAGAAAAACTCCTGTGATTATGTTATCTAACATCCCATAATTTTCAACTCTATTTTCTACTACATCAAATAACCATATGATTACTCATGATTTTTTTTTATTGCAACGTCATGACCCCTCAATTTGAGTTTTAAAATTTTATGTTTTATTATAATGAAACCTAAGTTCTATGTTGCCGTTGTTTTTCATGTATTTTAAAACTGGAAATTATCCATATAGAAGCAAAAACATCAGAGCAATTGTGGGGACCTACTAAATCATCTTTAAAAGCACTTTCTTCTGGAAAGCACCTTACTCACTGCATTCTGGTCCATTAGTATAGTCTAGGTTTAATGGAGAGAAGAGAACAGAGAATTAACCTTCAAAGTATCCAAAATCAGATGTGTATAGAAAATATTCTTTGTTTGAAATTTTATTGTTTTAGTTGTTTCCTTAACAACTATTATATTAATGCCTTTTTGAATGCAGATGGTTTTATTACTTACTTAGTAGTAGTACATATGTATGAAAAATTGACATTTGAATAGTACCACATGCCTTACTAAGACCGTTGGCTACTTTGAGGTTTTAGACATAAACCTGGTTTCTGAAGTTTTAGAGGTAGGACTGAATAATGTAGGTGGTCTAGTGAATATCACTCTATAAAAGGAAGCTCCCTTTTGTTCACTTAAATTATAGAGGAAGAGCTAGGTTGTGAAGAAAACTGTAATTTATAGAAAGTGGTGTTACAAGCATAAATTGCATATAGACTTAGCCATTGCTCTTGCAGTTTTATATCTTGAATTAAAACCTGAAACTCTTCAAGAAACCTCATAAGTATGCTAATACTATAATCAAGAACAGGTAGCATTACAAATGCAAAGTTTTGTCTTTTCATTTTAAAGGTTTGGTTTCATTTTTTAACACATAACAATACTGTTTTTGAAAAAATAATATCCTTTAACTTAAAGAAAATGTACTCTCTGGACATGTAGATTGAAAGCTCTATGTATTTTAACTGACATAATCTTGATGTAAAAGTAATTGTTTTCCTGTGCAGCTTGACCTTTAGTAAAATGAAACTGTTTTAAGACTTTCTATTTGGAACATTAAGATATACATCTCCAGTAGTTACTGCAATTCATCCACTAAACACATAGAAGTAAAAATGCTAGGTTCTTTGCTAGTTGCTAGGAATGTATAGCTGAACATTGTAATGCCTGACTTCAAATATCTTGAAATCAAATAGAAAGAGAAGATGGCTATGCTAATTGTCACAGGGTACTGTGATTAATTGGTGGTACAAAAGTGTAGAACTTAAGAACTAGATTCAGAATGCATTGATTTCTATTTTAGCTCCACTGCTTGTTGCCTGGGTAATCTATAAACCTTTAATTCCTCATCTATAAGATGAATATAATGACATTACCTATTTTATGGGGTTATTCTGAGGATTAAATAAATTAGTGTATGAAAAGCACTTAGCACAGCGCCTGGGCAATAGTAAGCACTTTAATAAATGTTAGCTCTTTTCAGTAGTACTGTGGTAAAAGTGTATGGTAGGGGCAACAGACATACAATTGAGGGCCAAAAAACAGGATCTAGAACTGCCAGGAAATGAATCATTTTGATAGAAGTTACCCCAGAGAAGAAGGGGTTAGGGCAGGAGGGAGCGGTTTATGTGCAACAAGGCACAGAGGTTGATAATGTATGGAGCGAGATCAGACTGCAGTGTCAATGCTCTGCATAGAGAAGCAAGGTCCAAATTTTGAAGATCGTTTAGTGCTATGTCAAGGAAGTTGGAGGCCAAGCTAAAAGTGGTGGAAAAACACTGAGGAAATTTAAGCGGGGAAATGAAGAATTTTGATGAGGGGAATTATGGGAAACTCCTTCAGTTTTAAAAAAAGAGCATTTTGTCAGCTGGGTAAAGAGTGACCAGAAAGTTATGAGGTTGAAGACAGGGAGACCAGTTAAGTTTTTGCATTAAACCAGGAGGAAAGTGATGAGTGCCTTCATTAAGGCATTTATTTGCTCTAAAAAAAATTAAACCCATTAAATTTTTATAGACAATATTCAAGGATTCATAGAGTAATTTGTGTAGTATTTATGCAGAATTGGCCAGTATATTTGTTCCTCTTAGGTTTTATTGTCTTTTAAAAATCATCCATTTTCCATTTAACTGTATTTAAAAAAAATATTTATCAGGAATGATACAAATTATATTATCAATAAGCAGTAGATTAAATATCTATAGGAATTTTATGTTTACCTTGAATAGATTATCATAGTTGATCTTATTCAGTAATAGTTAATTTAAGCCCCAGTCTGCTTTATTTTTAAAAATGAATAGATAAAGACCTAATATGATTTTGAACTGCTTGCCTGAAACATAGCCCAGTTGTCTTTGAGATGTGACTAGATGACTAACTTACATTACTTAACTCTGCTTTTATGTCATCATTTTGAAGGACTATAATCCAAATAGTGGTTTGAAGAACCTCTCTTTTACTTTCAGTTTGTTAGATGAATTTGATCATTTTAGCATATCCCTTCATATTTTCACTTTTTTATGTCTCAGTGTTATATCAGAGTTTATGGCAATCTGACATTTTGCACAAACACACCAATTTGTCCTTCATAATAAGAATATTTTTTTCTCTCTTACAAAATCTGACATTTTATGGTAAATATCAAGCTATTAATCTACTTCTCTATTCCAAGCACACTTAATGCAACTTTTTCATCAAATCATAAATTCAAAATGTTGATCATTATGTTAATGAAAAATATAGCACACCTTTAAATCAGGTTTTAGATTTTGGACGTGTTTTCAATATGAATTTGCGTTTAAGCTCAAATGGACAAAATATCACTGTTGCTATAGTTTTGGCTCACTCTGATTTTTAGCATGCCAGTTTATCGGTTATTTGGGGCACTTTATAAACATGGGGAAAATGAGGATATTGTGAAGCTTTAATTGGTTTCCTGATTTTGATTAATTTTCTTTAAATGATATTGGATAACTTGAATAAAATCATTAAAGAAAAGAGAATTTCAAAAGTGCATTTTTCTGGCTAAAGTCTTAAAACTAACTTTAAATTCGACTTAAATAAATTTTCATATTTTTCACGGGGATGTAAAGAGTCATCTTATAGCCATAGCACCAGCCAATAGAAATCTTTGTAATTAGACAGTTAGAGATTTTAGAGTCAGAAATGTCCCGTGTCCTCTAGAGATACACTCTCAGGGAAACTATGAATATAGTGTTGTTTTTGTTGTTATCGATTTGTCTCACTGTTTTCTAAATAAAATTAGCTAAATGATCAAGTGATCACTCTTTTAAAGCAATCTCATTTTTTCCTCCATTGGTTAAAAAATAATGTTTCAGGTAATACCTTCTGTTTTGGACAGGAAGATTGTAGTCTAAACTAAGTCACCTTCTGAAAGAAATTCCAAGAAGCCAACATAGTTAAAAATGTTTATTGTTGAAATTAAGAAATTGAGGTAAAAATACACATTAAGAAACCATTTCTGATACCTTGATTTCAAATTATTTACATTGTAGGTAAAATTATAAATGGTAGATATTATAAAATTTTTTCTGTGATTATAAACAAAAACATTTTATACAGAAATGCATATTTTTCATAACATCTGAACTCTACAACGTATGTAAATTTTATAGGGGTAAATAGTATTTTATGATCTGAAATTAGAAGGTACTTATAGTCTGTGATTATTGATTTATAAAAGAAATTCAAATAAATAAATAATTTTTTAATGTTTCTCAGAATAACATCTGTACCTCCTTCCTTTCACGGCTCTTCATAAGGATATATAAAGTCCTAAGAATACTCTCGTGCTGAATTTTGCTATTGTTATTCATTTATTCAGCAAATTTTTATTAAATGCTTACTATGTACTATGTACCAAATACTGTTCTAGGTACTAGAATAGTGCCATGGGCATTATGAGCAAGGCTACTATTCTCAAGGAGTTTACATTTTAGTGGGGAAAGCTATTTTAACTAATGATCAACCAATAAATCAGATAATTTCAGACTGAAATATAAAAGAAGTAGGTTTACACAAGAGTATAGAATAGGGGAGAGGGCAGCTACTTTATATAAGTGTCTTAGAGAAGTATGATATTTGAGGTGAGCTCTAGATGATAATGAGCCAGCCACATGAAGACCAGTTGCCCAGTATCACTTAGAATGCTCTCCCTTTGTCTCTACTTACTCCTGTCTCTGTAGGTCTTTCAGTTTCATTGGAAGGGGCCTGGAGTTGCTGGACGCTCTTCCTAGATAGAGAAATGCTGAGAAAATAGTCAGATACATTTGCAACTAATGCTAGTATCATTTCTTTCTGCTACCCCTGCTTTTTTCTCCTGTCTTTTCTCAGTACTTCTGCATGTTTTTAGTTACCAAGGAGTGATTTCTTGTCCCACATATGTTAATATAGACAGTAGGATACTTTTAATGGTTTTTTTCATTAGAATTACCACGTTCTAAAACACTATATAATTTATAATTGTTATTACTGTTTCTGTCTACCCTGCCACAACCACTAAGAATCTTTTCTTCACTGATATATCCAAGAACCTGACATGGTGCCCAGAATATAATCGATATTCAGTGAAATATTTGATGGATGAATACCTTGACACTCCAGAGAGAGAATATTGAGAGACAATCTGCTTGAGTTAGTGTTTGCTTAGTCTTGTTCACCAATGCGACCAAATCTCCTTGTATCTGCCTTCCATTTTTATGCCTGTGCCTGACGACGGACTGTCTGACACGGTATCTTCCATAGGCTATCTCCTGTGGAACTTCCTATAGAAAGTCTCAGGTGGAGAAACATATAAAAAGATTTGCACAACACATTGTAATGCTGACTTTCCATTTGAACAACCAACATCAAATGCTGTTTAGCTTGAGTCCCCAGAGCCCAGATGGTATGCTAAGTATAGAGACTGCTTGTGCCATCTACATTTACTCTTGAGTACAATTATATTAACAGATCAGTTACATATAGATAATACAATTAAAGTTTCAGAATGTTTTAGTGCTTTCGTTCATGATTGTAACTTGTAGATCCTTCACTTGACTGCTTTATTTACTCAGATATTCTTTGGGAAAAATGCAAGACATTGTAGATACTTTCATTTGGGTCTATGTTTTGCTTACTTGCCTCAAAACATGATTTTTTTCCCCCAAGTTACTTAGCTGTATGGACCCAGAAAGGGCAAGCAAACCATAATAAAATTCTGCAGTACCAGCTTGAATCATGTACTTTGCCAGTCTAAATTGATTTTAACACTGTTGGCTGTTTCCACTGTTTATGCGTAACTTATCTTGAAGGAATGCAAAACCCTTTATAGGTTAAAGAATCAGAGTGATTATAATGATTTGCATTGACAGTATGCAAAGAAATTAGTGGCAAGACCCATATTTGAATATAGATGTATTTTTTCCTCCCCCCAAAATGTATCACTTGTTTTTTAAAGATGTCTTGGCTCTGTTCCTCTCCCCAGTTGGAACTTTTTTCCTTTGTTTCCATTTTCTCGCTCTGCTCAATTTTGATTTCACTTCCAACAGTTTTTCCTCAATATGGGGCCTGTCCTGGAATAGAGATTTGACTGGTTGCTTTTGAAAATTCATGTGGCCCAAGCTGTTCTAGCTCCTTTTGGAACTTCTCAAGGACCCTTTGCACTCATATGCTCTTGGACTAGGCAAAACCACTTACATTTTTACCTTCTGTATTCAGTGGGCCTGCCTGGTTCCAATGAATGCCTTTTGGATTTTCCTGTTGATTCCCACTTCTTACACCCTCACAGACCCTGGTACCATATGTGTCTGGTGTTGTGGTTTATCCATACCTGCTCATGTTTCGGCATTCAAGAGGAGGATAATTTTTCACTTAACTTCGTTGAAATTGTTTTCTATGTATTTTCTTTGTGCAGTTTACCTGCCATAGATAGGTAGGTAGGTAGATAGATAGATAGATACTGAGTTTTTTTTTTAATGTGGAAACTCAGCGATATTAAGATACTATGCTACCACTGGCACTGTCCACCTAGAACTCGGCCTCACAGATTATATTTCTTAATTTCCAAATAGTTAACTTGTTTTGATTATATCCAAAATTATAGCTTTAATTTTGATTTTAATCTGATAATATAGTACATAAAGTCACTACCATTTGGAATTTTTAAGTAGTTTCTCTGCGTAATGTACACTGTCTACTTTTCTACATGCTCTGTGGATTTAACAAAAGATTTGTTTTCCTATTTTATATGCTCCTGATTCTTTCTGCTCTGTTTTTAACAGACCTTTCTGGAAGTTCAGTCTGTAGTTGCTGTCAGTACTGCCTCACATTACATACTCGTCTTATGTTCTCTGTTTAGATTAACATTCCCACCCCTTCATTGAAAGTGCATTTGTTTGTTACCCACGAAGTTGATGTTGTCAAATGTAATGGTCATAGTCCCATCCTCATCTTACTCAACCAACAAAACCAGCCACTACTTTCCTCTTGGAAGATTCCTTTCCCTTGGCATCCTTGACACAATACTCTCCTGGTTTCCTCCTACTTAATTGTTCACTTTTTTGTTGTTGTTGTTAGCTCTAATAATGCGGTGGCCCTGAACATCCTCTTAGAAGTTTTAAATGAGTCATATCCAATCTTCACCAAGCCTTCTCACCTTTCACTCTAAATTATGTGCCCATCAACTTGGTTTTGCCTCCATGGCTACTACTCTTGTGCAAGCTACTATCACGTCATAACTAGGAAAATCTAATATCCCTGCTTTCCTCTATCATCTCTTTCCCACCCAGCAGCCAGAATGATATTTTTCTTGAGAGTTAGATTATGTCATTTCATGGCTCAGGCCTTATAATATGTCCCAAACTTTTTATCATGCCAAGGACCTAGGTGAATTAACCCCCGCTTGTCACTCTGAACTTATTTTTAACTTCTCTGCCCCTAGCTCACAGTACTCCAGCTCCTGTGATTTCAGTTTCTCAAACAGCTCTAGCCTAAGTGTACTATTCCCTAAGCCTGGAATCCTCTACTGACAGATCTTTGTGTGGCTTTACCACTCTTATTATTTGTATGTCCAGCTCATATATCATGTCTTCAGTGAGGCTGCCCCTAACTGCCTAATCTCAACTAGCTACATATCCTTCCACTGCATCACATCACTTTGTTTTTCTTCAGAACACTTACCATTGTTGAAAATTATGATAATCCACTTATGAGTCTACCTGGTTATTTTTTGCCTCCTGCTATTGGGATGCAAACTCCAAGAGACCAGGGACTTTGTCCTATTTACAAGGTTGTCACCAACTCCTAGAACAGAGCTTGCTTAAGCAATATTTCTTTGAATATTTCTTCATGATTTGAATAAATTAATTTTTGTCCTCTTTATCAGATGGTTATTAAAGAGATATACATATTAAAATTTATTCTGTAATTATGTTATCTAATTCTCCTTATAAGTCCAGACATTATGTTTTCACTTATTTGGCCTGTGTTTTTGGTGCATATAGGTTTATTATTTTTATTCATTTTTTGTGCCTTATACATTTTATTTGACCAGATTTTGATTTTGAATTTCACTTTGCTATTGATATTATCCTTCATGCCTTCATTGTTGTTGTTTCTAAGAGCCAATTTTTTTTTTTCACAATCCTTTATATTTTGGATATAAGTGTGTCACTGCTATAGATGTGCTTTCTATAAAAAACATAAAGCTAAATTATGCTTTTTAATGTGCTATGGAAATCTCTCTCTTTTGATGAGGATTCAGACTGTTCACATTTAGTGCAATTGCTTCTATATACTTTATCTTATTCCTTTATTTTTAAATTTATTTTATGTTATATGTATTATTTATTTTTTTTTCTTTTCTCTTTTCCATACATTTGCTAATTTCAAGCCTTTATTGAAGTCCTTTTTCTTCTTTTTCATTTAGATAGTTCTCAACACGGTCTAAGTTTACCTTCCTATTCCAATTTATCTTAAACCAATTTCATTGACTATGATTTCAAAATAATTATCCTTTTGAAGATTATCCAGTTCTCAATTGCTGTGTTCAGAATCATCTTTCCATGGATTTAAGTTACTGTTGACAATATTGTTTGATATGCTCTGTTTCTAAGATACTCTCATGGACAGTACCTGGAGAGAAAACTCATCTGTATCTTTTCCATTTTAAAAGATGTTTTTTCTTAAATCTTTTAAAACATTTTCACCTAGAACCAATCTCCTACAGCAATTGTCTTTCCTCATTGTCTGTATAAATGCTCTGTAATTATTCAAATGCTTAGAAGCTTTTTGGAAATGAATGTTATTATATTTAAGCTTTCATGTATATACCAAAAATTTAACCATTTTCTTGACTGGCTGTAATTCTTTATTTTATGTAAGAAACAATATTTCTTATTTTAGAATGCCATTTCAATTCCTTGCCCTGAAAGCTGGGACAATTGTGAGACTCATTTCCTTTCTTTTCCTTCACTCATGAATTGTATCCTCCTCTGTGTTTTGTCTAATGTCTGAATATGGTTTTTCCATACATTTTGTATAGTTTTCTAGTTCTGTAAGACAAGAGAGAAATCTCATCCTTGTTAGTCTATTTTCACTGGAAGTGGAAAGTGTATTACATGTTTTTGAAAATTTTTCATAAAAGATTATTAAAGGAGAAGATTTCAAGAACTTAATTGTTTAGCTTCAGCTATCTGGGAAAATTCACTTATGTTGACCAGCTCCTTTATACATGATGTAAAAGTATAATATTTACTGTATTATACTATATACCAGATATTATGGCAATAATTTTATTTCTATTAAATGAGTTAGTCTTTTCTCTAACACATGAGGTAGATGCTCTTATTATTGCCATTCACATATGGGACAAAAATAGGTTAAATAGTTTTCTAAAATATTTACATCTAGCAAGTGAAAAAGTTGGATTTTCTCTATTTCTGTATCTAAATAGATATTCTCTATTCAGATGCTACATTATTGACTAGTACACTATATAATACTTCCTCAAGAAACGTGTTACAGTATGATCTCTATAATGTTAACAAAAGTGGAGAACAATTTTAGCTTATTGATTTATTTCTCCTCTCAAAATTCATTAACATGAAAATATAAACTGAGGTGATGTATTTTATTCTTGCAGGGGTTTATAACAAAATAGTTGTATGCAGCTTCCCTAGACAAGAATATACAAGAAAAACTATTTCCCTCAGTTTCCTTAATACAGTTGAAATTAAGTTTTTCGGCACACAAGCAATTATCAATTGTATTGATAGAAAAATGTGATAATTATTAGATGAAGAAACTCATTTGCATGTTTTAGTTAGGCACATTTAATATGTCATAGGATTTCACATGAAAGTCTTAGCATGCATTACTGAAGTAATTTTATAATAGTTTTCTTTTTTTTCACATCTTTATTGGAGCATAATTGCTTTACAATGTTGTGTTAGTTTCTGCTGTACAACGAAGTGAATCAGCTATATGTATACATATATCCCCGTATCCCCTCCCTTTTGAGCCTCCCTCCCACCCTCCTTATCCCACCCCTCTAGGTCATCCAGAGCATGGAGTTGATCGCCCTGTGCTATGCAGCAGCTTCCCACTAGCCATCCACTTTACATTTGGTAGTGTATACATGTCAGTGCTACTCTCTCACTTCATCCCAGCTTCCCTCCCCGCCCCCCCAACCCGTGTCCTCAAGTCCGTTCTCTACGTCTGCGTCTTTATTCCTGCCCTGCCACTAGGTTCATCAGTACCATTTTTTTTAGATTCCATATAATCGTTTTCTTAAGCCATTTAATGTTACAGCCTGTGCAAAGGTCATCAGCAGTTGGTTATATTAGGTGTTCTCAATGAAATTTTGATTCCAGCACATATGATTTATAATATGGTGATCCAAATTTCTTGATGATTTAAAAATATTGTATTTACAAATGCCATGAAACATCACCACTTTGAAGAAGAGCATAGACTCAGTAAGTTTCAAACTTTCTTTTATTTTGATTTTTCAGATTGCATTCTCACAACACAATACAATCATGGATCTTGTGCAGTTTTTTGTCACCTTCTTCAGGTAATTTGCTTTTACTGACTTTGAATTTGTTAAACCAATGTTCTGATGTATGTTCTATCAATCTGTTAGGTAATTTATCAGTTCTTTAACCTTAAATATGATACAGTGTGTCTTGAATAGTTTTATATACTTAAATATATATCACAGAGCAGAAGAAGCATACTTGACATATACTTTCGCAAGTTTATTTTGCTGTAGTACTATTTAATAGCTAATTGATTCAGTGGAAAGAGGATGATAACCCTGTGTTCCCCTGTCATATAAGTAATTAAAGCCTGTTTTAATTAATAAAATTAACAGTGCATTCACTGTATTGATTAGGTCCATCTCCTAGCATTGAAATCCATATCAATTCAATTATTTCTTGGATTTCTTAGGTAATTATTATATGTGCTTAGCAATGTGATGAAATCTGTAGGGCATGAGAAGAAGTATGTATTTTCTGCCCTCAGAGAGCTTATAATCTAGAAGTACTAAATATGACTTAGGATATAGCATAGTTTCCTGGAATATTAGTTATTTGAGATATTAACAGTAGGTTCATTAAAAAGTGTTACATAATTAAATACATTTGGAAAATGCTGTGTATACTGAAGTTAAATAGGGCTTTTTAGGTTTGTTTTTAACTGACATTACTTCTCAGAGTTTTTTTTTCTCACAGTTTTTAATATGTTAATTTGCAGTGTATCTTTCTAAAAGAGAGGGCGGAGTTTGTAGCATTTCTCAAAACCTAAAAGCTCTCTTCGTAGAACATCTATTTTCATTTCCATGGGATGTAAATAAAGAAACGCTGGGCGAGGAGAAGCAGCTGAGTTTTAGTGGTAGAATATCTGTGTGATGGCACCTGAGATCATCTGGATTAGAAAGAATGTTATTTTTGTTAACATGATTATGATGTGTACCGCTTATACTGGTCCACTAGGTGCCTTTGTGTAAATTAGACAATTGTGCCTCCTTCTGGCAGGCATAGCCCCACATCACAGCACACAACTTTACAAACAGTGCATGTAATTTTGACCTTCGCTCACCAAGTTGTCTGGGCTGCGCTGAACAGCAAAGAACCTGTTAAACCAAATCCTTGACACAGATGATATGCCAAGCACTTTCCTCAACACCAAAGTAACCATTATTGGTTATCTTATAATGACACCATACAATCCTAATACCTTATCCACAGAAGTTAGCAAACATTTTCTGTAAAGAGCCAGTTAGTAAATATTTCAAGATTTGTGGGCTATAAGGTCTCTGTTGCATCTAAACAACTCTGCTGTTGTGGTGCTAAAGCAGCCTCAGCCAGTATGGAAACAAATCGGAGTGGCTATGTTCCAATAAACCTTTATTATAAAAACAGCTGCTAGGCTGAATTCTGCCTGTGGACATAATTTGCCCAACCCTTGATCTAACTTATGCCTGAATACCTTTAATGACAGGAAACACACCATCTCTTGAGATACCATTTTCTATCTTCAGATAACTAATTGTTCTTTATAATTGAGATGAAATCTGCCTCCCTGTAATAGCTCTTCTCATTTACCCATATGGGCTCATACATAGCAAGTCTAATCTCTCTCATCTCCATTTGCAGCCCTCTGGTTTTCTAAACTCTTTTCTCCAATTTACACATTCTCTGTTCGTTTATTCACTTCTTGTTGTCAAAATCCTTGCCATGTTGGTCACTTTGCTCTGAAAACAATCATGTTTGTATTTGTCCCTTAAAAAGTATTAATTTCCAGAATTTAACGCTAAATCATATATATCACTAACATGTGCAAAGTCTATTCATACTTTAAATTTGTCCCTTAAAAATGAAATTTGAGGAAACAACTTTTTTTAAATTAATTAATTTTTTTGGCTGTGTTGGGTCTTCGTTGCTGCGCACGGGCTTTCTCTCTAGTTGCAGCAGGCAGGGACTACTCTTCGCTGTGGTGTGCGGGCTGCTCATTGCGGTGGCTTCTTTTATTGTGGAGCACAGGCTCTAGGTGCGCGGGCTTCAGTAGTTGTGGCACGTGGGCTCAGTAGTTGTGGCTCGTGGGCTCTAGAGCGCAGGCTCAGTGGTTGTGGTGCATGGGCTTAGTTGCTCTGCGGCATGTGGGATCCTCTTGGACCAGGGCTCGAACCCGTGTTCCCTGCATTGGCAGGCAGATTCTTAACCACTGCGCCACCAGGGAAGTTCCGAGGAAACATCTTAAATATATTTAACGTTCTCTGATTTCGTACTTCTGAATATTAAGGGATATTAAGCCTATTAATTAGGTTACAATGTTTTTGGAAAAGTATTAGAAGTTGTAATTGAATGAGCCTTATTTAATGCATAAAAATAGAAGTTTTTGACAGAATAATGTGGATGTTAATATGCTAAAAAGTTTACTTTTGTGTAAAAATTCACAAAGCTGAATATATATGTAAATTATTTAAATGTTTAGGGTTTTATTTTAAGCTTTTGAATTTGTGTGCATGTTTAAGTTCAATAACTCTTTTATTAAGTAAAAGAAAGCTAGTGTTAATGTGTACCATGTCTTAGAGATGATCCTATTTATTATGTTGTCATCATGGACAAAGTAACATAAAATATTCTAAGCGTCACGTGAGATAAAGTATAGTTAATGGGTTTTTTATCATTTAAATTTTTCTCAGTATTAAAATGTAAATTAGACAGTTTTCTAATTGTCTCCTTGTTAAGAAAAGAAAATGCACAAATACTTTTAAGTTTATTATTTTTTTAAATAAAGCCACTGTTAAATTTTAAAAGAGAGTTTTAGACAGGTCAGCATTTATGGACATCCTTCAATCAGGCCGCTTTTAATGCTGTTGCTGTTTCTGAGTTATTGAAGTAGCATAGGTGAATGTGTCAGCCTTTCAGTTTAGCCATGGTTTGATGGAGGCCAGTTCATAAACTTTGTGTCAGTTTTTTACTTTTATATTGGGCATAGTTCTGGTGGTAAACATAATTGAGTCAGTACTAGGAAGATCACTTATAGGCATAGCCTGGCTCTGCTCTTAGCTTTCTGTGCCATCTTAAGTAGGTCACCTAGCATCTTTAAATCTCAGTCTTTTCATATCTAGAATTAAAGGATGTTGTTTTTAGAGTGTGTACTATAATATAGTGAATGATGAGAAAACTGAAAGGAATTATTTTAAAAATAAATACTTGTTTCTGGTATGTAAAATGGAAAAGTAAGTCTGTGTGAATCTGAATTTTAAAAGAATAAGCCTGGTAAATTAAATGGAGATATATCAGGGACCACTGCCCCTATACCATTTAGATTTTTAATGGTGGTTCTAATTTTCACTGTCCCACTGGAATTACAGAATGTTTTTGATTTACCATCTTGACCAGATGGCAGGTATTTTCAGAGGTTGCCACTTGATCTTTCCCACTATGATAGATCTTACCCCACAGGCCAGGGATGCAATGTAGGGGTTACTCTAATCACCTTGTACATAAATTCTAATTATACACTTGAGAAGTAGGGAACTTATCACTGGGTGGATGCATAGACACAGTTGGCCCACTATGATCCAGAATTTAGCCAGAATTTCTTACCTGGACCCTGGAGATACCCCAAGTCTAACAAGGGTTCATGATGGTATTTTAGTCCTTGGGTATCTCTGTGATCTCTAACCCTGTGTCTTATAGAAATCAAAATATCTACTTACTCCTCTTGCACTGTGTACATACCCGTGTATATACCTGTGTATATACCCAAATATACACAGGGCTCTTTGTGAAGGATCATACACAGGTCCCTTTGGGGATCATTTTATATACTTTCCAAGATGTTTCAAAATGTCTTTTCTTCTATGGACTCAGCCACCTATTCAGTGGGTTCTGGATTTGTAAATTAACTCATCTGGGAGCTGAGCAGAGGATCATGATTTTCTCTTGGCAACAACCCTCAGCCTTTGTTCCTCCATTCCTACTTACAACAAAAGTAAATGTTAAATAGCACCGTTGTTGGCTCTCCATCTATTTTGCCTTTCGAGATAGATACCATCCATTATTAATCATCCCACAGCTCGTTGTGGGCCAACACCCTTGTCTGTTCCTCCAGTCTTGTTGAACTTTATCCTCATTGTAGACCCTGGATTCTGTCAGTTAGGCACTGACCCTTGATCTTTTTTACTTTGGGGCCCCATCACTTAACACCTCCCTTTGTCACTGCCTCTCCTGTTGTCAGCTCTGGTCTGCAGAAGAAAGCCACCAGTGAACTTCTTAGTGAAGCTGGTGCCCCTTTCACTGGCAAATTTCTCATGGCCTTGGTGACTGGTACGTCCCATAGAAAGTAATCTACCGGCCTTACATAATATATCAATTCCGGTACATTCCCTCCTGTCAGCTTTTTTATTCTTTTCTCTTTCATCTTCTAGGGCAACTCAGGCATTTCCATTTCACTTTGCCTTGGCCAGTGCTTTTTCCAGGCTTATAAGAATCACTTCCTCATCAAGTTTTGCCCCATCCCCTGGAGTCCTCCATAGGGTATTATATCACCTGGTCCTGAGACTCTGCACCAAAATTCATGAATTCTTGTTTATCCAGGCTTACATTCCATCCCCCCTTGATCAAATACCACCAAAATCCAATTCCTGACATGATCTCCTGGCTGCTGCCAGTACATGCTAGCCAATTCTTGCAGCTTTTTCAAGTATATAATCTTTTCCCTTTCTTTTCAGGCCAAGATGCATTATTCTGTCATTAAATTCAGTTATTAGTCTAGCAATCAGGAGAGGAGGTGGTGGCAGCCTTTACGGGGGTGACCCTATTGTCTATTACTAGAAATGAGAGTTGTAGAACCAACATCCTCAGAAACGTCTATCTAGATAGTCCATTCTAGGTATTCCTATCCCATATTTCAAGAGCTCCAGTTTTCCAACAGTGGCCGTTGTCTTTGCATAAGAGGACTGCTTTGGCTGAGCAGTCTATCATCTCCGGAGCTCTGCAATTCTAACAGTTAGATCATCAGTCTGCTGCTCATTCATATTGGCTCCTCCACTGTCAAGAGGTAAGGGCCTGATTTAAAGCTATAAAAGAAACTCTCTAGCTCGTATATTTAGCCTGTAATGTTTATTAGTGGCCTTCAGTCTCTCATTATCCCTCTGTAGGGTCAATACAAACATAGCAGTAGTCAGCCAGCTCCACTCTCTTTTGAAAGCATTTTCCCCAGGTCACCACTGGTGAAATTTTTAGCAATTGAAGCCTTCTTCCAGGGACTGTCTGTGTCTCATCTAGCAACATGGATGGTTTCTCTTTAGCCTGCCAAATAGTGAGTGAGCCAGTTTCAGATCCCCATTTTACCTCCTGATTGCTCAGACCACAAGTCATCAGAGAAGTAGACCAAAATGGCATTAGCCATGCAGTAAATGTATTAGGGGGAACTCCTGTGAGGGAAAGAGCAAGGGAGAAGATGAGGGATCTTTTAGACCATGGTGCCAATCTGACCTTCGTGAAGTAGGGCAGGAAGAAAGGAAAGTTGAATGAAAGAGCCTGAAAGTTGGACAAGACCAATGGTGAGTCCTCGAGCCAAACTCTGCATTCTAACAGAGGAGTTATGCATCTCTCAGGATTAGGCCTTCCTTACTATTACTGCCATGCTCAGTCATTGACTGAGAACAGCTCTCAGGAAGTGTGGCCTCAGTGTGAATACAGTGATGGATTGCCTTAATATTTTTCCACTTTAATATTATGTTTTTTAGTACAAACAAGTTAGAATTTTCAATTTTATGAATTTTTGTGGTTTTCCCTTCAATTTTTTTATTGTGGTAAAATACATATAATATAAAATTTGCCATCTTAACCATTTTTAAGTGAACAATTCAGTGATGTTAAGTACACTTACATTATTGTGCAGCTATTTATACTATCCATCTCCAGAACTCTTTTTATCTTGCAAAACTGCAACTCTATACACATTAAACAGTAACTCCCTATCTCCTCTTCCCCAGCCACTGACAACCACCATTCTGCTTTCTGTCTGCATGATCTTTACTACTCTAGGTATCTTATAATAAGTGATGTCATATAATTTTTGTACTTTTGTGACTGGCTTATTTCACTTAGCATGATGTTCTCAAACCTCAACCATGTTGTGATATATGTCAGAATTTCTTTTCTTTTAAGGCTGAGTAATATTCCATTGTATGTATATACCACATTTTGTTTATCTATTCATCTGTTTATGGGCACCTGAGTTGCTTCCATGTTTTAGCTATTGTAAGTAATGCTTCTATGAACATGAGTGTACAAATACGTATTCAAGATTTTGCTTTCAATTCTTTTGGATATATTCTCAGAAGAGAAATTCCTAGGTCATATGGTAATTCTATTTTTAATTTTTTTTTAAGAACCTCCATACTGTTTTCCATAGCAGTTGTACCGTTTGCATTCTCACCAGCAGTGCACAAGGATTCCAGTTTTTCCATATTCTCACCAACACTTGTAATTTTCTTTTTCTTTATTCCTTTTCTTTTTCCTTTCTTTTTTTTTTTTTATTTTTTGATTGCAGCCATCCCAGAGGGTGCAACTTGGTATCTCATTGTGGTTTTGATGTACATTTCTTTAACTATTAGCGCTGATAAGCACCTTTTCACATGCTTATTTGCCATTCATATATCTTCTTTGTAGAAATGTCTGTTTAAGTCTTTCGTCCATTTTTATGCCAGTATCACACTGTCTTGATTACTGTAGCTTTGTGGTAAATTTTGAAATCAAGAAGTGTGGGTCCTCCATCTTTGCTCTTTTTCAAGATTTTTTGGGCTACTTGGGGTCCCTTGAGGTACTAAAATTCATATGGATATGGAAATAATCATGTGAGTTTTTCCCCTTCTTTTTGTTAATATGGAGTATTAGATTTAGGCTTTTCATATGTGAGACCATCCTTGCATTCCAGGAATAAATCGTTCTTGGTCATAGTATATAATTCTTCTAAAAAAATTTCCCCTTTTCAGCATCATTGTTCAAAAAGGATATTAGTACTTTTCTTTTTTTGTGTCTTTGTCTGACTTTGGTATCAGGATAATGCTGGCCACATAGGATGACTTAGGGATTGTTTTCTACTCTTTAATGTTTGGAACAATTTGAGAAGGACTGGTATTAGTTCTTGAAATGTTTAGTGGAATCAATCAGTGAAGCCATCAGGTCCCAGGCTTTTCTTTGTCAGGAGATTTTTGATTCAATCTCCTTACTAGTCATAGTTCTATTCACTCCTTCTATTTTTTCATGATTCAGTCTTGGTAGGTTTTGTGTTTCTAGGAATTTGTCCATTTCATCTAGGTTATACAATTTGTGTACAGTTGTTCATAGTACACTCTAATAAATCCTGTTTATTATCATAGGATCAGTAGTAATATCTATACTATATTTATTTTTAGTAAGTTGAATCTTCTCTCTTTCTTTTCCTTAGTAAATCTAGCCAAAGGTTTGTCAATTTTGTTGATTGGTTTGAAGAACCAACTGTTGGTTTTGTTGATTTTTCTCTATTATTTTCTATTTCATTTATCTGTTTTAATCTTTATTACAATATTTCCTTCCTTCTGCTAACTTTCGGTTTAGTTCTTTTTCTAGTTCCTTAAGTTTAATGTCAGGTTGTTGGTTTGAGATCTTTCTTGTTTTTCAATGTAAACATTTATAGTTAAACATTTCCTCCTTAGCACTGCTTTTACCGCATCCCATCAGTTTTATTACGTTCTGTTTCATTTTCATTTGTCTCTAAGTACTTTCTAATTTCCCTTGTGATTTCTTCTATGAGCTGTTGGTTGTTCAAGAGTATGTTGTTTCATTTCCCCAAATTTGTGAGTTTTCCAGGTTTTCTTCTGTTATTGATTTCTGACTTTATTCTGCTGTAGTTAAAGGAGATACTTTTCATGATATCTATTTTTTTTAATTTATTGAGAAAATTTGTGACCTAAAATATGGTATATCCTGGACAATATCTCATGTGCACATGAGAAGAATGTGTATCCTGTTGTTGGGAATAGTGTTTTACATATGTCCTTTGAATGTAGTTGGTTTATTTTGTTGTTCGAATCCTCTGTTTCCTTACTTATGTTTGTCTGGTGTTCCTATCCATTATTAAGAGTGGAGTTGAATTGTTGTTTTAACCATTTTGAATTCTCTGTGTCTTTATTGAAATTTTTGTCTTAATTTATAACTTGTTTTATATAAACTTAGATATAATATGATTTTGTTAGAATTTCCATGGTAAATCTATTTTCATTTCTTTACTTTCAATATTTTTTATTTTACTAGATTTTAAATGTGTTTCACGTACACCACAAATATCTGGACATTGTTTATCCTGTTGTAATAATCTGAAAATCTCTGACTTTTAAAGAAACAGATTTAGTGAATTTCTATTTATTGCAGTTATTGTTGTATTTTAATTTTTTTCTCCATCTTTTCACCTTTTAAAATGCTTTCTCAAGCAATCTTTTTTTCTTCTCCCCTGCTTTCTATTAAATTGAATGTCCTTTTAATATCATTTAATTGTTTTTCCTTTTAGCAGTTTAGGAATTATACATTTCAAATTTTTTCTTTAATGAATGCCCTTAAATTTTAACATGTATATTTTTCCTAACCAGTAATAATGTTAATCAGTGTCTTTTTTTACTCCTGAATCATATAAGAACACTAGAAAATTCGAAACTTTCACTTTTACATACAATTGTCTAATTTTAAATTCATTTTCTAATTTCTAATTTTATTTTTTAAAATAGCCTTATTGAGATATAATTCATATACAGTACAATTCACCCATTTAAAGTGCACAATTCAGTAGCTCTGTAGCCATTATCACAGTCAATTTTAGAACATTTTCATCACCCCAAAAAGAAACTGTACCCATTTGTAGTCACTTCCCATCCCTCTCCCCCACCCTAAGTTTTAGACAATCACTAATCTAGTTCCTGTATATAGATTTTCCTATTCTGAACATTTTCATATACTAATTAAAATCATACAATATTTGTTCTTTTGTGACAAGCTTCTGTCACTTATCACAGTGTTTACAGGGTTTATCCATGATGTTGTATGTATCAGTATATTATTGCTTTTTATTGCTACATACCATTCCGTTGTATGGATATGACACATTTTATTTCTCCTTTTTCAGTGATGGGCATTTGGGTGTTTTCCTCTTTTTGGCTCATGTGAATTACGCCACTATGAAGATTTGTGTCCATGTTTTTTTGTGGCGATAACGTTTTTATTTCTCTTGAGTATATACCTAGGAGTGGCATTGAGGGGTCATATAGTAACTCTAGATTTAACATTGTGAGAAACTGGCAAACTATTTTCCAAAGAAGATGTGCCATTTTACGTTCTCACCAGGAATGTATGAGGGTTCCAATTTCTCCATATTCTCAGTAACACTTCTTTTTATCTCTTTTTTATTATAGCCATCTTAGTGCATATAAAGTGCCAAAAGAGATGATGATGCTATTTTGGAGGATCCAGAAAGGATTTTAATTAATTAGAGGAATTTAAAGAATAGAAAAAGAAAGAAAAAGTAGGAGTTAAGCAATTAAAAAACAAGGATAATCAAAGATGACCCTACAGAAGTGAGCATGTGAGTGGGAAGAATAATGAAAAATAAACACTGTGATCAAGATTTGGGGAAATGAAACAATGATGTTGTCCATGAAGATATTTCAAAAGAGAAAAAGGAAGGATGTAACTCCCTACAGGGAGAGAAGTAAACCGAAATCATTGGTAACAGAATGCCTACATCAAAGTGGCATATCCCAGAAGGAGTATGTGGTATAAAAAAAAATTTTTTTAAATGGTGCAAGAACGAAGAACTCTGGGAAGAATGAAAAATAGAAGTCCTCCTTTTCAAAAGTGAGATTATGATAATGGATATGTTAATAGAAATGAGGCCTTAAGATATAGATTTCTCTAAGTAGAAACCATAAATTACATCTTATTATACTGGAGGTTTCTTCAGGAATTCTCTCCCTGGCTTTGCTGTAGAAGAAAACAGATATTTAGATCCCAACTCTTCTTTTAAACCAAAATATCAAATATAGCTTGAGTAAAATAGTAATTGCACGAAGTTTATTGCAACTTAGCTAAACCAGTGCTCCATGTCTAATTTTTAGTGCTGAGGTTTGGAACACTATAGACTGAAACTTAGTTCTTTCACTAAAATATTGCCTAGTACTTCAAAATCAACATGTCCTAAATTAAACTTGCTGTCTTGGCAAACAGCTCTTTTTTCTAGTATTCTCTAGCTCAGTTACGGTTACCACTATTAACCTAACTTCAATACCTGGGAATTAACTAAATACATTTCTCTTTCCTTAATCCCCTACATAAGCCCTGATTCTTCCTTCTGTCTATCAGTCTATTTTATTCAAAACAACCAAAGTGATTTTTTAACATAAATTGAATTATAAGAATCCATTGTTTAAAAGCTTCCTTTCACATTTATAATATAATTCAGACTAGACTTACAAGTTCCTCTGAAACCAGGCCAAATTATCTGCCTCCTCTCATATTATTCTCCACAAATTTATTATATTGCAGTCACTTTTTCTTCAGAGGTATCTGGTTTATTTCTTGTTTGGTTTTGTTTTGTCTTTCATTCCTTTGTAAAGTGTTTTAAAATTTATGTGCAGTAAAATTCCATTTGGGGGGAAACAGCCATATGAATTCTAAAATATGTATGGTTTCTTTTTTTTTTTAAATTTTTATTGGAGTATAGTTGATTTATAATGCTGTGTTAGTTTCTGCTGTACAGCAAAGTGAATCAGTTATACATATACATATATCCACTCTTTTTTAGATTCTTTTCGCATATAGGTCATTACAGAGTATTGAGTAGAGTTCCCTGTGCTATACAATAGGTCCTTATGAGTTATCTGTTTTATATATAGTAATGTGTATATGTCAATCTCAATCTCCCAGTTTATCCCTCTCGCCCTTCCTCCTCAGTAACCATAAGTTTGTTTTCTACATCTGTGACTCTTTATGCTTTGTAAATTAGTTCATTTGTACCTTTTTTTAGATTCCACATATAAGCGATATCATATGATATTTGTCTTTCTCTGAGTTACTTCACTTAGTATGATAATCTCTAGGTCCATCCATGTTGCTGCAAATGGCATTATTTCATTCTTTTTATGGCTGAGTAGTAGTCCATTGTATATATGTACCACATCTTCTTTATCCAGTCCTCTGTTGATGGACACTTAGGTTGCTTCCATGTCTTGGCTATTGTAAACACGGCTTTTAAGGAACCTCCATACTGTTCTCCATAGTGGCTATATCAATTTACATTCCCACCAACAGTGCAAGAGGGTTCCCTTTTCTCCAGACTCTCACCAGCATTTATTGTTTGTAGATTTTTTGATGATGGCCATTTTGACTGGTGTGAGATGATATCTCATTGTAGTTTTGATTTGCATTTCTCTAATGATTAATGATGTTGAGCATTCTTTTATGTGTTTGTTGGCAGTCTGTATATCTTCTTTGGAGAAATGTTTATTTAGGTTTTCTGCCCATTTTTGGATTGGGTTGTTTATTTTTCTGACATTGAGCTGCATGAGTTGCTTATATGTTTCAGAGATTAATCCTTTGTCAGTTGCTTCATTTGCAAATATATTCTCCCAATCTGAGGGTTGTCTTTTCGTCTTGTTTATGGTTTCTTTTGCTGTGCAAAAGCTTTTAAGTTTCATTAGGTCCTGTTTGTTTATTTTTGTTTTTATTTCCATTTCTCTAGGAGGTGGGTCAAAAAGGATCATGCTGTCATTTATGTCAGAGTGTTCTGCCTATGTTTTCCTCTAAGAGTTTGATGGCGTCTGGCCTTACATTTAGGTCTTTAATCCATGTGGAGTTTGTTTTTGTGTATGGTGTTAGGGAGTGTTCTAATTTCATTCTTTTACATGTAGCTGTCCAGTTTTCTCAGCACCACTTACTGAAGAGGCTGTTTTTGCTCCACTGTATATTCTTGCCTCGTTTATCAAAGATAAGGTGACCATATGTGCGTGAGCTTATCTCTGGGCTTTCTATCCTGTTCCATTGATCTATATTTCTGTTTTTGTGCCAGTACCATACTCTTTTGATTACTGTAGCTTTGTAGTATAGTCTGAAGCCAGGGAACCTGTTTCTTCTTAGCTCCGTTTTTCTTTCTCAAGATTGCTTTGGCTATTCGGGGTCTTTTGTGTTTCCATACAAATTGTGAAGTTTTTTGTTCTAGTACTGTGAAAAATGCCAGTGGTAGTTTGATAGGGATTGCATTGAATCTGTAGATTGCTTTGGGTAGTAGAGTCATTTTCACAATGTTGATTCTTCCAATCTAAGAACATGGTATATCTCTCCACCTATTTGTATCATCTTTAATTTCTTTCATCAGTGCCTTATAATTTTTTGCCTACAGGTCTTTTTGTCTCCTTAGGTAGGTTTATTCCTAGATATTTTATTCTTTTTGTTGCAGTGGTAAATGGGAATGTTTTTTTAAATTTCACTTTCAGATTTTTCATCATTAGTGTATAGGAATGCAATAGATTTCTGTGCATTAATTTTGTATCCTGCTACTTTACCAAATTCATTGATTACCTCTAGTAGTTTTCTGGTAGCATCTATAGGATTCTGTATGTATAGTATCATGTCATCTGCAAAGAGTGACAGCTTTACTTCTTCTTTTCTGATTTGGATTCCTTTTATTTCTTTTTCTTCTTCTGATTGCTGTGGCTAAAACTTCCAAAACTATGTTGAATAATGGTGGTGAGAGTGGGCAGTCTTGTCTTGTTCCTGATCTTAGTGGAAATGGTTTCAGTTTTTCACCATTGAGGATGATGTTGGCTGTGGGTTTGTTATATATAGCCTTTATTATGTTGAGGAAAGTTCCCTCTATGCCTACTTTCTGGAGGATTTTTATCATAAATGGGTGTTGAATTTTGTCGAAAACTTTCTCTGCATCTTTTGAGATGATCATATGGTTTTTCTCCTTCAGTTTGTTAATATGGTGTATCACATTGATTGATTTGCGTATATTGAAGAATCCTTGCATTCCTAGGATAAACCCCACTTGATCATGGTGTATGATCCTTTTAATGTGCTGTTGGATTCTGTTTGCTAGTATTTTGTTGAGGGTTTTTGCATCTATGTTCATCAGTGATATTGGCCTGTAGTTTTCTTTCTTTGTGACATCTTTGTCTCGTTTTGGTATTCGAGTGATGGTGGCCTCGTAGAATGAGTTTGGGAGTGTTCCTCCCTCTGCTATATTTTGGATGAGTTTGAGAAGGATAGGTGTTAGCTCTTCTCTAAATGTTTGATAGAATTTGCCTGTGAAGCCATCTGGTTCTGGGCTTTTGTTTGTTGGAAGATTTTTAATCACAGTTTCAATTTCAGTGCTTGTGATTGGTCTGTTTATATTTTCTATTTCTTCCTGGTTCAGTCTCGGAAGGTTGTGCACTTCTAAGAATTTGTCCATTTCTTCCAGGTTGTCCACTGTATTGGCATATAGTTGCTTGTAGTAATCTCTCATCATCCTTTGTATTTCTGCAGTGTCAGTTGTTACTTCTCCTTTTTCATTTCTAATTCTATTGATTTGAGTCTTCTCCCTTTTTTCTTGATGAGTCTGGCTAATGTTTTACCAATTTTGTTTATGTTCTCAAACAACCAGCTTTTAGTTTTATTGATCTTTGTTGTCATTTCCTTCATTTCGTTTTCATTTATTTCTGGTCTGATCTTTATGATTTCTTTCCTTCTGCTAACTTTGGGGGTTTTTTGTTCTTCTTTCTCTAATTGTTTTAGGTGTAAGGTTAGGTTGTTTATTTGAGATGTTTCTTGTTTCTTAAGGTAGACTTGTCTAGCTGTAAACTTCCCTCTTAGAACTGCTTTTGCTGCATCCCATAGGTTTTGTGCCGTTGTGTTTTCATTGTCATTTGTTTCTAGGTACTTTTTGATTTCCTCTTTGATTTCTTCAGTGATCTGTTGGTTATTAAGTAGTGTGTTGTATAGCCTCCATATGTTTCTATTTCTTACAGATTTTTTTCCTGTAATTGATATCTAGTCTCATAGCATTGTGGTCGGAAGAGATACTTGATACGATTTCAATTTTCTTAAATTTACCAAGGCTTGATTTGTGACCCAAGATATGCTCTATCCTGGAGAATGTTCCATGAGCAATTGAGAAGAATGTGTATTCTGTTGTTTTTGGATGGAATTTTCTATAAATATCAATTAAGTCCATCTTGTTTAATGTATCATTTAAAGCTTGTGTTTCCTTATTTATTTTCATTTTGGATGATCTGTCCATTGGTGAAAGTGGGGTGTTAAAGTCCCCTACTATGATTGTGTTACTGTCGATTTCTCCTTTTATGGCTGTTGGTATTTGCCTTATGTATTGAGGTGCTTCTGTGTTGGGTGCATAAATATTTACAATTGTTATATCTTCTTCTTGGATTGATCCCTTGATTATTATGTAGTGTCCTTCTTTGTCTCTTGTAATAGTCTTTGTTTTAAGTCTATTTTGTCTGATCTGAGATTTGCTACTCCAGCTTTCTTTTGATTTCCATTTGCATGGAATATGTTTTTCCATCCCCTCACTTTCAGTCTGTATGTGTCCCTAGGTCTGAAGTGGGTCTCTTGTATACAGCATATATACGGGTCTTGTTTTTGTATCCATTCAGCCAGTCTATGTCTTTTGGTTGGAGCATTTAATCCATTTACGTTCAAGGTAATTATCGATATGTATGTTCCTATTACCATATTCTTAATAGTTTTGGGTTTATTATTGTAGGTCTTTTCCTTCTCTTGTGTTTCCTGTCTAGAGAAGTTCCTTTAGCATTTGTTGTAAATCTGGTTTGGTGGTGCTGAATTCTCTTAGCTTTTGCTTGTCTATAAAGCTTTTAATTTCTCCATCAAATCTGAATGAGATCCTTGCTGGGTAATCTTGGTTGTAGGTTTTACTCCTTCATCACTTTAAATATGTCCTGCCACTCCCTTCTGGCTTGCAGAGTTTCTGCTGAAAGATCAGCTGTTAACCTTATGGGGATTCCCTTATGTGTTACTTGTTTTTTTTCCCTTGCTGCTTTTAATATTTGTTCTTTGTATTTAATTTTTGATAGTTTGATTAATATGTGTGTTGCCGTGTTTCTCCTTGGATTTATCCTGTATGGGACTCCTGTGCTTCCTGGACTTGATTAACTATTTCCTTTCCCATATTAGGGAAGTTTTCAACTATAATCTCTTCAAACATTTTCTCAGTCCCTTTCTTTTTCTCTTCTTCTTCTGGGACCCCTATAATTCGAATGTTGGTGTGTTTAATGTTGTCCCAGAGGTCTCTGAGAGTGTCCTCAATTCTTTTCATTCTTTTTTCTTTATTCTGCTCTGCAGTAGTTATTTCCACTATTTTGTCTTCCAGGTCACTTATCCATTCTTCTGCCTCAGTTATTCTGCTTTTGATCCCTCTAGAGAGTTTTTAATTTCATTTATTGTGTTGTTCACCTTTGTTTGTTTGCTCTTTAGTTCTTCTAGGTCCTTGTTAAACATTTCTTATATTTTCTCCATTCTATTTCCAAGATTTTGGATCATCTTTACTATCACTATTCTCAATTCTTTTTCAGGTTGACTGCCTATTTTCTCCTCATTTGTTAGGTTTGGTGGGTTTTTATCTTGCTCTTTCATCCGCTGTGTTTTTCTGTCTTTTCATTTTGCTTATCTTACTGTGTTTGGGGTCTCCTTTTCGCAGGCTGGAGGTTCGTAGTTCCCGTTGTTTTTGATGCCTGTCCCCAGTGGCTAAGGTTGGTTCAGAGGGTGTGTAGGTTTCCTGGTGGAGGGGACCTAGTGCCTGTGTTCTGGTGGATGAGGCTTGATCTTGACCTTCTGGTGGGCAGGTCCACGTCTGGTGGTGTGTTTTGGGGTGTCTGTGGCCTTATTATCATTTTAGGCAGCCTCTCTGCGAATGGATGGGTCTCTGTTCCTGTCTTGCTAGTTGTTTGGCATAGGGTGTCCAGCACTGTAGCTTGCTGGTTGTTGAGTGAAGCTGGGTCTTGGCGTTGAGATGGAGATCTCTGGGAGATATTACGTGGAGCTGGGAGGTCTCTTGTAGTCCAGTGTCCTGAACTTGGCTCTCCCACCTCAGTGGCACAGCCCTGACACCTGGCTGGAGCACCAAGAGCCTTTCATCCACAAGGCTCAGAATAAAAGGGAGAAAAAATAGAAAGAAAGAAAGAAAGAAGATAAAATAAAGTTATGAAAATAAAAAATAATTTTTAAGAAAAAAAAACTTTCAAGTAAAAAAAAAGACAGAACCATAGGACAAATGGTAAAAGCAAAGCTAGACAGACAAAATCACACAGGGAAGAATACACATACACACTCACAAAAAGAGAAAAGGGGGGGAAAATATATCGTTGCTCCCAAAGTCTACCTCCTCAATTTGGGATGATTTGTTGTCTATTCAGGTATTCCACAGATGCAGGGTACATCAAGTTGATTGTGGAGACTTAATCTGCTGCTCCTGAGGCTGCTGGGAGAGATTTCCCTTTCTCTTCTTTGTTTGCACAGCTCCCAGGGTTCAGGTTTGGATTTGCCCTTCCTGCGACCCCCCCCCCCCCCCCCGTGTAGGTCGCCTGAGGGCGTCTGTTCTTTGCTCAGACAGGGCGAGGTTAAAGGAGCAGCTGATTCGGGGGCTCTGGCTCACTCAGGCTGGGGGGAGAGAGGGGTACGGATGCGGGGCGAGCCTGCGGCGGCAGAGGCCGGCATGACATTGCACCAGCCTGAGGCGCGCCGTGCGTTCTCCCGGGGAAGTTGTCCCTGGATCCGGGGACACTGGCAGTGGCAGGCTGCACAGGCTCCCCGGAAGCGGGGTGTGGATAGTGACCTGTGCTCACACACAGGCTTCTTGGTGGCGGCAGCAACAGCCTTAGCGTCTCATGCCCGTCTCTGGGGTCTGCGCTGATAGCCGCGGTTCACGCCCGTCTCTGGAGCTCCTTTAAGTGGCGCTCTTAATCCTCTCTCCTCGCGCACCAGGAAACAAAGAGGCAAGAAAAAGTGTCTTGTCTCTTAGGCAGCTCCTAGACCTTTTTTCCCGGCTAGCCGCGGTGCACTAACCCCCTGCAGGCTGTGTTCAAACTGCCAACCGCAGTCCTCTCCCGGCGACCGAAGCCCGAGCCTCAGCTCTCAGCCCCGCCCGCCCCGGCGGGTAAGCAGACAAGCCTCTCGGCCTGGTTGGTGAGTGCCGGTCGGCCCTTATCCGCTGTGCGGGAATCTCTACGCTTTGCCCTCCGCACCCCTGTTGCTGTGCTCTCCTCTGCGGCTCCGAAGCTTCCCCCTCTGCTACCCGCAGTCTCCGCCCGCAAAGGGGCTTCCTAGTGTGTGGAAACCTTTCCTCCTTCACAGCTCCCTCCCTCTGGTGCAGGTCCCGTCCCTATTTTTGTCTCTCTTTTTTCTTTTACTCTACGCAGGTACGTGGGGCGTTTTTTGCGTTTTGGGAGGTCTGAGGTCTTCTGCCAGCGTTCAGTAGGTGTTCTGTAGGAGTTGTTCCACATGTAGATGTATTTCTGATGTATCTGTCGGGAGGAAGGTGATCTCCGTGTTTTACTCTTCCGCCATCTTTAAGCTCCTCTCTATAGTTTCTTGTAATCATCAGCTCTGTCAGGATATAGACCAGTTCCAGAATCTCAAAGAATCCTTCATAGGGCTTCCTTTACAGTCAGGCTTTTTCCTCGTCCATAAACCCTGGCAACCACAGATTGGTACCCTGTCTCTATAGTTTTGCCTTTCCCAGAATGTCATATACATGGAATCATACAGTATGTAACCTCCTGAGACTGGTTTCTTTCCCTTAGCATACTGTATTTGAGATTTATTCAAGTTGGTTTTTTCCATCAATAGTCCATTTCATTTTTGTTGTTCAGTGGTATTCCATTGTATGAATATACTCAAGTTTGTTTATCCATCCACCCTTTGATAAGAATTGTTATACTTTTCAGCAGCTATGAATAATGCTGCCGTGGACAAGGTACACACTTGTATAGGTTTTGTGCAGACATAAGTTTTCACTTCTTTAGGATAAATATCTGGAAGTGGGATTGCTGAATCATATAGCAAATGTATGTTTATCTTTATAATAACTGCCACTATTTTTCAGAGTGACTGTATCATTTTGCCTTGCCACCAGCAAAGTATGAAGGTTTCAGTTGTTCCACATCCTCAGTGCTTGGTCTTGTCAGTATTTTTTATTATAGCCATTCAAATAGGTGTGTGGTGGTATCTTATGATTTTAATCTGCATTTCCCTAATGGCTAATGACATTGAATATCTTTTCATATACTTATTAGCCACTTTTATCTTCTTTGGTTAAGTGTCTTTGCAGATTTTTTGCCTATTTTTTATTGTTTGTTTTCTTATTCTTGGGTTTGAGTATTCTTTATATGTCTGGATGTAAATCTTCTGCCAGAAGTGTGATTTGATATAATTTTCTCCCAGACTTTGACTTGTATTTTTATTCTTTTAACAGTGTCTTTTGTGGAGAAAAAAAAATGTTTTAATTTTGATAAAATCCAATGTATTTTTTTTCTTTTATGAGTTATGCTTTTGGTGTCATATAAGAACTCTTTGCCTACTCAATGTCACATAGATTTCCTTCTAAGAGTTTTGTACTTTTACATTGTACATTTAAGTCTGTGATCCATTTCAGATATCTTTTGTTTATGAGTCTATGATCCATTTTAGTTACTGTTTATGATTGAGGTATAGGTCAAGGTTCATTATTTTGCATATGGATATCCAATCTTTACAGCCTTTGGAAAAGACTGGTCTTTCTCTTTTGAAATGCCTTTGCAGCTCTGTCAAAAATCCATTCACCATCAGGCTTCCAGTTCCAGGAAACACTACATAAACATACATCTCTCTTTATGTCCCATGGGTCTCAACTATAAAACCTGGATGATATGCATGGGCATCTATCTGGTAATTGTGAAAAGTAAGTATCATTAGGCAGATCAGGGAAGAACAGCAGAATTCAGAGCACCCTGAAATATTTGGAAGTTAACCATTTATTCCTCCAGTATCCCCTGCCTTGAGCCTCAATGCAGAAAACATCCTGGAAAAATACTCTAGTTCTGACTTGTGCTGTGGAAAAGGAAGCCCTTGAAGCTCAGAGAGTAGGGGAGATCCACCCCCCAATTTTTCCTCTCTTTTTTAAATACTTACCCCCAATTCCAAACAGTCTTGAAGCAGGAACATTGGCTGCAGCAAAAACGGCCAGGAAGCTGCTAGAGCCAAATTTCCAAGGGTTGGGAATCTTCTGCATAACACGGAACTGTAGGTACAAGAGGGTCAATACAAGTCCATTGCTTTTCCCTCTTCTCTGTCCTCCCAATGCAGAATGTGGCACAGTCACAGAAGCGGGTAGTTTCTGGCCAGAGGATGGAAAAGTGAAGCCCAGAGAACCAGAAAAAGTCTGGGAAATAACAGAGAGAGAAAAGCCATCACATAAAGTTGAACTTCTGGGATTTTCCATGTGAGGCTCTTATCGTAATTAATATACCAAAGAATTTGAGAAGCGGCTAACGGTTAGAACTCTGCCCAGGCCCCAGACTGAACCCACATGGCAGACTCAAATAGCACTGAAAAAGCTTTGGGTACATTGTAAGCACAGCCTACAGATGTCTAAAGTAAAATATCTCTATAGAGAATATCAACATTTTCTATAAGATACAAATAAGACCTCAGTCCCTCTGTAAATTTGATACAGCAGAAAGAGCTGTGATGGAAGTGCGCCATTCTTCAGCGTGGTTAGCAAGTCAAGGACTGTCTGTCAATATTTATTTATAGCTTTAAGAAAAACTTTATCAGGTGTTGGATCTGTTAACCATCCATATGGAGAAAAGTAACATTTGACTCCTACCTCATACTAATCATAAAAATAAATACCAGGAGAAAAGGAAAAACAATGAAGTATCATCTAGAAGGTAATATGAGAATTCTTCGTCACATCTTTAGAACTGGGAAAATTTCTTAAACAGACACACAAAGCACTTCAGTAAAATTAGACTAACAATTTTTGTTGTCAGAAGATGTCATTAACATTGTGAAAAGTCAAGCCATGCAGTAGTATAAAATATTCACAACCTATATAAAGGATAAAGGCCCTATTGTCACAATATATAACTCATATAAATCAATAAAATGCAGTCTTAAAACTCAACTCCCCGCCCCCCGCAAAATGGCAAGAGACTTGAATAAGCACTTCACAAAAAAGGATAAGTGGCTAACAAAATATAAAAATGTGCTCCATTTAATTTTTATCAGGGAATGCAAATTATAAAACTACAATATAATACTATTTACTATTCACCCATTATAGTGACTAAAAAGAACAAGATAGATGATATCAAATGTTGGAGTGGATGTGGAACTCTAGACACTTCTGGTGGTCTAGAAGTTGGTGCAACAACTTTGAAAACAATTTGACTGTATTCTAAAGTTGAGCTTACCCATACTCTGTGATCCAACAATTCCATTCCATCAAAGGTCATGTTAAGCATATTTATAGCAGTGTGTTTTAAATAGCCAAAACCTTGGAATAACCCAAATACCTAAAAATAATAGAATATGGGGCAATGAAAAGAACAAACTAATCCTAAAAGAACAATATGGATGCATTCACTAACATAGTTTTGAACAAAAGAAGCTAGAAACAAAAGAATGAATATTTTAGGATTCCATTTGTGTAAAGTTCAGAAATAGGCAGAAACACACTATGGTGTTAAAAATCATTATGCTAGTGACCTCTGATGAATAGGGATGGGCAAAGTACTATTTCTTTACTGGGGTGGTGGTTACATGGGTATATTTTCTTTGCGATAATTCATTGAGCTGTATACTTATGATTTCTCTATGTGTGTTATGCATTAGTGCTTTAGGAAAGCTTTTTAAGAAGAGCATTTACTACTTTAAAAATATTAAGGGAATTTTGTAATTGAAACTTTTATCCTGACTACATGGTTTCAAAAGGTATGCTTTAAATAAAAGTTGAGTGTAGAAAAGAGCACTGTATACATTGACCTTTATAATTTTTGGTGCAAGTTTGTGAGATTAAGGTTTTATCCAGGTACATGATTTGTAAAAGGAGTAATTAACCAGGAAGGTCTTCCTTACTATATGTTCCTTGCCTTTTTAATACTTTGCCAAGGAGGCTTTAGAGCACTCTATTTTCTGTAAAATATTTCAAGAAAGGATTGAAGAGTTATCAAATGTGCTCTTTAGATTTGTAAATCTGTTACCAGTTTTGGGGAGGTTCATTTAGGTGTTTTTCTATGAATTTTACATAAATGATAGCAGAAGTAGATTTTATGGAGTCTTTCCCAGCCTTCATTTAACTGCTTCCATGTGGCTATTCAGTGAGGATTCAATTTGGGAGGAATTGATCCCTCACCAGCTTCATGGATGGGCTAAAGCCAGTAAGTGCATACCCTTCAATTTGCCAAGTGATTGGCGAAGAGTGGGCATGTATAATGGTATGTGATAGAAGTCTGGAACTGCGGCATTCGTTTTTGTATCTAAGGGAGAAACAAGGCTGAGAATAAAGCTGATGCACAACAGAGTGTATGTCAGAAAACAGAAAGAAATGTAGCCAGGGCCCTGGCCAGTACAAACCTGGAAGTTATTCTTCCTTTTGACTTTGGGGAGTGTCTTAGTCTGCTCAGGCTACCGTAAACAACTAACACAGACTGAGTGACTTTAACAACAGAAAGTTTATAGTCTCACAGTTTTGGAGGCTGGGAAGTCTAAGATCTGAGTGCCAGCATGGTTTGCTTCTGGTGAGAGCTTTCTTCTTGGCCTGTAGATGACCGCCTTCTTGGTGTGTGTTCACGTGGCCTTTTCTCGGTACAAGTGCTTGGGGAGAGAGCACAAGCTCTCTGGTGTTTCTTCTTATGAGGACACTAATTCTGCTGGCTCAGGGCTCTACCATTATGACCTCATTTAACTTTAGTTACATCCAAATTTCCTATCTCTAAGTATAATCACATTGGGGGTTAGGGCTTCAACATACAACTTTTGGAGGAACATTTGTAGCATTCTGCCTCTAGCCCCCTAAATCATGTCCTTATTGCATGCAAAGTACATTTATTTCATCCCAGCAATCCCAAAAGGCTTAATTCATTCCAGAATCGACACTAAAGTCTGAAGTCTCATCTGAATATTGTCTAAATCAGATATGGGTGAGATTTGGGGTACAAGTTAACCCGAGGCAAAATTCCTCTCTAGTTGTGAGCCTGTGAAACCAGGCAAATTATGTGATTCCAAAATACTACGGTGGTATAGGCATAGAATAGATATTCCCATTTCAAAAGGAAGAAAAGTAGAGGAAGAAAGGGGCGATGGGTCCCAAGGAAGGCTAATCCCATCAAACTTAAAGGTTTGAGAATAACCCTCCTTGGTTCAGTGCTCTACCTCCAGGTCCCCTGAGGGACGTCACCCCATAGCTCTGTGGTACGGCCCTGCCACGTTAGCTTGGCAAGGTGGCCCTGATGCTGCAGCACTGTGCTGCAGCCTTGGCACCAAGGCTCTTGGCGGGGGTATCCTGGTCCTGTAAAACCCAAGAGCCTCCACCCTTTGAAACTGAGGAGGATCCATCCTTGCCCCCTGGGCCTGTGGTGGGAGTGGGAGCCCGAAAGGTCTCTGATTCCCTTCTGGGTCGTTCTTCCCTTTTCTTAAAGGATAAAGCCTGCTTCCAACTGAATAGCTCTATGTTCCCATCCCATAGAATCCAAGAAGCCTGAAAACCTTCTTTCATTCCATCTTGTTTTCTCTTTACCCTTTAGTTTAAACTCTCAGTGTCTCTGCTGGTATAATTCCATATCTATTCCTATAATAGTATATTATTAGAAGAATATTTTCTTTTTATTACTTTTTATTACCAGCCTAATATGAATTTACATAGAAAACATAACAAACTCCTAAAGTGTATATCTCCTCTTCTCAAGGAGGTAAAATCGTGAAAACTGAAAAATTTTATACTGGCTTCCTCTATCATTATAAAAGTGACACTCTTCACTTGTGTCATGAAATTTAGATCAGAAAGAATTTAAGTTCCCTGTGGAGAAATTCAGCAAGTCTTCACTGTCCTAAACTGAATCTTGATCATGTAACTATTTTGGGGGGAGGATATTGTGAATTACAAATTGTCAAATAAAAATACTTTTTGGTATTTAGGTTACGTTTAATTATTAAATGTAAATGAATTTTGGTATGTGTACTATTGTCTACTACTGCAGACACTGTGAGAGAAACAGTTTACAAGATACGGTATCTGACTGAATATAAGGGATGATAAAATTGAATGTGTTTTTACATTTTACCGGGAAAGTAATGGTGAAACAAGAAGTCAGCAGAAAGGGGAGAACTTGCAATTTAAGACTTTTGTAACTTAGGCAATTTATGTAAACTCTCCATGACCTCAACTTTCTCATCTTTTAAATGAGTACATAACAGAATACACAGTATATCATGTGTGATTGTGGTAATGATAGAATTAATGCATGTAAAACATATAACACAGTGCTTGGTACATATTACTCAATAGATGTTAGTTACTTTTATTATGAATGTTATTCAGGAGTACAGTTTGGACATGGTAGATTTGAGGTGATATTTATCTCTCTTGTTAAAATTCTTAAGGTATTATGGTAAGACTTAAATTCAGATAAATGGATCCTTGGACTATATATAAAGTATCGATTCTCACTACTATATTTCAACAGTTGCATTGTTAACTTGGATATAACAAGGGAAGTGTAACTGCTGTGGCAGTAATTCAGACTAGAACAGGGTTTCGGCACTATTGGCAGGTTGGCTGGGAAAATCTTTGTTGTGGGGAGGAAGACTGACCTCTATATTGTACCATATTTACCAGCATCCCACTTTATGTCCACCAAGTGGTGACAACCAAAAATGTCTCCAGCCACTGCCAAATGTCCCTGGAGGGCAAAACTCTCCTGAGAACCAGTGGACTAGAAGGAATCATGTAAGAAGAGTCTTCAAATATATAAAGAAGTATTAGAATATAGAAGAAGGAAATGGCTGATTCAGTGTAACCCAGAGACAGAAGCAGCACTGATTAATAAAAGTTAGAAAGACAGCTTAACAGAAAATTTTCATAGTTTGAGTTAGCTAAAAATAAAATTCACCAACTTATGAGCCAGCAGAAGCTACAATGTGTATTTAATTAGGAACCGGATCACTATCAGAGTTGTGCTGGGAATTTCTTTCCTGGGAGGGAGTCTGAACTAAATAATGTCATCGATCTCTTCTAATGATAAGATGCTCTCATTTTGTCAGGTTAAATGACTTATATTTGGAAATGATTCCAAATGAGGTCATAGTTGAAGCCATGAGAATAACTGAGCTCTTTTTCTGAGAGCAAGAATAGATAATAGCATGGTCTTGTGAATGAATTTTCAGGAATGTCCATAATTTAAAACAAGAAATCAGGAATGCAGTCTACTTTCACTGACTCCATAGTGTGTCAAGAAGGATGAAGGAAGCCAAGAAAATAAAGTGTTCAGAAGGGTTTTAAAGGATGGATGGTTGGTATTGTCAATTGAGAAGTAAAAGACAGTTGATAGAGAAAAGACTAGTTTATTTAATTTTTAGAAAGTCATGATGAGGAAGTACCCACTAAAATGTTGCATAGTATATAAACATTAATTATTAATGTTAACATTTTTATTAGTATACAAATTGGATACCACATTATAAGACGTTAAATAAGACTAGGTTATGAGGAAATTGACATGGAAGTGGCTACATGGACCACTTGCTCAACAAACTAGAGGAAGCTACAGGGTTAATAAAATAGGGCTATTGTTTTTTATTTTTTAGGTGATGTGGGACTTGAGCACTTCTGAAAATTTAAATTTAGATGAAATAGAATGAGTTTATAAATACTAGAGGGAAAGATAATTATGTAAAAAGCAGTAAGGTACCTCAGTGGTTGATACTGGGGAATATGGAAAACAACTGTTGTGACATAGTGTGCAAGCTCAGAGTTCAGAGTTCCCAACAGATGGGAAGGAAAGAGTCTGAGGCTTTGAGGCTCGTTTTGAATTTTGGCTCTACCAGTTAAACTCCCTGTGTGACTCTAAGCAGTTTACTTTGAACTTTTCTGAGCATTGGATTCTTCTTTTCTAAAATAAGAATAATATATCCTATCTGGAAATGTTCGTATAAAACTAAACCCAGTCATCAGTGTGATGTATCTAGGGCAGTATCTGGAATGTGTTTAGCACTCAGTGGATGGGTGCTAGAATTATCCATGTCATTGTCAGCAACATTGAAAGATATTCTAAGATTTCTTTAAGTGAGGCAAGGAGAAAAAATATATTAAGGATTTGACAAGAGTAGAAAGTGTCAACATTTACACTGCTTATGAGTGAATCAATTGATGAGTACAAGGATGATCAGTTAAGGGTGAAGACCAGGTTTTTGGTAGTGGTCAGTGACCAGTGAATTTATAGTGGCGCTGTTCTGCTCATTTCTGGGTCTTTTCATAGCATAATCTTTGACCACAGAGCAAAGGAAGGGAAAAGAAACAGTAATGCCTGGTTGGGATTGGTTAACCAGATTCACATAAATCTGTTATTTTGAGATTTGTCAGTCTCAAATTACTGCTAAAAAGGTATCCTCTGTTACATAGTCTATCGCATATGGTACCTAATACATATTGACCACATGTATATACATTGTAATTGAATTATTTCTTAATTTAAACATTAGTATATACAAGGGATTCTCAACTTCTGTAGAACTGACATTTTGGACAGAATAATTCTTTGTCGTTGGGGGCAGTCCTGTGCATTGCAGGATGTTTAGCAGCATCCCTGGCTGCACTCAGTAGACGCAAGTTGCACTTCTCTCCCAGTGTGATAATCAAACGTGTATCTAGACATAGTCAGATATCCCAGTGGTGGGATGGGTGGGAGGGCTAAATCACCTTCAGTTGAGAACTACAGGAATATTCTCAGATATAAGATAGTTGCTAATAAAGGTAAAATGAATAAATGTGTGATATTTAAATTTATAAAATTGCCAGATTTTATGACTCAGTAGCAATTCTAAAAAAATTTATTGCTGTATAAAACCAATAGAATTATAAAGTTACATTCCTTCTGACAGAGAAAATCTGAAAGATAGACTATAATATATATTAAAGAATATAAATAATTTTTCTACCTGTGTACTTTGCTTTTACTTGAGAATGTTTTACAAACTTCTAATTTATCTGTTTTGCTTGAATATTTACCAAGGCAAAGTGATTATTTCTATATATTTTTAAGTCCTCTACATATTCTTTTATCATTTCATGACACATTGCAAGTGTTTTAAGCAAAAATTATTTGTGTTTTATTTTCTAGTTGTTTTTTATCCTTATTACTGGTGGCCGCTGTGGTGTGGAAGATCAAACAAACATGTTGGGCTTCTCGACGGAGAGAGGTAACAGTAATATTACTTAATCTTTAGTTTAAAGATTCAAGCAAACATATGGATCTGTATTCCTTAATTGACATCCTCCTTTCAAATAGAGATTTTCAAATCAGTTTCATTTATTAAGATTGAGCAAGTCAATCTAGTATTTTTTAAGCTTTAGAGCAAAATTTGCCACTGTCATTTTAAATCAGTATCTGTAGAAGCATTGGTTAGTTGCAGTTTTTTTAAAAGTGTTAGAATTTATAGTGGATACCAATATTAATTTTGTTGATTAACCTGCAATCTCTTTAATTTAGGTAGTTATACTATAAAAAGATTATTTTTATAACTTAAAATTTAAAAGAATATTCTGAGCAATAAATATTAATTTTTGGTTTGTATCTTGTAGAATTCTTTTTTTTGGTAATCAGATCTTTTTCATGGGTATCTGATAATCCAAGTATGTTTGAATTACACCTCAATTTGATACATTTCTATATCAGAGTTAATCATGTGTGTCCCTTATGATCTTAAAATTGATAAAAATAGTAATACTCTTACAGAACAACAGCTGATGATGTAAATATATTAAACAAATATAGTTTCCTAACTTTGTATGTATTAGTTAATTGAAAGGAACAAAGAAATATAATAATATGAGGATCCTAAATGTGCAGTAGATTTATTGTTCTATACCTCATATAATGAAAAAGCGTTTCTGTTTTTATTAATATTATTATATTCTATTACTTTTTATTTTTATAAATTTATTTATTTATTTTTGGCTGCATTGGGTCTTCATTGCTGCGCACGGGCTCTCTCCAGTTGCGGCGAGCGGGGGCTACTCTTCATTGCAGTGTGCGGGCTTCAGTAGTTGTGATGCGCAGGCTTCAGTAGTTGTGGCTCGTGGGCTCTAGAGTGCAGGCTAAGTAGTTGTGGTGCACAGGCTTAGTTGCTGTGCGACATGTGGGATCTTCCCGGACCAGGGCTCAAAGCCGTGTCCCCTGCATTGGCAGATGGATTCTTAACCACTGCGCCACCAGAGAAGTCCGTCTATTACTATTAATACTAGTATTATTAGCATTCTATTTGCTGTTGCATTTCCCAGTATATTTTTATACGTTTAATTTTGTGAAACAATGTATAGCAGAGATATAATTACTTACCTTCTTGTTTTCCACATATAAGAAGATTATATTTAAAAACAATCCAGAATATTCCAAATTATAGAATTAGTAAATGACATGAGTTCTTCTTAATTACTCTCCTATTTTCAAACATCCAGTGCCTACCTATAATGTATTTGCAAACTTGACACCACTCCCCTGCAAATAAATTACTTACCCTAATTCTCTCCACCTCTCTGATTTTCTGTACATGGGCAGTGCAACATCAGTGAGAATTTACTTGGTATGGTCCTATGATAAAATGTAATCCAATATAAAAGGAATTTTTAAAATATTAATATATAAATATTTTGCAAAAAGTGGAATTCTGTGTGGAGATAAACAATCTTCTACACATGCTAGACAATCTATTAAGGTAAAAGTATGGATTCAGGAAGGAAAAAACAAGTGGTAATCAGGCAGTATGAAAACATTCCATAATGGAGTAGAGCAAGTGAACATTTATGCCTCTTATCATTAGAAAAGAAGTTAGGCTCAATCAGGGAGCCTGGGTTCTCACTTCATTATGACTAGCAATGTTTAAATATCTGATTTCTAAAGTTTATAAAATGTAACTGTATAAAGATAGAATTGTGAAAACATCTGTGTACAACTGTGCCATTAACTAGGTGGGTAAGCAGTCTAATTGAATTCAGTTCCCTCTAAAGAGAGGCGTCGTACTATATAACTTATTCTCAGTTTGAGGTTCCTAGAGCTCTAGGAATGTTTATATGTAATGACTAAAGTTTAGAAACTATTAAATATTTGAGAAAAATAATGGGAATTGTTCATTTAACTATGAAACTTTCACACTTTTCAAAATGACAAATTGCTTTTGGTTAATATATCACCTCAGTGTAGTATGTAGTTTATTGCATATTATCAGAAGCTCTGGCCAGCTGATACTACTTTAATTTTTAAAATACAAATATGAATTTATTTTTTGATTAGAAGTCAAAATCTAAGTATGTGTTGCACATGTGAGAATGGAGGAAAAATAGGAAGGAAGGAAGAACTAGATTAGGGACCTCTGGGCCAGTTCTAATCTGTGGTTCTAAATGTTACTATGTCCTCTTGATAATCCTCAATTTAATGTCCTTCTTTCCAAGTCTTCCAGGTAATGAATCTTTGTTAAAGAATATAATAATATTTGCATTTAATTTGCTTCCTTTACCAAAATACAAAATCTGTCCTGTTGAGAGGTCATGTCATGTTACACTATCATGTTAAAAAATATTATGGGGAATTTTATCATTTTTAATTTTATTAAATCTTTTAAATACAAATTTCTAAATGTCTTAGAAACCATTCATATGTTGATGCCCAAAGTAAAGTTGATATTATTTTGATGGCTACCAGACATCTATTTAGCTAATAATTTTTATATTATTAAAAGATTGTCATTTTGGTTTTAGAGACCCAATGACTTTTAACCACACAGTTGTAACTAATATGATAATCCCATTTATAGACTTTATGTAAATGGGGTAAAAATGTGTTTTTCTCTCTCTTTATTCAGTTTTAACTATTAGATTAACACTAATATTCCTCAAAGGAAAATACCTCAATATTTTTTCTTTATATGGAGATGTTACTTTCTCCAAAGCATTAAGACATCAATTATTGTAAACCTCAGAGGACCCCTATGAGTAGTAGAATGACAGTTTATCTTTAACAGTAAATGAAGGTTATTTAAAGGATTCTTCCTTCTTGGTATTTCTGTAATTTTGTTATAGGAATTGTATTACTTGCTTTTCTAAATATAAGGATTGTTTTAAAATGAAAATAATCTTTAGACATTTTAAAAATATATTGTGTTAATTAAACCAGACATATTGCTTTTTGTTTTTAACTGTTCAAAGGTTTGGGTCTCGTAAACACACACGTACATTTTTTGTGTTATAATTTTAATATCAGAAGCCCATTAATAATGTTATGCCTTTGAATAATACCCCTTGAATTCAGGGGCTCTTAAAAACACAAAAATGAAACTATAAAGGACCTTAATTTTAATGTTACCTCTTCATATAGGAGCTCGAAACCCATTTCTGTGATAACCCTATTAAAAATAAGAAAGTTTCGAGTTCATGTGTGTGGAGGGGATGCTGTGCTAATTAATGGAAACAATAAGTGGACATTGATCAGTGGAAATATTATAAAATATGAGAAGGATGAGTTTATTTTTATAGCTTATGCTTGTTACAGAGGTCTGAAAACCTTGAGTTTCAAAGGCACCTTGAAGTTTAGATAAATAGTCATTACATTACAAAAACATTTGTTAGAGCCAGGTATATATTAAAAGGAGACTTTTTTTTTTTTTTTTTTTTGCGGTACGCGGGCCTCTCACTGTTGTGGCCTCTCCCGCTGCGGAGCACAGGCTCCGGACGCGCAGGCTCAGCGGCCATGGCTCACGGGCCCAGCCGCTCCGCGACATGTGGGATCTTCCCAGACCGGGGCATGAACCGGTGTCCCCTGCATCGGCAGGCGGACTCTCAACCACTGCGCCACCAGGGAAGCCCAAAAGGAGACTTTTTAAATAGCATCGTCATACTTAATAATTTTCATGTTTAAACTAAAATATGTGTTTTTAATAGGTATTAAAGGCACAAACCCATTAAAATTTTATAATTACTCCTTGCAATAAAGGTATTTAATCTTATATTTGACTAACATAAGTGGAAATATCATGCATATCTTAATAGTTATAAGAAGTTAATTTTTTCAGTTAACAACATTTATTCCCATATATTTTGGATGATTTAACTGTAGTATGCCTCCATTAAAATCTAACTGGAAAATCTGTAGAACAATAGATCCCATAAGCAAAGGTAAGGTTATATTAATCAACTTCATATTACTAGTGGGTTTGTGTATTTGAATGATTATATTTCCTGTACCAGGAACTTTTATTTCTTTTATTCTCTTTACAGTTCTTTAAAGAATAAAAAATATATTAATATAGTTCGTTACCACATTATTTGCTTATACTTCATAGTATAGTATGCATCTCTAATGCTTAAAAATCAATAAGAACAATATTGTCTGGGATAAGTCAATGTCCAGTGAGTAACTGATCTTGTGTTCATGATGCTCTATTTTCCTGCACATTTCACAGTCACGCAGCATAAAACCTAACTTTGAATTTAACATAATCAACCTGAAGTTTGAATTAAAAATAATAAACTAAACCCCATAAATAGTAGCTCTGAGTGACAAACTACTTTTCTTAAGGCAAACAGATTAACTCTTTCCTCTGTTTCATGGGCACAAAAGAACAGAAAAGAATTAATATCATTAAGTTATACTTTACTAAGGAAGTGTCATGAGTCAACAATTTATGATAAAAATCATCTCTGAGAGTCTAAATTTGTGGTAAATGGGTTCTCATCTAAATATTATTAATGTAATGCATCATTGTTTGCAAAGTAAGTTACTGTACCTCTTTAGAAATACACCCAACTTATTTAGAGAGAGGAGAGTGGGCATAGAGTGAAGAGAGTAATGAGAAAATGTTACTTTGGGTGGAAAAATTAAAATTAATTAATTTAGGTACTGTATGAAACTTCTTGTACAATTTCTTAGTAATTTAAGAATCTGTATTTTATTTTTAATGGTCAAAATTGCAATATCTAGATAAAGCTTTCCAGAAAACATGTTCCTTTGTCAAAAAAGCAAGAAGTTTTAAAAATCATTATTAAATAATGAGCTCAAATAAATGTCTATCTTGGCAGTTAATGGCCTTAGTATCAACTTATTTTTCCTTAACATTTTCTGTAATATTATGACACAGATCAATCATTTGATGTGCCACTTAGAAAGAAAAAACAGTGCCAATTAACTATGGCTCTCTTGCCACTAAGAATATTTGTTTCATACTATTCAAAGGACTCTTACAGAATTACTTAGATATAGATTTTATTGTATATCAACATATATATATACATTGAAAGGAAAGTAAAAGCAAAATAAATTGGGTAAGGTATTACCAAAACTTGTTCATAGTCCAGTTTTTCATAAATCACTTTGACTTAGGAAAAAAACGTTTTGTTTATTTCACGTAGTACCATTGACTAGAGTAATCAAGTTTGTGTCTGTGCAGGCAATGACAACTATATCATAACTGCCATCTGGCCAGTAGTGATTGTACAATTTCATTGATTATAAGACACGTCAGACTTCAGAGATATTAAAATGTGAAAACAAAGTATGTCTTAGAATCTATAAAATATGGTAGGGCCTACTTTATAAGGTTTATAGTACTAAATGAGTTAATATGTTCTAAATACCCCACTGCCTGTTACTTACCAGACTTAAAAAAACGTTAGCAGTTATTGTTTGTCGATACGTAAAATAAAGAATGATTAGCGGGTTTCCCTGGTGGCGCAGTTGTTGAGAGTCCACCTGCTGATGCAGGAGACACGGGTTCGTACCCCGGTCCGGGAAGATCCCACATGCGGCGGAGCGGCTGTGCCCATGAGCCATGGCCGCTGAGCCTGTGCGTCTGGAGCTTGTGCTCCACAGCGGGAGAGACCACAACAGTGAGAGGCCTGCGTACCGAAAAAAAAAAAAAAAAAAAAAAAAAATGATTAGCAATATATTATGCATTCATATTAGTAACAGCAACTCCTGTATATCTAGGATTCTTTTCCTCCTCCATGTCCATTTTAACACAGTGATTCTCAATCTAGCCGGTCCTTTAGAATCACCTGTAGATCTTAAAAAATATATTTATATATCCCTGAGTGCCACTCCACTACTCGACCCCCATCAGACCTATAAATCAGAATTTCTTTGAAGCTCAGCTTGATGTATCTGTTTTTAAGCCCACAATTGATTGTAATATGCACCATTAGCACTGAAACTCTGCTTTGACTTCTACTCTTAGAGAGATGGAAAACCATTGAAGGGTTTTCCACAGAGGAGTTAAGTGATTTGAGCTAAAAAGATCTGCTTTTAAACTGATAATTCTGCTGCTGTGTTAAAACTAGATTACAGATAGACACCTGTAGACACAGGGAGACTAGTAAGTAGGTTATTACCATACCTGGTGAGAGATGATCATGGATCAGATCAGGAGGTGGCAGTGGATATGGCAAGAAGTGATTGGATTATGAGTACATATTGAAGATAGTAACAGGATTAGATGGGTGGGGTGGTGTGAGAAAGAAATAAACCAAGCGTAGAGCGTGCAGAAAATGAAGGAAATAATCGAGACTAGAGGAGAAATTAATGCAATAGAGAACCGAAAAACAGCATAGAAAATCAATGAACATAAGTTGGTTCTTTGAAAGATCAACAAAATTGACAAAATAGCTCAACTGACCAAGAATAAAAGAGAGAAGATTCAAATCACTAAAATTGGGAATGAAAGAGGCAACATTATTACTGATCTTCTGAGATAAAAAGGCTTCTAAGGGTACACTATGAACATCTGTAGGCCAACAAACTGGATAATTTAGGTGAAATGGAAAACTCCTGGAAAGGGATAAACTGTCAAAACTGATTCAAGAAGAAATATAAAATCTGAGTTAGACTGGTAACAAGCAGAAAGATTGCATTAGTAATTTAAAAATTTCACACTAGATGGATCAATGTCCTGTCTGCAACAAGCACATGTAGCACCCAGATCTTGCTTTCTAATACAATTTTCAATTAAAGGAACCAGGGATTTTTGGAGAATTGGCCGATTCTCAGACTGGGAAAGGAAATACACAAACTGAGCCTGGAGTTTCTTGTAGTGCCAGAATGTAAGGAATTGTTCAAATACACAAACAAACATACACACACACAAACACTACAATGATGAGAGTATGTCAGAGGGATACTAGAGCCACTAGAGACAGCTCCCATGATCAAAACAGGAACAATTTGAGCAATAAAATAAAGTAATATTTTATGATAAGCGGATATATAAAATAAATATCAATGAACCCATACTGATATAAACAAGTTATTAATAAATAAATAAATGGAGGAGAATTGATGTTCTCCCATGCAGAAGAATTCCAAATAATTTATGTAGGTAGTTTGCCCTTGAGTAGGTGGAGCATAACTGCACACTCCTTAAGTGTGAGATGAACATGGTGACTTCCTTGCAAAGAACACGGTATGGAATGGGGTAAAAAGAGTAAATCTGAGTCACTTTACAGTGGAGAAGTCTGGCAGACACACCCTTAGCCAGGTGATCAAGGTCAACATCAACAGAGATTAGTCATGATGATAGTATGTATCTTTGATATGATGTGATAAGAATGGGACTTTATCTCTGTAGTCTTCCTCCCCAAAACCCATGACTCTATCTAATCATGAGAAAAACATTAGCTCAGTCCTAGTTGAAGAACAATACCTGAATCTAAAAAAATACTTGATCAGTACTCATCAGAACTGTCAAGCTTTAGGAGACATGACTACTAAATGTAATATCCTAGAAAGGATCCTGGAACAGAATAAAAAATGGACTTTAGTTAATAATAATGTATCAATATTGGTTCACTAATTGTCACAAATATACCATACTAATGCAAAATGATACTAATAGGAGAAACTGGGTATGGGACATACTGAAACTCTGAAATATCTTTGCAATTTTTCTATAAATCTAAAACTATTACAAAATGAAATTATTTTTAAAACTTTTCACAAAGAAAAGTCTAGGCTCAGATGGCTTAACTGGTGAATCCTACCAGACATTTAAAGAAGAATTAATATCAGTCCTCACAAACTCTTCCAAAAAAATAGAAGAGGAAGGAATGCTTCCCAGCTCTTTCTGTGAGGCCAGTATTATCCTGATACCAAATACAGACTACGACATAAGCACAGACCAATATCCCTTATGAATACACACAAAAAAAATCCTCAACAAAATACTAACAAACTGAAACCAAAAACACATGAAAGAATTATACAGTATGGCCAAGGAGGATTTATCTCATGAATGTTAGACTGGTTCAACATATGAAAATCAGTCAATACAATACACCATATCAATAGAATAAAGGACACTAATCACATGAGAATCGCAATAGATGGTAAAAAAAAAAAAAAAAAAAAGCCAAACCCTTTCATTATAAAACACCCAACAAACTAAGAGAGAAAGCAAGCTTAACCTGGTAAAGGGTGTCTACGAAAAACACATAGCTAGTTAACATCATATTTAAAGAATTCTTCCCTAAGGTCAGGAACAAATCAAGGATGTCCACTCTTAACGTTTCTGTTCAACATTGTACCCAGATGTTCAAGCCAGGGCAATTAGGCAAGGAAATGGGGTAACAGCTGTCCAGATTGGAAAGAAGTAAAACTATCTCTATTAGCAGATGACATGTTTTTCATATAAAAATCCTCGGGAAACCACCAAAAGATTATTAGAACTAATAAATGATTTCATTAAACTTATAGAATATAAGATCAATATACAAAAATCAGTTATATTTCTATACACAAACAATGAACAATCTGAAAATAGAATTAAGAAAACAATTTGATTTAAAATAACATCAGTACGAATAAATTACTTAGGAACAAATTTAAGAAGATAAGTATGAAACTTATACTCTGAAACCTACAAAACATTGTTGAAAGAAATTAAAAAGATTTCAATGAATGGTAAGATATTCCTAGTTGGTAGATTGGAAGACTTTATATTGTTAAGATGGCAGTATTTCCCAACTGATACACAGATTCAGCATGATCCCTATCAAAACACCAACTGGCTTCTTAGTAAAAATTGACAAGAGAATCCTAAAATTCATATAAAAATTCAGAGGACCCCGAATAGCTAAAACAATTTTGAAAAAGAGGGAAAGACTCTATCACCAAAGCAAAGCCGGAAGACTCACACTTCCTAAATTCAACTCACTGCAAAGCTACATTAATCAGTTTGGTGAGCTTACTGGCATAAGGATGGACATATGATCAACAGAATAAAATTGAGAGTCCAGAAATAAACCCTTATATTTACAGTCAGTCGATTTTCTACAAGGGTTTTAAGACAATTAAATTGGGGAAAGATTAGTCTTTCCAACAAATGATGTTTAGCAACTGGATAGCCACATGCAAAAGAATGAAGTTGGACCGATACTTCACACCATCCACAAAACTGAGGGAACAATACATGTAGATGTAAGAGCTAAAACTAAAACATCCGTAGAAGAAAACACAGGAATAAATTTTCCTGACCTTGAAAAGTCCTCTTAGATATGACACCAAAACACAAGTGGCAAAAGAAAAAATAGATAAATTGGAATTCATCAAAATTAAAAACTTTTGTGCTTCAAATAAAACCATCAAGAAAGTGAAAAGACAACCTAAAGAATGAGAGTAAATGTTTGTAAATCATTTATCTAAGTGACTTGTATCTAAATATATAAAGAACGCTTACAACTCAGTAAAATAACAAATGATTCAATTAAAAATAGCCAAAGGATTATGACTGGGCATTTCTCCAAATGAGATATATATAAATGGCCAATAAACATAGGAAAAGGTGCTCAGCAACGTTAGCCGCCAGGAAAATAGAAATAAAACCCCCAGAATACCACTTCACACCCACTAGGATGGTTATGATCAGCAATAATATGTGTCATTATTCACTAATAATTACCACCATTAACTACCAGTATTCATCAATAAGTATCACCAATTATCACTAATAATAAATGGTAATAATAAATTGAGGATGTGGAGAAATTTAATGCCTCACACATTGTTGCTGGGTATGTAAAATGGTGCAGCCACTTTGTAATACAGTCTGTCAATTTCTCAGAAGGTTAAAGTCTCCTTATGACCCAGCAATGTCACCCCTACGTATACACCTCAGAGAAATGACAACATAGATAAACAGAAAAACTTGTACATAAATATTTTTAACATTATTCATAATAGCCATAAAGCAAAACATCCCAAATGTCCTTCAGCAGATGAGTGAATAGTGTGATATGTTTGTAAATGGAATGTTACACTGTATTAGAAAAGAATGAAGTCCTGATAGATGCTGTAACAATGGATGAACCTTGACAACATTAGGCAAATCTATAGAGACAGAAAATTCGTGGTTGTCTTGGGCTGTGGGGTGCCTGGTGGGTGAGGAGTGAGGGGTGGCTGAATAGCAAGTGATTGCTAATAGGTACAGAGTTTCTTTTGGGGGTATTGGAAATATTTAAAATTAGATTGTGTTGACTGTTGCACAGCTCTGTGAATATACTAAATACCATTTAATTTACACTTTAAATGTCTGAATTGTATTGTATATGAATATCTCAAAATAGCTGTTAAAAAAAGAGAGAGAGAGAGAGGTTAGGAGGAGGAAGAGAGAACTTAAAGCATGAAGTGTAGATAACTCTTAAGAGGTTTTTTGCTTCAGTGGGGCAGAGTGTATATACTTTACACTCCTGCCTTTTGTTGTAGAGGAATTTACTTTCAGTGCTTCAGTCTAAAGCTAATCCTTCCACCTGTGCACTGGATGGCCCTCATTGAATCATGTAGATAAGGCAACCATGTAGTTGATTGAACTTAAAACAAGCACACACATTTAAACTGGTTATTTAATTTTGATGTTTTGTAATGTAAATGGAATGTTCATTAATATAGTACAGCAAAGCAAGTAAATTATATCATATTCTTGAAGTCTAACATAGATGCTTCTCATTTACAATCATTTATGTGGGTCAATGTAAAAAGGAAACAGAATTAAAAATCTATTTTTTGTTTTATTTACACCTGCTAGATGACTAGGGACTAGTATGTTCTCTCTTACATCTAAATACTTGATTAGTAAAAGAATTTTGACTTATCAGAAGTTGCATTGCTTTTGCTGAAATAATATCTTTTTTAAAGTAAAAGATACTATTTCAAGGTATATGATCTTTTGTATTGCATAAATTATTGTGGAATGATGGAAATAGAATTTCTCAGAATTGTATTCAGATCCAGGTTTGGCACATTAAAAGCTGAGTGTATGGGTGATAGTATTACCAGCATTCCATATTAACATCGTTCATATTTTGTAAATTGTTTAAAATAAAAGAATTGTCGCACTTAAGAATATGCCATAATTTTCACATCTGTATATGAGGATCCCTCTGTCTACCTCCTACCTCCTTCCTACAGTGTCCTCCTCATCCCCCGACTGCATACTTTTTTGCTAGCTGTATACTATTAATACTTGGGCATTTATATATACTTTTTATTTTTATAAATTTACTTATTTAATTTTTTTTTTTGGCTGTGTGGGGTCTTCATTGCTGCGTGAGGGCTTTCTCTAGTTGCGGTGAGCAGGGGCTATTCTTTGTTGCAGTGCGCAGGCTTCTCATTGTGGTGGCTTCTGTTGTTGTGGAGCACGGGCTCTAGGTGCGCAGGCTTCAGTAGTTGTGGCACGCGGACTCTAGAGCGTCGGCTCAGTAGTTGTGGTGCACAGAGCTTAGTTGCTCCGTGGCATGTGGGATCTTCCCAGACCAGGGCTCGAACCCGTGTCCCCTGCATTGGCAGGCAGATTCTTAACCACTGCGTCACCAGGGAAGTCCCTATATATACATTTAAGCCTAATACATAATTAAGCACTATGTATAATTTTATGAGCTAAAATTTCTTCTCTTTGTGAACTTTTAAGGTACATTCTACTGATTCTAGTTGGTTAGAAAATCTGCTTCTAGAAATTTTATTTTAAATTATGACTGAACATGGTTACTGTAATGCATTCCTTATTAATTGTCCAAAATTAGTTTAGTTATCTAACAGTATATAGTTATCTCAATCATGTACTTAGTATTTTTATTTCAAAATAAAAATGCTTTTATTAATATCAGCATCCTGAAGAATTGATTTTCCCAATAATTCAACCACATTATAAGGAACATAAAAACAGTATTAAATTGAAACATCTAGATATTGTGCACCCTCCATCACTGGTAGTCGTTTACTGTAATAGGGATTCTCAATCAAAGAGGACATTTCAAAATAGTATAATTTGAAAAAGCCTCCTCTGCTTGAATTTGATGTCCCCTTTAGAGAGGCAATTCTCTTTTCTTTCTCATCCCCAAGAGTCACAGCTGTACTGGAAATAATGCTAAATTGGCATTTGACACATACTGTCATTATCAAGAAATTACCTGGTATTCTTGCTACATAGTATATTGCATTTATTTATTTTTAAAGTCTTTTAATATCTGCATAATTGTGGTCTAATTTGGTTTGTTGTCATTCACTGAAATGATTCATATACTTTAATTGTAATATCTAGGAAAGCCACTATTAGAGTAGTATTGAATGAACATGGTATTCATAGAACATGAATGACTCTAATATTGAAAGTGTTAGCTATTTTAGTATATTAATTTATTTGAGTCTGAAATCACTGTTATATTATAACCAATACTTTGAACAAGGACAGGCAATCACAGCTTGATTCTTTATTCCCATAGCTCATGAAAACTCATTTCATGTGGCCAAATGGTTTCTGTTCCTTGAGTAACTAAGGACAAGCACGACTTTTCCCCTCCCTTTTTTTTCTAGACATGTTTTCCATTTCTTTGGTAATTTATTTCACAAAATTTTATTCTAATAGTGGAAGAGAATATTTAAGTCAGTTCTCTCTACTGGAAGTAAACATTGGGCACATTGCTAACAAATCAAACATCATTTTTATTCCCTTGTTTGCATTTTTTAATATCTGTTTTTAATAAGTGATATGTCTGTGTTTCAGAATTCAAAATTTGTACCCCTGTTTCCTAATTACTCAATTGTCTCCTTCCCAGAGCCAATCAGTGTTATCAGGGTTTTTTGTTTTTGTATTCTTTTGAAGTTATTTAATGCATACACAAGTAACTGTGAACATACCTTTTTCCCTTTATTATTTACTCTAATGATAGCATACTATATACACCTGTTTGGAAGATTTTAACATTTAACTTTAAAATTCTGAGTAATTCTTATAATTCTAAATTATTACTTTTTTAAAGTAATATTGCATATCTAATAATGAGGAGTCAAAAATGTAAAACTAATATTTTCATGGTATATCACATGTTGACCATTTTTAATTTCTTTCTCTTTACTATTCTCTTTACTATTTATTTCTATCGTGAAGTCATGCACTTAGAATATTCTTTCAGAGAGATTTTTGAAGAATTCCAGGATACCATTTTAGCTATTAATTCTGAGAAATAATGCTTTTTTAAAATTTTATTGAAGTATAGTTGATTTACAATGTTATGTTAATTTCTGCTGTACAGCAAAGTGACTCAGTTACACACATATATGTCCTTTTTCATATTCTTTTCCATTATGGTTTATTACAGGATATTGAATATAGTTCCCTGTGCTGTATAATAAGACCTTGTTGTTTATGCATCCTATATGTAATAGTTTGCATCTGCTAATCCCAAACTTCCAATAATTCCCTCCCCAACCCCCTCTCCCCCTTGGCAACCACAAGTCTGTTCTCTATGTCTGTGAGTCTGTTTCTGTTTCAGAGGTGTGTTCATTTGTGTCGTATTTTAGATCCCACATATAAGTGATATCATATGGTATTTGTCTTTCTCTTTCTCACTTCGCTTAGTATGATAATCTCTAGGTCCATCCATGTTACTGCAAATGGCATTATTTCATTCTTTTTTTATGGCTGAGTAGTATTCCATTGTGTGTGTGTGTGTGTGTGTGTGTGTGTGTGTGTGTGTGTGTGTATCGCATCTTTATCCATTCATCTGTCAATGGACATTCAAATTGTTTCCATGTCTTCACTATTGTAAATGGTGCTGCTGTGAACATAGATGTGCATGTATCTTTTTGAATTATAGTTTTGTTTGGGTATATGCACAGGAGAGGAATTGCTGGATCATATGACAACTCTATTTTTAGTTTTTTGAGCAATCTCCATACTGTTATCCATAGTGGCTGAACCAATTCACATTCCCACCAACAGTGTAGGAAGGTTCCCTTTTCTTCACACCTTCTCCAGCATTTATTATCCGTAGACTTTTTAATGATGGTCATTCTGACTGATGTGAGGTACCTCATTGTAGTTTTGATTTGCATTTATCTAATAATTAGCAACGATGAACACCTTTTCATGTGCCTGTTGGCCATGTGTATGTTTTCTTTGGAGAAATGTCTATTTAGGTCTTCTGTGCCCTTTTCGGTTGGGTTGTTTGTCTTTCTGTTATTGAATTGTTTGAGCTGTTTGTATATTTTGGAAATTAAGCCCTTGTAGGTCACATCATTTGCAAATATTTTCTCCCAGTCCATAGGTTGTCTTTTCGTTTTGTTTATGGCTTTCCTTGCTGTGCAAAATCTTATAAGCTTGATTAGGTCCCATTTGTTCATTTTGCTTTTATTTCTATTGTCTTGGAAGACTGACCTAAGAAAACATTGGTATGATTTATGTTAGAAAATGTTTTGCCTATGTTCTCTTCTAGGAGTTTTATAGTGTCTTGTCTTATATTTAAGTCTTTAAGTCATTTTGAGTTTGTTTTTGTGTACGCTGTGTTCTAACTTCATTGATTTACATGTAGCTGTCCAACTTCCCCAACACCACTTGCTGAAGAGACTGTCTTTTCTCCATTGTATATCCTTGCCTCCTTTGTCAAACATTAATTGTCCATAGGTGTGCGGGTTTATTCCTAGGCTCTCTATTCTGTTCCGTTGATCTGTATGTCTGTTTTTGTGCCAATACCATGCTGTTTTGATTACTCTAGCTTTGTAGAATCATCTGAAGTCTGGTAGGGTTATGCCTCCTGCTTTGTTCTTTTTCCTCAGGATTGCTTTGGCAATTCTGTTTCTTTCATGGTTCCATATACATTTTAGGATTACTTGTTCTAGTTCTGTGAAAAATGTCATGGGTATTTTGATAGGGATCACATTAAATCTGTAGATTGCTTTGGGTAGTATGGCCATTTTAACAATATTAATTCCTCCAATACAAGAGCATGGGATATTCTTTCCATTTCTTTGAGTCATCTTCAGTTTCCTTTATTAATGTTTTGTAGTTCTAAGCATATGTCTTTTACCTCCTTGGTGAGTTTTATTCCTAAATATTTTATTATTTTTTGAGGCAATTTTAAAAGGGATTGTTTGTTTACATTCCCTTTCTGATACCGAGAAATAATTCTTAAAACCACACCCCAGTGGAGTACCTCTCAAAAACTCATTGCTCTTACTCATGTAAGGAAATTTATAATAATAATCATGTAAGGAAAATTACTAAGGATTTCAGTAAGAAATTTAAGGCACAGAAAGCTAAATTATAATCTTAGAGAGTTAAATTAAAATACTGGCAAACTGCTTTAGTCTATGTTGTAAATTCTTTGAAATATTAAATGGAAAATAAGAAAATTTGACTTCTATTTTTCCTGCATTTAAATTTAAAAAATAATTATATGTAAATAGTTTTATGTTGGTGTAGAAAGACTATATAATTGTATAGTCATTATATCATGCAATTATAAGTTTGTACGATAGCGTTGTGTTAAAGGGTGGTACAGACTTATGGCACTCAAGTACTGGTTTTCCACCTAGTGCATTTAGAGCAGTTTGTATTTACTTACCTTGGCCCTATTTCCTTGCTTTGGAAATTGACTTACAATGATTTTGAAACACAGACTCTCCAACTGCTAATAATTTGAAGTATGGTAATATCTAAATTTATTAGTATTATCATTTTTATTATTTTTTGGTTGCGTTGGGTCTTCATTGCTGCACGCTGGCTTTCCCTAGTTGCGGTGAGGGGGGGCTACTCTTCATTGAGGTGTGTGGGCTTCTCATTGTGGTGGCTTCTCTTGTGGTACATGGGCTCTAGGCACATGGGCTTCAGTAGTTACAGCACATAGGCTCAGTAGCTGCAGTGGCCAGGCTCTAGGGCACGCAGGCTCAGTAGTTGTGGTGTCTGGGCTTAGTTGCTCCATCGCATGTGAGATCTTCCCGGACCAGGGCTCAAACCCGTGTCACCTGAATTGGCAGGTGGATTCTTAACCACCGCGCCACCAGGGAAGTCCCAACATCTAAATTTAAAACCTACACATGGTCAGTATTTTTAAGTAAATTATGTAAGATTGTGATTAAAAATCCAGAAGTCATCACTTGTGTATTGGAAATTTCCCTTTGACTATCTTTTTTCGGGGTGGGGGGGCAATTGCTCTGCCTTCATCTTTAATATCCTATCTTTATTTTTATTTATTGCTCTCTATCAATTTTTCTGCTCGTATAAAAGTGTATTTTTCTTTAAAATTCCAAGTTATTACTGTAAAATAACATTAGTTTCTATAAAGTACAGGTTAGCAAGATCCTATTTAGTCTGTTCCTTTTACAGTGCCTCACTAAAAATATTAACTTCTTATTTATTCTTATTACATCCTGAAGTACTGACATTGTGGACTCCAGAGAGGTTTATAATTGGGACATCATCTTTGACTTTCAAAAACCATACATAATTGTTTAAACAATTCTATATGAAGCCCATAGTTTTGTAATCAAAATGAGAGAAATACACTATTATTTTAGGCTGGTTTTGTATTATATCATTATAAATAGCTGTGGACAATTTATTATTACTTTCAGAATAGTAATTTGCCTAACAGATGAGCTAACATGAATTAAGCAGTAAATCAGTTTTACTTCCTTTAGATAATTAGTAATTTACATATAACCTTTGGCTATCCTTTTATCTTAGGGTATTGATATAAGTTGCATAAAATTGTTTGCTATATGGAAAGTGCTTTGAAATGCAAAATCTAATTAAAATGCACTATTATTTTAGAACAGTTGTGTTGCTACATGATACTATAGAGACTATTATGAATATTTGAGGAATCTGAATGGAATGTGTAAGGAAGCTAAATTGTAACTTCTATGCACTACTATAGGTTTTTTTAATCAGTCATTTGAAACAACTGAAACTGTCAAAGTATTTAAAGTATTGCATTTTTTATATATACTATAAAAACAGTACTAGAAATAGTGCTGTGGTTGCCATATTATGCTACCTGGCCTATTTCAAGTCAGGCACACATTAAAAGGATAAGTTTGTAAGATACACTAGGTAAGAGGGAAGACTTATTGTGAATGTAGGCATCCTGCCCAGAGGCTCTGACACAGACCCGTGGAGGCTGCCCCAAAAGTGAGGGCATCAACACATTTACAGCCAATTAATTGCACATCAGTTGGTGAACCATACATCAATTACTGGCAGCTGAAATCCAGTTTTGGAGAAAGCATGGTAAATGGTGTACCTGTCTGTCAGCTAGGTCATACGAAAAGTATTTGTCAAGAACATCTTATTTGCTTAACACACATTGTTTAGCAGCTGCTCAATATTGGGTAAACAATTGTTGCATTTCATTTTAAAACTCCGAAAAGTTCTTAGGCTTTTTAAAGATTGAAAGTAGAATCTTGTGCTGGCTGGAAACTTATGTGTCTAGATAATTATTTTCCAGAATTTTAATTCCTTGGATAATAGCTTAGTAATCTTAAATTTTTACAAATTAGAATTAATGCTTTTTTGGACTGCTGTTCCTTTTTTTCTTTAGTGTTGTGGTAAAATGGACTACTGTTTTAATAATTCTTTGAGATGTATTTGGGTAATTTCTTTTCCACTAAAACATCTCATTTTGTTTCAGAGATTAATTAAAAATTGGGGTTTGCTAATTAAATCTGTTTTTCATTTATTTTTTTTAACATCTTTATTAGAGTATAATTGCTTTAGATTGCTTTAGTTTCTGCTATATAACAAAGTGAATCAGCTATACGTATACATATAGCCCCATATCCCCTCCCTCTTGTGACTCCCTCCCACCCTCCCTATCCCACCCCTCTAGGTGGTCACACAGCACTGGGCTGATCTCCCTGTGCTATGCGACTGCTTCCCACTAGCTATCTATTTTACATTTGGTAGTGTATATATGTCCATGCCACTCTCTCACTTCGTCCCAGCTTACACTTCCCCCTCCCCATGTCCTCAAGTCCATTCTCTAGGTCTGCATGTTTATTCCTGTCCTGCCCCTAGGTTCTTCAGAACCATTTTTTTTTTAGATTCCATATATATGTGTTAGCATACGGTATTTGTTTTTCTCTTTCTGACTTACTTCATTCTGTTTGATGGATCAATTTTATCAAGAAAATATATATTAAATAAAAGTATGTATCAGGGAATTGGTCAGGGATGTTGTGCATGCCAACAGTCTATTAAAAGATCAAGAATTGTTAAGATTCATTTCACTTTGATGTCTCTGTTGATAGTTTTAGTCTATTTTTAATTGAAAAGTAAAATCATATACTTATTTAGTCTTTGTTAAGGTGTAATTTGAGATCAATGCAAGAACATATTTTTTCCTTATTTTGTTAAGACTTACTAATTTTTTACATCTCCTAATTAGCAAATTATCTGCTCATTAGTGAACAACTAGGAGGCATTTTAATAACAGTAAGTTTAATGAGGATGGTGAAAACCAGACAAATTCTCTAGGAAGCACTTGCAAGGGAGAATAATACATAATAAGTTAACAATCACAATGTCTGTGAATCCTTTTTGTTTAACCTTTATAAAACCTTTATGGTCTTGCTACTTGATGAGTGGAATATTTGGTGGCAGCTTGAGTACTGTCATCCTTTATCTAGTTGTTACTCTACTTAATATGCCTCATTATTGTGCTTAGAATTACTTTTTATTTTTCTTAAGATAAATGTTTGTTCGATTTCAAATGAAGGTGACTTTGACGCTGAAAGCTGGCAGTTAACGATAACAGTGGAATAACTTTTTATGAGTGTGGGTGCATAGAATCACGTCTGGCAGAGGTTATTGTCATACATAGTAAGTGGCCAGCACACTTTGTGCAAGCTATTAAATCTTGGTGATATGTGTTATTTCATTAGAGGAAAAAGGATATTATGGTAAGTCTTTTGTCAGTATTGAAGTTCACAAGAAATGGAACAAATTCTAATTGGCTTCATCTTTTTTTATGTGAAAAATTTAATATTGAAAGTGATCTTAATAATCTGAGTACAGGAGCATTAAACAAAATAAAGCATATCCATTGAAGATAGGATATCCGTTTACTAAAGTCTGTTTTAGCTTTTTGTTGTAGTATTAAAGATTTTAATTTACAGCAACAATACTTTGGTACCAATATTTTCAGTTAGTATTGACCATAAAGACATAGTGATAATGTCTATAGGAACTGGATGTTACCTCATAATTTTTTTTTGCCAGAATTTAGATTCTAAATATAAAGCTCTCAGCAGGTTCTTAATGTTTGGCCAAAATTCACATGTTATCTCAGCAAGAATATGATGCAGTGATTAAAAAGCAAATGTAGACTCTTTTGAACAATATTTTAAAACTGATTTTTCAGTGCATTTTTTATTTTAATAAAATTTAATTTTTAGATAAGTAATACATTCACATAGTTCAAAAACCAGAAGAAAATAAACATTTATAAATTGAGAAGTTTCACATCTGACTATAACTTTGTCTACCCCTTCAGCCCATGCTCCCATAGAGAACTGTTATGTGTCCTTCCAAGTGTTTTAATACAAATATCAACATATGCAAATATGTAATATTTTTTGCCTCATTTCTTATACAAAATAATGTAGTTCTGTATTTCCTCAAACCTGAGACATCATGCTATATAATGCGCATTTTTATGTATCACCAAGAAAAAATAATGCTGGCAATTAAACTGTGACATGATATTGATTATAAAGTGCATTACAATGTCAGAATATTAAAATGTGAAAAAATTCATACCTTAGAATGAAGAAATGTAGTATGTATCCTCTGCTACACATAACTTTTGTCATTTAACAATATAACTTGAATATCTTTGCATTTCAGAGCTTCTTTATTCCCTTTTTTTTTTACAGGTATATAGTATTTCATAGAATGATCGTACCCTAGGTTGTTTAGACCCTATAAATAACACTTGCTTTTATTTAGTCCTTGAAACTTTGTATATATGTGTTGAAGTTATAACTACAGTATAAATTCCGAATGGGATTACTGGCTTAATGGTAATCACATTTGTAATTTTTATAGCTTTTATCAGAAAGTACAGTTTTAGTGCAACGTTCTTCCAACTGCAGGAAGAGTGTGTTGTCAAACTTTGGATCATTGACTTCTTGAATAAGAGTAAGGTCAAGAATATTTTACTATGTTTAAGGGACATTTGTTTTTCTTTTCCTTCACTCTTCGTGTTCTTTGCCTACTTTTCTATGACATTGTTGATTTTTTTAATCTTTATTTCTAGAAATTCTTTATGCTTAGGGAGATTGGCCTTTTTTTCCCTCTGGTATGAGTTGTAAATATGTCTTCCAGCTTGCTGTTGATTCTTCATTTATTTTTCTTTTAATATGAAGATGTTGTTTATGTTTAATATAGTCAAATCTCTCAAATTTCTTTTATGGCTTCTGGAATTTGGGTTCAGAGTTAGAAAGACTGCCCACTCCAAGATTATAAAGAAATTTCCCATGTTTTCATCTAGAAATGTTATGGCTTCATGTTTACATTTTTTGTAGACTATTATTTTGGTGACCCCCCAATGACCTATATATCCAGATGTTGACACCCTCTGTATACTCTTTCTATCCTGACTCTCCAGTGAGGCTCTGATTACTTTGTCCAATCAAACATGGTTGGAGTGATGCTTTGCCAGTTTGTGGCCTAGTCCTTAATTAAGCTGGCAGTTCTTCTTCCATCTTGGAAGATCACTATGAAACACTCCTTGGAACCCAGCCACCGTGTATTAAAGCAGCCTCAACTGAGAGGCCCATATCAGGGAGAACCAACACCACCAGACAATGGCTTCAACTGAGTTTCCAGCTGAGGCAGAATATGCAGGTGTGCTAGACCTTTCAGCCCAGGTGAGCTCTCAACTGAGCCTCCAGTTGATTGCAACCATCCCAGCACACAGGCAACATCAAGTGGGGCAGAACTTTCTGGATAACACACAGAATTGTGAGAGATAATGCATTGTTGCTTTAAGCCACCAAATTATTACACAACACCTCAAAAAACTTAGTGGCTTAAAATAAGAAAAATCATTTGTTTGCTTACAATTTGGACAGGTGCTTCCTGATTTCAAAACTTACTACAAAGCTGCAGTAACCAAGATAGTGTCATACTGGCAAATGATAGACCTATAGATCACTGGAATAGGATTGAGGGTTGGGAAATTAACTCTTAGACTTGTGATTGATTGCTTTTTGACAAAGTTGCTAAGACAATTCAATTGTGGAAAAATGGCTTTTCAACAAGTTTTGCTGGGACAACTGGATATCCAGATGCAAAAGGAAGGATTTGGATCCTTACCTCAACACCATATAAAAATTTAACTCAAAATGGGTCATAGGGCTTCCCTGGTGGCGCAGTGGTTGAGAGTCCGCCTGCCGATGCAGGGGACACGGGTTCGTGCCCCGGTCCGGGAAGATCCCACATGCCGCTGAGCGGCTAGGCCTGTGAGCCATGGCCGCTGAGCCTGCGCGTCTGGAGCCTGTGCTCCGCAAAGGGAGAGGCCACAGCAGTGAGAGGCCCGCGTACCGCAAAAAAAAAAAAAAAAAAAAAAAAAAGGGTCATAGACAAAAATTGTAAAAGCTAAAACTATAAAACTCTTAGAAGAAAACAGGAATAAATCTTGATTACCTTGAGTTATGTAATGATTTTTTAGATATACCACCTAAAGCACAAGTAATAAAAGAAAAAAGTAATACTTTGGACTCCATCAAAATGGAAAAATTTTGTGCTTCAGAACACACCATCAAGAAAGTGAAAAGGCAGTTCACAAAACTGGAGGAAAAGATTTGCAAATCACATATCTGATAAGGGTATAATGACCAGAAAATATAAAGAATCTTTACAACTCAATGATAAGACAAATAATCCAATTTAAAAATGGGCAAAGGCTTTGACTAGACATTTCTCCAAAAATTATATATGAATGGCCAATGAGCACATTAAAAATGCTCGCCATCAAGGCCGTTTGGGAAATTCAAGTCAAAACCACAGTGAGACTGGGGGGCATGGATCCCAGTGGGTACAGAGTTTCTGTTTGGGGTGATGAAAAATACTGGAAATACATAGAGATGATTGTCACACAACATTGTGAATGTAATTAATGCCATTGAATTTTATGCTCAGAGGGAGTTAAGATGCCAGATTTTGGCATATATATTTTACCACAGTGAAAAAATAGTAAACGTACACATATGCAATAAAATACCATTTCAGGGCTTCCCTGGTGGCGCAGTGGTTGAGAGTTCGCCTGCCGATGCAGGGACACAGGTTCATGCCCCGGTCCGGGAAGATCCCACATGCCGCGGAGCAGCTGGGCCCGTGAGCCATGGCCGCTTAGCCTGCGCGTCCAGAGCCTGTGCTCCGCAACGGGAGAGGCCACAACAGTGAGAGGCCCATGTACCGCAAAAACCAAAACAAAACAAAACATTTCAGTCTCACTAGGATGGCTACAATAAAAAAGGCAGACAATAACAAGTGTTAGCAAGGATGTGGAGAAATTGGAGCCTTCATACATTTTTGATGGGGATTTAAATGGTACAGCTATTTTGGAAAGCAGTTGTAAGTTTCTTGAAATATTAAACATAGGGTTACTACATGACCCAGCAATTCCACTCCTCAGTATCTGTCCAAGGAAAGTGAAAAAAATTATCCACACAAAGATGTATATGTGAATGTTCATAGCAGCATTCTTCATAATAGCCAGGAAAGTGAAAACAATTCAGTTACCCATCTACTAGTTAAGGAATAAAGAAAATGATAATGAATGAAGCCAGACACAAAATAAACATTGTATGCTTATGTTTATACGAAATGTGCAGAAAAGACAGTAGGTAGAGACTACCTAGGCCTAAATGTGAGAATGAAGAGTGACTGAAAATGGGCAAGAGGTTGCTTTTTGGGTGATGGAAAAGTTATAATATTAGGTATTATGGTGATGGTTGCACAACTCCCTAAATATGTTAAAATTCATTGAACTCTACATTATGGGGAATTTTATGGTATGTATATTACATTGCAGTAAAATTGTTAAAATAAAAGAAAATCAGAAAGCTCTAGCTACTGAGTGGAGAATTGATTATAGGGGAATAAAAAGCAAAAGTAGGGAGACCAATTTGTAGACTAGAGTAGTAGCCCATATAAGAGATGATAGTGGTTTGGACTAAATAGGTGGTAATAGAGATGGAGAGACAGAGGTAAATTAAGGAGTTGTTTTAGAGGAAGAGTGTATAGTACTTGCTGAGAGACTGAATGTAATGGGTGAGGGAAAGAGAAAGACTGGGTCGCACTATACCACCCACAGTTTTATCTTCAACAGCTGGATATATGGTGGTACCATAACCTGAAATGATAAGAACTAGGAGAGAAAAAATGCCGGGAGGGGAGTTAGGCAGCAATCAAAAACATCATTTGGATTTGTTACATTTGAGATGCCTAGTAGATGTTCAAGGAGAGAGGTCATATAGGCAGTTGGACATAAAGTCAGTTGGATGTATAGGTCTGCGTTTCCAGAGAGAAAGGTCTGGGCTAAATATGTAAGTCTGCAAATTATTGCCATAAAAATGGTATTTAAACCCTAGGACTGGGTGAATGTTAAATGTTGTTTACCAGGGGTTGTTATAAGAGCAGAGGTCAGAATGTCTTTGGGGAGCTAGCTCACAGCTCAGTGAGCAAGTATACTCAAACACAAAGTGGGAATACACAAACTGTGCTAAGTTTCACCACCAGATGGAGCATGGGTAGTTAGAAAAGGCCTCACCAAATAGGCACCATCTGAGCTATCAAGAATGAGCAGGCATTTGCTCAGTGGAGAAATTGGTTAGGATGTTATTCAGTGTCAATATAGGTAGAGGAAGTAGCATTGGAAAATACTGGAAGATGTAAAATACCCATTGTTTTAAAAATACTGAAACATCCAATGTGGAAGTGTGAGTTGAAAGATGAAGTGAAAAGATACTTCTGTGTCTGATCATAGAAGTAATGACAGGCAGAAAAAAAATTGGAAACAGAATCAGAAAAATCATTTAAGGCAGTATTGTCTTTGGAAAGTGGTTATCTCAATTATTCCTTACGAAATTATAATGCCATTTCTCCTAATTTTTATAAGAATCTAACTAGAGCAAAATATCTATATCTATCTATCTATATCTATCTATCTATCTATCTATATATATATAAAGCATTAGTGTAACATGCTTTTTTTCACTTTTCAAGAAAAATGCCTATAGTTGCCAATATTATTACATTGAAACAAGTTCTTTCAAATTTATTTTTCCTGTTTTTATACTTAAATGTTTTTGTACTTAAATCAAAAGATAGTAACTGGTATATCATTAACTATCAAGAGTATTTTAATGACAAACCTACCTTCTCAACCTTTTATAATTTTTCTGCAACCTATGCTGAATATCTAGCTGAAATTCCTTGCTAAATGCACTATACCATTTTCTTTTATCCTAATCACGTTTAAACTCTATGTTCCTTGGATGCCAGATGTTTCTTAGTTGATTTCCATATGCAGATTTCCAGTAGCCCCAGAAATCCCCTGGTCATTGCTAGCATCAAAGCCAGTTAGAGTTTACTCAATCCTGTTCTTTACTAACGATTTTTCTACTCACAGTGTGCTAAGACAAAGCTTTCCATCTCTTTCCTTGCATATTCATCTCAGACATAGCCTATTTTCTTTGTGTACACTTAGAAATATCTCTTAATTAAATAAAATTGCTAAAAAAGCAGTTATAAATCATTTTGAAATGGCTGTAAGTTGTGGAGAATTCTTGACATAGTATTTCAAACAATATACAGCTCTTTAGGTTTGGCTCAGTTTTAAAGAAAATAATTCAGTGTAACATACAGATAACATTTAAAAGAATTGTAATAAACATTGCTGCTTTTTTTCTTGAACCTGTTAAACTCATTGTTTTAATGGAAAGTGTTTAAATACTCTTTATGTCAAGAATATATAAATTACACTATTCTAGAACATCAGATTTTGGAAAGTGATTTAGGTAGAGCATGTAGTACATATTTATCTTTCTGTACTTAATGTTGAGTTTGGAAAATGTATATTGCTAATGGGCTATCCACTTTCAAGTCATTTTGTTTACTAAGCTAGAACTGAGATCTGAGCAATTATGTGTGTAGTAAAACCTTTAAAACAGGATGCAGTGCATTAAAGAATGCTCATGTTCATTTGCAGTGAAGCAGACAATGGTGTCAGAATTTTGCCCTAACTAGGATCAAGGTGAGAAGCAAACTCTGTGTACATTGTTGCATTTATTATTATCTGAATGTCTGAAGGTTTAATGCTGTTGACATCTGGAGTGTTTTTCAACCTTTTTATAATGTGGTTTACTCTCTTTTCATTGTTGATCACATAGCCATTTTCATTCCCACTAGTGTTTTCCAAGTGTTAGAAACCTTTTTCCTTTCTGCATGTTAATGACATCTACTTGCCACAGCTATATTTTTGCAGACATCCTAGATGTAGAACTCAGGTAGATTTAAAACAACTGTAAGTTATTTCCTTACATTTGTAGCACTTTCCATGTAGAGCATTTTTACAGATGATTAGACCATTAATATTGACTACTAAAGAAGTTATGACTCTATCCTTCCATCTGACATTAAATTGAACAGTAGAGAAATGGCGAGCAAAGTAAGAAATATAAGGAACGTACACATATCTATGAATTGTGATGGTGGATACTGGGAAAAATGAATAGTTTAGGATAAAATTATGCCATGACTATAACATAATACATTAAAATGCCTTAAAGATTATTAATATACTTATGATCTATAAAGCATAAGCTAAATTCTGCCAATAATGTCAAGGAAATGTTTGCAATGGTTATTAGTTACATGAAGCTTGAGGAATATTTAAAAGACATATTTAAAATCAGTTACTCTTTGGGCAAAAAGTTCTTATCTTTCAAAAGGGCTACCTAGATCAGTATGGAGATTATCATTTATTCACAGTCTTTTATCATTATATCCTTGCTTTGTCACTGGATTGTTATTTGCTTAATGAAAAAAACACATTGAATTGTCATAGGGACTATATTTTAATATCTGGCCCTTTGACAGTAACTGTGTAAGAGCTCCAGACCTCACACAGCTGGTCTCAAATTCTCATTGTATAAAGATGAATTTCAGAAAGAAAAAGGAAGTTTAACTTTTCTTTGTTATTTGAGCATTTAGGATAAAGTATTTCCTGGGCCTAGGTCATCTGTACACACTTGTGGCTATGTTTTTGGCAATAATTTTTGACAAAGATTTAACATCTGTTATCAATTTTGGTTTTAACTTTGAATGACATTGTTTAGAATTCAATTTGTTTATGTAACACATAATCTTTTCCCAAAGTCTTCTGAATCAAAAATATCAGAGTGGCTATTGATGAGAGATGAGGCTGTTAACCTTCCAATAGAAAGGTCAGGAGTCCATGGTCAGTAATAGTCTTATCAGACAACTCCGTTTGGCAATACGCCATCTCCATTGCTGCTGTTTATCATTTTGTGTGTGAAACTAAATTATAGCTGACATAGCTTTGCTGGTTCTCTGTAAAAAAAAAAAAAAAAAAAGAGCTCTAATACAGCAGTTTACTCTAGCGATGTGAAACTCACAGTATAGAATGTATTGTACTATAGCAAAATAAATGACTTAATTGTTGTGTTAGTTAAATCGAAAGTATTGACTCCACTAGACTACGAATAAATCTGAATTGTAAAGAGTCTGATTGTTAAATGACTACAATCATTTCCTTTCATAGGCCACAAAAATTAAAAAGGTCTAAGTGCTTCTTTCAGACAGAGATGCAGAGACTAATTTTACATGAGTGCATGTCCTGACAAGATTAGTAGGCTTATTCCGGCACATGAATTGTACTTTCGTTTATGTGGAACAGGCTTGTAACTTCAGTGTCGTCCTATTTTCATCATGATCTTAAGTTCTTTGCTTTAGTACTTTGCTTTAGTACTTCTCTTTCATCTTTTCCTGAAAACATGACAATTCTTTTCTGAGCTTGCTTCTTTATTGTATTAGCTTATTATTTTTAGCAGTAATAACTAGTTCACATTAGTTATATTGTCCTTTGAGAACTGGTTGTCCACAATCACATGTTGATTGTACGTTAAACGGTTTGTTATGCATTAAAAAAAAATGTTAGAGATTTACCAACTGTTTTGACACTATATAACAAGGGTTTCCTTTTTCCAGCCTCCAAGTATACTGTCCTCGTATCTCCTAGCTTTGAAGCCAATGCTAAATATTTTACTTTCCGGTAACAACCCAACTTTTCGGTACCTTTTTTTTTTTTTTTTGGTAGTCAGTTTTTTCTTTAGTAACAACCCCCAAATCATAGTAGTTAACAAAACCACTCATACTGGATGGCGGCGGGGACAGTTAACTGTGGCCCTGCTCCAGGCAGCAGATTGACTGTGAGTCTGTTCCATGGTCTTCTCATCCTAAGACTTTTAACCGCAGGGGCAGCCCCCCATCTGAGAGGACGTGCTGTTCTTATGGCAGAGGGCAAACTGTGTAATTGCATTTAAAGTTCTGTTAGGACATGACATATATCATGTCTGCACACATTTCATTGACCAAGGCAAATAACATGATAAAGTCCAAAATCAATAGGTTGGGAAGAATACTCCCAGGACACATGACGGGGAAGATTGGGTGGCAAGAGGAGTATTTGTGATCAATAATTCTATCTGCTGTGAAAAGAAAGAAAATATGAGCCTTTTTTCTCTGTATCAGTGAGCAACTCCCAGTTTTTAAGGTATTCTATGTGGTTTATTGTTATATTTGAGAGTCTTAAAAGAAAAACAGTTCCATTCTATAATGGAGTTAAAGATTTATTTCAAATGTGGGCTGATAATATTGATGATGCAACACTGAAAATTGATGATGAGAATCTGGAAAATCAGTATTTTTGAAATTTGTTTTAGCTTCTAAATCAAGCACAGTATGATTCTGTTTCATAAAGTAATTTGTCTGAGACCCATTAAAAAACAGTAGCTCATTTGCCATTTTAGAATATTACAAATGCTTGAATGTGTTCCATTCCATAAATTTCATGGAGCAAAGAGTTTGGTATGGGGATACATAAATGATCTGAATTCCATTTTTATTCCACAGTTTATCAGCAAATCAAGTGACAGATTACTAACAGGTTTATTTTAGTAGTACATCTCTAAGTAGTAAACCATGTATCAGTGTTCCAATGTTTAAAGTTTTTCCTTTATGTTAAAAAAAATATGCCTTAAAGTAAAATTTGAAAATAACACAAAACAAATCATAATAGTCTCATCACTTTACCACAGATGTGTACTCACATATGTACCTAATATGTTGTTAGGATCATTGTATATATGGAAATTTACATTATTTTTTAATCAACATTATATCATAAACAGTTCTAACACATCTCTATTTTAATGACAGAGTTTTAACAATTATATCTAAAATTTACATTGAAAGAAAATTAGTATCAGCACTTCCTTGTAATCATTCTGAGATTATTGTAAAGTGGGTAATTTTGTCCTATAAAATAGATATTTTGTTCATACATATTATCATTATTTTACAAAGAAGATTTAATTGATTGTCTTATCTTCCCCCCCGATAGTATGTGATTATTTTATTCAAAAAAATATATTTTTTATTTAATCTATTTAAATAACCTAAGAGAGATTGGTTTTCATACCGTGCTATGAAATAAACTCTAAAATGTATAATTTGGTCAGTAAGATTTCAAATATCTTTGTTTTTGCTGTATTTATATCAGCTGTAACATGATTCATATTTAGTTTTATTGGTTCAGAATGAATAAAACTATACTTTCATATGACTGTGAGTGATTTATAATTCTTCCTGGAAGAGGAAGAAACCCTTAGCCCATCTTTAATATCTGAATGCAAAAAATGCCTCAAGATTCTAAGTACTATATATATAGTCATATATGAATTATATATCATAAATAAAATGTTACCTACTTTGTATCTCCCCTTAAATATTACATATTATATAATTGATTTTTTTTATATTATTATAAACACAAGCTTTTATTATAAACACAAGCTAAGTGTTAGCTGATTTTTAGGCCCTTTTCTTGTTTTCTCTGGGGAAATTTCACCTTTGCTTCCATAAACTTTTAAGGATTCTGAAATTTTGAATTAGATGAAGAGTCTTAGGTAGTGTGAATCTGGATGTGTCTTAATTTGCATTTCCTCACCAGGAACTCTAGGATCAGAAAGTAATTCCTTCATAATCCTATTTTCATGAAATCCTCTAGTTCCCCAAAGAGGTCACCAGGCGATTGATGGCTCCAAATCAAAGCAGAGTTCTTAGAAGTTAAGTGTCATCACTCTTGAGCCATCTTTCCTTTTAAAGTCTCTAGTCATGGATGCTTAGCAACTCTTTCTTTGATTAAAAAGAAAAAATCTTTTCTTCATTAGTTATTTATTAAGTGAAGGACTATATCTGTTGAGGTTTAATCTGTAAAAATTAAACTGTTAATCTGTATAAATCAATAAATAAATCAGAAGTATGTAGCGTGATGCATTGTCACAGAATGAAGACTCCTGTGTAACCATCATCCATATACATTTTTTAAAAAAAATATTTATTTATTTTTGGCTGTGTTGGGTCTTCGTTGCTGCATGCAGGCTTTCTCTAGTTGCAGCAAGCGGGGACTACACTTTGTTGCGGTGCGCGGGCTTCTCACTGCGGTGGCTTCTCTTGTTGTGGAGCATGGGCTCTAGGCGCGCAGGCGTCAGTAGTTGTGGCTCGCGGGCTTAGTTGCTCCGTGGCATGTGGGGTCTTCCCGGACCAGGGATCGAACCCGTGTCCCCTGCATTGACAGGCAGATTCTTAACCATGGTGCCACCAGGAAAGCACCATCCATATATATTTACATAAAGAATTGTACCACAGAAGGTCCACTCAGCCCCTTCCCAAGCACAGTCCTCTTCAAAATAATGACTATTCCAACATTTTAATTAAAATAATATCTGGCTACTCTGGGCATTTAAAAAAAATTTCCCCTTCCTTCATCCCTTTTTTTTTTTAATTTAAAAAGGGTCAAATATGAGACACTGATATAATCTATGTAATATCATCCATTTCCAAATGGAAAATCTCAAGCATAAATGAAATGTTTTTACTTTATCTAAATAGAGACCACCATGAGATTTGTAATATTATATTTTATCTAGTAAAAATAGCTATTTTAAACTGCTGTACTACCTTTTTTTGGTACTTTATTCATTTTTAGATTTAAATTATTATTTGGTTAATATGTTAAGAAAATTATTAAAGCAAGAGTGAAGAGCTCAATTTTTATGCAAAAAAAATAAACAGGTTTTTTTTTCATTTCCTTGAACACTTATACATTACACTCTTACTCATTTTATTTAGTAGGCAGAGCAATTTTTTATTTTTCTTTAAGATTCGGCTGTCACAATATTTGATTCATTTGCAACTTTCTTTGATTAATCTTTTAAAAAGAAATTTATTTATTTATTTTTGGCTGCGTTGGGTCTTCCTTGCAGAGCGCAGGCTTTCTCTAGTTGTGGCGAGCGGGGGCTACTCTTCATCGTGGTGCGTGGGCTTCTCATTGCGGTGGCTTCTCTTGTTGCAGAGCACAGGCTCTAGGCATACGGGTTTCAGTAGTTGTGGCACACGGGCTCAGTAGTGGCTCGTGAGCTCTAGAGCGCAGGCTCAGTAGCTGTGGCGCACGGACTTAGTTGCTCTGCGGCAGGTGGGATCTTCCCGGACCAGAGCTCGAACCCGTGTCCCCTGCATTGACAGGTGGATTCTTAACCACTGTACCACCAGGGAAGTCCTGAATCTTTTTAGACATGAAAAAAGCAATATGGCTGTTGAGATTTTTATATTTACGACTCAACATTTTATGAATTGATTTATTGTTCACTTGAAATGTTACAGTTTGCTCTCAGTTTGAAAGGTTAGATTTAATTATAATGAAGCATCAAGGATTGATAATCAGAATTTGAAATCAAAATGTCCGTATATTTATTGTGAAGCTACTTGATGGGGTGAGAATTTCACTAGTATATCTGGCAGTCAGTGATCATGAGTACTCCAGCACAGTTCTAGAGATAACACTGTCTTTAAGTTCTCCATCAGTTTTTTTTTCTCTCTGTGATCTTATAACTAGAAAACAGATATGAGTTATAAGTGCTATTAGGAACAGTGTTAATAGTTTATATTTATATTGTGCTTGTATTTGGAAATGAGTCACACCTGAATTACCTATTATTCTCATTTGAGTTGGTAGGCATAGGTTACCATTTAAATATATGTCCAAATACTATTTTCAACACATAGTAAACACAAAGGCATTCATAAATAAATAAAAGGAGCAACAAATGGAAGGTCTTTATGTTTTTTTCTGTCTTAATGGTGTCACCTAACACTTTATAGTAGAGAAAATGGGCAAATATAAAGGAGTAGAAGGAACAGTCAGGTTCAATGAGTGGGCAGATTTACTTGACTTGAATTGGGGAAAAGGTAGAACTAGGATAGTATTGGATACCTGTGAGTGTCATATGAATTGACATTTAACATGATAGACAATAGGAAATAAGATTGTATGTGAAAAATTTCTTGGTCAACCTTTAAGGTAGTATGAAGTTATTAGTTAATATTATTAATCCAGTTATTTTTTAGAATATTAATTTAAATATTATTATTCTTAATACGTAATATTAAAAATAATATATCTCAGAGATCAACAAAGCCCGACAAGTGATAATTTCTTGAAGTTAGTTTCATATGTAATCTGAAAATATAGCAGTGAAATCTTTGTACCCATGCATGATTTTATAGCATCATGCATTGGTCACTTGAAGAATACTGTTTCACTGAGTTATGCAGGTCTTCTAAATATTGACCCATTTCGTTTTATAATATCAAAAAATATCACCACCAATATAATAAAAATAGTCTTTAAATGTTGGGAAGCTATAAGTGTATGATATAATTTTCCCCAAATTATGAAATTTTCTTAAATCTCTTGTTTTATCATTGCCAACAAATACAGTCAGTTATTTTCCTTTGAAGTGACAGGCAGACTTTTGTTCCTTTTTGGGAAAATGTCTACAAAATACCCAGTCTGAATAGTTTGTCTTCATTCTTCAAGGAGAAATGGTGCTCCGTGAGAAAGGCTGGTAGATCAGATTGCAGCTCAGTCACACAGGTGCATTTCTGGGAGACCTTTCATTATGCAGCAGAAATGCTGTGTGCATACTTCCCATTTTATGCACTCAAGAGTTGACATTTTTAAAGCTTAGTAATTTTTACTGATACATCAAGGAAAATTTTAAGTGAACTTGTTTTTTGTTTGTTTGTTTGTTTTTCATTGCTCTGCAAGGACTTGGCAGTGAAATTCAATGACTACTAGTAGTTTGGAGCCACTGTGATTTGTGCTAAGGTCCCAGCAGTTTTACCCACCATTGCTCTTGCACCGTCAGTGCAAATGTCCATACAGGGCAAAAGGTAAATGACATTCTAGAATTACTGTTAAAATAGTTCTGAGTTAGTGTTCGCCCAGAAGCATTCTATAGAACTCCCTGGAATCTGTAATCTGCACTACCGTTGCTGTATATCAATTTGCTAATTTCATTTGTTTGTTTGTTTTTGTTTTAAATGCTTTTTTATTTTATTTTTTTAAATAGCTCTTCATGGAGTATAATTGTTTCACAATACTGTGTCAGTTTCTGTTGCACAACAAAGCGAATCAGCCACATGCATACACATGTCCCCATATCCCCTCTTTCCTGAGCCTCCCACCCTCCCTATCCCACCCCTCTAGGTCATCTCAGAGCACTGAGCCGATCTCCCTGTGCTACACTGCTGCTTCCCAGCAGCCAACTATTTTACATTCGGTAGTGTATATATGTCAACGCTACTCTCACTTCGCCCCAGCTTCCCCCTCCCACCCCATGTCTTCAAGTCCATTCTCTATGTCTACCTCTTTATTCCTGCCCTGCAACTAGGTTCATCAGTACCAGTTTTTGTCTTTTTTTTTTTTTTTAGATTCCATATATATGCGTTAGCATACAGTATTTGTTTTTCTCTTTCTGACTTACTTCACTCTGTATGACAGACTCTAGGTCCATCCACTTCACTACAAATAACTCAATTTCATTTCTTTTTATGGCTGAGTAATATTCCATTGTATATATGTGCCACATCTTCTTTATCCATTCATCTGTCGATGGACACTTAGGTTGCTTCCATGTCCTGGCTATTGTAAATAGAGCTGCAGTGAACATTGGGGTGCAGGTCTCTTTTTGAATTATGGTTTTCTCACGGTATATGCCCAGTAGTGGGATTGCTGGGTCATATGGTAATTCTATTTTTAGTTTTTTAAGGAACCTCCATACTGTTTTCCTGGTTGTGTCAGTTCACATTCCCACCAACAGTGCAGGAGGGTTCCCTTTTCACCACACCCTTTCCAGCATTTATTGTTTCTAGATTTTTTGTTAATGGCTATTCTGACCAGCATGAGGTGATACCTCATTGTAGTTTTGATTTGCATTTCTCTAATAATTAATGATGTTGAGCATCTTTTCATGTGCCTCTTGGCCATCTGTATGTCTTCCTTGGTGAAATGTCTGTTTAGGTCTTCTGCCCATCTTTTAATTGGATTGTTTGATTTTTTTGATATTGAGCTCCATGAGCTGTTTGTATATTTTGGAGATTAATCCTTTGTTGTTTCATTTGCAAATATTTTCTCCCATTCTGAGGGTTGTCTTTTTGTCTTGTTTATGGTTTCCTTTGCTGTGCAAAAGCTTTAAAAAAAAAGTCCTATTTGTTTATTTTTGTTTTTATTTCCATTACTCTAGGAAGTGGGTCAAAAAAGATCTTGCTGTGGTTTATGTCAAAGAGTGTTTTTCCTATGTTTTCCTCTAAGAGTTTTATAGTGTCTGGTCTTACATTTAAGTTTTCAATCCATTTGGAGTTTATTTTTGTGTACAATGTTAGGTAGTGTTTTTAAAAATCAATTTTATTAAAATATAATTGATATATAATAAAGTACACCATTTTAGCTGTACAGTTTAATGAATTTTAAGAAAAGTGTGCATTCATTTATCTGCCACCACAATAGAGATAAAAAATATTTTCATAACCTCAAAAGGTTCCCTTGTGCCTCTTACAGTCTCTCCCCAAACCAGCACTGATGTGCTTTCTCTCACTATAAATTTTAGTTTTCTTTCCTAGAGTTTCAATAAATACAATCATACAGTACGTTTTCTTGTGGCTTCTTTCACCCAGCATAACGATCTTGAGATATATCAGTATTTTTGTGTATGACACCCATTCATTCCCTTCTATTGCTGAATTGTATTTCAAAGCTGTTACGAATATTTGTTTACAATTTTTTTAGTGGACATTTGTTTTTATTACTCTTGCATAAATACCTACTAGTGAAATTTCTGGATATTACTCTAAATGTCTGTTTTAACTTCGTCAGAAGATGTCAAACTCTCTTCCAAAATAGCTGAACAATTTTATGTTCCACCAACAATATACGAGAACTCTAATTTTTCCACATCCTTGTCAACATGTAGTACTGTCAGTCTTTTTAAGTTTAGTCATTATAGTGATTTTATAGTAGTTTTAATTTTCATTTTTGTTGGCTAATGATGTTGAACATCTTTTCACCTGTTTATGTACCATTTGTATAACTTCTTTTGTCACGTTTGTCTTTAATCTGCTCATTAAACTATTTTTAATCTTATTGAGATGTAAGAGTTCTTAATATATTCTATGCAAGTCTTTGTTAGGTTTATGCAATGAAAATATTTCTTCCAAGCCTAAAAGCTTGCTTTTTAATTTTCTTAGTGTCTTGCAAAATATATACAGTTTTTAATTTTGATGAATTTTATGAATTTTTTTCTTTTATAGTTTGTGCTTTTTGTGTGTACTATTTAAGAAAACTTTGTTTATTCAAAGATCACAAAAACCTTTCTTCTATGTTTTTTTCTAGTTTATGGTTTTAGCTTTTATGTTTTGAGTCTATGATCAGTTCAAGTTAATTTTGGAGTATGGTTTGACTATGCAAGGAAGACAAAGGAAAGGCATTTTAAAATTTATTTATTTATTTTTATTCTTATTTATTTATTTTTGGCTGTGTTGGGTCATTGTTACTGCACACGGGCTTTTTCTAGCTGTGGCAAGTGGGGGCTACTCTTCCTTGCGGTGCGTGGGCTTCTCATTGCGGTGGCTTCTCTTGTTGCAGAGCACAGGCTCTAGGTGCACGGGCTTCAGTAGTTATGGCAAGTGGGCTCAGTAATTGTGGTTCGTGGGCTCTAGAGCACAGGCTCGGTAGTTGTGGCACACGGGCTTAGTTGCTCTGTGACATGTGGGATCTTCCTGGACCAGGGATCGAACCAGTGTCCCCTGCATTGGCAGGCAGATTCTTATCCACTGTGCCACCAGGGAAGCCCCAGGAAAGGCATTTTTAAAGGGGTGAAAGTTCATAGTCTCTGATGAAAAAGATTAAGTTTACTGTCTGTCTTTCCTCTGTTCATCTGCACATAATATGTCATTTTCTTTGGATGTCTATGTTTGGGTATGTTTTTATTCACTGATTTATTTGTCCCTTATTTTGGTCAGTTTCCTGCTTCTTGGCCTGTCTAGTAAATTTGTATTTGATTCAAGACGTATATTTTACATTGTTAACTATTTGGGTTTTCTTTTTTTTAATAAATGATTTTTAAATAAGTGTTTAATAGGTGAGTTTTATTTTGGTAGGCAATTAAGTTACTTGTGCTTAGATTTAATCCTTTTGAGGCTTATTTTGAGCTTTATTAGAGCCGTCCAGAGTAGCCTTTTCTCTAGGATTCAGACCACTAAGGTACTGGCTTTCTGTGTTCTCTACTGAGTACCCCGAGTTACCAGCGAAGACTCAACACCCTGGCTGGTTGGAGCTCAAATGGCTTCCAGCCCTTTCTGAGTTCAGAAAACTGTGCAAGTCACTATTCTTTGGTTGTTCTTTGTCTGGCCTTATTCCTTATAGTAGTCAGTGGAAATTTAAAGATATTGACATTTGCAGCTCCTTTTCTGCATGCATCCCTCCTCTCCAGAATGAAGCCCTACAGCTTCTTCAGCCTCCCTGAACTTAGGTCTTTTACTCCTTAAGTCGGCTCTCCTTTAGGATGTACTACTTCCTGCTCCCCAGGCTGTGATATCCCACCAGACAGAGAACCAGGGCAATTGTTGGCTCACTTCATTTGCTTCTCTTCTCTCAGGAATCATAGTACTATTCTGCCTATTGTCCAATATCTAGAAGCGATTCTTTCATATCTTCTGTCCACTTTTCTAATTGTTTCTGGCAGGAAGATAAATCTGATCTCTGTAACTCAATCATAGCCAGATGTGGAAATCTTAATCTGCTTTTTAATTTAAAAAATTGTATTTCCAATTTGGTTTCTAAAACTGGTATCTAAAATATATATTATCAAAGATTTTTCTCTTCAATTGTGAGCTTTGTGCAGAAAGTCTCTAAGTAATAAAGAATTGTAACATTTTGTAATATTTTTATATTTACCACAGTTGTCTCCTTATAATGCCTTGGATCACAGAGTTTTTCTAGGTTCAATGTTGCTGTCTTGTTCACCAGGAAAACTAGCTCTGATCACTGGAAATAGAACAGGTTGTTAGTTTCCCTCTCCATTTGATGGTAGTAATTTGCCTTGCTTACTTGCAAATAATATGCTAGATCTTGATGATGGATTAGGCTTAACTCTAGAGGAATGTACAAACATAACTGCTAATAAGAGAACATTCTGTAGCTACACTTAGCAAATACATACACATATATATATATATATAGAGAGAGAGAGAGAGAGAGAGGGGAGAGAGAGAATATTTTAATGATACACCTTTACATAGATTAAATATTAACTCTCATCTTTATATTTCAAACATCTTTCATGGTAGAGCAGTGTCTTTCAGTATGTTATACAGAAATCCACAGGTAAAGTATCAGTGGATCTCATTCATCAAAGTATTTAATTCCTTTATATTATGCTAACTTTTTCTAAATTTTTTTATCTTAATTTCTATAGACTGAGTTGCTATAAAACTTAGTTTTTCTAAATAAAAATTTGAGTGTCGTGATCCTTTCTACACTAGCAAGAAATTTACATACATAATGGTTTGAATAAAAAATGGGAGGGAGGGTGGGAGGGAGACGCAAGAGGGAAGAGATATGGGGATATATGTAAATGTATAGCTCATTCACTATGTTATAAAGCAGAAACTAACGCAGCATTGTAATGCAGTTATACTCCAATGAAGATGTTAAAAAAAATGGGAGGGAAAAAACATAAAACTAGGGTATTTTGACCTGAGTTTATCATAACCTCATGTGTTAAAAGTCCAGGATCCATTCTCTGACATTGATTGGTCTGGAATAAATTGAAATGTATTAGAGATGACAAGGATTGTCATTTTGCAAATGTGCAGTGTGTTTTTCAGAAATACTTTCCACAGAGACCCTTTAATTGAGAGGCAAAAGTTCAGATATCAGTTATACAGCTTAGGCTTTGCATGTTTGATTCTAGGAATGTACATTTCCAGCATGGTACTCATAGAATTAAATGCACAGCTACCAAAACTGTTAATGAGAACAGCATGGTTAATTTAGTGCCACACTGAATATATATATATCCCTTTCTGCTCAATATTTTCAATCAAAAAAAATTGGTTGAGAAGTATTCTTATCTACTTTTCATTTTCAAACTACAACAAGAGAATATTATATTTCATTAAAAATTAATGTTTAAGTAACAAATTTCAGATATAAAATATTGACTTTTTGAAGTGCTTTTTGTGAAAATTTAATTTATGAAGAAGAAAACTCTTGGAATATGGCTGTAGCATTTCAAGCTTTTTTTTTCCTGCACTTGCAGTTATGCAAATATTATTACTATTGCAAAAGACCTTTGTCATGAATTGCTTTGTAATGGAGCAAGGTTATTGAACACTCTTTTTAAAATAAATGTGTCTATGATAGTATTATACATAAGACCTGAAGATAAATTGCTGCTGGTAAAAGACTAAACAAATGCACCCACCTTTTTTTCCCCTAAAGTGCCAGAATTAAAGATGTTTATCCAAATGCTTTAAATCAATTTATTTTTATATTTTCTAGCCAGGCCTGTGGTAGTAAATATGAAACAATGATTGTACTCAGCTTTCTTCTTTAGCTGTCATGAAGATGGTGTCATAATGTTTAGAGATATGCTCTCTAACTGTCAGCATTTGTTATAGTTCAGTGATGCGTGAGAAAGTGTGAGGGACATTGTCTTCCTGCACTGCTAAATGTATTAATGCAGGATGATATTTCCCAATGACTTCTTTTTTATTTTTTTTAATTTTATTTATTTATTTATTTATGTATTTTTGGCTGCATTGGGCCTTTGTCGCTGCTCTCAGGCTTTCTCCAGTTGTGGTGAGCGGGGGCTACTCTTTGTTGCGGTGCATGGGCTTCTCACTGCGGTGGCTTCTCTTGTTGTGGAGCACAGCCTCTAGGTGCATGGGCTTCAGTAGTTGTGGCACGCAGGCTCAGTAGTTGTGGCGCACGGGCTTAGTTGCTATGCGACATGTGGGAACTTCCTGGACCAGGGCTCGAACCCGTGTCCCCTGCACTGGCAGGCAGACTCTTAACCACTGCGCCACCAGGGAAGTCCCTCCCAATGACTTCTTACTCAAGGTCAGAATAATGAGATTCATCTGTATTTTTCATCCATTTGTTTATTAATCAGTATATTTTCTGTCTTAGCCTGTTTCCTTAAGTTTCTTAGGTACTCTTTAAATTTTAAGGCAAATATATATTGCAATTTAAAGAACTTGTCATTTTAACCTAATTTTATTTTAAATAATCAACTATGATTTCTCTATTTTTTAAATAAATAAAACGGCATTTCTTTTGTTCTTTTTGTTGCTACTTATGAAATATGACAGAGGTAGGATTCTAGATTTCTCTAATCTACTTAAATTCTCTTTCTGTTTGTGATTTCAATGAATAGGAAAAGTATTTTATAAAATAATAATTGTTATATGATAACCAATCATTCATTCTACTTATTCAGTAATCATTTCTTATTTATATAGTGTTTTAAAGTTTAGAACTTGCTTTCACAGGTAATATGTATTTTCATCCTGATAACAATTCTGTGTGGTAGATATTTCAGAAAATGTTACCCCCATTTTACAGGTGAAGAAATTGAACTCAGGGATGTTAATACCCTAGGCTCAAACAGCTAGGCTTTTTGGCTCCAAATCCAGTATCTTTCCTTCTATTCCATTCGTATTTGTTTATATTTATTGAGAATTTGAAGATTCCATAGCATTGTCATAAATATAACATTGTGTTTTTATAGAATAACAAAGTTACCACTACTGGAATTAAATATTTGTTGCTTCTGGATTAGTCTTTCTAAATCATCACCCTAAGTGATGTCACCTCATTGCTCATGAAACTTCAGTGGCTCATTGCCAACCCTATTCCTCCTTCATATATCCGTATGATATTTTCCAAGGGAAATATTTACTCAGATAAGAAATACCATTGTTTGCAGATTTTCATTTACTATAGTTGATCTCATTTCACTGAGTAGGGTACATATTGATTACAGGTGTTGGCACGGGATAATTTCATTTTATTGGTTTAATAGAACCCAGCATATGCTATTGTTTTAATGGCAACCGTCTTTCCAGTTACAATCTACCTATGTGTCATAAATGGTCTTTAATTTTCCCCATAGCATTTTAGACTTTTTAAGGACATAATTTTCATTCAGAGTTATGCTATCCAGCAGTATTATTCAAAGTAGATTCTGTAAATCTTTTAAATTCTGTATTATTAGCAATGTTATATACATAAAGTAACTCCATTACTTATAACTACCCTTCTACAATGAAGCATCTAAAAGAGTAAAATGTATAATTTGGAAATCTGAACTCTGCTGTTTAAAAATCCTCAAGATCCATAAACTAGCACCAAGTGGTAATTTGAAAACCATACCTGAACTGTTAAGTTCTGTGTCAGAATTTTGATTTTGAAAGCTCCCTGTAGGTAAAAAAACAGGATCCTGAATGCTACATGCTTATGTAGATACTTTTGGACAAAAGTTTATTATAACCATATATTACAGTAACTCATATATGTGACAGTGAATTCAAAGTTATTACAAAAAATATGCATTCATATTTTCAGCCATTTTAATTGTGATATATGGACAGTAACTAGATTTTTTTATTAACTAAAGAGCTATAAAGTAAAAAAGGCATTGTATACCAATAATATATATTACTGTTACTAAATAGAAGAATTTCCATTGTTGGAAGTTTGAAGTTTGGTTTTTTTTGTTTGTTTGTTTTTGGTTTTTTTATGGAAACTTAAGTCCTTAAAAGGATTAGGTTCAGTGGACTGCCCACAGGTTAAAGCTACACACTTTAGTTTTCTTAGCTTTTACTTTCAAAAAAATATGATTTGAACTTTTTGGAGGTAATGAATTCCTTAACACCTTAAAATCTCAGTAGACAAAATTGAAAAAATTGCTCCAAACTTTTGTCTGATTTACTGTGTATAAATGGTAATAGTTACTGGAAATTATTTTTAAATTTTTAATTCTTTGGATAACATGAATTACAGATATGTATAAATATATATAAGTCCTTTACTAGTAACGTAAATACTTTATAGCTAACAGATACATTTAAAAATAGAAATTAAATTGAAATGTTTATTTTAATGTTATAAAATGAAATAACACTACTTACTATGAGTAATGTTTGGTGAAAATTCTGAATTTTTAAAAAATGGTGTATAATTTTAGTAAGGCTATCAAGGCTTTTCTCTACCAAAATTATATAGCTTTCTCCACAAGCATTACTGCTTCTTTAGTTTCCCTGGTCCCTGTTATGGTATGGAGCACACTGAGTATCTGACAGTAGAGTAGCCAGGATGCGTGTAGTGAGCGCTGGTGCAGACCACAGTGAAATCCAAAGAAAGAAACTCTTCTCTGACCTGCCAGTAGTTGCATCCACAGACTGGGACAATAGGGCATATGTATGCTGATCTTGTGAGATGTTAAGAGTCTAATCAGGAGGACATAAGATAATTGACAAAAGTTATAAAATTACTTACCTTTTAATATGCTGGATTCTGTGCTAAGCCCCTTCTTAAAAACCGTATTTCACTTTTTTCCTTCACGGTTGGGAGGTAGATAAAATTATTTTCCCCGTTTTATAAATCAGGCTTGTAGAGGCTATGCAACTACTCAACGTGACACAGCTATTGAGGGAGAAACCAGAATGCAAACCAGGGTGTCATTATTCCAGAAACTATGTTCTTAACTTCTCTTTCTGGTACATTATATTGTCTTTCCAAACTTGCAATAAAACCAAATTTGAATAGCAAATAGAATAAATTTAATAAACAAATGAAAGCAATTGAATTCTATGAAAATTGTTTAGCACTATAAAATCTATTTGTCTACAAAAGACTTCCATTCTCTCTTGGTAGCTTTATTTCTATAGAAATAATGAGCCAAAGCCTCATCAAGAATTTTTCATTATTTTTCCTGAGGACTTCTCAAAGTGATAGTTGTAACTTTTATAATTTTATTTTTATAAGTAAATTAATTTGGGTTATGATTAATCTTTAATAGAGAGAGTTAGAATAGCATGGCTGCTTAGAGCCAGTATATCTGAGCTCAAATCATGTTACTAAACATCTCTGTGCTTCAGTTTTCTAATCTATGAATTAAGGAAAATAATAATACCTACATCATGGAGTTGTTGTGAACAATAAATTACTACATGTAAAGTTCTTAGAACAGTGCTTGTCTTGTTTAAGCACTTAAATTATTTAGTTAGCAATTTTGTTAAAGGGGATTGGATGTCAGAATTATGGAATCTGATGTTAATTCTATTTTTAACAGACTAAAGCTAAATATCATCAATTTTGATTATATACTTAAGCAGCGTTCAAAATGATAGAATAAAGACTTTTTATTGTAACATTTTGAGTTAATGAAGATTATCATGAAAAGAAAATAACAAATATAATCACTTAACTTTGTTTTAAAATTTCAAATATATAGATGATGTATTATACAAATGTAGAGTTTCAAAATATAAATCCTCTCCAAACAGCACAGTAGTTTTCAAAGGCCTTTTTTTTTTTTTACTATATACTCCATGATACAATGAAATAGTGAAAAAAGCAATTATTAAGGTGGAACTGATTGGATTGGACATTTGTATACCTCTGTGGGTATTGTTTAATTGTGCATGAGATTGAGTTGTTAAATAAGCAGATTATTATACATAAAGAAAGATTATTATATATAATAACATAAAGCAGATTATTATACATAAAGAAAATATATTGGCAAAAAATTATTTCTAATGTACAATTATTAATTATAGGTGGCATTTTTGAGCTTGTAAAATATATACATTTCACTTGGAGAGAAATTTTATATCAAGGTACTTAGATTCTATTTCACATATCATTTGTTGGATACTAACAAAATAAAGCATTTAAAGTTAAACAGAGGTAGACATATTAGAAACTATAAATTAATAGAATGGCTACTGTATACCCTTTTATGAATATATAATTCAATAGATTTAGTTTATGTCTTAAGTATATTCATGAAGCATTTCAGTCTACTGTCTTTCAGGTGTTTTTATTCTAATGCAAACTTTTATGTAATGAGGGAAGAAGTATCATATTTATAACATCCTTTTTATTGATTTCAAAAAGCACAATTTTAAATAGCTAAATGGTGTGATGTATTTAATTAAATACCATCAGTTCTCATCTAATGCACATAGACACAAAGAGCTTTTGTTTAATGTTAATTTGATTAACATTATTTAATCATACTTTGTGACTTAGAATAATGTTTAATACAAAAAATCAGGGCCAGTAATTTAGGGACCTCTATTGACAGAATAGGTTAATCAGACCAATCTTCCCACTGGGTTTTAAAGTACTAGATAATTATTTTTTAATTATTAAAAGCATCAGTGAGCTGAGTAGACAAGCATTGAGGAAGTTTTTCCCTATTGGCATTTGTCCATAGAAAATGCTCTCCATTTTAAGGTGGTAGCTCAGAGGGATGTGCACATTCAGGGTAAGCGTTAATTGGAAGTCAGTCCGTAACATTCCCACCATTTTCCACCCACAAGCTACCCCTTAATTACCTGCATGATCCAAAAATATCTTGAACCATGAGTTTAGTTTAAAGCAGCTTCTGGAAGAAGAAGAAGGAAATCTTCTATAAAGGAGCACACCTTCATCCAAGCTTCAAAGAATCTGCCAACATTTTTTTTTTTAAGGAAAATAAGCAGCACACAGTCAAAAATTACCAAACACATAATAAATAAAACACCATGAGCAAGAACCAGAATAAACGATAGATGAATAAAATAGACCTGAAGATTTAAAATATTGGAATCATAGAACACATATTACAAAGAGCCTTGCTTACTATTCTGAAAGAAAGAAAAAGAAGTTTGAAAAAATATGGGAATAACAGAAAACTATAATAAGTAACCTACCAGATTTGAAACATAGCCAAATAGAACTTGTAGAATTGAAAAATAAATTAATTTAAAACTCTATGCCCAGTGAAAATATCTTTCTCGAATAAACACAAAATAGACATGTTTATAAAGACTAAGAGAGTTTGACACCAACAGATTATTCACTAATTGAAACTCTAAAAGCTGTATACTTGAGGGGAAAGGAATGTCTGATATGCATGAAGAAATGTAATATGTGGGTATTTCTGAAAAGTTACTAACCATTGTAATACATAGACTTACCATGTGACCCTAGAGAAATGAAAACTTACCTTCAAACGAAAACATGTTCAGAGATGTTTATAGGCGCTCTATTCATAATCTCCCAAAACTGGAAGCAACACAAATATCTGTCAATAAATAAATGGTAAACAAACTGTGATACATCCAAACATGGAATATAACTCAGGGGGAAAAAATGAATGAACTATTGGTACATACAAGAAAGGCATTTATTATGAGTTAAAAAAAAGCAGCCTCAAGAAATTACATATTGTATAATTCCATTTATATGGAATTCTGTAAAAGTAAAAATTATAGGAATGGAGAACAGATCAATGTTTGTTGGGGGAAGTGTCAGGGGAGACTGTGACTACAAAGATGCAGCACAAGGGAGTTTTTTCAGGTGATAGAACTGTTTTCTATCCTGATTGTTTTAAAACTACCTATACATATATTTTACATGTAATAAAATTCATAGAATCTGTACATATGTTAAAACTCAGACATGTAAAATGAAAAATGAAAAAGTCTATTTTGGTAAATGCAAATTAGAATTAATTACTTAAAATATCTAAGATTTTAAAAATATTTTGGAAAAGATAGAGCTAAAATATTAGACAACAATAATGTGTATGTCAGGAGGGAGATCGATCCAACATAAAGAATTCTAAGGCCTTACAAAGTTCAGAAGGTAGGTAAAGAAATCCATTTAAATTAGACTTACGTATACATGTCAAAATATTTGGATTAGCCAATAAAATAATAAATTTTTCTCTACTGGTTTTCTTCTAAACCAGTAGAGAAAAACAAATGGAATCATAGGGAGGATGGGGGAGGAATTCATTAATTTAAATGAGACAAAAAAGAAGAACAAAATGGAACATAGAAAGTACATCCAGTTATAACAGTAGACAGGATAAATGTAAATGCTCCAAACTCAGTAGGTGACACACAAGGATTATCAGACTGGATAATAAAAGGAAAATTTTTTACACTGAAACATCCCCAAAGCATAAAGAGATAGAACTGTTGAAAATAAGAGGCTGGAAAATGTTAAGCCAGATATGCAGGAGCCGTTTGGCTCTGGAGATCCATTCTCAACCTCTCTGTGTCCTGCCACATGTTTGCTTCTCCCACCCCAGCTCTGTGCATCCCGAGGTCCCCTTGCCTTCTGTCTTCTGATGGACTCGACAAGTAGCAGACACCAGCAGGAGTTTAGAGGGTTAGAGAGACAAGGGTCAGCGTACTTGTTCTCCCAGCTTCCTTCCTGATGGACCATAGGTTGGCAGTTACTGTGTCCCTCTACCAAAAGCTACAACTCCTGTAATATGGCCATCTATAGCTACAGCTTATCTCTGGGTTCTAGTAACATCTAGAACATTGCAGCTTAAGTTGCCCTTTTATTCCTCACCTAAGATTATGATTCTCTTCGTCTTGCCCACTTTTCCTTAAACAATTCTTTCAGTAAACTCAGCCCACTACCTGACTGAGTGGACAGACTGTTCCCTGGCACAGCCCTTGCTAATGTACCAAGCAAATTCTAAGCAAAAGAAAACTGATGTAGTATTAATATCGTAAAATAAGGTTTACAACAGAAAGCATTTCAATTGATAAAGATAGAAAACCTCTAATATTAATGATTATCTTTATCAGAAGGGTATATTAGATGTAAATCTATAATCCTTTAACAGCATAGCCTCAGTGTATTAACAAAATGACAAAATTAGGGTCTACCATCAGTGAGAAATTTTAGCATAACTTAGCAACTGACACATCAAGCAGATAAAAATCATTAAGGAAAGAGAATTTCTGATGATACAATGAGTCATCTTCATTTAATTGAGATATGTGGAACCTTGATTCCAAAAAAAAAAAGAAACAGATTTTAAAGTACACATGATGCAACATTTATAAACATTAGCTACATGTGAAGCCAAAAAGTAAGTCTCAGGATGTTTTAAAGAGTCAGTTTTGTACAAATCACATTCTGTTACTCTAGTGCACAGAAGTTGGAAATTAACATTAAAAAATCTAACTTAAAAATTCCAGGAAGTAGAAAAATTTTAAAAAACAAACAATGCCTAATGGGACAAAGAAGAAATTGATGTAGAAATCAGAAAATATGTGGAGCTGAATGATACTGAAGATGTTACTTATCAAAACTTGTGAGATATAGCAAAAGCAGTGCTTAGAGAAAAATCTGTAGGCTTAAATGTTTGTATTAAAAAAAAAGCCTCACAGGGTAGAGATTAATAAGTATATCGAATATAATAATAAGTATAATAAGTATATCAAATAATAAGTATAATAATAAGTTTAATAAGTTTATCGAATATAATAATAAGTATAATAAGTATATCAAATAATAAGTATAATAATAAGTATAATAAGTATATCGAATATACGAATAAGTATATCGAATGCAAGAAATTTCAGAAGAACAAAATAAAAAGCCAAATAAGTAGAGGGAAGAAAATAATAAAGTTGGTAACAAAAATTTTAAAAATTTCCCCTGGTAGACAGATCCAGTCAGTTTTTTTTTTTTTTTTTTTTTTTTTCTTTGCGGTACGAGGGCTTCTCACTGCTGTGGCCTCTCCCACTGGGGAGCACAGGCTCCGGATGCGCAGGCTCAGCAGCCATGGCTCACGGGCCCAGCCGCTCCGCGGCACGTGGGATCCTCCCGGACTGGGGCACGAACCCGCGCCCCCTGCATCGGCAGGCGGACTCTCAACCACTGCGCCACCAGGGAAGCCCTCAGTCAGTTTTTTTAAAAGACTAATAGATGAGAGAGATTAGCAATGTGGTTAAAGAGAAAAAGGAGATGTCACAAATAATAACAGGCTTGAAAAGGTAGATATAAAGGAATGCTATGCACTTTCTCTGATTCCTAGTAATTAAAAATAATTAATACTTAGTACAATACAATGTTTATAAATTTGCTACATTTCAAGCAGAGTTAAGCTATCCACTGGGTACAGTAGGCACAGTGCCTAGGACTCAGAATATTTTTGAGGGCTCACAAAACTGTTTTAATTTACTTTTTTACAAAATCAGGAAAAAAATTATCATAATAGATATATAAAAATGAATCCAGCCAGGATTATGTTTGCTTCTATATCAATGCAGTCATAAAATACAATTTTTCCATTTCCCTGCCTGAATTTCTTTCTTTTTTAAAATATATTTTTATGGAGGAAGTGACCCACAAAGGCAAAAATGCTCAGTACCCACTAAAGTCATAATAAGCATAGAATAAAAAAATTTAAACACCTCAAGCCGTGGAAAAGAGGTTGTATATTAGATAATTCTGTAAGAATATGAAATGCCTCCTAATATATTTTGCAACTACATATTTAAATTATGTTTCATAAGGTAGACAGCAAAATATTAAATAACATTTTATTAAGGTCCTTTTCAGAATCAATTTTTTAAATAGATTTATTTGTTTTTATTTTTGGCTGTGTTGGGTCTTGGTTGCTGCGTGTGGTCTTTCTCTAGTTGCGGCGAGCGGGAGCTACTCTTTGTTGCGGTGCGCGGGCTTCTCATTGTTTTGGCTTCTCTTGCTGCAGAGCACGGGCTCTAGGCACACGGGCTTCAGTAGTTGTGACGCGTGGGCTTCAGTAGTTGTGACGCACGGGCTTGGCTGCTCTGCGGCATGTGGGATCTTCCTGGGCAGGGACTGAACCTGTGTCCCCTGCATTGGCAGGTGGATTCTTGACCACTGCACCACCAGGGAAGCCCTCAATTTTTAATATATTATTGCAAAGTAAATTGTTACCAACAGACATGTATTTCATAGTTTTTAGAATATAGGACTTGAATGTTATTACTTGAATGACATATGTTTAGACATGTTATTAAGTAATTGATAAGCATAAGATATAATTGCAGTGTGACAGTGGCCTGCAGGAGCTGGCTGGAGCTGATTTGTAGGAGATTGTGTCCATCTTTTCCTAACTCAGCGTTTAGTGATATCACTTTGGGAGCTTGAAATGGGCCATAGTAGGAGTATTTACACCACAAAATTATGCAAAACCTGGGCTTCTCTCCCTCTGTTTTTGGAGAGCTGATTTTTAAACATTTACTGCCACACTACTGTGTGAAGCACACTATACATAAAAGTACTTTCTGTGATGCTATTACATGAAATAATTGGGGGGAATAAAGAAGTTACCTTTGTGTGCATAATTCTACTCTTTCTCACAAGATGTATTTCCTTTTCATAAAGTCCGCACAGTTTCAAAGTGGCGTCTGCTGTATCTTTAGACTCTGTAACCAGAACTACTTCCTAATCCCCTTTAGAAGACTGCAATATTTTCAGGGAATGGTTTTATGATTGTAATGTTACATTTAAAAGCATATATCCTTTGAAATTCAAAGTGATCCTTTGTGAAGCGAGGGTTTGGGAAACAAGCTGTGTTGAATGACAGAAACAAAATCACATGTTCCACCTAAGATCTGGGCAGAAATTCAGTAAGATCATGAAGTTCATAATATCAGCATATATGGTACTTTACAGTTTTAATGGATGTTACATTTAATGAGAAAAGTATTAATATATTTGAAACAGTGTGTGTTTTGTTCTTCAAGCCAGGTGCCTTCTGTAGGCACATACACTGATGATCAGAAGTTAGCTAGGTGCATATAGACAATGGAATATTACTCAGCCATAAAAAAGAATGAAATAGTGCCATTTGCAGCGACATGGATGGATCTAGAGATTGTCATACTGAGTGAAGTAAGTCAGACAGAGAAAGATAAGTATCATATAATATTGCTTATATGTGGAACCAAAAGAAACTGGTACAAATGACTTATTTACAAAACAGAAATAGAGTCACAGATGTAGAAAACAAATTTATGGTTACCAAGGGGGAAAGGGGTGGGGGGAGTGGTAAATTGGGAGATTGGTATTGACATATACACACTACTGTATATAAAATAGAAAACTAATAAGGACCTACTATATAGCACAGGGAACTCTACTCAATACTCTGTAATGACCTATATGGGAAAATAATCTGAAAAAGAGTGGATATATGTATATGTATAACTGATTCACTTTGCTGTACAGCAGAAACTAACACAACATTCAACACTACTCCAATAAAAATTAATTCAAGAAAAGAATTTACCTATAAGTTGTGTTTGTGTAGATAAATTTGAAACTAGGAGGAATGTCAAGTGCAAATTTCTTGAGCTGATAGAAATTTGGGATTACCTGAATTTTTTTGTTTTGGAATATTTTTAAAATACAGTAAAAATACAAAGAAGGAAATAATTGTCCATATTCTCACACCCAGAATAATATCTTGAAATATTTAATTGTGGTTTTTCTCCTTTTTAATTAGGAAACATTGCTATTACTGCTGAAAATTATTAAACATATTTACTGAAAGTATTCAAACAAAAAAGAAAAATGTAAGAGTGAAAGAAAAAAGAATCCAAATATCTCTGTCTAGAAATCATCATCCATAACATTCTGGAAATCTTTCCAGGCATTTTTCCATCCATAAGTATAGAAGAGGGATGTAAGGGAGGAAGACCAACAGGCAGGCAGAAGGATTTATGGTAAACAATGGGTGCTACTTTGAGGAAAATAATTTTATTTCATTTTACTTTAATTCAATAGAAGAAATGGAAACTAAAGTGAAAGTGAAATAATTCCTGAAATTCAAAAATTTTATTACCATGAGAGATATTAATTCCTAAAATATTCCTCTGAGTTTAAAATAAGAAATTATGAAAAATGTTAAGATTTTGGAATCAAATGAATTTAACTTTATGATAGAGAATCTTTTGATTAGCTGCTTTGATAAAAGAGAATATTAGTGCTTTTATCTGCATTTCACATCTCCCCTCCCCCATCCTCCCAATTTTGATATTTGTATATTCTTTATATTGTACTGGTTTGTAAGATTCACCTTCTGTTCTATGAATTCCTGTGGTTGGGTAGTACTGGTTATATGTTTTGATGGATTTGACACACACTACCAGTCCTTTTACCACAGCTGACTCTTTTTTTTTGATTTCTCTTTTAATTGACTGGGTTTTATTGCCAAGTATTTTTTTAAAATTTGTTTTAGGAAACTTTCGTGTGATATGAGCTACATTTTCCAAAGATAAGTTTCCCCGTTTTTTTCTGTTCTAGTACCTTTAGAGTCTTAGTCACTGTTTCACAGTTCTCGTAAGCTAAAAGAAGTGCCTGTTTTGTTCAGTTAATAGGTTCACACAGCTTAACAGGTATCTATAGTCTAATGACTTACCAGCTATTTTTAAAAATACATGCAAAGTAAAAGAAAAATTAATATTTTATTTCATTGTAAATAACTCCTGTCACTTACTAATGGCATGTATATGCCTGTTGGAGACTGCACAGCTTCACAAGCCTTGGAATCAGATTGTGCTATGCAAGTGTCCTGTTCCATATTGATTTTCATGTGATTCTTGCCTTTTATCATAGCAACTGCTGAAAATTCAGCATCTCAATGATGTGACTTTATCGAAAGGAATGTAGCACAATCTAACGTTTAAGCTGGGTGCTGCTTTAAGCAATCACCTATGCAATGCGTCTGTAACTAATATCATTGCATATACATTTAGTGTTTGACAAAAGTTTCCCCTATTGGATTGATATTCTAACAGTCATCGTTTATTCTGCTATTTGTGGTACTTTCCAGTTTGTGTTACCAAAAGTGAGGCTGGGAGGATAATTGCAACATCCCTTAGTTTCCTGGACATTGTTCTTCTGAGACCAATTTGTTCAAGGATTTGGATGCTGACAGTGAGGGATGACCCTGCGTTCTTATATTTTTTATTTGAATGAACAGCCTCTTCTCTCTCCAGAGTAAACTTCGATGCCCCTTATCAAAGTCCCTCCAGCATCCCAACTTTCCCCTCTGTTAGTATAAACATTGTGCTCAACTATGCACCCTTAATTTACTGATTTCCACATTTTCTCTCTCACCTCCTGAATTTGCCCCGGCCTGCCTTGCAGAGCAAATATCTTATTAATAATAATTCCTACTACATGGTATACCTTTGTGCCACCTGAGACTGGTACTGACCTTCTTAAATAGATCGGATATATATCAATCATTATTTACACAGACATATATACACACATATACTAGTTTTGTTAAGAATATATTGTTTATAATTAAAGAAAACTTAAACATGATGACATCTATAACCTATAAATTGTGGGATAAATAGTTTGTTTTCCTGTATCAATTGCTGTTTTGGGAAAGGATTAGGAATAATTATATTTTATAAATTGCCCAGTAACCAAAGCACCATAGGTTCATTTGAAGCATCAGCTGTCCTTGTAATTATACTTAGAATTAACAGTAATTTGGCTCAAATGATTTATTTTTGGTCTCTGTATTGCTTAAGCATCTGTCCATGAATTAGTTTTTGTAATTTTTCAATATGTTCTGGTTCACGTTTGGCATATTTGGTGCTGTTATAATAATGAGATAAAACCATAGATTTTCTAATAGCCCTTGGAAAATTTTTACTAAGTTCCCTTAGACAGGCAGCAAATTAAATTTTTAAGTTCTTACTAAATCTGCTTTTTATCTTTTTCATATTTGATATTAGTGATTCACTTGCAAATCAGTTTCTCAGAGTGCACAAACTAAATTGGGTCTAATTTGAAACAAAAATAAGTGAAATGTCACAGAGGGAGATATTTTATCACTGATTGATAGAAATAATATAAAAATACATTTTTTCTAACTCAATTTATGACATTATTTTTAGCTTACATATGAATAAGAGGGAATCTCTGTTCTAGCACCTGAATAGGAGTCATTTCCACGTGGAGAAATCATCAATGAATATGGCATGCTCTTGATAGCCACTCTTGAAAATTCTTGGCACATAATGTATTTCCCAATTCTGATGTTTAACATGTTTCTTGCCTCCTTATAACCTCCATATTTCATGCCTTGATGTTAGAAATATAATTAGGCAGATAAACGAGTCAATTAAAAATTTTTAATTCACAAAACTTAAAATTAGCCATTTTAAAGTAAACAATTCAGTGTCATTTAGAGCATTCACAGTGATGTGCAGCCACCACCTCTATCTAGTTTCAAAACTTTCTCATCGCTGCAAAATAAGACCCTGTACCCATTAAGCAGTTGTTCCCATACACCTCTCCCTTGGCCACATCCCTGGCAGCCACCAACCTGAATCATCTCTATGGATTTATCTATTATGAATAATTCATATAAATGGAATCACACATATGGGCCTTTGTGTCTGGTTTCTTTTACTTAGCACAGTGTTTTCAACGTTCATTCATATTGTAGCATGATCAGTAGTATTTCACTGTATGTGTACACCACAAAATGTTTTTCCATTGATGGACATATCTGTATTGTTTCCAGCTTTTCGCTGTTGTGAATTGTGCTGCTATGAACATGAGTGTACATATATTTGAGTACCAGTTTTCCACTTTGGGGCTATATTCCTAGGAGCAGAATTTATGGTTAATATGATTATTTTATCCTTAACTTTTTGAGGAATCACCAAAGTGTTTTCCACGGTATAAAATGAACCATTTTATACCACCAGCAATGTATAAATGTTCCAGTTTCTCCACATTTTTGTCAATATTTGTTATCTTCCATTTTAAAAATTACAGCTATCCTAGTGGGTGTGAAGTGGTATCTCACAGTGGTTTGCGTTTGCATCCCTAATGACTAATAATTTCGAGCATCTTTTCATGAGCTTTTTGGCCATTTGTGTATCTTTTCTGGAGAAATGTCTACTTAAGTCCTTTGCCCATTTCTTAATTTAGTTGTTTGTATTTTTGTTATTGTAATATATTCTGGATACTAGGCCCTTATAAAATATATGATTTACAATATTTTCTCCCATTCTGTAGGTTGTTTTTTTACTTTCTTGCAAATCTTCCTTGATGCATAAAAGTCTTAAATTTTGGTGAAGTCTGTTTTATGTATTTTCTCTTTTGTTGTTTATGCTTTTGGTGTCCTAGCTAAGAATTCATTGAGAAATCTAAGATCATGAAGATTTACCCTTATGTTTTATTCTAAGAGTTCTATGGTCTTACCTCATATTTAGGTCCTTGATTCACTTTAATTTTTGTATTTCATGTGGGCTAGTGGTCTGACGTTTTCTCTTTTTTCTTTTTTTTTTGCATGGGGATATCCAGCTGTCCCAGTAGCATTTCCTTATTTCCTTATTTATTTATTTATTGGCTGCATTGGATCTTTGTTGCTGCAAAGGCTTTCTCTAGTTGTGGCGAGCCGGGGCTACTCTTCATGGCGGTGAGCGGGCTTTTCATTGCAGTGGCTTCTCTTGTTGAGGTGCGAGGGCTTCAGTAGTTGTGGCACATGGGCTCAGTAGTTGTGGCTCGCGGGCTCTAGAGAACAGGCTCAGTAGTTGTGGTACACGGGCTTAGTTGCTCTGTGGCATGTGGGATCTTCCCGGACCAGGGATCAAACCAGAGTCCCCTGCATTGACAGACGTATTCTTAACCACTGTGCCACCAGGGAAGTCCACAGTACCATTTCTTGAAGACACTATTTTCCCCCACTGAATGGCCTTAGCCCCTAAATCAATTTGCCATAGATGTATGTGTTTATCTCTAGACTCTCATTTATATTCCATTGGCTTATATGTTTAATCTTACAAATATTTTAAGCTAAATACAATAGAAATTGTGAATTATCTATACTCTTTTAAAATTATTAATCTATAATTTTCATTGAGTCACAGTTATATAGATGCTGTGTCATGGGCACTGTGCTAGGCAGAGGGAACATAAAGTTGAATATGACACTGTCCCTACCCTCATGAAAGAGCTTAATGTTTCGTGTGGAGCCACCATAAATAAATCAACAATTGAAGTTCAGTCTGATAAGTGCTAATATTGAGGTGGGCTCAGAATGCTATAGGAGTGTAGTGTGTATTCACCAGTGTCCATTCAACTCCAAGTGATTAGTCTAAATCAACCATGGGACCCTACCTCCTTTGCCAGGAATTTTTTTTTCAAGGATGGGTAAGCCTAAGTCACTTTAGGCCAGGAGAGGCCCCAGGAGTGGTTACTGAGGGGTTCTGGAAATGAAGTTTTATCACTCTAAAATGAAAGCCATAGGAAGTTGATCTCTTTCCAGTGGAAATGAATTAGGAAATGTGTTCCCCAAATGGTACCAGCGGTCTTCTGTGAAGCACCACTGGAGACTGCAGAATAGAGAGTCAGAACTGAACTGAGTCCTTAATGGCGTCATTGAATGACTGGCTCAACCAACCCTGAAGACCGAACTACCTCATAAATGTCTTTACTATTTATGGTAGTCTGAACATGGAATTACATTTCTTGAACTTGAAACATCCTGATTATGGGGGGCATAGTGCCAGAGGTATATCTAAGTATGACTAAGGATCAGATACAGCTTCCCAGAAATAGAGATATTTGCATTGAATGTTAAAGAACAAATAGCAGTTAGCTAAGCAAAGAAGAAGGAAAGTGGCATTGCAAGAAGGAGAATGAAATGGGGATTACAAAGTGTAAGACATGAGCTCTGCTAACAAAGATTTTACAGTATAATTAGAATAATAGAATATAGATACACAAAGACAAAGTGAGTGTAAGGGATTAGGTAGGAGAGACACTCAGAAATGCCAGAACTCAACAGAAACATGATTGAATAAACAAATAATCGTTGAAGCCAGATGTGCTGATACCACATTGAAGTAATAACTTGCCTGAGGAGTTTTCAAAGCATCAAAGTCATAATCAAGAGATCCTGTTAAGAGATCTAGTTAATGTCTGCCTATAGTAATGTATTAAATCTGTGGCATACAGAGCTGTTATCAAATCTAAGATGGTGACACCTTCTGACATGATCAAGATCATATTTTGAGGGCTTCCCTGGTGGCGCAGTGGTTGAGAGTCCGCCTGCTGACGCAGGGGACACGGGTTCGTGCCCCGGTCCGGGAGGATCCCACATGCCGCGGAGCGGCTGGGCCCGTGAGCCATGGCCGCTGAGCCTGCGCGTCCGGAGCCTGTGCTCCGCAACGGGAGAGGCCACAGCAGTGAGAGGCCTGTGTACCGCAAAAAAAACCCCAAAAACCACATCATATTTTGAAAGGAGGAGAACACCTTGAGACCATTTTTAGTGGGTTTCTAGGACTGAGCACTGGTTATAGATATCCTGACAAAATGGTGATCTAGCCTACTTAGCAACAGGGAGGAATGCCTCCAATTGTGGCAGAAACTTCATTTCTTCAGATGATAATGCTTACCACATTATATTTTCATTGTGATTTAATTTCCCAAATAGCATGGGTTCAACGAAAGAATCCCCTTTTCAGGCTGACAAAACTGCTGATTGTACCTGACAATTTTTTCTCAATATAAATTAAGGAATTTGAGTGTTATGTTATTTTTCAGTATTTTTGAGGCATGATTCTGATAATGTGGTATGGTGTATTTGTTAAGACTGTATGCTCTGGAAGCAGACTGTCTGTCTGGGTTCAGTTACCATCTTAGTCACATACTAGCTGTGTTACCAAAAGCCACTTACGTTCTTTGCCTCAGTTTCCTTATTTGTAATGAAGGGATAATAATTATAGAACCTTTCTTATTTAGTTGTTGTGGGAATTAAATGTTATCCGTGTTAAGTTGCCTAGAACGGTACTTGGCATAAAGTTAGTAGTCAGTAAATGTTATTCTAATAGCTATTTTATTTCTATTCAGTTATTCCAGGACTGAGTCCTTCTACAACATTGATTAAAAACAACTTTTGGGGTTTATGAGACCAAGGGCCAGAAGTTGTTCTATATTAGGCCAGTTGAGGTATCCCTGCTAAAAGATATACTTGAGCAACTGGCCAGTATCCTTGGGCTACATCATTATCTTTCATCCATTGCAAGCATGTTATCATTTCATACCACAGTAGAGTGAGTGAGGTAGCCTCTAATAGAGGAAATGGACTCCTAGATTGAAAGTGATTTTCCCAGTGTCACAGAGCAAGTGCCTGCCATCTGCCTCTATAATCCTGTAGTCATTTCATTGTATAATGAAAATATAAGATTTTCTAGCCCTTTTCTGCTTCTCTTGTTCTCAGATTAATAGGATTTATATAAGCAAGTACAATTTGATGTTCTCCAAAGAAGTTCTGCTGTTTAAATCAGCACATTTCCTGAAAAATCATACCCCTTGCTGTGTGGATACTTCTCATTCTAGAGCGAGTTCTGCTAAAAGATGACGTGGGAAGATCTCTTGGAAAACATAGCACTTACGTAATGGTGCATTAGTTCCTCAAGAACAACTTTTTTATCCCACTCATTAACATTAGCATCGTGTATGGTATAATTGTGTAACAGAATTATAGTAAGCACATCTTAATTTCTTATAGCATACACATATAATTTATATTATTTGTATTATTTAGGGTACAGGCTGAATGCTGTAATGGAGACCCTTCAAAAAACAGGATGATAGAAATGTGTTTGTCTACTGTAGTATCCCAGGGCTGGAGAGTGGTTCAGGGCAGGCAGGAAACTGTTCCGCAAGCTCCTCCAGCAACTGGGGTCCATTCTCTCATTTTCTTCTGTGTTCTGGGGTGTTGGCCTCATGTACGTGCTGCAGCTGGCTCTCAAGCACCACATCCTACCTTCCAGCCCATGTGACCATGAGAAATGAGAAATCAGAACTTTTTCAAATTAATTTTTAAGGAATATGTATCAGTGTTTGTACCCATCAATTTGTTCACATTTCACTGCTCAAAATTTAAATACTAGTTGCAAAGCACTATGGAAAATATGGGCTTTTACTGTGCAGCCCTCTTCCTGCAGCATATTCTAGTACTATAAGGAAGAAGGGAAGAATTACTTCTGGAGAACAGTTAATAGTGTTATATAAATCCATGGGAATAAGTGATTTCTAGGGACTAGGTAGAGGAAAGGAGACCATATAAGTAGGTAGTCCAGTTTTCTGGATATGAAGTAATAAATAATACTACAGGCTTATGAGGTTGGAAATGAATGCAATTGTGTGAATCCAATAAATGTTACTGGGAAAGGAGCACCATATCTTTATGGCTGGGATAAAGAAAGAAAGAAAAAAAATCAATGCTAGATTATTTTTCTGTGATCTTCAGTGAATAAACAAGTTGACTATAAATAAGAACTTACCAATTGTATTCAAAATAAAAATAGAGATGAGAAATAGGATGTTTCTTTAAATGAGCATTTTATAGTTTTTTAAGAATCAATTTGACATAGGTCATCAACTGTCTTTTTCTTATTTCACTCAAATATCTAGCTGATTTTATTTATATTAGCAAGACACCTAATTTTACATGTTGTGATAGTTTTGGTATTTCTTTAGAGTTCTCAAAAACCATTAATACAAAGGGAATATGCATCTGGTGATGGAATATGTCCTATCATTTTTTTGTTATTTATCACACTAGAAAATCCTAGTAGGTATAGTGAGATTATCACATACACATACAGTTTTTTGATAAGCCACAGTACATGAATAATATAAAACTAAGTTTTAAAATCCTGAGTCAATATTATAAATATAAACCTTAGGCCTGAAAGCTAAAATTTTAAGAGACAATATTCTGGTCCATTATTCATTGCAAAAATTCACATATCTCTAATGGGAAAACAACTTCTGTCGTGAAATACAGAAGATCTTTGAGTCTTAGTTCTGTCTATGCTAATGTAAGTATTTTTTAGCACTATAAATTTGTAGGTTGGGTTCTTTGGGGACTCATCTTGGACAGTTTCTTTCTGTGTGCTTGAATTTGGTCTATAGACATACACTGTAAGGAAACAAACATTCTTTTCTTTCTATAGGCTTTAGAGTCATTTCAAAGGCATGAGTGGAAATGTTTTGGTAGCCAACTTATAACCATGGGCTCTGATTCAAAAATAAATTCAGTCAGTAATGCTAACAAATGATTACTTGCATTTGTTTTTAATTGTTTCCAACATAAACAGAATGTTTGGTAGCTTATTATTAGCATTGGGTGTGTGACATATGCATTTTAAAAGTTGTAGATACTGTAAACATGAGCTAATATGTTTTTTTCTCATTAATACTTTTAGCAACAAATTCTTTATACTCTAGAAATAATCAAACATAGATAGAGATCCTGAGGTACTTTGACACCAGGGACGCCTTAGAAAGAGGCTTTTCATATTTCCCATGGTAGACATGAGAGAAGGTCTATATTTGGTATTAGCTGTGGGTAAAGATTTTTTATTGTAAAAGAAATTTACCTTTATTATCTTTATTTTTTAATCTAAAATCTGTCATCATTACTATAATAGAGAAAAGGGGGGGAAAGCAAGTGTTTTATATAATATCTTGATAATATAATATTAATGATACCAAGATCTGAAAATTAAAATTAGACAATGAAAATTAAAATTGACAATGAAAGTCAGCCAAACTAATTTTATCCAATAAAACGTCTTAGATCACTTCAAATTTTGATATATACAACACACCATGATTATTCTGTACTCTTATTATCTTTGCCAAATTATCCTTGCCATTTTCTAAGTCACTACAATCAAACAGATTTTCCATTTCATGCTGCACAGTAGCAATTCATCAGTGTCTGTAATGGCACTTGAATTCCATCAACCATATTAAACCCTGACCTATTTCCAGAATGGTTCAAAGAATCATGATACATATACTTGGATTTTGGTAGTCTTAGATTCTGGTAAAAGGAAACATATTTTATGGCTGATAGAATTCATACTGGAACAATGAGTTTAACTGACCACCAGACAGTAAGCAAATAAGGTGTCAAAAATTCGTGTAATTTAGTAGTCCATTAAACCTAGTGTAGCCATATCCTACATAAGCCAATGGATTTGAGTAAAATTGTATTTTGGAAAATCATCATCGTCCTTTACTATTTGAATGTAATTTAGAAAAATGCTTAATCTAAAAGATTTTAAACTATTTAATCTTTCTACTACATAGAAATAAACATTATTCTCAGGCATTTAAATAGTACATGCAATTGATCAATTCTAGATAGATTATACTTCTAAATATTTTAGATGTATTGTTAAATACACATTACAAAATTTTATGGAAACAAAATGTTTATTACTTATTAAAATGTATTTTCATAACCTTGTGGTAGGCAAATATTTCTTAAATAGGATATAAAAATCTTAACCATAAAAGAAAAGTAATGAATTAGGTTATATTAAGATTAATAATTTCTCTTCATCAAAATACATGATTAAGATAGTGAAAAATAAGCTACAGCGTGGGAGTAAATGTTTTCAATGCATAAATCTGGGAAATGATTCATATTCAGAATATATAAAGAACTTTTTACGAATCAGTAAGAAGAGATGGATAACTCAGTAGAAAAGGGGGTAAAATTTGAACAGACACGTCACAAAAGAATATCGAAATGCCCAATAAGCATATGTAAAAATTTTCAGTTTCATAAGTCATTACACAAATGCAAAATAAAACTACAATGAGATAACACTACACATCTACCAAATGGCTAAAATGAAAAGGTAGACAATACTGAGTTTGTCAAGAATGTGCTGCAAATGAAACTCTTATCGTATAATATAAATTGATGCAAAGTATTTCACAAAATTCAACATCCATTCATGATTAATAAAAAAACCCAACAATTTAGGAATAGAGGAGCATCACCTCAACTTAAACAAGAGCATATACAAAAAACTATGGCTAATAATCATACTTCATGGTAAAAGACTGAATGCTTTCCCTCTAATATCAGGAGCAAGGCAAGAATTTCCTTCTCACCACTTAACGTTTGGTTATTTTACCATGTAGGTCTTAGAATTTTTTTTTCTCTTTTTCTTTTTTTAGTCTTTCACTCCTCTCCATCCCTTTATTTCTCTTCCTACTTTTTTAAAAAAAATTTTATTGGAGTATAGTTGCTTTACAATGTTATGTTAGTTTCTACTGTACAGCAAAGTGAATCAGCTATACGTATACATATATCCCCTCTTTTTTGGATTTCCTTCCCATTTAGGTCACCACAGAGCACTGAGTAGAGTTCCCTGTCTATACAGTACTTCTCATTAGTTATCTATTTTATATATAGTATCGATAGTGTATATATGGCCTTAGAATTTAATTTGAACTGCTTTTTCACTGACTTCATCTTTGTAGTTTCAGCATTGGCATGATTTGAACTACACACATACAGTGTATATGATGAAATGCTAAAAAGTATGCTTTTTAAAGGTAGGAAAAAAATGAAGTTACTTATAGCCACTGTTATTTTGCTTTGTTCTGGAAGGTGAACCAATGTAACTAGATAAGAAACACATGTGGGGGCTTCCCTGGTGGAGCAGTGTTTGAGAGTCCGCTTGCTGATGCAGGGAACACGGGTTCGTGCCCCGGTCCGGGAAGATCCCACATGCCGCAGAGCGGCTGGGCCTGTGAGCCATGGCCGCTGAGACTGCGCGTCCGGAGCCTGTGCTCCGCAGCGGGAGAGGCCACAACAGTGAGAGGCCCGCGTATCACAAAAAAAAAAAAGAAAGAAAGAAAGAAACATATGTGTTAAAAATGGAATAGAATCTACTGAAAAGTTAGCTTTAACAATAAGATAATTCATTATTGTAGATAATTTCAAATCTATCTACAAATGCTTTTTAATTATTTGCCCATATAATAATTTCAGCCTCCTTTCAAAATCTGATTTCAACTTGATCACATATATAATCAGTTGATGAGCTATGAATGGTCTTCTGGGGTGGAATTTAAAATGGAACTATCACCTTATTTAAGAAATTTGTCAACAGAATAGAAAGCCTAGAAATTAACCCACTCGTATATGGTCAATTAATCTTTGACAAGGGTGCCAAACACACAATGCAGAAAGAATGGTCTCTTCAATAAATGTTGGGAAAACTAGATATCCACATGCAAAAGAATAAAATTGGACCGCTGTCTTTCACCACTCACAAAAATTAACACAAAATAGATTAAAGACTTGAATATAAGACCTGAAACTCTACAACTTCTAGAAAAAAATATAGGGGAAAAGCTCCTCGACATTGGAGGAGCAATATTTTGGATATGACACCAAAAGCACAGATAATAAGAGCAAAAATAAACAAGTGAGACTACATCAAACTAAAAAGTTTCTGCGCAGCAATGCAAACAATCAACACATGAAAAAAAATGTAAAGCATGTGTATGATAAGGGTTAACATCTAAAATATGTAGGGAACTCTTACAACTTGATAGCAAAAATCCCCCAAATAATCTGACTGAAAAATAGGCAAAGGACCTGAATAGACATTTGTTTTCCAAAGAAGACATCCAAACAGCCACAGGTATGTGAAAAGTTGCTTAGCATCATTAATCATCTAAGAATTGCAATGAGATATAACCTCACACCTGTTAGGATGGCTATGGTCAAAAAGATGCGAGATAACAAGTGTTGTAGTTGTCGAGGATGTGGAGAAATGGGAACCCTCGTACTCTATTGGCAAGAATGTAGAATGGTACCACGTCTTTGGAACAGTATGGAGGTTCCTCAAAAAATAAAAATAGAACTACCATATGATCCAGTAATCCCACTTCTGATTATATATCTGAAGGAAATGAAATCAGTGTCTTAAAGAGATAATATGCACTGTCATGTATATTGCAACATTATTCACCATATCCATGATATGGAAGCAACCCAGTGTCCATTGATGGCTGAATGGATAGAGAAAGTGTGGTATATGTACACAATGGAATTTTATTCATCCTTAAAAGAAAGAAGAACCTGCTATTTGCAACAACATGAATGAAGCTAGAAAACATTATGCTAAGTGAAATAAGATAGTCACAGAAAGACAAATACTACATGGTTCCACTTATATGTTGAATCTAAAATAGTCAAACTCATAGAAGCAGAGGATGGAATGGTGGTTGCCAGAGCCTGGGCGGAGGAAGAAATGGGGAATTGTTTTTCAAAGAGTATGAAGTTTCTTTTGTGCGAGATAAATAATTTCCAGTGATGTGCTGTACAACATAGTATCTATATTTTAAAATGTGATATTTTACTTTAAAATATGTTAGCAAGATAGATCTGGATAGATATTGAGTTAATTGTTGTTACCAAAACAGACACACCCACAGAAACATACACACACACACACACACACACAAGAACACAAGGAATATTTTAGATGGACGTTTTAGTACCTTGGTTGTGGTGATGGTTTCATGGATGTATCCATATGTCCCAACTCATCACGATATGTACAATAAATGTGTGCACTTTTTGTATATCAATTATAACTCAATAAAGCTAAAACGAGTACATTATGTGGCATAGTATTCAAAAGTTTCAAAAATCAGTGAGTTTAGCAAGGTCAGAGGATACAAGGCCAATACATAAAATCAAGGGTATTTCTATATACTCTCAATGAACAATGAGAAATTGAAATAAATTTAAAAGGTGACATTTATAATATCTCCAAGAAACATGAAATATTTAGGTAATATTTAATGAAATATGTGCTGAAAATTACAAAACACTGATGAAAGAAATCAAAGACTTAAGTGAAGAAATCTGCTTTTGTTTCATGAATTGGAAGAATCAGTATTAAGATTTCAGTAGTCCTCAAATTGATCTATAGATTTAACATAATCCAAATCAAAATTCCAGTATATATATATATATATATATATATATTTTTTTTTTTGTGGTACGTGGGCCTCTCACTGCTGTGGCCTCTCCCGTTGCGGAGCACAGGCTCCGGACGCGCAGGCTCAGTGGCCATGGCTCACGGGCCTAGCCGCTACGCAGCATGTGGGATCTTCCTGGACCGGGGCACGAACCCGTGTCCCCTGCATCGGCAGGCGGACTGGACTCTCAACCACTGCGCCACCAGGGAAGCCCCAGTATATTTTTAATATGAATCAGTAAGCTTATTCTAAAATGTGTATGGAAATGTGAAGGAATTATAATAGCTTAAGCAATTTTGAGGAAGTACCAAGTTGGAGGATTCACAACACTTGATTTCAAAGCTATTCTAAAGCAATTTCTCTCAGCAGGGGACTGTTTTGCACCCCCAGGGAAAGGGAACATTTGGCAATGTCTGAGGACATTTTGGTTCTCATAACTGGGACCCTGCTACTGGCACTGAGTGGATAGAGCTAGAGATAATGTTAAACATTTACAATGCACAGTGTAGCCCCAAACAAAGAATTATCCAGCCCCAAATATCTATCAATACTGGTGAGGTTGAGAAATCCCCCCTTTTAAGGCTGCAGTAATCAAGACCATGCGGCATTTGTGAAAGGATAGATGCATGGATCAATGGAACATAAATATACCTGAATATATTGTCAACTGATTTTCAACCAAGATGAAACGCGATTTCAATAGACAAAGGCTAGACTCTTTATCAAACGTGTTGGAACAACTGGATATCAATATGCAAAAAATAAATAAACCTCGACCCATCCTTCACATTCATAGGGAAAAATTAACTGAAAATTGATTATAAGCCTAAATTTAAAACTTAAAATCATAAAATATCTAAAAGAAAACATTGGGCTTCCCTGATGGCACAATGGTTAAGAATCCGCCTGCCAATGCAGGGGACACGGGTTTGAGCCCTGCTCCAGGAAGATCCCACATGCCGCAGGGCAACTAAACCCATGAGCCACAAGTACTGATTCTGTGCTCTAGAGCCTGCGAGCCAACAACTGCTGAGCCCACGTGCCACGACTACTGAAGCCCGCATGCCTAGAGCCTGTGCTCTGCAACAAGAGAAGCCACTGCAATGAGAAACCTGCTCACGACAATGAAGGGTAGTCCCCGCTCACAGCAACTAGAGAAAGCTCACGTGCAGCAGTGAAGACCCAACACAGCCAAAAATAAATAAATAAAATAAATAAATTTTAAAAGATAAATAAAAAAAGAAAACACTGAAAAAAAATCTTTGTGACCTAGGTCAGACAAAGGTTTTTTATTTTATTTCTTTTGTGTGTGATCAGCTCTTTCATGTGCTCAGCATAGTTTTTTTAATTAATTTTTATTGGAGTATATTCGATTTACAGTGTTGTGTTAGTTTCTGCTGTACAGCAAAGTGAATCAGTTATACATATACATATATCCACTCTTTTTAAGATTATTTTCCTATATAGGTCATTACAGAGTATTGAGTAGAGTTACCTGTGCTATACAGTAGGTCCCCATTATTTATCCATTTTATATATAATAGTGTGTATGTCAATCCCAATCTCCCAATTTATAGATATGATATCAAAATCCTGATAAATTGGACTTACTAAATGAATATGGAAAACAAACCATAGACTGGCAGAAAATATTTGCAAAGCACATATCTGACAAAGAGCTTATATCTAAAATGTGTAAAGAATTCTGAAAATGCAAGGAAACAAACAGTGCAATTTTTAAGATAAGCAAAAGACTTGAATGTACAATTCAGGGCTTCCCTGATGGCACAGTGGTTAAGAATCCACCTGCCAATGCGCGGGACACGGGTTTGAGCCCTGGTCCAGGAAGATCCCGTGTGCCGTGGAGCAACTAAGTCCATGCGCCACAACTACTAAGCCTGCGCTCTAGAGCCCTCAAGCCACAACTACTGAGCCCGCGAGCCACACCTACTGAAGACCACATGCCTGGAGCCCGTGCTCCGCAACAAGAGAAGCCACGGCAATGAGAAGCCCGCACAGCGCAACGAGGAGTAGCCACCGCTCTCCGCAACTAGAGAAGAGCCTGCACGCAACAACAAAGACCCAACGCGGCCAAAAATAAATAAATTTTTAAAAAATAAAAAGAGATCCCCTTAAAAGAAAAAGAATATGTATGTGTGCCCAATAAGCACGTGAAAAGATAGTCAATATCATTAGTCTTGCATAATGTAAATTAAGACAATAATACTACTGCAACTACTACCGCTATTACTATTACTATTTTACTATTATTATGTTACTATATTACTATTACTATATTATTTTTACTACTACTACACACACGAAAACAAAAACCTTACAATACCAGAGAAGGATGCAGAACAACTAGAACTCCCAAACACTGCTGTTGGGAATGCAGAGTCACATGTTCACTTTGGAAAACAGGCGGTTTTTAATATATGTAAACAGGTACATACCACGTCATAACAATCCCATTTCTTCATATTTACCCCAAAGAAATAAGAACCTATGTGCACACAAAAGCTATATATGAACACTTATAGTAACTTTACTCAAAACACTAAAACATGGAAACAATCCAGTTGTTTATCACCTGATAAATACATGAACAAAATGGTGTATCCACATAATTGAATGCTAACTCAGTACTGAGAGAAAACAAAATTAGCGACACAACAGCATGGATGAGTCTCAGGTGCATTATGCTAAAGGAAAGAAGTGAAACTCAGTAAGCTCAAAAGGTGCCATTTGATTCTATTTATATGAAATCTGGAGAAAACAAAATTATAGGGGGAAAAATAGATCAGTATCTCATCATAAGGGGAGGGCTTAACTAAAAAAAAACGGCCATGAGAGAATATTTTGATGTGATAGAACTGTTCAATTTCTTGATTATGGTGGTGGTTATACAATTGTATGCGTTTATCAAAACTCATAAAACTGTAATTTAAAGGGTGAATTTTACAGTATGTAAGTTTTACCTCAAAAAATCCTGACCGCAAAATTTTAAAAAGTAATAACACGTAAAACCTAGTGTCTTCTGTTTAATAAGAATAAAATTGAGGGCTTCCCTGGTGGCGCAGTGGTTGAGAGTCCACCTGCCGATGCAGGGGACACGGGTTCGTGCCCCGGTCCGGGAAGATCCCACATGCCGCGGGGCGGCCGGGCCTGTGAGCCATGGCCGCTGAGCCTGCGCGTCCGGAGCCTGTGCTCCGCAATGGGAGAGGCCACAACAGTGAGAGGCCCGCGTACTGCAAAATATAAAAATAATAAATAAATAAAATAAAATAAAATTGAAATACATAAATAAATAATATGCCTGCTTGCTCTTCTTTCCAACTACATATGTGTGCATTTGGATTTTCTTCATATATTTCAACCAAAGCATTATGTCATAACACGTTGAAAGCAGAAGCATATATGACAATTCAGTCATCCTCCATTAAGCTAGACATTAAAGAGATTTGCAAACATATAAAATAATGCCACTCTTCTCACAAATTTTTATTTCGTTAAATAATTTTTTCATAAAAATGCATGACTTTTGCTCTTCCAAATGAATTAATATTTTTTCAAATGCTCAGTTTTTATTTCTAATATGGTAAATTTTGACAGCAATAATCCACAAAAACAAAAGTTTTGGGGGATCCTTAATATATTTTAAGAGGGAAGAGGAGTCCTCAGACCAAAAAGTTTGAGAACTGTTGCTTGAGAAAAGTGAAAGACCAACGACTTGGAAGGAAACAGGGGTCCCAAGTGACCACAGGAGCAGAGCTGCTAAGTGCTGTCAGCCAACCACATTAGGATTGTTCTGTGATACTGAAATAAACTCCTTTGTTCTTTAATCAGTCGGTTGCTGGATTTCTTTATTATAACAGCCAGCCTTACCTTAACTAGTGTAGCAGCCATGAGCCCCCCTGTACTGTTCTATGCGCTGCTACATTCTCACATTTCATTTCCACAACAATAACGTGTGTAGGCATTTTGAACGCGTTTTTACATATGAAGAAAATGAGTCTCAAAGAGATGAAGTATCTTTGCTCAAGGTAATACAGCCAAAATTTTTCATATTCAGGCTTTATTCCAAAACCTTCATCACATAGTATACAGGCTTGGAGGCAGACAGACCTGTATTCATATCCTTGTCTAACCGTTTACTACTTTTAAGAGTTGATGGCTATTAAGTGAAACTTCAATAGTACTTATTTTGCAGTGTGTGAGAATTTTTAAAATGAATGGATGTAAAATTTAGTCCAAGGTAAATACCAAATAAATGTTAATTATTATTATGCCTCAATGCCTTTCCTCATCTGTACTGAGCAGGATTTAGTGGTAATTAGAAAACTATGTGTGAGGTGCTTAGAAGCAACATTTCTGGCATGTTAGCAAACAATAAGTGGTAACTGTAATTATCATTCCTGCATTTGTTGTACATGATTATTTGAGGAAACCTTTGTAATAGTAGGCTCATTCTTAAAATCATTTTAAGTGCCCAGCATTTTATCTAAAATTTCTAGTGAAACACTCACAGCTCTGAACTAGGTATTTGCAAGACAGAATCAGATATTATCACTTCATATTATTTCTCAGTTGAGTTTAAAGAATATATGATCAGGGACATTATCTGAGATATCAAGATTTTGCCTCATCACTCAAGCCTAATGTACAGGCTGAATAGTTTATTCTTCCAAGAGACTCTATAAAACACTTAATAAGATCTGCATTGCTTATTATGTTTTCCATGTTCAGTAGCAGGAGGATATATATCCAGCTTGTCCATTCACGCTTCTGTGAGATTTTATAACATAGATGAGAAACAATGTAACTTCTCTATTTAAACTTATAACTTACTCATGAGAAAAAAAATATGTATTCTCTTAATTTAAATACACTGTCCCTCTTAGAGAAAGTCATCAAAAAAGTAATACTGTGAAAAATTTTCTTCATCCCTTGTTCCTCATCCTACACAGTTCCCACCCCATTCCTAGTGTTTCCCACTATTATTAGTTCCATATATATATATATATATAAATCCTTCTCTGAGATTTTTCCTTTTTTGTGCACGTACAAGCGCCACAGGATTTGCTAAGAATTTTGGTATGTAACCAAACTGGGTTCTTGCCACAAACATTACGAAGAAAAGATCTGGGCTTCCCTGGTGGTGCAGTGCTTAAGAAGCTGCCTGCCAATGTAGGGGACACAGATTTGAGCCCTGGTCCAGGAAGATCCCACATGCCATGGAGCATCTAAGCCTGCGAGCCACAACTACTGAGCCCGCGTGCCTCAACTACTGAAGCCCACGCGCCTAGAGCCCGTGCTCGGCAACAAGAGAAGCCACCGAAATGAGAAGCCTGTGCACCGCAGCCCCCACTTGCCACAACTAGAGAAAGCCTGTGCGCAGCAACGAAGACCCAGCGCAGCCAAAAATAAAAATAAATAAGTAAATAAATTTTAAAAAAAAAAAAAGAAGAGAAGATCTGTGTCATACCCTGTGGATCCATAGTATGCCTGCTGGAAGACTTGATGAAGCAGACATTAGCAACACGCTCTGAATGTTTATCTAGTGGTCTTATTACTCACTTTGCTTCTGGCAGTGATTCAGGGTGGAGTTAGCCTGAAGTTGCTATTGAGCTATTCTTGAAGGTCACATTCATTTTGAGCCACCCCAACCCAACTGTGTTGAAGTAGAAGCTGAAGAGTGAAGATGGTGAAGATGAACACAGACCTGTTTTAGTCCTTGGCATCTCAAGGCAAAATTGGTGCTAGAAACCAGACTCCTGCCTTCAGATCCCATATTCTTTTTTCTGCACTATGCTCCAGCCCACGTTTTCTCTTTTGTGTATTTTAACTTTTAACTTGCGTGATATACACACTTAAGCCAAGGGAGTATCAGAAGTTATGGAAGACATATAAAAGGGATAATTGTTTTGAAAAGGTCTTAAAGTCTTACTGATTTTAAGAAATAGGTAAAATCTTATTATAATGTTCCTTTGAAACTATATACTCATACCTTATAATAATGGCTGCTATAGCATGAAAATTAGCCTCCATCAGATCTGCTTTGGACCCTTTATTAATTAGATAATGTAGAAATGCTAAGTTTAGTAACCAAAGGAATTTATTTCTCTCTCATGGACCAGTTTAATGTCCATATAGTGAGTCTAGGACCGCTTTCTCTTCCATCTGTGGCTCCCTCATTCCCTCCATCTTCCAGTGGGCAGAATAGTGAATATTTAGTGCAGAAGGCACACCAGCTTCTTAAACACTATGGTCTGGAAGTGATACACATCCACATCTGCTGCATTTCATGAATGAGAAATAGTAATAAACTACCTTAAAGGAGTAGTTTTATCCATTGATGGATAGCAGTCATCTCTGGCACAGACTCTTTTAAGGTATTTATTACTTGAGGTGTTATCTCAGTATGTGGCACTGTAATTTAGTACATTAGCAGGTTTTGTGAAATTTTGTTTTAATTCAGTGGAGCGGCAAAATAGCAACCACCACACTTTGTGTAGAGCATTTACATGTAAGTTCTCATAGTCAGTGCAAAGAATATTTCTAGAATGAGAATCAGGTCTGTGTTTGCCTCTAGTCTCTTCCCCTCTCTAGGTGTGTGACCTTGGGAAAATCATTTAATCTCTCTGAGCCTGTGTTTCCTCATCCATTGAGGAGTTGTTATGATTTCCAAAGGTCCTTTCAATGTTAAAATTCTGATATTTAAGTTATGCAAATTTTTTAAGTTTGTAGTGTCATTTTTTCACTTATTTATTTGTCACTTTAATTTAAATGAAATGTAATATCATTATCATTTTAAGTCAGTAGTCCTTGCTGAAAGAGTAAAATTTGGGTATTCGTATTTGTTCATGCCTAGTTAAATTTAACGGCAACATGAAATAAATGATTACCTGTTTGGATATAACTTCATAATAACGCCTCTGAAGGTCGTTTGGAATACTGCACTAATTAATGTTTTATTTCCAGCCTTCCTTAATTATTCTAGCCAGATGGTCCTTTATTTATGTTATTGCTAGAGGTTTCCAGCTGAGGTTGTTGGATTATTGAAGAAAAATATGTGATGGCACCGTAAGATAACTGTAATGGAATTGTTAGGTATGTTACAGCATTTGTGCCTGCTGTCCCTGTTCTGTCCACATCTGGGAAATAAGTTTGTTAACAAAGCACTTTGACACCTCATCTGACGCTTGAGTGAGATTCTGAACTGTGTAGAAGCAATTCAAATGGGAAAATGACTCTGCATTTTATTGTAAAAGGATGCACTTTGCAAATATCTGTCTGTGCAAAGTTCATTTTCTGGATGATAAAAAAAAAAACCCTTTAAAATAAGTACACTTTTAAGGACATGATCTGTTTTCCAATGTCCTAATAACTTCAGGAGTAAGCTGTTCCATTAAGGTCAAATTCAAAATTTGTGCAGATTAACCACCATTCAGGAAGCAGTTAAATGGAATTTTTATGGCATAGAACTTCAGAAGTCTAAATGAATTATCAGCTGAAAAGATAGTCCAATAAAAGAAACAGACTTAAAGTGGAAGATAACAGTGATAAAGTGACAGTAAATTAGAGAATAGAACTAAAAGCCTCATTGTTATAAAGAACAACAGTAGACCTCCTGAATTATCTATGTTTCTTTAGAAAGTATCTCTTCTCCTTCTTTCGCTTGTGAGTTTTAGAATTACTAAATAAATTAATAGCATTTGAGCCGGAAGCTTCTATCAACCAAGTTAGGTAGGAAGCCTTATTAACATGGCCATTGGCAACTTAACACTGGACAATTTTCTTCCAAGAGAACGTGATTTCATTATTATAGTACTTAAGCTGTGCACATGCAGAATAAATCAGTTCAGTGACCTTCATCCCAGTATGTGCAAAGACTTTGAGGCCTTAGTGTATGCAGAGCGGATGTAATTGGACATTATTGTCCAACATACTAGTAGTTCAGTCTGTATGCTATTTGTTCATATCATGGAGGGTTTGCATATCTTGTCTTTGCTTATCATGATTTATATAGAAATAAAATTTTATTGGTCAGAGACTTTTTCTTAAACAAATTTACTGATTGAATATAACATACTTAATAGATATTTATTGTTAATTATTGAAGAGGTATCAAATCTGGGAGGTAATTTGATATTTAATGACATGGGCAAAGCAAAACAAATAACTCCCAATAGAATATACATACATGCACACACGCACACACACATATATCTGCTTGAATAGGTAAACTGACCGTGTGGATTTTAAAAGATTTTTGAAGAAACCAAAGAGGAAAATAAAATGTAAGTGGACTGGATTGCTGCTTTGTCTTCTTTTTTAACTTGTTCTATCATTTTGCTTTCTTTTGCCGATAAAAATTAAATGGCGCACTTAAGTCAACCACCTTAAAAGTACTAAATGCTGCTTCATAAGACAAAAAGCTTAATAGAGTGTTGTTCAGACTTGTTATTATTATTAACTTGTCCCTATTTCTGCCATTTAGTTAGTTGATTATTCCAACCTGGATAATTTCTCTCTGTAGTAGTCTTTTTGGACCAGTGACGGAAGTAAATCTCCTAATTTATAACCCTGAACATATTTCAGTTTGACCCTGTGGCATGTGTGCTGTCTAAGAATATCCACATGTGCTTCAGTGAATGTCCTTAGTTCTAGGCAGAACAAGAGTCAGTTTGAGTGTTCTGTTGGCTTGCCATGGAGAAACATTTAACCACAACCCCTTACTGCAGCTATTGATCACCACATAGTTTATAAGCAGAAGATCAATGTTACCAAAGTTGGTATGAATTAAAAGAAAAGTTATGTTTGAAAAGATGACCAAAGCATTCATGAAGGTCATACAGATTATGAGAAACTAGAGATGGGGGCCCTTTACAGAAAGCATCTTGCTAGGAATTATTAAATGTGCTTCTGTTGGGATTCATAAGAAGATGAAATGGAACCTCTGACCAATTTGCTTTAATTATTTACTTTGAAGTTGACTTTTATAGTTCTTTTGTCACTTATCAATGGTTGGTTAGTGCTGAATTGGTCTCTCTTCTATATAGCAGCAATATATAAATGCTGTATATGCAACTTAAATTAGCCAACCAAATGATACTAGCAGGAAATGTACACTAGGATGAGCTCTTTAGTTATCTACCATTGTGATCATGAAGACAGCTATAGTTTTCTTGATGAAAACCTTTATAAAATAAGTTATAGGAATTTATTTTTTCTATATACTCAGGGACCATCTTGTGAACTAATTTGTTATAGATTTTAATAAATTCATGCTACAAAGTGGTGTCCTAAACATTGTTAGTAAAGAATTACTTTGCAGTTTTAGCCTTTTATATATTTTTTCATATTTACGTAGCTTTAAAGATAGCATTTCTCTTTTCAAAAGTACCTTACAGAAATCATTGCTTTTTGTTTTACCTCTAGACTGATATAGTCTAAGGAAAGTTAGAGATTTTCCTCTTTTGTATTTTTCTCATTATATATTTGAGATGATAACATCATTCATCATTCTCAGTTACTAGAAAATAATTCACTAAATGTGATGTAAGCTAAAAACTAGATGCCTAGAAAATATTTGCACTGACCAACAATAATAGGTTCTTATGCACATTTTGTCTCTAGTACATCAATAACATACTTTTTTCCATCTATTTGTGAAATACACCTAGCCAGTGCAAGTGAACACAGCCAGATAACTTGCAGAATGGAGGAAGCATTTAGGAGAACCAGAATAATGGAAACATTCCTGCTAATTGACAATAAAATGTCATTGATTTTTTAAGAACAAAACCTTAAAGAAGCAGCATACTCAAGGTCTCATATTGTCTCAAAGCATCAGAATGAGAGCATGCTATCCTGCATACATCTTATTTTTAAGAGATCTAAAGCACATAAAGATTAAATATTTGTTTGTAATGGTTACATTGTTATATTATAACTGACTATTCTATTACATTTTTTAAGCCAGAACATTAGATAAGAAATGTTAGCTACTTGTCTGAATTTTATTTTGACAAAGGTGGACTTTCTTCTGAGTTTGTCTTATTTTCTAAATCATTACTGGTTATTTATTATAGATGCATTATTAGAAGTTTATAGTGAATGTAGATTTCCCTTCAATGTAGTGGAATGGAAAGTCTATTATTACAAATTTAAATATTATACAGTTTCTAGTGAAAAACTTAGAACTGAAGCTTTTGTAATAGTCACTTTTTAAATAATAGTTTATAATTGTCACTGCAAAAAATAATTATAACAGTAAAACTGTAAACACTAAATCAATAGGTAATCTAATAAATGCAAGCAACTAAAAGAACACATTTAGCTCCTAAATAAAACCCTTCAGATTTATGACATTAAATTTAAAAGCGTTCATATGCTTTTATTTATGAGCTCTGTCTGATATGTGACTTTTCACAAATGTTATACTGGTTAATTACAAGTATGCTTTTATATATGTGGCTATGCATATGTAAGTATTCATCTGAAATTATCGTGTTCATTTATTTTGTCCATTACTGCCTCCTCGTGGCTTTCAGTATGAAATTCACACTCATCTGCATCAAATAAAAGGCACTAAGTCATATGATCATAGTTATCTCCCCCAGGCATACCTTTCAAAATGTCTTTCTGCCCCAGATTCTCCTCAAGACACACTGGTTTGCCCTGAATCTACCATGATATCTCTTTTTCAGATCTGTTCATAACCTTTGCCCCTCTGAATGTTTGCTAACTCCTCCACTACTCCAAACTGGCCTTCATTCTCAAACAACAATAACAACAATATCCTTGTAACGGACCTTCAGCTGTCAGGTTGTCATTATCCTCTGGAGGGTCTTCCCTGGCATATCAACCCTCAGTCTGAGCTAAGTATTTCCCTTCTGTCCTACAGCAGCCCACGCTTACCCCTATTGTGGGACTTGTCATGCTGTTATAGAATTCTCTGCTTACTCATTTCTTTCACCAATTCTCTAAGCTCCTTGTTTGCAAAGATAGTGTCTTTTTAAATCTTTATATCTCCAAAGCAATACAGCACAGCGCCCTGGCACAGAGCCGGCACTAAATAAATGTTTGTTTCCTTAATGTTTATCAAACAAAATTATTCATGAGGCCCACCTACACATGCAATATTTAATGTGCCTATGATCACATCTTTTTTTTTTTTTTTTTTTTTGCTGTTCGTGGGCCTCTCACTGTCGTGACCTCTCCTGTTGCGGAGCATAGGCTCTGGACATGCAGGCTCAGCAGCCATGGCTCACGGGCCCAGCCGCTCCACAGCATGTGGGATCTTCCCAGACCGGGGCACGAACCCGCGTCCCCTGCATCGGCAGGCGGACTCTCAACCACTGTGCCACCAGGGAAGCCCATGATCACATCTTTTAATGCATCATTTCTAAGTTTAGATAATGTATCTTGAATGCTACTATTAAATATGATTATCTCTGGTTTCTCCTATAAGACAGTGAAATAGCCCTCCATATTTGTCTCTGAAAATGTGTTTATCCTCAGATCCGAATGCAATATATGCAGTATGAAACATTCTATGCATTATTGACATTTTGTCAAAATAGGGGATGTTTTCCAGTCTTTTGCACATGGGAGAGATTGGTATTGCTGTTGTAGAAAGAATGAAAATCTGAATTTGTAATAAACTTGTTTCTCACTGTTATCATTCTCATTTTCTCCTTGTCTAGTTTAAAATATTACCTGGAAAACTAGTTTTTTAACTGTTCATAGTTGCATTTTCATTTTTTGAGTGAAATTTTAAATCCCTTGTAGTAAGAGACTTTTATATAGCTCTTAGCTTTACATGTAGCTGTTCATGTTTAGGTAGGTATGAGAAGTAGACAGGAAATTGAATAATTTTCATTATTGCTTCAAACAAGATGTTTTGGATTTAAGATGACCACAAATCCTTTGGCATTACTCAAGAAGATAGGTGACATTATGTCATCCCCCCTTGAATCAGGGTGACCTCTATGATGGCTTTGTCCCATTGTACCCTGTGGAAATGTCACTGTGCTAGTTTCCAGGCTGATACCTTGTGAAATTGTCACCTTCTACTTTGTGTCTTCTAGAATACTTTCTCTTAGAATATTTACTCAGGGTAAACCAGCTGTCATGTCGCAAAGTCCGTCCTCCCTGAGACCACCATGCTGTGGATAGAAGGAGCGGGAAGGAGAGAGGGAAAAACAGAGGGAGAGAGAGGTAGGGAGAGAGAACTATACCAAGAAGCATCAAGATGCCAGATATATGACTGAAAAAGCCATCTCAGAAGTGGATTTTCCATTCCCAGCCTGCCCAGCTGACACAGTATGAATCAGAGATGAATCACCTCTCCAGTTCTTCCAAAATTCCTGACTCACAAAATTATGAATTAAGTATTTGTATGGTTTGTTAAGCTACAACAGATAATCAGAACAAAGGCAATGACATGGAAGCTTAACATAGTTCAGTCTCTACTTCATGAATAATAAGTATAAAATGTATTATTTTTCAAGGCCATTATTTTATTTTAATGCAAGCTGTTAAGGGATGTTGAAAATGTCTTTATTATACAGCTTTAAAAAGAGTGGATCATGAGTTGTATCTTTATCATCCTTGGCAACTGTCACATGTTGCCAAAAGTTTCTTTTTATATTTCTTATTAATAAATTATTCAAATTATGTTTTTATTATTTAAATATTGGCATGAAAAAAGTTTTGGGGGCTGGAAAGAATAAAATTTTAGGGGATAAAGTAGAATCCAAGATGACTGTTCTCGTTCTATGAGAACTGTCTCTTCAGAATTTTGTAAACACTTTCTTTGATTTGCATTTTTTGAGGCTTAATTTTGCACCTTTTGGGCAAGCCCAACCCACTTAGGTGGCAGCAAAATAAGGACAACAAACTATTGCAGATTGCTAGTAATCCAAATTGACTTGACGTCTTTCCATATATTAATATTTAAAACTTCAAATGATGAGGCGATGTGAATTAATGAAACAGTTTATTTACCCTGACAGTGATCATGTCAGTGCAAGAGCAAGAACACTTTTAGCTGTTAGGCTTCATGTGTTTTCTTTCATTTATAACTACAATTCTTTGCCTTGTGATTTTATCCTTTATCTACTACAAAAATTCCTCCCCAAATTCCTCTTTAGACCATCCGCTAAGTGTGAAAATAAGCTGGACTGTATGTACTGCTGCTGCTAAATACTATGTATTAGCACATGGGTTTTCTCATTGTATTATTAGCTGGGAATAGCATGTCTACTGTTTGGTATTAGCCAGGCCTCCTGCTGTACTTGTTGATCTCCAGCATTGTTATTGGCTCTTATCACTTTTGTCCTTCCAGAAATCTGAATCAGTGATTCTCAACTTCACCATAATAACAGATATTTTGTAGTATCCCCTTTGGTGGCATGGAATGAAACTTGCTACCAATATAACATACATCAACACATGATTTTAAAAAGCAATAAAATGCTCTAATGTAAAAGAGATGCGAAAGGAAAGTAGTTTATGAAGAAATTAATATGTATTTGAATATGTTTATATCTATTAATGTTTGTATATGTCTGTGCTATAAGACATAATGAAGCTGTCAGATGCTTTCATCTGTTCATAGATTTACCACAAATGTGACAGCTACAGATGCTGACAGAGGTTTGTTTCATTGGTGACTCATCCATAACAGCAGCATTGCAGTGTAGTGACGTGATTTTTTGAAAGGTTGAACAGCTCATGGTAAAGTTAGGAACCAAGCAAAGAACAGTTTTCTCTTAACATACATGGTAGTTGCATTCCTGAAAAATTCATTGCTCGTAACGGTGCAAAACATACTTAGTGTTTGTATTAAAATGTAGTTAGGTGTTAGGCTTAGAAATTATTAACAAATGAATGGTTGGTAAGGCATTTGAATGTAATGCAGGAATCAGGACAGTTAGAGGTGGGGAAGTATCTTGTGCATTGAAGGGCCTTTAGAATCTCTGGCTTCTGTCCATTAAATGCCAGCCCAGCTATTTCTCCCATTCAGTGTAAGAGTGGTCAGTCTGACACACACCTGACAAGTTGCCATTATACCCCTGCAGATGGCACTCCACCAATTAAAAACTTCTGCTTTGAACACTCTCTCTTTTCTTTCTCATCTTCTCTGTTTATACCCCAGCATCTTGCTGACAGTACATGCTTCCTAAATTCTCTGAAGTAAGGCATGTAATTTCTCCTAACTGAACATAACACAAAATGTTACCAAACTTATGCAATGACATAATTATAACTTTCTCTTTATGACATTTCTTACCAAATAAATTCTATATACATAAATCTTAACAAATTTCATAATTTTAATACTATATCTTTTAACTAATATTACTCATAATATTTTATATTATAACCCCATTAATGCAAGTGCAAAATTTTATGGGTGAGATGAGGATTGGTAATATGGCTTTAGAAGTCGTCAATGTAAGGTGGTTGTTGAAGTGAAGGAGATTAAGATAGAACAGCCAGGTAGGCAAATCAGAAGAATATCTTCGTATTGTATGCCAAGAAAAGGACATTTTAAGAATGCTTCGAGAAGGCCAAGTAAGGACTGAGATGGACTCAGGGAAAGAAATGAACAAGTTGACAAAAAACCTTGACTAAGGTAGTTTTGATGGGGAGGTGAGGATGGAAATCAGATTAGAGAAATAAAATGAGAAAGTAAAGAGAGTGAGTATAGACAACTCTCTCAAGTATTTTTTCTCTGCAAGGAAGAAAATACAGCTGTAGTTTTGGTGGATATGGTGGTGGCTCAAGGACATGGATTGGATGTATGTATGTATGTGCACATGTAAGGACACACATAAATGTGCATTCAGGCATGTACATCAATGGAGGTGTCTTAAGGAGGTTTAAATGCTAATGGAAACAGGCAATGGGGAGTGTATTAAAGGTTCGGGAAAAGGAGAATAATTGATAGATTTAGATTCATGGGAGGGTAGGAGAGGAACAGTATTGTTATTATCATTTTATATTGTTCTTTCCTACTAGCCTGAGCACTGAAAAGGCAGATGTTACACATTTCTTTGTATCCTCAGCACTTAAAACATTACCTAGGGAATAATAGGATCTTCTGTATTTTAGTTGATGGAAAGAGGAAACAACAGCCTGCTAAAAGAGTTAATTTCCCTCAGAACTCTTCCAAGATCCTGGGCCAATACTTTCATTATATCCTGTCTTTAAAAATTGTCAAATATATATTCTTTATGTATTTTATCTCTGGAAACATTTTTAAATTATCCATCTCAGACATTAGATAACAGTTTTAATAATTTTGAATTGGTATTAAGTGTATAATTTCAGTGCTCTTCTAATATGCATTAAATGAAAAATAAGTGATAAGTTTGGGAAATTAGTAAAACCAATATGGTTAAATTTAATTAAATACAAATTGAAGAACCTATCTTATTTCCACAGTAATATCAGTGAGATATGTGACAAAGACTTCCTTAATATATAGGTTCCACAATAAGAGTAAGATGATTATGTACAGACAGTGTTTGCTTTCTCGGCCCCATATCTCACCTGTTCCTTTTTATTGATTGATTCAATTTCAAGAGACTCAAGTCTGTTTACGTTAGATTAAGACTGTATACCAGCCACATGGTTTTCTGTCATGCTAAACTTTAAAATTTAATAAATGGTCAGAAGTTATCTAGTTTCTATAACAATAAATCATGATATAGTTCATGGATCTTGGCTATGATGACTCAGTTAAAATGAAATTTCATCTAGTTATATTGGTGGTGGTGGGATGTTATTTTGGTGGGAGTGTGATGTGTATTCTTTGCAGCCCATTGTCATACTTTCTTTTGAAGTGTATTGAATAATCACATATTCTTAAAAATACATTATATTTTGAGGATTTTGTGGATTTTTGGTGATTTGGGGATACCATCTGATTTATGAATTTAGATGCTATCCCTCATGATAGAATTTGAAAACACCAAAAAATAGTTATTTTTTAAATGATAGGAGAAGATAAGTCCCAGCTACTGATCATTTCAAGGGTAGAATTATTAACTTGATGGTAACTTGATTTTCTTATATCATAAAAAATAATGTTCCAAATAAGACAAAAATAATTTTACTGAAAATCTTATTTATTTAAGGGAAAAAGAAAACAGTTGACATATCCTTAACATTAGCTGATGGAAATTAGATTAATTTCTGTTAACATTTAAAGTAAATAATATAAACATGGAAACTGGTAAATAAAAAAATATATACTGTAATTGCTCCTGAAAAGTGATTAAAACTTTTTTATAATGCAAATTAAAATTTAGTACAATTTTTTTAAGCTGGATGTCTCTTTGCTGCATTGTTAGTATATGTCAGGGTCTGTATCATGTGCTTTACATACATTATCTCATTTAATCTACACAACAATTCTGTTACCTATTATTATTCCCATTTTACCAATGAGTAAACTGAGGTTCAGAGAGTTTGGATTAACTTGATAAGGTCATAAGCTACTAACTAGGCAAAACAAGAATCAAATCCAGTTAGTCTGATTTGGAAGCCAATGCTCTTGACCACTGTGGTATGCTGTCTACACATATATATTATAATCTTGGCAATTTGTAACATTTGTTTTATACTTTAATATTTATACAATCATAATATAATTGGGTATTATAATTTATATTTTTAAATGTATTAAAAATATTTATGTAGTACCTATTATGCGTAGAACAGCACTAGACATTATGGATTTCAAAATGTATAATAAACGGTCTACTCTCAAGGAATATTCAATCTAGCTAGAAAAGGATCACATGTATAAATAAAATAATTAGTGAACTGTATAGTCCAAATGATATGCTATATCATATTATACAATGGTATAATATGCAAAAATATGTTTGTAAATTATACAGGAGTTTTAAAATAAAATTTTATAGGGGTTTTAAAAGAAGAGTTTGATGGCATATGTCGTTAGGAGAGCTTTTTGGAGGAGATGCCAGCAAGGATTAATGGATGTAAAATACTTGAATTGATTTAGACACACAGAATGGGCTTGCTGAGATTCATCTGCTTTAGGATTAAAGTTCCTCTAACACTGAATAGTACCTTTCATTTTCTGGTTCTGAAGGTACTTCTAACACAGTGGCTATATTATTGTGATGCAGCCAAGACGTTTTCCTTGGAATCTTAACACCTATCTTGGCTAATTGAGAAATTTCTCTGCTTGGTCCATACTATTTCCCCACAACTCCTGCCTTTCCTCAGTTTCATTCTGGAGGATGTGCTCCACCATATTCCCATTTAAAGGCAACCTTCTTATTGTAGCATCCTTCCCTGGTTTCTGTTCTCATTGAGCTTACCTTCCTGGTTGCTTTATCCATGTTCCCCATTAAAGGGGTTGCTAAGTGTTTGCCAGCTTCTGTGGCTAACTGCCTCAGCACCTGCTGACTCTCTGTACTAATCTGTAGTAAGCCTAACAGTCAGTCACATGCTGTGATCTCCATAGCGTAGTCAAATGTCGTGAAAAAAAAAAAAAAAAAATGTCCTGAACTTGGTTCTAGTAGAGGGAACAGCTTCACCATGACAAAGGCATGGCAAAGAGAGGCAGTGAGAATACATATATAGAAAGAAAATATTTTTAAGATAGTGAGTCAATATTTTACTTATTAACTTTCTATATCCTGTCATTGTATATGAATAAGCATACAGCTTTGAAACAGTTTAATGTTTTGCAGTAAAAACAAGTTCAGATATAAAATAGTTGTGCATTTTCCAAGTTACTCTGTTTTTATCTTCAAGGTTTACAATCACTTTCCAATACATGAAAATTATCACATGGATAATTGGATACAAAATTTTGTTCTCTTCACATTTCAAGGTTTATTTTTAGCTATAGAAAAGAAAATCACATTTTTTTCCCCTTCCCTCCACTCCTAGAATCAGAATCCAAACCGCTTGTAGGAATTTTTTCTTACTGTGTACTTTTTAATCTACCTCACAATGATTATATCCAGTGGTGACCTGTACAGGATCAAGGGCACCTTGCTCTGTGTCAAGCTACTCCACTTAACTGTTTCTGTATTTAAAAGTGTATGTTATTAGACATTAAACTCTTAGTTTTTCTTTATTTACTTTTTGTGTTTTTTTGGAGGTTCCTAGAAGTTTTTTTTTTTTAAACATCTTTATTGGAGTATAATCGCTTTACAATGGTATGTTAGTTTCTGCTTTATAACAAAGTGAATCAGTTATACATATACATATGTCCCCATATCTCTTCCCTCTTGCATCTCCCTCCCTCAACCCTCCCTATCCCACCCCTCTAGGTGGTCACAAAGCACCGAGCTGATCTCCTTGTGCCATGCGGCTGCTTCCCACTAGCTATCTGTTTTACGTTTGGTAGTGAATATATGTCCATGCCACTCTCTCACTTTGTCCCAGCTTACCCTTCCCCCTCCCCGTATCCTCAAGTCCATTTTTTTTTTTTAGATTCCATATATATGTGTTAGCATACGGTATTTGTTTTCTCTTTCTAACTTACTTCACTCTGTATGACAGACTCTAGGTCCATCCACTTCACTACAAATAACTCAATTTCGTTTCTTTTTATGGCTGAGTAATATTCCATTGTATATATGTGCCACATCTTCTTTATCCATTCATCTGTTGATGGACAATTAGGTTGCTTCCATATCCTGGCTATTGTAAATAGAGCTGCAATGAACATTTGGGTACATGACTCTTTTTGAATTATGGTTTTCTCAGGGTATATGCCCAGTAGTGGGATTGCTGGATGGTATGGTAGTTCTGTTTTTAGTTTTCTAAGGAACCTCCATACTGTTCTCCATAGTGGCTCTATCAAATTACATTCCCACCAACAGTGCAAGAGGGTTCCCTTCTATTGCACTATTTGGCTATTCTCTAAATGTTAGATACTTTCTCAGGAACTCATAAGGAAACAGTGTTGTTCTGTACAGCAATAATTTACCTCCTGATACATTGCCATTGTGAAATCAGAAATATTTTTTGAAAACTAATTGTCTGTATTTCGTATATTACATATAATCACAGTATATAATTATGTGATTATATAATTATATAATGTGATTATATGTAATATCTTGCCTTACAGAAATGGATCTCAGTGGGGGTAGGGGTGTGACTTTGACTTCTAAGGGATGCTTGATAATGTCTGGCTACAGGTTTTGTTGTCATAATGTATGCTGCTGACACCTAGTAAATAGAGGCTAGATCCTACAATGCACAAGACAGATCCTCCTTGATATAGACCGAATGTTTGTCTCCCCTAAAATTCATACGTTGAAACCTAATGCCCAACGCAATGGTATTAGGAAGTGGGGCCTTTAGGGAAGTACTTAGACCATGAGGGCTGAACCCTTATAAAAGAGGCCCCAGAGAGCTAACTCGTCCCTTCCTTCCCCCATGTGGGGTTACAGGGAAAAGACATTCATCTAAGAAGCAGACATTTGTCTAGGAAGCAGGCCTTCACGATACTCCAAGTCTGCCAAGTGCCTTGATCTTGAACTTCCCAGCCTCCAGACCTGTGAAATATAAATGTTGTTTATACACTGCCCAGTTAATGGCATTTCATTATAACAGCCTGAACAGACTAAGACAGCCCCCACAGAAACTAAAGTTTTATGTGGCCTGTAATGTCAGCAGCGCCAAAGTTGAGAAACCTAGCATTAGGTGTATTAACTGCTTGATTGAGCAGTGGTAAGATAGGAACCAGTAAATGCATAACACAGTGCATGGTGTTCTAAAAGCATTCCAGTACTCAGTAGATATTGAGTTAAGACAGCACTGACTGTCACAACCACCACTCTCTTTTTAGCAACCTTAAGAGTTTTTAGCCTGACAAAATAATAACACCTTTCTTCATCTTAAAAGTGGAAAATGAAAGCTAAAAGTGCAATGGTGTGCTTGTCAACTTGATATCACAGAAAATGTAATAATATTAATTTTTAATAAACTTTTTGTTTTAGAATAATTTTAGATTTATAAAAAGTTACAAAGATAGTGCAAAGAGTTCCCATGTATACCTCAACCCATTTCCTTATTGTTTTTTTTTTTTTTTTAACATCTTTATTGGAGTATAATTGCTTTACAATGGTATGTTAGCTTCAGCTTCACAACAAAATGAATCAGTTATATACATACATATATTCCCATATCTCTTCCCGCTTGCGTCTCCCTCCCTCCCACCCTCCCTATCCCACCCCTCCAGGTGGTCACAAAGCACCGAGCTGATCTCCCTGTGCTATGCGGCTGCTTCCCACTAGCTTATTGTTAATATTGTCTATGGCCATATTACCTTTGTCAAAACTAAGAAACTGACATTGGTACATTACTGTTAACTAAACTCCAGACTTTATTTGGATTTCCTCAGTTTTTCCATTAATCTCCTCTTTTTGTTCCAGGATCCAATCCAAGGTACCACATTGTTGTCATGTCTCCTCAGCGTCCTCTTATCTGTGACAGTTTTCAGTTTTTCTATGTTTTTCATGTGCATGACAGTCTTGAGGAGTACTGGCCAAATATCCTATAGAATGTTCCTTCATCTCTGTTTGTCTGTTATGTTTTCTCATGATTAGACTGGGATTATGACTTTTGGAAAGAATTCCAAAGAAGTGAAGTGGCCTTCTCATCACATCATTTAAGGGAGTACATCATATTATGGGGGCATATGTTAGGGCGTATATCAGATCCTAACGATGTTAAACTTCATCATTTGGTAAAGCTATTATTTGCCAGGTTTCTCCATTTTAAAGTCACTCTTTTTCTATTTCCCTACTTTATTCTTTAGAAAACAAGCCACTAAGTGTAGCCCAGTCTGGGAGAGGTGGGGAGGTAAGAAAGAGAGGAATAAGACAGGAATTAAGCCCACCTCCTGGATGGTATTTATATATATTTATATTATTTAGATATTATTTAGAATTCTTCTGTAAGGAAGATTTGTTTCTTCTCCCTCATTTATTTGTTTATTCAGTCTTTAATTTTTATCAGTATGGATACATGTGTATTTTATACTTTGAGTCCTAACCACAAACTATATTATTTTTTTTTGTTTCTCAAATTGTTCCAGCTTTGGACATTTGGAGTGCTTTGCGTCCTGTGTCCCTTTCACATACCCCCATCCTTTTGCTTTTCGAACACTTCCTTACTTTCTGGAGCTACAAAACTCTCCAGGCTTATTCTGTATTTTTCCTGCCTCAGCCCAGGCATGTAATTTTCCTGCCTCATTTCACCAAATGTTCCTTCAATTGAGAGTGGTAATTAGAAACCAAGATCTGGATGCTAGGTGTTTTCTTTGCTACTGGGGTGTCATTGTTTCTAGGCCCTCTCAGCAGACAGAGGTAGGCAATAAATATATGTTTACTAACTCATGTACACATACATATCTATAATTATTTCTGTATCTGTCCATTGTGTGCGTGTGTTTTGTGTGTGCGTATTAAGTTAAACATGATTTCATACTGATATCTCTGACTCTACCCAGTACCATGGGGCTCATCTGAACATTCCTTTCTTGTTTTTTCTGTGACTTTCCTCTCTTACAGTGAAAAACCTGACTCCCCCCATCCATCATCTATGTACTTAGTTGTTCAACTCCAGTATACATGTACAGCAGTTTCAGAATGATTAGCATTTACTCCTGTTAGAAATGAATTTGCCAACTGGAGTTACTGGAGTTTAGTAGTCTTGTTTTTTTGTCTGTCCTTTCAATTTCAAGTCAAAACATTGTTTTCCATACTTACTTAAGTTCCTCTTGTTGTCATTACATACATAAATGTTCGCTCTTTCTAGTGTACAGTTCTCTGGGTTTTGACCAATGCATAATTTCACATATGCACCACCCCAGTAATGCAGAGAACTGTTCCTTCTTCTTAAGAGTTGCTTTGTATGGCTTCATAGTAGTCAGTCACTGTTCAACCCCTCAACTCTGACAACCATTAATCTGTTTTCCATCCTTACATTTTTATCTTTTCTGGAATGTTATATTAATAGAATCATATAACGTGTAACCTTTGGGTCCAGCTTCTTAAAACGCATTTAAATTTTATTCATGATGTTGTGTAAATCTCATTTCTTTTATCATTGAATAATATTCCACTGTATGGATGTACCACACTTTCTTATTTACTCCCCTGTTGAACCACATTTGGAAGCTTCCAGTTTTTAGTGATTATGGATAAAGCTGCTATAAACATTTGTGTATAGGCTTTTGTATGAATGTATGTTTTTAAATCACTCAGTAAATACCTAATAGTATAATTGTTGGGCCACATTTTATATATATATATATATACACACACACACATATATATATTTACATTATAATGAAAGTTTTATTTTTCCTTAGTCTTCATGCATTTTGATGTTTAAACAATGTTTTGACTCTCATCAAATCAGTCAAGTTGAAAACTGTATCAGTAGAGGCAGTTGGTCTTGATCATTCAAACCAAAACGACCTTTTCTCAAGGGATTTCCTCTCCCTGGTTTATTGTGTTGAATAATTTCTCCCTCCCACACACACAATTTTATTGAGGTATAATAACAAATAAAATTGTATATATTTATGGAGAAAAGGAAACCCTCTTGTACTGTTGGTGGGAATATAAATTGATACAGCCACTATGAAGAACAATATGGAGGTTCCTTAAACAACTAAAAATAGAACTGCCATATGACTCAGCAGTTCCACTCCTGGGCATATACCCAGAGAAAACCATAATTCAAAAAGGCACATGCACCCCAGTGTTCATTGCAGCACTGTTTACAATAGCCAGGATATGGAAGCGACCTAAACGTTGATCAACAGAGGAATGGATAAAGAAGATGTGTACATATATATAATGGAATATTACTCAGCCATAAAAAGGAACGAAATTAGGTCATTTGTAGAGATGTGGATGGACCTAGTGACTGTCATACAGAGTGAAGTAAGTCAGAAAGAGAAAAACAAATATCATGTATTAGCGCATATATGTAGAATCTAGAAAAATGGTATAGATGGATCTTATTTGCAAAGCAGAAATGGAGACACAGACGTAGAGAACAAACGTATGTATACCAAGAGGGAAGGTGGGGGATTAATTGGGAGATTAGGATTGACATATATACACTCTTGATACTATGTATAAAATAAAGAACTAATGAGAACCTACTGTATAGCACAGGGAACTCTACTCAGTGCTCTGTGGTGACCTAAATGAGAAGGAAATCCAGAAAAGGGGATATATGTATATGCATAGCTGATTCACTTTGCTGTAGAGTAGAAACTAACACAACATTTTAAAGCAACTATACTCCAATAAAAATTAATTTAAAAAAAGACTGAAAAAAATTGTACATATTTAAAGTACATAATGTGATGACTTCATATATTGTGAAATTATTACCGTAATCAAGTTAGTTGCACATCTATCGCTTCACATAGTTACCTTGTTTTTTTATGGTGAGAACACTTAAAATCCACTCTCTCAGCAAATTTCAAATATACAGTACAATTTTATTAACTATAGTCACCATGGTGTATATTAGATCCCCAGAATTTACTCATCTTAAACTAAAACTTCATACCCTTTGACCAGCATCTTCCTATTTCCCCCACCCACTAGCCCCTGGCAATCATCATTCTACTCTCTGCTTTTGTGAGTTCGACTTATTTTCTTTTAGATTCCACATATAAGAGAGATCATATAGTATTTGTTTTTCTCTATCTGGCTTATTTAACTTAGCATAAAGCCCTCCAGGTACATCTATGTTGTGGCTAATGGAAGGATTTCCTTCTTATTTGTGACTGAATACTATTACATTGTGTATACACACAACACATTTTCTTTTTCATTCATCTGTCAGTGGACATCTAAGTTAAAATTCACTGTTGACTTTTAACAGTGTTTTGGTGGAGTCTTTAGGGTTTTCTATAATTAAGAGCATGCCAGCTGCACACAGAGACAATGTATTTCTTCCTATCCATATGTATGCCTTTTATTTATTTCTCTCACCTAATAGTTCTGGCTATTCCAGTACTTTATTAAATAGAAGTGACAAAAGTGGGCGTCCTCATCTTGTTCCTGATCTCAGAGGAAAAGCTTTCATCTTTTCACTGCTAAGTATGATGTTAGCTGTGGGTCTGTTATATGTGGCCCTTATTATGTTAAAGTACATTCATATTATATCATTGAAAGTCCGAATTTTTGTTTGTTTCTCATTCATATTGCCAGTAGAACTGAATAGTTTTCTGGAGAATATAGAATGTTTATAAATGGGGATGTAGCAGATATACACGAGAATTAGAGTGTATCTAGATATAGAAACACTACATTTCCTTTTTTGAGTTCACAACAAGGTGGTATTTCACTGCAGCTATTAGAAATTTTAGAAATTTATGACTTATCATAAGGTAAGTGCTAACTTTGCAACATGTATCACTTTTGTAACTGACATTCTATGTTCAGGTTCATTGTGTTTCTGACATATTCCCATCATCTCCTTTCATGAGAGAATCTCTTCCTTGTAAACCACAGTGACTTTTTTATTGACATAATACAAGTGCAAAAGCTTTCCAGCAAAGCATTACTTTGTAACAATAGGCCAGAAACATTCTGCCAAGCAATAAGTCATCTATGTATTCACTGGAGCACAAAAATATTTCAGTGATATCCCAGGTAAAATTTTGATTAAATGCACTTTCTTCTGCAGCTTTGGTAAAATTTCAGGTATTTAATTCTTATATATAATTGTTTCTGAACTTCATATATACATTGTTATGTTTTTCAACTGAATTCCCAGCTGAATATAAAAACTGAGAACAAGGAGAGGTGTTGTTACTTAGAGGTGTTTTTAACAGTTTTTCAATTTCATAACTTGTCATTTCCTTCTTCTTTGATTTAGAAATGTGTTATACTCCTAGAAGTTTTCATATTTGCTATATAAAAAATAGAATAATTTGAGAGAGATTGTACTAGCATTAGTGGTTAAGAACTCAGACTCTGAAGCGAGACATCCTAAGTTTGTAATCTCAGCTCTGCCCCTTACTTGCTTTTAGCTTTGTGCACATTACTTACCCTCTGAATACTTCAGCTTCTTCATCTTTAAAAATGGAAATAATATTCATCTAAATGGGAGCAATAGCTCTTAGGGTTATTATGAAGATTGAGTTAATATATATCAGTGATTAATATTGTGAATATCATATAGTAAATTCTATATCTTTGTTATCATTATTGCTATCAAAGGAAAATGAAAGTACATTTGCTCCAGTCATTGTGCATAACTAGTTCCAATCACTGCTGTTAATTTGTTTTATTTCAATTTTCCTACAGTGAAGAAGAATGCAATGGATTCCTTTGCCATTATTTGATATTTTAAGTTGTATTTTTAATATTTGTATATAACATATCCCATAATGTTTTGCTATATATTAGATATTGGGACTTTAACAATAATACGTGTTGTCTCCATTCCCAGAGACTCTAACACCATCCTAACTAGGGAAAACAAATTATTATACTAACTACTAAGCAAGTAGTCTCTTTAAAATCATCTTATTTTGGGGGTGCTGTATACATGTTATTCTTTAAGCATTTAACGATTGATACTTTTTTGTTTCTCACCTTGATTAAAAATTAAGACCTTCTTTTGACTATAAAAGATATCTTTCTTTATGAAGGAGAAGGAAAGAAAACCACTGTTTTTTTTTCTTTTCTCCAGTTTTCTGAGAAATAATTGACATACATATATGTTTAAATTGTACAGCAGGATGGTTTGGTTTGTATATATAATGAAATGATTACTACGGTACATTTAGTTAGCATCATCATCTCATATAGATACAATAAAAAGAAAAAAATTTCTCCATGTGATGAGAACTTACAGAATCTACTCTGTTAACAATTTTCCTGTATATCATATGGCAGTGTTAGCTGTAGTCATCATGTTTTACATCGTATCCCTAGTACTTATGTATCTTATAACTGAAAGTTTGTACCTTTTGACCGTCTTCCTCCAGTTTCCCTTCCCTCTGCATCTCTGATAGTCACAAATCTGATCTCTTTTACTATGAGTTTGGTGAGTTTTGTTTGTTTGTTTGTTTTTAGATTCCACATATAAGTGAGATCATACAGTATCTGTCTCTTTCTGTGAGACTTATTTCATTCAGCATAATGCCTTCAAGATCCATCCATGTTGTCAAAAATGATAAGATTTCCTCCTTTTTAATGGCTGAATAGTACTCCATTTTTTATATGCACCACAACTTTTCTATGTGTTTCTTGATTGAGGCGATGAGATATGGTAAAATGAGCAATGGAGTAGAAGGCAGAACACTTAAATTCTGGCCCTGACATTGCCATTTACTTGCTGTATGATCCTGAGTTGACCTTTGTGATTTACAGTTTCTTTGTTACCTAGCTCTGTAATTATTGTAAAAATCAAATATGAGAATTAGTGTAAAAACACTTTGGATACTGAAAATACCATACAAATAAAAAGCAATATTATTGTTAATTTTGATTAGAAGCAACTCTACCTTTACCTTGCTGAAGGGGTTAAGGATTAAACTGGTTTTTAATGTGCATTGTATAGAAGTGAGGTTAAGGTACTGCAGAACATGCTTAGGAAAGGGACGGTGATGATTTCCAGCCAATTCTTAGAGTGGGACAGTGACTCTCGGAATTGTGTAATGGTAAAGCACAGGCTGCATTTGGCAGAAGTGGCAGTTTCTTAATCCCTGATTCAAACTGGAGGGCAGATCAGTGGTGTCCAAAAGATGATTTAGAAGGTTTATTTTTATTTAAAATCTTTTGAGAAATTTCGTATCAAAGGTTTTCCTAAGGATTTTTAATAAATGACAAAATTAACACATTTCAATTCTTTCTCCTTTTCATCTTTACTCAGGGTGGTGGTGCTAAATGCTCTAGATTATAGCCAGAAGGAAAACAATAATAATGTTGAGGAGGGTGAGGATGATGATGGTGGACACAATTGATGCTCATAATAGAAAACAATTACCAATTCACTGAGTGCTGTATAAGAAAAAGGAAAAATATTTTCATTATTTTAACAAATATTTATTGTGCTACACATTTCAAGAGAGTTGCAAAGATGATCCTTGGCCTCAAGATCCTTCTAGTTTGATTGAAGAAAGACATGTATCAAGCAAAGTATCTATAATCCTCCTTCCCAAGCTACCTAAAAGAGATCCGTTGTTTTCCTAAAAGGATGTCGAGTAAAGGCAAAGATGAGGGCATGGGTAGTTGGGTGTGGGGAGGGGAGAAGACAGACAGACCACTGACTCAACAGGGAGGGAGGGAGCAACTGGGGAAACTTTGAAAGGAAGTGGTACTTTGGGGCATGAGGTTTAAAGAAGATTGTTTCTGAAGTTTGTTTGCAAGTCATGTAACCCTCTCTTCTTGTCCCAGAAAATCATAACTGAAATTTTATATTTACTTAAAGGCTTTTGAGTTGGATTGTGCGTACTTGGAGTTAAGTTTGGATATGATATTATGCTGAGACTGGCAATAAAATGAGGAAAAACGTTGCCTAATAAATTTCACATACAGATTTATTCAAAAAATACAGAGATAATGCCACTAGATTTTTGCATAATGTTCACTTTAAGTGAACATTTTAAAATGTTCACATTTGAACATTTTAAACATTTAAAATTTAAAGCATTTAAAATTTTAAACATTTAAAAATTTTAAAATGGTAAATATTTTGGTCATAGCCTCAAAATAAGTCAATAAAAACAATATGACTATATGTAATACATTATCCTTTTGATAGTAAAAATTACTGCCATATATGAGCACCACAACCAGGAATTATTCTAGGTGTTTTAATATTATCTAACCCTAACAATAACTTGAAACATTGTAAATGCTGAAATCCTTATTTTAAAGATGAGAATAAGGGAGCACAGTTGTTAAGGTGATATGCCCCAGATGACACAGCTAGAAAATTTCAGGGCTGGAATCTCACTTGAGGTTGACTCCAAAAGCCTGTTCTCTTTCCAAGTTATTATGTTCCATTGGAAAGAACACAATTTATTTTAGCAATTACTTATAGAAGTATCTCCCACTAATTCTATGTTTATAATCTCATATATCAAATCTTAAATTATAACATTTTGGAAATAGTATATTAAAAAATGGAACATATTTGGATCGGTACAAAGGATTAAGAGGATAAAAATAACCCAAAGCAATAAGTATTAATTTAAGCAAATTTAAGCTGAACATTGAGAAGTTAAGAATGTAAGCTTCTTAGATTTTCAAAGCAATAACCTTTCCTGTGGCAGAAAACATTCATTTTATGTAAACACTGATTACTATAAAAAAAGACTAGTCACATGTTGTTAAAGTCTCCAGCTTCCTTACTGAATTACTTATGTTGGATAATTTTTATATTTATTAAATCGTTGTTGATCCATTGTGTGTTCATAGTAAATTAAATAGTCTTACTTGTTCAGTTTGTGATGCTTTAGTAGTTTTTCCCCACTCCCACCACACTACGTTGCAGCAACTTAGTTCACTGACAAATCTTGCCACTTCTCACTTTATTTATTCCTGTGTCCGATCCAGTTAATATTTTATTTTACTGATTTTGAGAAAACAATGTGTTTGGTCTCCTTATTTGCTAAGAGGTGCCCCAGAAATGTGTGTTTTCGCCAAGGCTTGAGTAAAGCATGTGGTTATTGAAGTGTCATGGGGATGGATTCTGATGGAGAAACCCAGCAGGTGTTTAGGATGATACAAGTGAAGTCAGAGCTTAGGATAAGTGGTTTCAAACTTGTGGGATGTAACACCCACTGTTAAAGGAAATTTTGAAAAAGGAACTCGTATCGTCCTTATGGTTGACTTTGATTTATTTTTATTCTCTTACTTCTATGTATATAAATATTAAATGAGATATAATAAATTCCTGCCCTTATAAAGCTATAAAACCAAAATTAAAATATCTTTTAAAATTTTGAACAAAACGAAAATCCCAAAAGTCAAAAACCCTAATGAAGAATTTGAAGACCTTCTCTACTCCTCATTTCCCTGTCACAATCTGTCTATATCTTAGGATGTGAATATAATGCTACCTCTTCCAAGGAGTCTTTCTTAATCATCCCCAATATAGTAAGTGATCCCTCTCCCCTATACCTCTATGAAAATCACACATCTTTCTCTTGTGGTAATTATCATGTAATATTTATGGGTATAATATTACCCTATTCAGTCATATATTCCTTGAGAACAAGAACCATGTCTTATTTATCTCTGCACACCATAAGCCTTGAATGGTATCTTTTTCACATAGTTACTTATTCCTGATTGTAAAAATAATACATGTTCATTTTTGAAAATTTAGAAAACAGAACTGTTTAAAGAGGAAATCTTAATCACCCATAGCTCTAGAGATAGCCACTACTAAGATTTTAGAGCATATCTCTCCATTCCTTTATGCTAATCATCACAAAAATGAATTACTAACTTAGTTATTTTAAAGGGTAAGTGTGTAAGGATAGGTACGTATATATGTATCATTTTATTCATTCAGCCAATGCTTTGGGTGATACTACTATAAACCAGGGTTTTTTTTAAAGAATATTAGTATCATGCTATCTGTATGATTTAGTATTGTGCTATTTTTAGTTATTATTATGACTATTTCCCGATATAATTCAATATTCTTTGAGTATATGTTTTATGACTAAATACAATTATAAATGAACCTTAAGTTCTCTATTTTAACAACTATGCAATGTACCGTAAGCTTATTCTGTTTTTATATACATATGTTTTGTGTAGATTAGTATCTTTCACATAAATATTTGTTGAATAAATAACCTAATGTGTTATTTTATAAGGCTATAATGTCTGTGTAAGAATATATACATATGTTTGCATTGTTATTATCGTTCAGCCAGTACTGTTGGAGATCTGATTATATGCCAGTCATTGCATATAAAAACAGAATTAAATACAATTTCTGCACTAAAAAGACTTAGGTCTTTTAGAAAGACAAATGAGCCAACAACTATAGTACTGTTAACAGTGAGCCCAGGATAGGGCTAATTCACTGATGAAAACTTACAATAATGACGTTTTCAATTTCCTTTCTAACTTGCATAAGGCTAATTAAATTAAGCATTCAACACCAGGCAATTAAAACTGAGGCACTTAAAACTAAGGGTTGCAAAACCCACGGTAGAAAACATCATATATTTCATGTCTTTCTCTTTCTCCCTACCCAGCTTAGATCTCAGCTTTTGGTTCTAGGGATAGAAAGCATTTTGTGATAGAGCTTCATAGGTTTGTGGAATGAGCTCTTTTTGAATTGTCAGATGCCTTATTCCTCATTTCCACCTCCACTTTCACCTGCATACAAATGCCCTTGACTTTAATTTCTCTTACAGTGACATAGGGATTAATTTTTGTTCTTTTCTCATGCACATTTATCATTATGTGTTCTCATTTGAGATATTTTATAATTTTAATTAATAAAAAATAAATGTAAGATACAACTGTTCTAAGCAATAAAGAACATTAAAAGATTGAAACTTTCCCTCGAATCATTGAAAACCCACTACAGGTACAGAACATTACATATAATAAGTGCAATGATTCATTCATTTACTGTAATGTATATCTTTTGAGAACTATTATATACCAAACTTTGAGCTAGGTCCTAGTAATATAGCAATGAACAAAAGACAAATTTCCTGTGCTTACAGAAGTTATATTTTAGTGGATGATAGAATTATACAGAAGATGCCAAGTGTTCATTTATAACTTAGTGTTTAAATTTGTAACAGATTTTCCTAAGATAATATTTATAAATGGAGTTATGTTTATAAAAACATCTTTAAATAATTTATATTAAATAAAAAATTATAGTGCTAATGACTCAGTAGAATCCAAGAACTACTGGAAAAATACATATCAAGATTCAAGTTCAAATGTGTATGACATTTATTTCCTTATGGAATGAATAGTGGGAACTAGACCACTGTTGCTACTCCCTTATCAATCGGTAGAATCTTATTCTTCTCCCTTTGAACGTGAACTGGCCTTAGCAACTCACTTACAACAGAAGTGTTGTGTATCTCTTCTAAGGCTGGGTCAGAAAAAGCCTTGCAGCTTCTTCCTTGTTGTTCTGGTCTCTTGAAACACTTGCTATCTGGATCTTCCTTTCAGGATGCTTCCTTTTGGGAGCTGCCAAACTGTAAGTCTAGGCCACATGAAGAGGTCACATGCAGGCACTCAGTTGACACACCGAACTGGGCCCAGCCTCCAAGTCCTCTCAACCCAGGTCTCAGACCTGTGAGTGAAGTTCTGTATGTGCAAAGAAGAAAGCAAAGAGATATTTGATGATGAGTATCATAGTAAGAGTGATGCATTGTGGCAGAGACACTAATGCTCACCATATAGTCCATGTGTTCTTCCAAATTTCTTAGGCACCTTGCAGTTAATTAAAGCCTAAAGAATAGGCTGTGACAGCAGTGGTATATGTCACTTCCAGGCTGTAGCAGAGAAGGGCGGTTATGAATAAGCACTGACATATCAGTTGATATTTAGATAGCCTAGATCCTTAAGTCACTATGTGGAGCAGAAAAGTCTAGATTATTTTTGAGTAATATACCCTCTAAATTCTTGATTTTTTCATTTTTCTTAATCACTCATTCATGACATGAACTCCTACCATATGCCAGCTACATGCTAGAAATATAAAGATGAGTAAGATGTAGTCCCAGTTCTTAAGGAGCTCAGAGTCTTGTGGTGAACTTTCCTAAATACTTAATTGTTTACTTGCCACTTACAGGCTTTCTCTAGAAGAGATCTTTGAAAGACTGTAAGTTCCTTGAAAACAAAGGCTACTTATTTTTTTGTCTATAGCCTATATACCACCTAGAGTGAAATATTCCACACAGTAAGCATTCAACAAATATGTATTGAATTGAACTGAGTTGGACACAGTGCCTTGAATTGCACCTGCATCATTTGTTCATGAATGCATCATGGATTTCAAAAGTATAAGACAAATTTGAAATAGTATGAATATACAAAAATGGGGTTCCAGTTACTATCCTTTGACATTATTTTTATAAAATGAAGGCTGCCATATCAAAACTGTTGAGGAGGAGAAAAAAGACCTGAAATGTGAACTATAATATGAACACAACAATCCTATAAAATATAACATCCATGAATCTAAACTTGTTGTATAAAGTTGATCATTTTTTAATGATTGAATATTAAGTGCTTTTAAATTAACAAATTTCACCTCTAGGTATAGATTTTTGTATAGTGAAGAGAAAGATGCACTAAACTACAGGGATGATCAACTCTGACTTCAAAATCCAATAAAACTCAGAAATTAAAATAGATTAACATTTGGAGTGAACCAAAGACAATGTAACGTTCGTTAGTTTCCGACTGGAAATCTTATTTTCTGTCCTGGGCCACATTATTTATTTGCTTAAGCCAAACGGACTCTTTAGGAGCTTCTGTCTTGCCTTATGTTCCTGTTTCCCTGGAAATACATAGTAAGGTATGTAGTGAAAGTCCTTTTACCAGATGTTCCTCTAGACATATTAAATTCCAAGGTTCACTGTTCATTTTATTCACCACAGATATTTTTATTACAGCAAATAAGAATGGGAAAATGCAAAAGATCAAGGGGCTTCTGTGTTGTACCTGCTGTGTTTATACACCTGGCTGATGTCACTAATAACACTTTCATAATTAACTTTTGTTGAGTGCTCACTGTGTGCCGGTTAGTCTTGTAAGTGCTTTACACCTATTGTTCAATTTCATTCTCATAACAACCTTATGAGCTGGGTTATTACTATTCCCATCCCATAGATGAAGAAAATCTGGCATGGAAAAATTAAATAACCTTATAAAAGGTAAAAAACAAAGAAGCAAACAGACAAAAAAGCTTAGGAAGCTGATGAACAGAGAGTCAGGGAGTCAGGATCACCCCAGGACCCCAGGGTTCTGTTTCCGGAGCACCCATGGCACCCGTGGCAGTGTGACAAGCAAGGAAGGAAATTCTAAAACCTGAGTAGTTGTTCCTACATAAATTTCAGTGATTAGTAACCCAGAACAAAAAGCTAACAGTGCATTTGATTACAGTTTCCAAAGGGTAGTTCTTAACTTAGATGAAATTTATCCTAGCCTATGTGAAACCACCCACAGTGACGATAAGGAAGGGATGTTGTGATGTACTATGGTTACAAAAACTAAAGAAAGCAAGTTTTCCAAGTAATTGTGTCTGGAGCAAAAAGCCATTGTAAAGGTATTGTACATTTTGCTGAGTATAGAACACGGGTTGGCCTATTAAAGAATATAGTCAAAGATATTTCTGAGGAAATATGTGTTTATTGAGCAAATGTTTGGCTTAACGGTTAATGCAAAATTCGGTAGAATTATTTACTCAGTTAACTAAGTAATCCTAATTCTTCTGCAGCTTCACTTTGCAGATGAGAAAAGAATGGCAGGTTAATTATATATGACCTGGAATGAGTGACAGATCTCTATTTCTCTATGTCTGTATTTCCACTTACCTATAGTTCAGTAAGCATGAAGTTGAGAACATAACCCTGAATGTTCTAACTTATAATGGGCCAGTTTATATCATGTCAAATATATTTTTTAAAAGAAAGGTGTTACGATGTGTCATGTAGGTCCAACAGTTGTAATAAATGTACCACGCTGGTGGGAGATGTTGATTATGGGTGAGGCTATGCATGTTTGGGGACAGAGAGTGTATGGGAAATCTCTGTACTACCCCCTCAATTTTTAAAACTGAAAGTTTTAGCCTAAAACTGCTCTAAACAAATTAAGTCTTTTTTTAAAAGAAAGTCTTAAAAGAAAGGTAGAGAAAAGGCAAACATGAGTCAAGGGAAAAGGAGCATATAGAGGAGGGGGAAAGAATTAAGATAAAGGATAACAATGGGGAAAGGGGGGTGTGTCAGATTACTTAAGCACCTGCTGAATGGAGTTACCCACAGGGAACATCCACGTCAGATATGTGTAAATACTGAACTCTTTCCTGGGTTCCTGTTTTTTCTGCAAAAACCGTGACCGACATTTCAGTTGGGGTAGAAACAAAAGATAACTGAACTTTTATAGTTCCTGTTACCTACAGTAACAGTACTTATTTCACTGCTATCATTACTTGTTTTTGTATCTGGTTACTTACTAGAATGTATAAGCGTCCATGAGGATTGATTATGCTCTTTTTATCTTCATTTTCTCAGTACCCACAGCATAGTGTCTTAACTATAATAGGCATTTGGTTAATATCTGTTGAATAAATGCCTGTGTTCATGAATGAACAAAAGAAAACAAGCTGATAAAGGGTCATTGATATGCATAATTAGTCTCCTGGCATAGACTCTACGAATGTAAGTGTAGGGGAGTCGAGGGATTTCGGGGCCGGTTAGTGAAAAATATACGACCACAGGTGGCATCGGCACACACAGGTTTTATTTGGGTGACACTCTGACAAGTCCTTCACAGCAGGAGACTGTCTAGAAGCTACCATGAGGGGCCACCAATCAGAAGGGGAAGATGAAAAGGAAACTTTCAGGGGAGAAGAGGAAAAGAGAGGGAGCTTACATGTCTAGGTGATGTTGTTCAGCAACACCTGGGGAGTCTCTGGGTCAGGTCAGAGAGCTCCAATGGGCATCAGTGGTTTGGGTCTTTATAGCCCAGGGCTTACCGATAGCCTGGGACTAGCAGATGTAGGGCAGTTTCCTTCGGTGTGCAAAGCAGGCAGGCTCTAGCTTAAAATCTGCTCATCTGGGCTATGTTTAAAACAATAGGATGTGTAAAAATTTGAGTTTGGTGCTGGTGGGCTTTTGAGCTAATGGATCTCATCCTGCTATGAAGAAATAAACAAAAGTGCCAATACACAGAGACCATCTCTGGCTCATTTATATAACAGTTAATTAAGCAGGATATAAAAGATAATAATTCAAGAAAGAGAGGAAGTGATTCTGTTGGCTTTTACCAAGCATTATTTCATAGACTTAATTTTTTCAAGCACATCAAGGCAAAAGATTATATATCATGCTAAGAAACAAATTTATACCACCATACACATACTCATATTAAAAGCACAACTGAACAATAAATACCAACCTCTATAGATTAAGAAATAAGCTATGAAGTTTTTATAAAATTGATTATGAAATAAACTTTCACTTTTATTAATATGAAAAAGGAATATTATGTGGAGAATCATTATGGGAGAATGAATTAAACCCTCTGAAGTAAAATGAATCATAATTATGTTTTTATTACCACTCTACTTTTGTATTAGGAAAACTCAGTCTAGCTTCTCTTTTAAGAGAGAGATTGTTTGTAATTGTTTAATATCGTTTGAGTACCTATAATATAATAAATATTTGAGTTAACATTTTCTTGTATTATCTGTCTCCTCCCCAAAGGAAATTATATCTTAAGTCAAATGCTTTGGATGCATTTACTTCACAGATACCACTAAGGATGTCATATGTCATAGATGCCAGCAAGGGGAACAACCCAAAAGTCCTATCCAGTCACTGCATCTAGCTCAGGTCTAGATATCTGGTGATAACAGGTAGTCTCCACATTAGGTCTGGACTTGGCTTTCTCGGTCCTGACCTATGAACTACAAAGATAATGTCTCTGTTCACTCCATACTCAGTGGATAATGGTAGAAGAGGGACGGAATAAACATAGCAAACACTTCCATTCAAAAATGAGAGGAATGGAAGATATGCAGCAGGTACTTGTCTCTAAGCATTTTGAAAACTCACTGTGCAGTGACTGTGAGGGTGAGGAATCCCAATTGAATTCCAATTGTTTCTCGTAGTCCCTAGCTGTACTCTCAGGAAGGAACTTCCTTTCTATTATCCTTCTTGGCCACATCTGAAGCAGGTGTTGTGGAATATACCTTACTTGGAGGCTGTGAAGCTTTCTCTTTCTACTTCCTGCTTAAAGAAAGTTGGTAGCCTCAGGGTAATTTTACGTCTTGAATGGTAACATTATTTTTTTATTACAGATTTGTGGTTCCTTTGGCAGTACAAACCTCTCAGAAACTCATGGGGCTTCTTCTCTATTTGATTACAGTGAGTTCCATGTACCAGTAACCCTGCCCACAGTTCTTTTAGAGACATAATTCTCAGATCTGCTGCTTGCTTTCTCTCCCCATACCTAACTCTCTGGAAATAATGGGGGCTGCACTGAGGCTATCTGACTTCTGTGCAAAGGCTGAGCTTTCAATCTTATCTTTGCTCTAAGTTATTTTATCCAATTGAAATATTTTTAGGGTGCATCACCCCTATATCATATTCACCCTGTGGCATCATAATCAGATCAGCAATTTTTAAAATGGGCATAAAGCTATAACTTCAATGTGATCTTTGACACAATATTAAATTTTAATGGGCCTTTGTCACTCAAACTTTCTCGGCTGTATTTCTTACTGTTTAGGGTCTATAGCAGTTCGCTTTCTCAGTATTTCAAGGCCTCAAATTTTTGGACTTTCTCTTTTCCTTCATGTCACTTTGCAAACTGACTAATTATTTCGTGATCAAAGGTCTTTCCTTAATACCCTGACAGATGCAAGTTAACACACTCTACTAATGCTCTGTTTTCCAGTCTCTTCCCCTAAAGCTTGAATGCACTCAGTGCATGATCTGTTTCCCAAGTTATCAAAGACAGAATGTAACCAATTTTTTTTTCCATTGGATAAAGTGGATTGCTATCTATTCAACTTCCAATATGAATTTTCTTATAACCTAAGTACTAAATCAATGCCACGTAGCTTAGGTTTTTGTTACAGCAGTGCCCTACTCCAAGTACCAATTTATGGATTAGTCAAGATATGCTTTGTAATGCTCTGATAATGAATTAACATTGAAATCTCAAGCTTTATACAGCAGTGGTTGATTTCTTACCCCATAACATGTCTAAAGGAAGTTAGCCAGGGGCCTCTCTTCTACGTAGCACTCAGAGACCTAGACTAACAGAAGATCAACATCTAGATTCTCACTGGTCAAGTTTTATTGGTCAACCAAGGCAGCTGTAGAGAGTTCACAGAGAATTTACATCTCTGCTTTGGCCCAGAAGTGATAGATGTCAGTTCCACTCACAGCTCATTAGACATGTATATACATTCCATAAAATGTTCTGTATACATTTTAGGATTATTTGTTCTAGTTCTGTGAAAAATGTCATGGGTATTTTGATAGGGATTCATTTAATCTGTACATTGCTTCGGGTATTGTGGACATTTTAGCAATATTAATTCTTCTAATACAGAACATGAGATATCTTCCCATTTCTTTGTATCATCTTCAGTTTCCTTCATCAGTGTCTTATAGTTGACAGAGTATAGGTCTTTCACCTCCTTGGTTAATTTTATTCCCATGTATTTTATTCTTTTGTGTGTGTGTGTGTGTGATTTTAAACAGGATTGTTTTCTTGCTTTCACTTTCTGATAGTTCATTATTAGTGTGTAGAAAATCAAGATATTTCCATATATTAATCATGTATCCTGCACCTTTATGACATTCATTTTTTAGTTCTAATAGGTTTTGGTAGAGACTTTAGGGTTTTCTATATATGGTATCACATCATCTGCAAATAGTGACAATTTTACTTCTTCCAATTTGGATGCCTTTTATTTCTTTTGCTTGTCTGATGGCCGTGGCCAGGACTTCCAATACTATGAAGTAGCAAAATAGAAGTGGCGAAAGTGGGCATCCTTGGCTTGTCCCCGATTTTAAAGGAAAATCTTTCAGCTTTTCACTAGTGAGTATGATGTTAGCGGTCAGTTTGTCATAAATGGCCTTAATTATATTGAGATATGTTCCCTCTAAACCAACTTTGATGAGAGTTTTATCACGAATGGATGTTGAATTTTGCCAAATGCTTTCTCTGCATCTGTTGAGGTTATCATGTGATTTTTATCCTTCCTTTTGTTAATGTGGTGTATCACATTGATTGATTTGCAGATATTGAACCATCCTTGCATCCCTGGAATAAATCCCACTTGATCATGGTGTATGGTCTCTTTTATAAATTGTTGAATTTGGTTTGCTAATATTTTGTTGAGGATTTTTACATTTATATTCATCAGAGATATTGCCCTGTGATTTCATTTTTTTGTAGTGTCTTTGTATGCTTTTGGTATCAGAGTAATGGTAGCCTCGTAGAATGAATTTCAGACTTTTGCCTCCTCTATAGTTTTTTGGAGTAGTTTGAGAATAGGCATTAGCTCTTCTTTATATATTTGGTAGAATTCCCCTGTGAAGCTGTCAGCTCCTAGACTTTTATTTGCTGGGGTTTTTGTTTTTGTTTTTATTACTAATTCAGGTTCACTAATAGTGATCAGTCTGTTTAGATTGCTTATTTCTTCCTGATTCAGTCTTGAAAGATTGTATGTTTCTAGAAATTTATCCATTTCTTCTAAGTTATCTAATTTTTTGGCACATAATTGTTTTTTGTATTCTCTTATGATTTTTTTTTATCTTTGTGATACTGGTTTTAATTTCTCCTGTTTCATTTCTTATTTTATTTATTTGGGTTCTCTCTCTTTTTTTCTTAATGTGCTTGGCTAAAGACTTATAAATTTTGTTTATCTTTTAAAAAAAGTAGCTTTTGGTTTCATTGATCTCTTCCATTGGGTTTTTTTTTTTTTTGTCTCTATTTTATTTATTTCCTCTCTGATATTTATTATTTCCTTCCTTCTTCTGACTTCAGGCTTTTTGTTTTGTTTTTCTTTTTCTAATTTCTTTAGATTGTATGTTAAGTTATTTGAGATTTTTCTTGATTCTTGAGGTAGGCCTGTACCTCTATAAACTTCCCTCTCAGAATTGCTTTTGCTGTATCCTGTAGATTTTGGAAAATTGTATTTTTATTTTCATTTGTCTTCAGGTATTTTCTAATTTCCTCTTTGATCCCCTCATTGGCCCATTTGTTTTTTAGTGACATGTTGTTTAGTCTCCACATCTCTGTGTTTTTCCTATTTTTCTTCCTGTAACTGATTTCTAGTTTCATACCATGTGGTCAGAAAAACACTTGGTATAATTTCTCTCACCTTAAATTTGTAGAGACTTGTTTTGTGGCCTAGCATGTGATCTCTCCGAGAGAGCATTCCATGTGCACTGGAAAAGAATGTGTATTCTGCTATTTTTTGATAGAATGTCCTGTTGATATCTAATAAGTCTAGCTGACCTAATGTGTGATTTAAGAACACTGTTTCCTTATTGATTTTTTTGTCTGGATGATCTACCCATTGATCTAAGTGGGGTGTTAAAGTTCCCTACTATTATTTTGTTATCATAAGTGTCTCCTTTTATGTCTGTTAATATTTGCTTTATATATTGGGTTGGCCAAAAAGTTCATTCGGGTCTTTCCTTACGCTGCCATGAAAACCCGAATGAACTTTTTGGCCAGCCCAATATTTCAGTGTCCCTATATTAGGTGCATATATGTTAACAAATGTTATACCAGTGTCAGAGCCAGCGTGCCCAATATGTGTTTCAAAGAGCTCACTCCCCAGGGTGAGGATTTCCCCTTCCTCTTCTGTGCCCTCTTCTAGGGACGTGGGTCCTGACCTGATCACCACTCCTCCCTTCCTGTCCAACTCCATGTGGATCTTTCTTCACAGCCTTGGTTACGAAAGAGTCTTTCTGCCAGTCTCCAGTGTGTTTTCAGTGAAAACTGCTCTACACATAGATGTATTTTTTATGTGTTTATGCAGGGAGGTGAGCTCAGCATCCTCCTATTCCAGCATCTTGATCTCCTCCTCTGTCTGATTATGTAAAACTCCTCACCTCATTGCAGTTACCATGTCATAGTCAACTAAGGGGAATTTTTCAGGTTTCACAAATATTTTTTTCTACTCTTTTCCCCACCCTCATTGTCACCCATTCCCATATGTTTACTTAGTGACTGTATCTTTAAGAAACACTGTCTTTTTTTTTTTTTACATGCACCTTTCCACCTACCACCTCCCTTGCGACCCACTGCTCCAGTTTATGTTGGTAATTACTTTTGCTGTGTAAGGAGAAAGGTAACATGTAAAAGAAATGCAGGTATTTCTGGTCTCAGACAGGCTTACTGTTTCTGGTCCTGAAATGTACTACAGTGGTTGAGCATGAAGGATTCATGATCAAACAAGGTGTGAACTATGTGTGCAGCCTTTCATTGTTGTAATAATATTTTTCAGACTAAGCCTTAATGTTTAACACTGTTCTTACTCCAGCTGTGAGAATAAAAGTCTCTTGGGTTTTTCTTTCTGTTATCTTTGATGGCTAGATGGATAAATGAAATATAGGGCCTAGGGCCTAGCTCCATAACTTAATCACTGTGTGAACTCAGGCAAGTTACTTTATGATTCTGTGCTTTTGTTTTCTAATCTGTTAAATAGAAAAATAAGAATATGTACTTCCTATGTTGTTGTGAGAATCAAATGAATGACTACTTGTAAGTAAACTGCTTAGAAATGTGCCTCTTATATAGTAAGCACTCAATATATAATAATGGATGTGGTGGTGAAGATTATTATGTGAGAGGAGCTAGCTAATTCGCTACCTTTATGTTCTTATGCCGTCGCCAGTGGAAATCTCCCACCAACAGGGCAAAACAGTTGGCCGCTGATAGCTCCAAGCGGCTTTATACTTCTAAGTCATACTGTTTCTTACAAGAATCTATAGAATAGAATAGGAACTACAGTTTTCTTTAACTATCACAACAGAGGCACTATTAGAAAAGAGATTAAAAGCACAGAATCTGCAATGAGATTACTTGGATTTGAATCCTGACTCTGGCTTTTACTAGCTATGTAACCTTTCACAAGTTATTTACCTTCTCAGGAGACAGTTTCCTCTTCTGTAAAAAAGGGATGAGGGAACAATCATAGTCCTTTTCTCGTAGGACTCTTTTCTCTTATTAGGTACATATTAGAATCACTTAAGTGTTTCTAAAATAAATGAACAAAATTTTAAACATACTTTACCAACACATATATTGTTCCAGACTAAGATATCTTTTCTATTGTGGAATTCTGGACCAATGATGGTGTAAATATTAAACTTTAGATTTGACTCTGAGCTAGAAGACCAGGCAAAATGTAAGAGACTCACTTATATAATTATTATTATGAATAAGAAAGAAACTTTTTCCTAGTATTTAGTTTATTGTCACTTAAAACTCTCTGAGACTTAATTTCATTATCTGTTAGGAAATGATCATTTCTAACCTAGATACCTGCAGAATTTTTGTGAAGATCCTCTGACGTAAGGAACAGAAAGAAAGTGCTTTCTTTATTGAAAGGAATCATGTAAAAAAGCAAGGTGTCTGGAAGAAGAAGAGGGCGAGTAGTTTTTCACATGCCTGACATATTCAGCACCTTTTGATATTTTCACTCATTTAACCCCACAACAGCCCCACTAGCTAGAATATTTAACAATGAAAATACTTGACTAAAATTTGTAATAAATAAGTTGTAATGCTCCAGATTTACCTCCAAAACTCAAAAAGTGCACATAATTAAAATTCAGATGAATCATAGAGAATTGTACAACGTAGTAACCAAATTTCTGGGTTGACATTTGTATAAACATCAATATTTTTAAAAGATTTATAGTGCTTCCCTGGTGGCGTGGTGGTTGAGAGTCCGCCTGCCGATGCAGGGGACATGGGTTCGTGCCCCGGTCCGGGAAGATCCCACATGCCACGGAGCAGCTGGGCCCGTGAGCCATGGCTGCTGAGCCTGTGCATCCGGAGCCTGTGCTCCACAACGGGAGAGGCCACAACAGTGAGAGGCCCACATACCGCAAAAAAAAAAAAGACTTACTATAAGTTTCATAAACAATGATAAAGTATACAAATATAGGTATAGTATATAAATAATCCTGCTCAAGAAAATTTTCATTGACCCTATGTGTTTTAGCCTAATTAGATTCTGGGCTAGTATTCTAGATATTCGATATATACAGTTTTATCTAATAATGTGTCGTGTTGAGCTCTTCTAGTATCAGTATACTGTTCATGATAATTGTTCCCATATTTAGATATTCTTGTTAACCTATATTAATAATTATATAGTAGTTTAATTGAAAGGAAAGTTTTTTTAGAAACCTAGTAATTTCTGTAAAACATTTTTATTAGCTGAAGGTTTTTAATTTAAACTTGCTACGACTTGGCAATATATTGTTTTCTTAGTATGTTTTACATAATATTTATGTACTTAATAAGATATTTCTAAGAAACTAATTTTTCTTGGGCCCTCCAAAATCAGTTCATTTGAAGGATGTATTAAAACTTTAATATGAAGCATAGCAGGGAACATTCACGGTCATCATCACTGGTCTGTGAATCCAAAATGCTGGCAGCCATCCATTTAGTAATTCATCTTATGCCAAAATCAACTTTAAAGTAAGGAAATCTTATATTTGCAGATGATATAATACCTTAAAGTCAGAGATAGTCTTTGTAGACCATTGAGATTGTGATTGAATACGAAAGTATTTTACAAAATGTCCCTATTTTCTGCAATAAATTGAATATTGTCATTGAACACCATCCATACATTATTTGGTGATTTTTAAAGTCCTGTCTTTATTTTTATATTAGATTAGGTTTTGATGCTTTTGTTAAGCCTAAGAAAACAATTTATGACTACATTATATATTTGGCATCTAAATTATTAAAATTTTCCCACATTTCTTTTTTTTTTTTTTTTTGCTGTGTTGGGTCTTCATTGCTGTGCGCAGGTATTCTCTAGTTGTGGCAAGTGGGGGCTACTCTTCGTTGTGGTGCGCGGGCTTCTCATTGTGGTGGCTTGGGCTAGAGCAGGGGCTCTAGGCATGTGGGCTTCAGTAGTTGCAGCATGTGGGCTCAGTAGTTGTGGCTTGTGGGCTCTAGAGCGCAGGCTCAGTAGTTGTGGTACATGAGCTTAGTTGCTCCGCAGCATGTGCGATCTTCCTGGACCAGGGATCGAACCCGTGTCCCCTGCATTGGCAGGCGGATTCTTAACCACTGCACCACCAGGGAAGTCCCTCCACATTTCTTAAAGCAAGGCTTTTCTATATACCAACTACACAATGATGGAGGCCTACATAGTTTTATTGTAAATAAAAATAACTACTTACCAAATATGAGGTATAATTTTTAATTCTTTACAATGAGTTTCTTATATAGTTTATTTCTAGAAGTTTAGGAAAATTAGAGTGGTGTTTGTAATTTATTCTTTCTGCTATTCTTGTAAGGCATCACAAGGTGAAAGACAATAATTAGATAACTTTCTAATAAAAAGCTTAGCCTTTCCTTTAATTTGAACAGCATTTGTTCTGTTTTCTCAGGAGGAAGTGCTATTGTGTTAATTTTGAATTTTTAATGGCATGCCACCCCATGGGGGAAAAAAACCGACAACCGCATATTTGAATGGTTGAAGACAAAGCATAGCCTTTTAAGGAAGAAAACAGTGCAGCACTGCAAATGGTTCCTTTGTAGCAAAAGGTATTTCTCCCTTACAGACTTTGTTTTAGAGCATTCTAGTCTGGCCCTTTTTTGAGATATTTTCATTTAGAAACCTCAGTCACATTTTTCCTAAATATGAAAATGTTGCTCTTTGTCCTCAAGACAGAATGGGAAGGTCTGGCAGAAGCTGCCCTAAACTCTTATTAATCTGCATTTTTGTGGCAACAACAAAGTTCTGTTTCTGGAATGTAAGGTCTGAGTGCCCGGGACTCTTCCATTTTCATCTCTAGTACCTAGTGTGATGCTTGCTTGGCACATTAGTGGGTGCTCAGTGAGCATTTGTAAGATGAATAGATTGCAAGCCAATGGACCAAACCCACAGATGTCAAACATATGATTAATTTTAAAGTCACTTTCAACTAAGTCGTTTAATTCAAGTTTTGTACTCATGGCTTGATATCCGAATTTCTTCTTCCATTTTTCTCTGGACCTGTTTGTCAAGAAGTGATAGAAACCATGACTACTACATTTGGAACACAAGTTGGCCCAGTACTGTATAGGGTAATGAGTATAAGTATGGAGTGATGAGTATAAAATTCTGAACAGCATTTTTAATATCTAATGTTCTGAGATTCTTCTCTAGAGTGGAATAGAATAGTATAATTTAAATTCCTAACTCCTGAACAATTGAAGAAAACAGTATTCCCCTCAACTACAGTAAATCAAAGTTTTGGCTATTAACAGATGGGCCTTATTGCTTTAAGGACCTCATTGCACCCAGAATTGTTTTTCCATTACTAGACTTTTGAGACAGGAGTTCAGGAATAATAGTAAGCAAAACAGTGCAGGAACTTGCAGAATAAATTGCCATATGGTACTGGCAGTGTACAAAGTTGCAGTCAGGAGCCATGAACCCTAAGTACATGTTGTACTAGATATGTTACAGGTGAAGACCCCTCTATTACGTTTATGAGCCAATGGGCCCTGGAAGGCTTTATTTGACAACAGATGTTAGATTGTTAAAGCACTTTTTAAAAATAGCCCTGTAAGAAATTTGTAGAATAAGTTTTCTAACCAACTGAGATCCAACATAAATATGTAGAAAATAGTTATAAAACCAAATAGTAGTTTTAGAAAATGTTGATATTTTAGAAAATAATATTTTGACTCATTGTTAAGTGTATGCCTAGGTCATTATCATTTGACTATATAATCTATGGGTAAGGGAGAGGATTTGTTTTTCCATAGCCTCTTTTAAAGGCAATATACCTCTTTATATATAGGCATTATTGCTTCCAAGTTGCCACATTCTTAAAAAAGCACTTAGCAAAACCATTGAAATTTGATTCCTTTAGGTACTGAGGAGCAATTTCTGTGCAAAGTTCTTTCCTAAATTAGTTGGATTTTTAATATGTAATAGAACAAAAAGGGGAGGTTTTATTCACATAAGGGTAATCACCAACCTTTGTTTTTATGATTCATAGCGATACTCTGGTAATGCTGTACTTAAATAGCAGAAAGGTAACTACTTATTTCAAAATGTTTTTATACTCATTTCTTTTTTAATGCCCTATTGTGGGCAGAAATGAAACTGTACTTAAATTCAGCTTATTACCATTACTCTAATAGCTATAAATGCACCACTATTTCATGTGAGCAAACATGGGCTGAGGTTTAGCAAAGCTATTGGACCAGAAAAATCTTTTTATCTGGTGGCTAGTTTATAGTTTTCAACAGAACATTGGTTTCCCCATTTTTTGATTAACTTCAATTCCCTTCATCTGCACCAAAATTACTTACAATTCTAAATGTAAAATAAATACAAGAAAAATTGCTGTATTTGACAGGGTCGGGGGCAGAAGGGGCCAGAACCTTGCCAGCTTTTATCCTCCTATGTCCCTAGCCCCATGTCTTTACCACCAAAGTACATTTCAAAAAAGGATATTTGAATGGAAAATCAAATAACATGTAAATTAAATGATATTGGTATTTCTGATAAACTAATTATAAATCCTACATCAGTCATAATACTGTTTTCTGATCTAACCTCTTTTTTATATTTGCCACTTTTCTTTTTCTAGACACCACTTTCCTACTTCTCACTTCCACCCCTGTAACCACCTCCACTCCTACAGTCTACACAGATACACACACACACAGACACATACGCAAAGCTGGTGGCCAAAGATCAGATCAAAATTAAAATTTTGAAGTGGGTGAAGAAGATCCTCATTCCATCACTAATCTCTTTCCTCTCTTGGTAATCGTTCACTAACAGAACCTGGCCATTACCTCCTTTCTGGGTAGCGCCTATTCGTTCAACTTTCTCAACTGTTTGCTTTCAATCAGAGTCAGTCTGTTCTAGGCTCGGGTTCATTCTCTCAAAGTCCTGATAATTGACATACATCCATTAAACAGGTAGCTAATATATTGATATTAGTAATATGTAATGAATTAGTTTCTCTTCCCTCATCATGGTTAACACCCCAGTAGTTATATTCAGTTATATACTACAAAGACTTAAGTTTTATGGAACTCTAGTAATAGGACTGGTTAAATAAATATTTTTATGAATACCATACAGCTGGGTGACCACCTAATAATGATGATATCTTAGATTTGTATATTAATAATGATATCTTAGATTTTTATAGTGCTTATAATCTAGGTTCTTGAAGTAAGTCAGTGAGTGTTTCCCAGAATATGAGAACCAGGCTATCACTGATGTGGAATGTGCTAAGGCAGTTTGAGGCGATATGTAAACACTTGGAATTAAATAACACTGAATTATATGTTCATTTGTAAATTATCTTTTTATCTTTTGAAATCCCAAAGAGAAAGCCTCATTTCAGTGCTAGTTTTATTTTGAAATAAATTATCTCAGTAAAAAGGTGAGTAAATTTAAATTAAAAGGTTATATAAATAGTAACACAGGAGGAAATGACAAAATTTAGTAAGGCAGTTCTGGAAGTATTTAAACATGAGAAACTGCACTAGCTCATTTGCTCTTCATAAAAAACTCTTGGGTGGGTGATGCAGCTATTCTATCCCTATTTGTCAGCTAAAGAAACCAAGGCTGAAAGGGTTAGTGATTTTTTTTTTTTTTTGGATTCTGAAGTTTAATGATTAAGCAACAAATAAAATGAATTTTTACTTCATTGAGTTGGTAGTAAACATAAAATTCACTACTAGAAAGGTCAGGCAGGAAACATAATTGAATTATAAAAAGGTCAAAGTAGCTATTATGAAATTATACAAACTACATAAAAACTTGGGAAAATATGATGTTATAATTTTTAAAAGAAAAACAATTAAAAGTAAATGCTTAATACAGATACAATAATATAAAAATATGGAAGCTTGGGACAAAAGGGATTTATAAAAGGGTTAGTGATTTGTCATGTCATGTCTACATAACAAATGTAGATGTTTGTTATGTTCTAAACTTGTGGAACTCTGGATGTTCTAAAGTTGTGGAACTAAATTGGGTAAGTTCTTAGGAAGGAAATAGTAGACAGATATCTTGCTTAAACTAGAATGCAGGTAACACTGTTATATGAAGAAGCATGACTTTTAAATTTACCTATAAAATACATTTCCAAAGAAATTGATACTGTTATATCCACTTTGTATGCATTTAACACCATTTCAGACATTCTTTATAAGCTCTTGATAGTAAATAAATAATATTTGGGGGAGTAGTAAAACATGATTTGATTTTCAACACAACTAAGAAAGTTGTGAGTGGAACACAAAGATACTATAAAAGAGGCTACATTTGGAAAAGAATTTCCCGAGATGGGAATAGGCATTTGTTATGATTAGGCTAAATATTAGATTCACTTTTCCTTTCTTTATTTGGGAGGGCAGAGGATGGTAGAAATGCAGTTTCAAGGGATTGAGTTCTGTTTTTACAGCCATTTACAAATGTAATAAAATGCCACACACACACAAACACTAAAGATCTCTATCCATTTATAAGACTCTGTGGAGATAAAAGAGGTTGTGAAACATGGTTTGGATTTAGCCAATATGTCCTAAATATCAAAAGCATACTGATTTTGATGAAATAAAAGTGATACTTTCAAAAATATGCTTTGGGAAAGATCAACTAACTAACAAATTAAAAAAGAAAATTTTTAAAAATTAAAAAGAAAAATCCCAGACACTATCTTAGTCTAGAAACAGACAAGTGTCAGCAGGTTGACATCTTCCAAATTTGACTTTAGCGATGCTAATCTGAAGCAGAATCTTGTATGATCATCAGGTCTAAACTCAAGGGACCATTATCAAAACCAAGAATTTAAACTGCACCTGAAATTCAATACTGTGAAAATATAGCTTATTTCTGTGATAGTTTCATTTTGAAAAGTGTGAAGTATTTATAAATATATGTAATACTTAAACATTCTTTTTTTAAAAGGATGGAAGATGAAATTGGTAAACAGTGAGTATTTGAATCTACCAGCATTCAGTTCAGGCTCTCAGTATTTTGAACCTAGCATAATGTCATTCCAAAACCCACAGAGCTCCTTGACATTTGGCCTAGGCAATGATTTTTTTTGAAGTTAATCCCAAAAGCATAGACAACAAAAACAAAAATAAGCAAGTGGATTACATCAAACTAAAAAGTCTCTACACAGCAAAAGAAACAGTCAACAAAATTGAAAGGAAACCTACTTAATGGGAGAAAATATTTGGAAACCATGCATCTTATAAGGGATTAGTATCCAAAATATATAAGGAACTCGTACAACTCAATAGCAAAACAAACACCACCACCAACAACAGTAACAACAAATAATAATATAATTTAAAAATGGGCAAATGACGTGAATAGACAGTTTTCCAAAGAAGACGTACAAATGACCAGCAGGTACATGAAAGGATCACTCAACATCACTAATCGTCAGGGAAATGCAAATCAAAACCACATTGATATTATCACCTCATACCTGTTGGAATGGCTATTTTCAGAGTCAAAATATAAGTGTTGGCAAGGATATGGAGAAAGGGGAACCCTTGTGCACTTTTGTTGGGAATGTAAATTGGTGTAGTCATAATGGAAAATATTTTTAGATTCTTCAAAAAATTAAAACTAGAACTACGATATGACCTAGGAATCCTACTTCTAGGTATATATCCAAAGGAAATAAAGTCACTATCTCTAAGAGATATCTGCAGTCCCAAGTTCATTGCAGCATTAGTCATAGTAGCCAACATATGGAAGCAACTTAAGTGTCTTGTCAACAGATGAACGGATACACACACACACACACACACACACACAGACACATGCACACACTGGAATATCATTCAGCCATAAAAAGAAGGAAAATCTGCTACTTGTGACAACATGGATGAACCTATAGAGCGTTATGTTAAGTGAAATAAACCAGACACAGAAAGGCAAATATTGCATGTTCTTATTCATATGTGGAATCTAGAAGCAAGTTGAACTCATAGTAACACAGAGTAGAATGGTGGTTACCAGAGAGACTGGGAAGTGGGGGAAAAAGGAAAGATAATGATCAAAGTGTACAAACTTTCAGTTATAAGATGAATACGTTCTGAAGACCTAATGTATCAGCATAGTGACTATAGTTAATAATAAGGTGTACTTGAAATTTGCTGACAGCAGATCCCAAGTGTTCTCACTATAAAAAAAAAAAGATAACCTTGTGAAGTGATGGATATGTTAGTTATCTTGTGGTCATCATTTTGCAATGTATACATATATCAAAGCATTATATTGTATTACTTAAATATATAATATATAATTTTAATTTGTCAATCATACTTCAATAAAGTTGGAACAAAGAAAAGTCCAACACCAACAAAAAAATTTTTTTAAATAAAACCACAAAGAGTAAATGTGATTTGTATTTTAATCTACATTCTGTAGAGTACACATTCATGGTGTTGTAACCCTATATATATTAGAGCTATATGATAATCCTTTATAACATAAAGAAAATATTAATAATATTATGTTAAATAAAAATTTAAAACATTTATATATTCATCTGTAGGTAGTGAGGAAAATCATAAAATAATAAGAAATTAGTTGACTGAATATTTCCAGTCATCTAGTAGTAACAAAATAATAGTTGAAGAGTGAATGTTACAACAGATTTTTTCAAAATTTCTAAAAGGCAGAAATTGTGTATTATTCACCCTTTTAGTTCCGGCACCTAGCACAGTACGAGGCATCTAATAGGCATCTGATAGGATGTTCAACTAATGTTTGTCAAATCTATATACTATTTTTAAATATGCAAAGGCTTATCATCTTACAGTCTTTCTAAGATTGTACTTATCTTTTCCTTGAATCTTCTTGTTTCTACTAAGTGAAGTATAAAGATATGTCTTTCTGTACTCTGTATTCTATTTCTTTGCCTCTAGGAGTTGTCAGTTAACATGATCAAGTCCTCCCTATTTATCTGCCTTTATTATTCAACTGCAAAGCCAAGAACTGCTTTACAAATCAGCACAACCTGCCTTGGCTGTTGTTTACATTTGCCTTGATTTCAGTTAACTGAATTTTAAAAGTTTTAAGTCTTCTTGTTTGGTGTCATGGGTAGGCTGATACTTCACCCAATAATGTTTGTAAAGTACTGTTTTATTTATATGAGAAATATGTATGTCTGAAGGAACAGAATGGTGAGTAGTGTAAAGAACTGGTTGCATTCTGCCTCATTAATAGAATATCACAGTTGGAATTTATAATACAAGCATATCATCTATTTTTTACTTAATGAAAAAAGTAAAAAATTTTACTTTTAGCGTTAGATATAGAAATCCATTATAATCAGTTTTTATGATTGTAAATATTATGGGCTATACTGTATTTTATGCTATTTTGAAACTTCCTTTGAGTTAGAGGTTTTTACTTTAATGCTATCTTAATGGTACCCAAGCAAAGCACTTTTTATAACTAAGAAGACAGAGCCTCCCTTTGACCGTGTCATTGCTGCTCTTCTGTACTTGGCTGTCCTTTTTGTTGTAAATTAAAATAGATGAAGGCTGTTGAGCCAAGTCAATGATGGAGGCTAATTTAATGTGATATAATTGATGAAGTCTAAATTGTCCCACTTTTCCTTTCTGAAACACACTGAGTAGAGCTTAAAATTCCAGACAGAGTATTTTGATTTATGCTCTTTGTCACATGGATATTGAACAACACATTGTAGTGATAGAGAAATAGGAATTAACTCTTTATGGATACTTTCATAGTTTCTGTATATTTGACTGTACAACAGTCAGCTTAAATATACTGCTAGAGTAACCATTAAAAAAAAAAAAAGAAAAGAAATGCTACCTGAGAGAGGAGGCATGTAGAGGTTACCAGCTTAATATTAATGCAGTTAAATACTGTGAAACAGACTATTCTAAAAGAGAGAAAAGTCAAGTAAAAAAATCCAAGTAAAATGCTGGACATGTGTCACTATGATTTTTGTGAATTTTGGTGAATCTGAATGCCCTTGAACCTGAATTTACAAGAGGAGAGCTATTATAGGTGTCTCAGCATGATGAAACTTCCTTGCATATGGCACACTGTTAAAGTTCAGTAGAATTTGAAAGATGCTATAGTTGTCACTAGTATCCAGAAGCAATGTAAGAAAGCAGCTATCCAGAAATTACCATTACTATCAATATTCTGTTCAGTGCTTTTTCTATTAGGTTATGTCAAAAAGTCCATCAATAGTGCACATTAACAGAATTGTGCTTTCTGCTCACACAGTCTGTGTAGGACAGCTCACACAGAGGAACAAAAAGAAAATCAAGACTTTTACATAATATTCTCACACCTTTTACTATCTGGCAGAAATGTTAGGGGCTATGCACTAAGGCTGCCAATCGTTAACTTTGGTAGTTCATAGCTACTGAATTGAGATATTGGAGCTCTTCTTTACTCATGTGATCAATCTGTAACATTGTTATGTTACAAATAGACTGAAGCATACCCAGAAAGTGACAAGTTATAAAATAAGATTTTAATCAAAAACAAAAACTTTACACAGCTGCCCAATGTGAATAGAACTGCAAATCCAGACCACGGTCTCATGTGTGCAGTATCCGCTTTTTTCTTTTTTTTTTTTTGGTTGTTGTTTGCTTGTTTTATTTTGTTTTGAGGAGTTATAATGGTACTAAATCACACGGGCAACAAGGAGAGTTCTTTAGAGTAAGGACCGTCTAGAGCTATTGATAGGCTGAGAAGTGCATCTCGTAAGCAGTAGTCAGCTACAACCTACAGAAAATTTAGTTCCCTGTTTGTGAAAAATTATTATCAGGAGAAGAGAGCCAGAGTCTTCCTGTTAAACTTCTAAGTGATGAGGAGCACAGAACAGTTTAGGGCCAAGAAAATTAAATGCCCAATGAAATTAAAGTGAATTATGTAGTAAAGTCAGTCCTTTAGAAATGGAAACCTGTTGCCAGACTAAGTTCAAAAACACTGGTGCATGAACTCAATAAAGCAGATGAATTTTTTTTTAAGTGTTGCTAGTGTCAGGACAATATCAAGAGGAATTAAGAAGCAATGATTGAATCACACAGGCTGTTAGAGGTTAGAGACAAAAATCGGGAGTACGGTATGTCTTCTACCTTTGAACACTCCTGTTTGAAGTTCTCTCTTCCTTTAGCATCCGTAACTTTATGCAGTTTTGGTTATTTAACCACCCCTATGATTATTCCTTCTCATTATTTGTCTATTTCCTAACTTCCGAATATTGGTGTTTATCATATTTATAGAAAAAAATCCTATGATCATCTCAATAGATACAAAAAATTCAACATTATTCATGATTTAAAAAAATAATCTTAGCAAACTAGGAATACAAACAAATTTCCCTTAGCTGATAAAAAGTATCTGTGGAAGCCCAACATACAGCAAATACGGAACTCAGTGGAGAAATGTACAAAGCACTCCTTTAAGAATTGTAAACAGTGGAAGCATACCCTCTGTCCCATTTCTGTTTAAAATTGTACTGGTGAATGTAGCCAGTGCAGTAAGTCAAGAAAAAATTTAAAGTTATGCAGATCACAATCAAATAAATAAATCTTTCATTGTTTACAAATTATGTAATTGTCTACATAGAAAATCGAAATGAATCTATGGAAAAATAATTAGAAATATTAAAAAGTTAGATAGTAACCAAAAATAAGCTAAATACATGAAAATTTCATATTTATATACACAAGAAACAAATAGTAAATGCAATTTTTAAAGAATTATAGTAACAACAAAAATATAAGCTATTTAAGAACATATCTAACAAATGTGCAACATTTTAATGTATAAATTATAAAGTTTTATAAAGCTTTATTGAGACACTAATAAAGATCCAACTAAATGGAAAGAAATATCTTCATGCCTAGGAAGATTTAATATAGTAAAGATATGAATTCTACTCAAATTGATCTGTAGAATTAATGAAATTGCCATTGCAACAGGGTTTTATAGAACATGAAAGATAATTTTAAGATATACATGGAAGAGCAAAGTATTGAGAATATCCAAGGCACTCGTGACAGAGAAGAATAAGATTAGATAACTTGCCTTTCAAGATATCCAGGCTTAATATAAAGCCAAAGTAATTGAGAAGGCATCATGTTTTTGCACAGGGATAGACAGATCAAGAGAACAGAATAAAAAAGCCAGCAAAAACCCATTTGGAAACCTGATATATGTCAGTGAAAAATCATTGGGGATAAAATAAATTATAGCCTCATACAACAACATGGTTAAATGTTAGAAACATAAACTTAAATGAAAAAAACAAGTTTTAAAGGACTGTTCACAGCTAGAGAACATTTTAATAAACATCAGAAAGCTCCAGAACTATTGACAATCGTGGTTACCTTTGGAGTGGGGAAGCAGGGGAATTAAATAGGAAAGGAACACATAGGTGGCTGGAAGGTTTAGTAACATTATAATTCTTGAGTTGGGTGATGGATTCATGGTGTTCATTTTGTTATGCTTTTAACTGGATATATGTATCGTATGCATTAACTTATAGATATATATTTATATACATTAAAATATAATTGTATATATCTAAACATTTTAAAATAAACTAATACTAAATAAATGAAAGAAAATCAAGATATTTTAGAAATAGATGAAAAGGTTTCAAGGAATTGCCTTTTCTGATGTCAAAATTTACTGTGGTGCTTGCATAAAGAGAGGTCACTCATGGAATTGAATAGAAAGTCCAGAAATAGACCCCACATGAATATATCAAAATATGTGGAAATTTGATCTATGTCTTGATTTGCATATTGGTGGGAAAAGGATAGAATATTTAATAAATTATGGTGGGATAATTGATTATCCATATGGAAAAAATGAAATAGGATCTTAACTTGCATAAAAGTTAATCTCAGATAGATTAGAATTAGTAAAATTTTATTTAAAATAAAAAGCAAAAATTTTTAATTGAAAAAAATTACAGGAACGATATCTTAGTAAGGTTTAAGATACACATGAATTCCTGGGTGAATAGCCTAAAGAAGCTTGCGCTTGTGCGCCAGGAGGCATGTACAAAATTTTCTTGGCAATATTATTTGTGACGGCAAAAACTGGAACTAACACAGATGTCCATTTATAAATAAATTGTGCTGTATTCATATAGTGAAACATTATGAGAGAAAAAAAAATTACCTACACAGATAGGCATCAACATGAATAAATCTCAAAATCATAATACTAATGTACAAGAAGAGCAAATTGCAGGATATACACAACATGTAAAAAATGAAAAGTGCATATCTAAGCCATATATTGTTTAGCAATACACATATATATGGAAAACTATTAAAAGAGACCAGTTAACACAATGTTCAGGATATAGGTATCTGGAAGGAGAGAGATACAGTCTGGGAAGGGAACATGGGAAAATCTGGGAAGGGAACATGGGAACTTCAAAGATACTGATCCTTCTCTTCTTAAGCAGCTGTGGGTACATGGATAATCATTATATACTATATTGGTTTCCTAGGGCTGCTGCAACAAAGTACCACAAACTTGGTGGTTTGAAAACAAATATTTATTTTCTCATAGCCGAGAAGCTATAAGTCAAAGATCAAGATGTTAGCAGGATTGGTTCCTTCTAAGGCCATGAAGTAGGGTCCGTTCCACACCTCTCTCTTAGCTTCTGGTGGTTTGCTGGCAACCTTTGACATTCTTTGGCTTGTAGATACATCACCTCGATCGTTTTCACATGACGTTCTCTTTATGTCTCTGTCTCTTCACATTACATTCTTCTATACAGATACCAGTTGCAGTGTATTAGGGTGTCCACCCTACTTCAGTATGACATCATCTTAACTAATTACATCTGCAACAATCCTATTTCCACATAAGGTTACATTCTGAGGTACTAAGGGTTGGACTTCACCATATCTTTCGGGGAGGGGGCACAAGTCAACCCATAATAATAATCTTCATATTGTGTACATGAGTTATATGTACTATTTTCAAGATACATTTCATAATTTAAATTTTAAGAAAAAAATGTTACCCAGGATAAATTTTTAAGCAAATATAACTTATGAGCAATAAAGATTTTGTATCTTGCACTAAAATTTTAAAACAAAAAATGAAAGGTAACATAGCTAGATTCCTCATCTCCTACAGAACACTTTTAGTGATACGGACTGTGAGTCCTTGCCTACCTACCTTCATTTTCACTACATTCCTTTATGTTCTAAGGAAAGCAAAATACTGATTCTTCCATTGTAATTTATAACTCTTTGCCTTTACATTTTCTATTCTAGTCCTTTTGCTTATTGTATTTTTATCTTTCTTCTCTCTCTCTTTCCCCTCCCTACTTCTCCCCCTTAACCCGGCTTTCTCTGCTTTTCTTCTCCTCCTAGATAACTCCTTCTTCTTCAAATTCTTCTAGAAGCCTTCCTAGCCCACTGACCAGTCACTCCCAGTATGAGTTAAATGACCCTTTCCTTTTGCTCCCACAGGTGGTGTGGATTTCTCTTTCATGGAATATTTAAATTGTGTGTTCAGGAAACAGAGAGTCATGTCTTTCTATTCTCAATGTTTAGTACAGTTCCCAGAATCTGATCTGTACTCAGTAAATGTTTGTTGAACTAAACAAGGATCTTAAATATCTGCAGTTTATGTTTCTCTTGTACCTGGCCATGACCTTGACCATCAGATTACCTGTTTTCCCTCTGAATCCGGAAAACTAAAAACTAAGTCCGTACAGTTCTATTTTTCAAGCCTTAAGTACACACTACAGTGACTCAAATACTAATACAAATTTTTAGCATTACATGTAGAAATTTTCTTCTTCATTTCCCAGAAAACAGGATTGGTTAAAATCGTAGAGGTATTGGTAAAAATAATAAAGGGGAGGAATATGCTGCACATGACTTCTCACACCAGTGATATCTTTTCATTTTGTTGAACTTAACTGAATTTTATCTCAAGCTTCACTTTACTCTAAATCTGTCCTCCACTACAGGCTAGCTCCTCACTTTGGTTAATATTTAACATTCACAATACATTGCTGAGTGAAATATGAGTACACTTTTAAGATGTTTGTCACACTTTAAGGAAGAGCCCCTAAACACTTGAGTGAAATACATTCACTATTCCATTCCTCTAAATTACCTACTCGGATCACAGGGATTATGACAGAAAAGAGTTTGTATGTGCTTTCAGTTTGGTTACTTCCTGAAGAATTTGATGACTTTTTCAGGCTTGAAAAAAATTAGTTTGGGTGACATACATTACTTATTGACAGACATGGTCATATTTAGGATCAATCAGTGGAAAGAGTTAATTTTCCACACCTCTTCTTATAGCACTGAGATCATCCAGTCTCAGCTTCTGTCCCACTTGTATTAGTTTCCTATGGCTACTGCAACAAATAACCATAGTGCACTTCAAACAACACACACTTATCCTCTTACTGTCCGGAGGTCAGTAGTCTGAAATCAGTTTTACTGACCTGAAATCAAGGTGTTAGGGCAGAAATTCTAGGAGAGAATCCATTTTAATGCCTTTTCCAGCTTCCAAAGCTACATTCCTTGGCTTCTGGCCCCATTGCCCTTGCTTCTTCTTTTATAGTCAGAGCTTCCTCTGCCTCCTTTATAAAGACACTGTGATTACATTTAGGGTCCATCCAGCTAATCCAGGATAATCTCCCCATCTCAAAATCCTTAATTTAATCACACCTGCAAAATCCGTTTTGCTGTATAAAATGGCTTTCACAGGCTCCAGGGATTAGGACCTGGATATCTTTGGGGACCATTTTTCAGCCCGCCACTGTTTTTCAGCCTGCCAGCTGTTATCTGACCAAATCACACAATACACTTTTCTTTGCTGTGGCTTTAATTTTATCCATGAATGTATTTAGTACCAATATTGTCTTCACATTTTTAGACCCAGTTCAAAATCTGACACAGAAACATAATACGTCAAGACATCTGATTTGTATCACACTGACCACCAGATGGCAAACTTTGTTACTGTATTCTTAATCCTAATCTAAACTAAATCTGCAGTCTAAATTCAATAGTTAAATATGCTAATTTAAAGTCAGTTATAGTGCCATGCAGCTTGGGATCTATTGAATTTTTATCATACTAGATCATTTTTGATGAGAATAACTACACACAATCAGGTTTTTTCAATTGTCCTCTGAGCTACTTTAATGGCCTCCAAAACAGATAATTACTTAATCTAGTTCTAACATCAGCACTTAACAAAAGATTCTTCCAGTAATGCATTCACTTATTTTTCCAGAAACTACTTGTTTCCTAAATTTTATTGACTATATATAAATACTTGCAGTTAAGATAAATAATTGACTATTGACTAATATTTATTGTAATTGTAACTGACTATTATTTATCATAATGGTAACTGTTTATATACAGGATTTCTTCTAAAACTTGTTTTATTAATACTTTTATCTCAGGCAAGTACTAATCCTTGCCACTTTTATCCTGTAGTATCACATAATATATAATATAAATAATGTGCAAAATATGCCAGCCTTCTACCATACCAAAAGTTATTACTTTATTATGCTACTATTTTTGTTTTCCAGGTCATACATCCTCATGATAACAGTTCAGACAATTCAGAGGCATCAAAATAATGGTTAATATTCCCCTTCTTTCTCTGTTATAGAAACTGCTGTATAAAAATTGGAGAAAAATATAAATTTAAATGAATTAAAATTCATGTTCTAAAGATAGAACTTCCTTCTCTTTCCTCCCAGGCGTAGAGATATAGGTATAGATGTAGATATAGATGATATAAATATAGATATATAATTGGGATCATTCTTTACAGTGATCTTTTTTCTTTTTACTTCATGCAAAATATCATATTAGTTGTACTGGTCCTCCTCATTCCATCTCCCTTCATCCCCCAACCTGAAGTAAACATCATTCCAAATCATATTTTTATTTTACATATATATATAATTTTATATGATTTGTGTATTTTTGTATGCATATTATCCTTTTCATGTAAAGTTATATCCTTGATATTTTCCAATGTCATTAAAAATTTTTTGAAAACTTTTTTTTTATGATTTAATACTTGTATATATTGCAAAATGATCATCACAATAAGACTAGTTAACATCTGTCACCATAGTTAGTTACATTTTTTTTTTTTTTTTCTGACGGGAACTTTTCAGATCTACTGTCTTAGCAACTGAAAACATAAATTTAATGGTCATAAATATTTAACCTTTTTGGTACTCCAATTTGTATAACCAAATTGTCCCCAATTTTTCACTATTATAAACTATACTTTTGGCAGGAATTTATAAATCTTGCTTGTGTCTCTGATTACTTCATTAATATAGAGTCATAAAGTGGAATTATTTGAGAGATTCTAAGAGAAAGAAGGCCTGAAAGAAAACAAGATGTAGTGTTTGACATATTACAAGGGATAACATACAGAAATCTGTAGTATGTAGAAGAAGAAGAAAGGGCTCCATTTATTCCCAAAAAAACAGAATTTTGAAATAAAATAATTATTCTGACCCAAATTATTATTTAAATATCATAATATGGCTCATTCAAATCCTACGCATCCTTTAAGTGTCAGCTTTGTCTCACAGAACTCTTAAGGCCTTTAGTACCAGTCCAGCCTACAGAGATATCTTTTTCTGAGATCTTAGCATTTGTTTATGTCACTCACTTGACAACTGATCACACATTTGCATTTCTGACTTGTTTTGTCATTAACATATTCTACGGTAAATTAACATTTCATGCTTTAAATCTCAATTTTCTAAGTAGAGTATAAATCTGGAAGACAAGCGCTCTGCCCTATTTCTTACCTCCACAGCCTTAGCAAAGCATCTTGCATTATGGAGGACTCTCAATTTTCTAATGATTGATTGAGTATAATATATACCAGTGTTCAAATAAAGTAACTTACCCTATATTAAGAGAAAAAGAGGGACTTCCCTGGTGGTACAGTGGATAAGACTCTGCGCTCCCAATGTAGGGGGCCCAGGTTTGATCCCTGGTCAAGGAACTAGATCCCACATGCATGCTGCAACTAAGAGTTCGCATGCCACAACTAAGGAGCCCATGAGCCACAACTAAGGAGCCCGCCTGCAGCAACTAAGACCCAGTGCATCCAAATAAATATTTTTTTAAAAAAAGATAAAACAGCATTGAAAGCATGCAGAGACGTGGGTGAAATTTAGAAGCTTTGAAACATGTGGTTTATCAGTAAGTTATTTTCATCATGCAGTAGTCCTGAGATGGAGGATTGGTGCTTGTGAGCCAAGATAGTATCAATGTAAAGGGCGTAATAAATGGAAAAGGGGTACATGAATCAGATTATTTACATTTTAGGGATGGTGGTTCTAATGAGTACTGCATTTGAATTAATTCCAAAATATATCTCTTGAGCTGAAAGTGTGTGCAGTCATAATTGCATGACTTCTGATAAATTGTCTTTGTCCCAAGACAGATTATAAAACTGGCACTGAATCTCGAGAGTAATTGTAGGGAAATAGAAACCATCTCGTAGAAGGCACATTCCACTGAAAGCTGAAGACAGGATCAATTCTTACCTCGCTTTGCTGACAGCTTCCACTCTCAGAAGGTAGAGAGAATAGTGGCAGTCCAGGTTGGGGGAGTCAAAGTCCTGAGAGGGAAAATTGATCACGTCATTTTAGATTATATAAAAGTAAGGAAAAGGAATACTGGAGGTAAGCATATACGTACACCAGATTTTAGCAGGATAGATTTCAAAATGTTTACAGAAAAGCTGTTTGATCAAATGGCAAGAGATGCTAAAATAAAGTATCTTAATTAATCATCTATTCATTCCTTAATTTGTTAAGTAAAAGCAATGGTGTTAGAAAGTCTAAAGCAACAAGTAGGTTAAGACTTCAAAACTGAACTTTTGACTTTTTTTGTTACGATTACTTGTCTGATACACCAAAGATATGCTGCAGATACAATGTATCAATTGTATCTTGACTTCAGCAAGGGATTTAACAATATCTGGTAGTCTTCTGAAATAGAAAAATTGTGATACTGTAGTTATTGTTGGTGGTTTCTGGGGGAGGCAATAATTAGCACTCTCTTCTCTGCCTAGATTCTAAACAAACATGAACTAAACAATTAAATGGCCTTGGGTATATAAACCTAATGAACTCCAGAATTAGGCAGATTTAGTCACCTGCCATGGATAATGCTAGAATAGGGCATGATTCCCCCGTGGTGATCTTTCCAGGTAAGAAGTTATGAGATGGATGATCAGAGTAGAATCCACATATTTCTCCTAAGGGGAAGAGAGGCAGACCTGAGTTGAACACACCCCAATTCCTGAACAGAATAAGTCACTTCACCTATTGTCAACCATGAGAGTCGTTATACATCCTGGGGGAATAGATCAGCGACTTGTCAAGACAACTGTGTTCCCAGCTTCAGGACAGAGGGTGCCAGTTCCAATCACTGCTCCTCCGGAAATTCTTCTGATACCCATAGGGGTCAGTTTTTATTTTAAATTCAGAAAGCTCTAAAATGGATTAGAACAGTACGTTTATCAAATCAACTTGAATGACACTCTGAACCTAAAGCTGGAACTTTATTCCCAATCTATTCCCCATCTCAAATTATGTCTATCACTGTTTATATGGCCACATTAAATAGCTCATTAAAAACTAAATAATAAATTAAACACTAAATTGCATTAAATACTAAAATTCATCAAGACACATCAATAATAAAATTTCAGCAACATAGAAATGCCTGGAATTGAATAAAGTCTCTTCAATTTATCAAATTTCCAGGAAAAATTATTCAAGTTTAAAATATTATATTTGTTTTTAAGTTAAAATTATAAGTAAAGTCCAAAATTTTGCCTTCGTGAGTTAAAAATTCTTTAAATAAATTCCAAAAACTATCCTTTAAATTTTCTTTTTTTTTTTAAATTAATTAATTTATTTTTGGTTGCGTTGGGTTTTCGTTGCTGTGCGCAGGCTTTCTATAGTTGCGGCGAGTGGGGGCTACTCTTCGTTGCGGTGCGCAGGCTTCTCACTGTGGTGGCTTCTTTTGTTGCGGAGCACGGGCTCTAGGCGCGTGGACTTCAGTATTTGTGACACACGGGCTTAGTTGTGCCGTGGCATGTGGGATCTTTCCCGGAGCAGGGCTCGAACCCGTGTCCCTTGCATTGGCAGGCGGATTCTTAACCACTGCACCACCAGGGAAGCCCTTAATATTTCTTATTCTTCTTGTTTCAGTCAGAAGCATTCTCTATTCACAGGTAGAGTTGGGATTGTCTGTTTCTCATCAGAATGCATGAAAATTCCTTCAGGGTCAACACAGTAGTTCAGTGTCAAGCTTTTCATAGGCCTTATTTTTAAAGAGTACAAATCATTACTAATACACAGAACATTTTCACAGCACTGACCCCGAAATCACCAAGTTTAGAAAATAGCCCAATCCTAAGCCTCTGTAAGAGTTATCTCAAGCAAAATTATGTTCCCTAAACCTAGGTCTTAGTGTTGCCAAACACTATAGCAGAGACTCAGTAGTATCTGAAGTAAACAGGTCTATACAAATTGTCCAAAATTGAAGACCTATGAGTTTAAGTCCAAGTGAGGGAAATCTCTAAGTAAAAGGTTAATTTTGGTCTTATGCATACTTATCCCTCAGAGAGACAGTGTGGCCCTTGCAAAGTTTAGAAATTTGTAATGGTATCAGCCCCAAGCACATCTTACTCAGATGCCTTTTTTCCCCCCAAGACCTATGTTCAAAATCTCTTTGTTTCCACTCACCCCCAATACTAAATTCACAGTAACTGTATTTGGCAGGTAGCACTCACGCTAAGCAGACAGAGCAGGCACTTCCATCTTACTTTACTGTGGCTGTTGTCACCGCATATCTTTATGACATTGCTTCCAAGGAAAAGTTCGGCTCTCGTGTTGTTAGCCAATTCAGAAACAACCTGAGACTGCACAGTGGAGCGTGACCTTGAGCCTGCATTCCAACCACATGATTCTAATGTTCATCCAGAGGTCCCTCCTTGGTCCAGAATTAATTCTTTAATTCAACAAATATTTACTGAGCATCTGACATGTACTAGATACTTTCTACATGCTGAGATTTTAACATAGATTTAAAATATATTGTATGCTTAGTGGGGAGAAAGACTATAAACAAACAATAAACAAAATAGCATGTGGCAGATGGTAAAGGATGCTATGGAGAAAAACAAAGCAGGGAAGAGGGGTAGTGGCATTGCGTGTGTGTGTGTGTGTGTGTGTGTGTGTGTGTGTGTGTGTGTGTGTAGATGTGAGACGGTGATTGACATTTCAAGTGAGGTTGTTAGGAAGAAAGTACAGGATGGAATTTTAGGCAGAGTAGCTAGTGCTGGCTACCTAGGGCTAACAGTAACCATTTAAAGCTCACTCAGGTTCTGTATATATATATATATATATATATATATATATATATATATATATATATATATATATGTATATATGGAACTTGACTTCTTTGTTGTTTAACAAGAGCAAATAATACTCTGCCCAACAATATCTAAAGACTTTTCTTTTCCATAGAATTAAATCACTGTCTCAGCTTACCTGCTTAAGAAAACTTGCACCTGCATGGTAAGTTGCATCTTAAGGCCTTGGCCCTAGCTGAAGCCCATTGATCTGCACCTTCATTTGTTAGGTTGCCCCATCAATTGTTCTAGCCTTAAGGAAGTGGAGGGAATAAAGATAATATTATGTCCTTTATCTTCACTTTTAAATTTTCAACTTGTTCAGAATTCCAGGTAGATAAGAAGGGGCTTATTGGAAACCTTAATAGAGACCCCAACAGTTCAAAAGATTTATTGTTGATTGCTAGATAAGTCTCCATTTCTAGAGAAAGGGCTCTAATAAGATAATAAAGGGTTCAATTTATCTTCCTTAATCCATTAAAAATTTTCATCAACCAGGAAATAAATGCCTTGATTATAAAATTTTGAGATTTATGGGAAAATTGGTAGAAGGGACATATATTGTATTAGAATGAAGGGGATTTATAGCTTAAGTTTTTAAGTGCTAAGTATATAGAATATATTTGGTAAGAGTTAAAATATATTTGGTGTAGGGAAAATAATTATATAGTTAGATACATTTTGTTAGTATGAATATACTGTAAGCCAGTAAATTCAGGAGAACATGTACCAGCCCGTAGGTGAAGCAGATAAGATACATAGGAAGGAATACAAAGTTCTTGGGGTGTTCTTGGGGTCAGGATATTGAATGAGCCAGGAAAGCTGTTGAGTCATCATTGGTGAGGTACTGGCTAAGACTGAAGTGTGCCAGGACCTTTCTCAGTTACCCCAAGTTTGGGACCCACTCCTCATATTAATACAATGTACAAAAATTATGATTCAACGATATATGATCCAAAAAGCTGCACTTCAGGCGAAGGTCTAGGGAGGATATGTTTTGGAACAATTTTTACAGTGGACAAAGGATGATTTCACAAGGTTTGAAAATAAGAGTGTTCCTAGTCTGCTAGCTGGGGAATTTCTTAGGTACCATAGATCTATTTTCTCCCAGTGTAGATATGTGGATACAGGCTGTAAAAATAAACCAGATGTTTCTTATTTGGTCTATCTTTCTACATCACTATATAGAGGAAATTCTGGAGTAGAAAAAGCAAAAGTCATTCTCTTGATTGATTCTCTTGGTCATTCTCTTGATTGACCTTGGATTACTAGCAAGTAAGGCACCTCACTGTCTTATTGTTATCTTTGCCATCAAATGGTGTTGACCTGGTCAAGGGAATGGAATAGGGGCTCAACACAAATGACAATATGGGGAAGGATAACTGTTAGTTACGTTGGAAGTTCAAAGGATCAAAGAGGATTCTGCACTGAAGGAAAAATAGGTTAAAACAGTAGCAACAACAATAAAATATGAAAAATTAAACAAATACAATGTGAAGTTTTGAATTTAGATTTAAAAATTCACGCATATTAAGTAGGACACACTTGTTTTGATCAAAGTTCCTGTGAGAAAGACCTGAAATTGTTGACTGGTTCCAACAACAGTGTGATTCTAAAAATAAAACAAACAAAAAAATTTTTTAAAAGAGGAAAAAAAGGCATGTTAATTTAGAATACATTGAGGGAGACTTCTACCATATTCTACAGTAGTCAGATCACATCTAGAATCTTGCGTTCACTCTACATTTTAAGAAGGGCGTTGAAAAACTAAATGTTGAAAACCACGTTACATGAGAAACTTTTTCCTATTTCTGAGACTAAGGTAAACTCCTTGAGGACAGGACTATGTTTCATATTTCTTAAACACAAGAGCCTGACCCTCTTCCCAGAACATTGGAGTATTCCTTAAATGTCTGTTGCATAAATAATGAATGAAAAATTTACAATATTGGAATTGTTTATTTGAATATGTGAGAAAAGTTTCAAATATATAATATGTATTTAAAGGAATTTTAGTAAATGAGATTAGAAGTATATTTAATGGTCCAAAAAGATCCCAAGAGTATAAATTTTTTGTTCAGTATAATGAACTTTCTAATGTTATAAGCCTTTGGGGAAAAAATACCATCTGCATAAAAAGTGGTTCTTTTGCTAGATATATTCGAGGGTGCTAGATAACCATCTGTCAGAAAAGTCATAGCACTTTTGATCCCACTTTAATGGGAAATTTGGACCAGGTAACATTTAGGATTCCTTCCAGCTCTGATAATGAGTTATTCCAATGAATCTGTTATGACCACCGATTTTCTTACATTCTGATATTTGTGGTTTAACACACCATTCCACACACGTAGGAAAGCCAGTTTATACCAGTCGTGAGTCATCGTGAGTCAAACTGCCCTTTGCATTTAAAAAATTCAAATGATTGAAATTAGTTTGTTAAAAAATTTCTATCATATATACTTTCACAAAAAATTGAAAACAAATAATACTGCATATTAATATATCACACTGATTAGTCATTGAGCATCATAGGTATCTTCCAATAGATACTTAAAAAATTATAGGAAGTAGATGTCTTATTTCACAAAGAAATATATTACAAAAGAACCATTTTTAGAGTTTCTCAATATAGAACTGAAAATGACTCCATTAGCTAATAGCAAAATAATCACATTTTCCTTAAAGGAAAAAAATATTTTAAAAATAATGATTAAGGGGTTCCCTGGTGGCGCAGTGGTTGAGAGTTCGCCTGCCGATGCAGGGGACATGGGTTCGTGCCCCGGGTTCGCGAAGATCCCACATGCCGCAGAGCGGCTGGGCCCGTGAGCCATGGCCGCTGAGCCTGTGCATCCAGAGCCTGTGCTCCACAACGGGAGAGGCCACAACAGTGAGAGGTCCGCGTACTGCAAAAAAAAAAAAAAATAATAATAATAATGATTAAGAGGAAAATGCCAGTGTTTGAGTCATTTATGTCTCCAGGAAGATTTAAGTACCTCTTGAAAAACTTCACAATTATTGTCACAAACTACTTAAATGTTCAACATGAACTCCTTATACACTAAATGGAAAAGCTAACTGGATTCTGTTGCATTTAAAATTTCTTAACCTAGAAGTGAGCATGTTGGGGTTGAGAATTGAATTTTGAGCTTTGTATTGATTCCCAGAATCAGGGAGAAAAAAATCTTTCTTTAGTAAATTAATTCTTAAAGGGGGGGGGAAAGCTACTGAAGGATTGCTCTGAGCTTTACTGTAACAGGAGCCTCCAGTCATAAATTACTGGCACACAAGCAAGAGTCGATGTGTCGTTTCTATTGTAATCAGCTGCTTTTATATTTCCACCCGGCAAGGCTGACTTGATCATGCTGTGAACCTCTTGGATGTCAAAGTCATTCATTTGCTCTTCTTCATGAGAGTAGGATAGGTATTTCTCTTTCAACTTAGGCCTCTAACTTGGGGAAATAATATATTCAACAATATGACTATGGGGATATTCTATGTGAGAAAAAATTTTAAGTGCAAGTTCAAAATTTGAAATTATTTAGCTTCCCATTTTTGCTCTTTGAGGACTAATATGTATTAAACATCCATTCTGGAGATCTAGCTTTTAAATGACCTTTTCAGTACTCATCCTTTGCTCATTTTGATTTGCTCAGATAAATTACAACCACCTGGCCTTTTGTATTAAAGAAGGTTACACAAAATTGACCTTTTGATACTTATTGGGAGAGCTAGTTTCATTGTATTTGAGATTAACTGCTGTTGCTGTTTTCTGGTTATATCTTAAATAACTTTATTTGAGGATGGTAAAGCCTATTTCTTTTGCCTGTTTGTTCCAGGCTACTTCTAATACCATAAGAATGGACTCGGAGCAATACAAAGAGAAATGGTGTTTAAAAAAAATAATGAACCTGATTTATTTGGATCCTTTTATGCCTGATGATATATATGTGTTATTTCAATTTCTCTTAACCTTGATAAAGCCAAAATTATCCTTTCACCATCTGCTCCTTGCCACCTTGCTTAATAAAACTCAGCCCTCTTTCTTTTTCTTGAACACTTTAGGCTCAGACCTATAAGTCTGAGGAACTCCAGAACTTTGCACTTGCTCTTCCTCTGCCTGAAATATTCTTTTCTGGCTTTATTTGTTCTTGTTCCATTCACCTAATATTCCACTTTTTCCCCTACGTTTTGTGGTCTCTGTTTAGTTAGGGTGGGTTCTGTGACTACTTATGGAAAATGATATACATCACTTCTGCTGTGAGACATTGAAAAGTCCATGCAAGATTCACTAGTCTCTTTTCTGCCTTTACACTTAAGGAATCTCTGAGTTGAAATGGTAGAGCCTCAAGACTGGAGCAGTCTATATTGCTGAGTTACCAGATGGGAAGTTACCTGGACCTATAGAAAATTTTGTGTGAGCAAGAAATACTATTTTCTGTGTTAAACTGAGTTTTGAGAAGGCATGCCTACTCTGACTGAATATTCAAGGTTTCAGGTCAAATACCATTTCCTAGGAGACCTTCTGTAATCCCCCTATCTAAAGCACTTTCTCTCTCCACTATCTCTCTTTCTCCCAACCCTATATGTTTTCTGTAGTGATTTTTTTCTTTAATTTTTTCATTTTTTTGTGTATGTATATGTTGAACAAACAAGACTTCTGTATGCTGTTAATTATGCTTTTAAGTGCCCAGAGTAATCTTTAAAATTGTCAACAAGCATTTCATTTTTTGACTTTTTGCTTTAATGTCAAAAAGTGCAAACAAAACAAAATACTGCCTCACAAAGCACTGTTGAATTTTCCATTGCTCGTTAGAAAGGATGGTCGTGTATGAAGCAATAACTGAATTTTTGACTCTTCTAGATGAATCCATTCTGCATGATTTCTTTCATCCAGAAGTGAGATCATCTTTGGCAAAGTCTAAATCTGTGATGCCATCTCTGTCAACAAAGAAAGAATTAAGAATCCAAATTTTAATTTTAAAATCGCCTGAAGTAACCTTCAAAAATTTTTCCAATATTTTTACATATCTTCAGGTTTTAGCCCACTAAGAAATAGATAAGGATTTGTTGCTTTCAAATCCAGGCTACTTAAATAATTCCTCCAAATCAGAATGTTCCCCTAGTTGTCTACCTCCAGTCTCCTGATAGATGGTCCAGAAGAGTCCCTGATATTTTTTTAATAGCATGGAAACGCTTGCTAAATAGAAACAAGAGTCACCTCATATATTCATTCCTAGAAAAGTGTCTGGAGCACAGTAGGAGCTCAGTAAAAATTTTTCCAGTGAATGAATGATCACAGCCAAACTTAGGCACCAAGTAAGTCAAGAGATCCCTATTGAATTGTTCTAAGAATAGGAATTTATTTGTTTATTTATTTAGAGTGAAAGAAAGGGAAGGGGAGAGGAGGGAAGGGAAGAGAAGAGAAGGAATGAAAAATCTGCCTAGAGTTTTGGTCTAAACTCTTCAAGATTCACTCTTTGGAATGCCAAGTAAAGAAGAATTTCAGCATCTGCTTCTGTTCCTTAGTGAAATTTCTTGATAACACTTGACTGAGAATTGTTTTCTTATTGCTAATGCATGAAGAGATGTATCACATTATGTAACAGTCATGCTTATTTTCTTATTAGTGAATTAAATATGTTGCCAAATATAAGATAAAAACAAGTATACACAAGTATATCGTTTGTAAAATCAAAGTTTTGCATGGAAAATCAACTCTTTACAATTATTAAGATACAAATGATTTTCTTTTGAAAAAATGTTCACAAGATGAAATTCTCCACTAATGCAGTCAACAGGCACACAGTTGATGAAAACCAGTAACTGACTATGCTGGGACAAGTTAGTATTTCATTTAGACTAAAGGGAAATGCTAAAACTGTGCATTCTTTCTTAATTTACTTAAAAATATTAAGAGAAATGTTGGCAAATGTTAGCAGTTTCTGGAGTGGGTGTGGTAATTTGGTAGGGATATTGTTTTACTTTTCTTTGTTTGCTACATATCACAAACCAGCTTGATATCTCCAAAGTGGTTTAACCAAGATCTAGTCAATGATATGAAGCTTAACTTATTGATAAGCAACCTTGTAGGATGCTGCAAGATACAGCTTTTTGTATTAAGAAAAATACCGATTTTGCAAAGTTCCATCCTTTTAAAATTAAACGTACTTTCCATGAAGACTTATAGTGATTGATATGTATAAACAGTTGTCAGATGTTCTTTCCATTTTCTTGGCTTCAAACTTGAACTGGGAAGACTTATGCCATGTAAGAAGTATGGTTTTGGCTTCCATGATGTTCAATTAATAATGCATAACCATGAATACATGAGGATAAGGAAGATCTGTCATACTTTCTTTTCTTTGACATTGCCTAAATTAACCTAAACAAAGGCAGCCCATACTTAAAATGTCCATACTTATAAGTTGGATATATCTTCCTTAACTCCTGTCAGTAGAAAGCTTTTAAGACCTTATTGTATGCAAATGATGGTGATACTGTTTGGCCATATGGTTTGTGCCACTCTCCTCTTGATAATATTAACAATTTTTAGAGTTCCCTGAGACTTATTTTACATGCACATTATGATCTAATATCAGTATGAAAGGCTGATATCTTGTAGACACAAAATAATTCAGTCTAGGGTATAGGTGACGTTGCACATACAACTGCTTAAACCCCAAAGTTTGAGAAACACTGAGCTAGACAAAGGGAAGAAATAAAAGGAAACTTTAGAAATATATGTTTGAGCTTCGGACCCATTCTGCCTTTAAGATAATTTTCAAGTTCTTATGTAGCAAATAGGGATGTGGAGGGAATTCTAAAGTAGCCTTGCTTGCTTTTAGAATTTACTCAATTCCTTTTTATTTTTAAGCATGAATATATTCTTTGTTAAAAGAATTTAATAGTGGAGTTACATTTTGGTTCTGAATGAGGACCAATTAGCTTCTAAAGGCAGTACTAAGTTAAATTACTGAATCCACTGAAGTTGAAAAAAATTTTTTTGAAGTATCATCTATTACTGCCAGATTCATAGATTTTTCTAGTGCTCGTCTGTTTACTCTTTATAGGTCTGTGATCTACAGGTTGAAGAATCTAGAGGATCTATAAGCCCCTTCCGGATCTAAGAATCTGTGAAGGCTATGTCTTAGTCATATCAGTAATATGCTCAGTGTTATCCAAATGACAACAAAGACCTTCATTTGCTGGCGGCATTATTTAATCCTTATCTTGGCCTTTTATATAAGATTTTTAGCTTTCATTTGAGTTTGAGTTACTTTGAATTATAATATATATAATTTTAGGAATATTCAAATATACACTTTCACACATAAATTGACATGAGTATGGGGTTTTTTTAATTTTATTTATTTTTTTATACAGCAGGTTCTTATTAGATATCCATTTTATACACATCAGTGTATACATATCAATCCCAATCGCCCAATTCATCACACCACCACCACAACCACCACCCCACTGCTTTCCCCCCTTGCTGTCCATACGTTTGTTCTCTATAACTGTGTCTCAATTTCTGCCCTGCAAACCAGTTCATCTGTACCATTTTTCTAGGTTCCACATATATGTGTTAATATACAATATTTGTTTTTCTCTTTCTGACTTACTTCACTGTGTATGACAGTCTCTAGATCCATCCACGTATCTACAAATGACCCAATTTTGTTCCTTTTTATGGCTGAGTAATATTCCATTGTATATATATGTACTACATGTTCTTTATCCATTTGTCTGTCAATGGGCATTTAGGTTGCTTCCATGTCCTGGCTATTTTAAATAGTGCTGCAGTGAACATTGGGGTGCATGTGTCTTTTTGAATTATGGTTTTTTCTGAGTATATGCCCAGTAGTGGGATTGCTGGGTCATATGGTAATTCTATTTTTAGTTTTTTAAGGAACCTCCATAGTGGCTGTATCAATTTACATTCCCACCAACAGTGCAAGAGGGTTCCCTTTTCTCCACACCCTTTCCAGCATTTGTTGTTTGTAGATTTTCTGATGATGCCCATTCTAACTGGCATGAGGTGATACCTCATTGTAGTCCTGATTGGCATTTCTCTAATAATTAGTGATGTTGAGCAGCTTTTCATGTGCTTCTTGGCCATCTGTATGTCTCTTTGGAGAAATGTCTATTTAGGTCTTCTGCCCATTCTTTGATTGGGATATTTGTTTTGTTTTTGTTTTTGTTTTTGCGGTACGCGGACCTCTTACTGTTGTGGCCTCTCCCATTGCGGAGCACGCACAGGCTCAGCGGCCATGGCTCACGGGCCTAGCCGCTCCACAGCATGTGATGTCTTCCCAGACCGGGGCATGAACCCATGTCCCCTGCATCAGCAGGCAGACTCTCAACCACTGCGCCACCAGGGAAACCCTGTTTGTTTTTGATATTGAGCTGCATGAGCTCTTTATTTTTTTTGGAGATTAATCCTTTGTCCTTTGATTCATTTGCAAATATTTTCTCCCATTCTGAGGGTTGTCTTTTCATCTTGTTTATGGTTTCCTTTGCTGTGCAAAAGCTTTTAACTTTCATTAGGTCCCATTTGTTTATTTTTTTTTATTTCCATTACTCTAGGACGTGGATCAGAAAAGATCTTGCTGTGATTTATGTCAAAGAATGTTCTTCCTATGTTTTCCTCTAAGAGTTTTATAATGTCCAGTCTTATATTTAGGTCTCTAATCCATTTTGAGTTTATTTTTGCGGATGGTGTTAGGGAGTGTCCTAATTTCATTCTTTTATATGTAGCTGTCCAGTTTTCCCAGCACCACTTATTGAAGGTACTGTCTTTTCTCCATGGTATATCCTTGCCTCCTTTGTCATAGATTAGTTGACCATAGGTGCGTGGGTTTATCTCGGGGCTTTCTATCCTGTTTCATTGATCTATATTTCTGGTTTTGTGTTAGTACCATACTTTCTTGATTGCTGTAGTTTTGTAGTATAGTCTGAAGTCTGGGAATCTGATTCCTACAGCTATGTTTTTCTTTCTCAAGACTGCTTTGGCTATTCAGGGTCTTTTGTGTCTCCATACAAATGTTAAGATTTTTTGTTCTAGTTCTGTGAAGAATGCCATTGGTAATTTGATAGGGATTGCATTGAATCTGTAGATTGCTTTGGGTAGTATAGTCATTTTCACAATATTGATTCTTCCAATCCAAGAACATGGTATATCTCTCCATCTGTTTGTATCATCTTTAATTTCTTTCATCAGTGTCTTATAGTTTTCTGCATACAGGTCTTTTTTCTCCCTAGGTATTTGATTCTTCTTGTTACAATGGTAAATGGGAGTGTTTCCTTAATTTCTCTTCCAGATTCTTCATCATTAGTGTATAGGAATGCAAGATATTTCTGTGCATTAATTTTGTATCCTGCAACTTGACCAGATTCATTGATTAGCTCTAGTTGTGGCATCTTTAGGGCTCTCTATGTACAGTATCATGTCATCTGCAAACAGTGACAGTTTAACTTCTTCTTTTACAATTTGTATTCCTTTTATTTCTTTTTCTTCTCTGATTGCTGTGGCTAGGACATCCAAACTATGTTGAATAATAGTGGTGAGAGTGGACATCCTTGCCTTGTTCCCGATCTCAGAGGAAATGCTTTCAGTTTTTCATCATTGAGAATGATGTTTGCTGTGGGTTTGTCATATATGGCCTTTATTATGTTGAGGTAGGATCCCTCTATGCCCACTTTCTGTAAAGTTTTTATCATAAATGGGTCTTGAATTTTGTCAAAAGCTTTTTCTACATCTACTGAGATGATCATATAGTTTTCATTCTTCAATTTGTTACTGTGGTGTATCAGATTGATTGATTTGAGTATATTGAAGAACCCTGGCACCCCTGGGATAAATCCCTCTTGATCATGGTGTATGATCCTTTTAATGTGTTGTTGGATTCTGTTTGCTAGTATTTTGCTAAGGATTTTTGCATCTGTATTCATCAGTGATATAGGCCTGTAATATTCTTTTTTTGTAGTATCTTTGTCTGGTTTTGGTATCAGGTTGATGGTGGCCTCATAGAATGAGTTTGGGAGTGTGCCTTCCCCTGCAATTTTTTGGAAGAGTTTGAGAAGGATGGGTGTTAGCTCTTCTCTAAATGTTTGATAGAATTCACCTGTGAAGCCATCTGGTCCTGGACTTTTGTTTGGTGGAAGATTTTTAATCATAGTTTCAATTTTATTACTTGTGATTGGTCTGTTTATATTTGCTATTTCTTCCTGGTTCAGTCTTGGAAGGTTATACCTTTCTAAGAATTTGTCCATTTCTTCCAGGTTGTCTATGTTATTGACATAGAGTAGCTTGTAGTACTCCCTTAGGATGCTTTGTATTTCTGCGGTGTCTATTGTAACTTTTCCTTTTTCATTTCTAATTGTATTGATTTGAGTCCTCTCCATCTTTTTCTTGATGAGTCTGGCTAATGGTTTATCAATTTTGTTTATCTTCTCAAAGAACCAGCTTTTAGTTTTATTGATCTTTGTTACTGTTTTCTTTGTTTCTGTTTCATTTATTTCTGCTCTGATTTTATGATTTCTTTCCTTCTACTAACTTCAGGTTTTGTTTATTCTTCTTTCTCTAGTTCCTGTAGGTGTAAGGTTAGATTATTTATTTGAGATTTTTCTTGTTTCTTGAGGTAGGCTTGTATTGCTATAAACTTCCCTCTTAGAACTGCTTTTGCTGCATCCCATAGGTTTTGGTTGTCGTGTTTTCATTGTCATTTATGTCTAGATATTTTTTGATTTCCTCTTTGATTTCTTCAGTGATCTCTTGGTTATTTAGTAGTGTATTGTTTAGCCTCCATGTGTTTGTATTTTTCACAGATTTTTTCCTGTGATTGATATCTAGTCTCATAGCGTTGTGGTCAGAAAAGATACTTGATACGATTTCAATTTTCTTAAATTTACTGAGGCTTGATTTGTGGCCCAAGATATGATCTATCCTGAAAAATGTTCCATGAGCACTGGAGAAGAAAATGTAATCTGCTATTTTTGGATGGAATAGCCTATAAATATCAATTAAATCTATCTGGTCTGTTGTGTCATTTAAAGCTTGTGTTCCCTTATTAATTTTCTGTTCAGATGATCTGTCCATTGGTGTAAGTGAGATGTTAAAGTCCCCCACTATTATTGTGTTACTGTCAATTTCCTCTTTTAGAGCTGTTAGCAGTTGCCTTATGTATTGAGGTGCTCCTGTGTTGGGTGCATATATATTTATAATTGTTATATCTTCTTCTTGGATTGATCCCTTGATCATTATGTAGTGTCCTTCCTTGTCTCTTATAACAAAGTCTATTTTATCTGTTATGAGTATTGCTACTCCAGCTTTCTTTTGATTTCCATTTGCATGGAATATCTTTTTCCATCTCCTCACTTTCAGTCTGTACGTGTCCCTAGGTCTGAAGTGGGTCTCTTGTAGACAACATATATACGGGTCTTGTTTTTGTATCCATTCAGCAAGCCTGTGTCTTTTGGTTGGAGCATTTAATCCATTCATGTTTAAGGTAATTTTCGATATGTATGTTCCTATTACCATTTTCTTAATTGTTATGGGTTTATTTTTGTAGGTCCTTTTCTTCTCTCATGTTTCCCACTTAGAGAAGTTCCTTTAGCATTTGTTGTACAGCTGGTTTTGTGGTGCTGAATTCTCTTAGCTTTTGCTTGTCTGTAAAGCTTTTGATTCCTCCATTGAATCTGAATGAGATCCTTGCCGGGTAGAGGAATCTTGGTTGTAGGTTCTTCCCTTTCATCACTTTAAATATATCATGCCACTCTCTTCTGGCTTGTAGAGTTCCTGCTGAGAAATCAGCTGTTAACCTTATGGGAGTTCCCTTGTATGTTATCTGTCGTTTTTCCCTTGCTGCTTTCAATAATTTTTCTTTGTCTTTAATTTTTGTCAATTTGATTAGTATGTGTCTTGGTGTGTTTCTCCTTGGGTTTATCCTGCCTGGGACTCTTTGTGCTTCCTGGACTTGCATGGCTATTTCCTTTCCCATGTTAGGGAAGTTTTCATCTATAATCTCTTCAAATATTTTCTCAGGTCCTTTCTCTCTCTCTTCTCCTTCTGGGACCCCTATAATGCAAATGTTGTTACGTTTAATGTTGTCCCAGAGGTCTCTTAGGCTGTCTTCATTTCTTTTCATTCTTTTTTCTTTATTCTGCTCTGCGACAGTGAATTCCACCATTCTGTATTCTAGGTCACTTATCCATTCTTCTGCCTCAGTTATTCTGCTATTGATTCCTTCTAGTGTATTTTGTTCATCTCTGTTTGTTTGTTCTTTAATTCTTCTAGGTCTTTTTTAAACATTTCTTGCATCTTCTCGATCTTTGCCTCCATTCTTTTTCCGAGGTCCTGGATCATCTTCACTATCATTATTCTGAATTCTTTTTCTGGAAGGTTGCCTGTCTCCACTCTATTTCATTGTTTTTCTGGGGTTTTATCTTGTTCCTTCATCTGGTACATAGCCCTCTGCCTTTTCATCTTGTCTGTCTTTCTGTGAATGTGGTTTTTGTTCCACAGGCTGCAGGATTGTAGTTTTCTTGTTTCTGCTGTCTGCCTTCTGGTGGACATGAGTAGGTTTTATACTGATATAATCTCTTAGCATTTATAGGGAATATAGTACTTTATATTTTGGAAGATTTTGAAAAATTTTCCATTATTCCTCTTTTCTTCCTCTGTCTGGTAGCAGGCTTGATGAGAGGAAAGGTAGGTTTTGTTTTTGACACATTACTGCTCAAACAACAACCCTGCATACCTGAACAACCTGCCTTGAAAATCTGCTGTGGCCATTTGACAGTTGAGGACACTTTGCTTTCAAACAATGAAGAAAAACTGAATAAGCTTGTGCCTTGCAGGTTTAGTTATAAAATGATAGAATATCATGCTTTCCTAATTCACTGATGCAAAGAGATGTTGCCACTTCTCTTTATTTCCTCACACCATCCTAGTGCCAAAAACCCAAAGTTGGTTTTTTACTTATATTCCTCTATGTTAAATGTGTTTGTCTTAATAATAGAAATAGTCTCATGAAATGTTGCTTAATCGCTAATTCAAACTCCTTGTAAATTTTATTATGTAAGCTCAGGAATAATGACTAAATCATTTTGATTGCTCCTTTTATACCTTTCAAAAATCTTAGGAATAATTGCTATTAAAATATGAATGCATTATGATGACTTTGTGGCAGTTTTCTCATAATATTTACAGTATTGCAATAAAGTGGATGAAGAGAAATAAAAAACCTGATAGTGATTTCTTACATCCACAAAATTGCCCATTCTAAAAAAATGAATATCCAGTTAGATTTGAGCATAAGACATAAATTCTAGAATATCGGAGGACATATATTTTTAAAGGTTTTTTCACAATTAAAATGTTTTATCAAAACTTGCCTTCAATCACATTCAGATGATACAGATTTCTATACTTTAAGTCAGTCATTCATTGTTCATTCATCAAGTACTCTTGACTACAAACTAAGTGCTGTGGGGAATAAAAAAACAAATATAAAATAGTTTTTGCCTTAAAGATTTCAGAAAAGCATGAAGATTTAAAGAGATAGTGCCACTCTAATATCATAAATAATTTGTAGGTGAGATGATCACTTCAAACTTGGATGGAGTAGAAGGACATTTGGAGGTATGGGGGGAGGACAGATAGAACCTGGACACAGGAGGAAAGACATAGGAAGACAACTGGAAACAGAGGTAGTTACTGTTTTCTTTAGTGTGTGTGTTTTTAAGGATTATTATCTGAAATCCATTAGAGTTGTAGCCTTCGCAGTGGTTGGAAAGGTGGTTAATATGAACTTTTGGGGAATGATACGATATTCGAAGTAGTAGTATTGCATGGAAGCATTTCCTATATACATTTGATAGAATCAATGACTATTCCCAGTTGCCAAATTTAAGCATGGATTTTCATATTATTTTTAATTTCATGGTTTGTTTTGTAAGAGATTTTGAATAATAAAACAATTATTATAGATAACAAACATGACACTAAGAACATGCATAATTTTAAAATGTTCTACACAACAATGTTTATGGCAACATGATTATGATCTGTTGTATTATGATCCATTTGTTCTTTTGGCCTTTTCTTTCTCCTAAAAAATTGGCAACTGCAGACTAGTTATAAAATAAATCATCTGTTATATGGCTTCTTATCTATATATAAAATGTCAAACTTCATTTTATATAAAAATCGTAATCACAAAATAAGTTACTTTTTGAAAGTTCTTAATGAAGTACTCTATATTTCCCCATAAGTTTTAGGTTGAGTTTTTATCATTCTTAGTCACAAATGGCAGAAAGTTCCAAATCTAAATTCATTTTACCACAGTCATGACATTTCCCAACTGTCTCATAAATCTGCAACGTTTGTTAAAAGGGAGACTAATAGAGCAAAATATGTCACTAGTGCCGAAGAAAATGGGCCTGTGGTAATTAGCGTGCCATCTTTAAAGACAAAATTGGTGCTTGAAATTTAACATAATAATTGTACCAATGAAGCGTTGCTGAGTTCTCACAATGTGCTAGATTCTGTGTTGAGCAGTGCAAGTGCATTATCTTGTTAGTCCCAATCTTCTGATATTATCGCTATTCCCGTTTATAGAGAGGGAAAAAAAAGCCTTAGAAAAGTCTACAGAATTTGATGATGGTACAATAGGTAATGGGTGGGGAAGCTGGGATTCAAAACAAGTCCTCCGAGGTCTAGGTGTAGGCACTGTTATTAGCCCTACTTTGCAATGAGAATATTTGAGGCGTTGAGAGGTCTAAATAATTTGGTTAAGGTCAAACAGCTACAAAGTGGAAAAACTGGTATTCAAACACAGATCCTAATTCCAGAGTCTACGTATTTTTTCTGTCAATATTTCCACTAAATTTTGACAGAATTTAAGTTGTAAGCATATCGTTTATATCTCTTTTGTTCTGACATAGAAGGGGCAAAATTCAGGAAGTAATGCATATAGATGTTAACTGGCAAGAGAAAGGACAATTGTTAAGGATATGGCTAAGAGCCAGGGACTTAGTAGCAAAGAGAATCTCACTTTGTTCCATTTTATTATTTTAGGGCCATCATATCAAAGCAAGAGTGTTTTAGGATAAAATTACTTACCCTCCCTGAGTTTCCCAGTCAGAACATTTGCATTAGTTTCCCAAAGTTAGAATGTCAGCCAAAGTCCTCGAACTAGTCCTCTGCTAAGTGACCCGGAATGAATTCATTTGGCTAATTCCCTGTTTGTATCCTTTACTGCACACTGTCTTGTGCTCTTATTATTTTTATTTCGCTGTGTCTTATTTTACAAACTACAGTGTTATGGTCCTGAACAAGAAAAACATTTTTCTTCTTTGCAAAGCGTACTGTAATAAGCATTCAATTCTTAAAAAGTGATGAAAACTCAAAGCTCAGAAGACAAACTGGAATCTTTTAAAATGCCTTTCTATCCTATAGTACATTTTTTTTAATGAATAAAAGTATCAATCACTGATTTTTCTTTATTATGAGTGGTGGGGGTCACAATAATACATTATTTTCCGGAGGAATCTATTCTTTGTCAAATATGGTGACTGTAGAATATTTATAGACTTATATTACAATTTGTGGTATTGAGTATTCATTAATTATATTTTGTAGACATTTTACTTTTAGGTGTAGGGAAAAGGTAAGATGAGGAAAGAGAAAGTGTTCATTTAAAAAAAAAATCAATTATGTGAGATGCCATTTATAAGCTAAGGAAAACTAGTACAAATGAAGAAACTTTAATACAGATGTTAGAAAATCATGTTAAGATCCAAACTAGAATTTACAGTTTTCTCAAGGGAATTTTTATATTACGGTAGCAAAGGCAGTTTGTATATTTGTATGTGTGTGTGTTTATGTTTTTACCAGATAAAAAGAGCATTGTGTCTTCTACACTTAGCATCCCTTGGTATTTGGAGTAACATTATGTTTGCATTTTGCATAGACACGGTATTCAGATCAATTGGCCACTCCTATTGAGAGAGACACAAACAAGATTCTGTTTGCCAGCAGCTGTATTTTTAATAGTACAAATCTGAGTTTATATTAAATTGCATAATTCGGTTGTTTAAATCACATTTACTTTTTACTCTGAATATTTTAGTATGTCTTCATTACTCCTAAAAATACATATAATTTAAGAATTTAAACTACTACTGAGTAATAGTTGTATTATTTCTGTCCCATATTAGCAAGTAGATGTTCTCTCTTTAATAATAAAAGCAAGGCCTTAAATTATATTTTAGATGCTCATTACATGCACACTGTTACTGCTGTGTCACAAGCGTTAAAATAAAAGTGTTAAACAATAAACTACCATCAAGCGTTGGCTTTTGTTCCTTCGTCATCTGAAAGGGAAGTTTATGAATGATGCATCACAGTGCTACATACATTTACATTCAAAGACCAGTTGTTAATATTTGAAGTTACTTCCAGTGAATCTTTAAAAATCTGTGTGAATAATGAAGCCATTCATTGTGTTCAAGGATCTTGCCTTTCTTCGATGATATGATTTTCTTCTCATTTGAAAGAGTATTTAATTGCATTGCTCATCCACTTTTAATATTTAATAATAATTGTATTAGCTGTGTAGAATGAGAAGAGCAAGATTTGCAATATCTAGTGCTGGTCATTAATTTTTTGTTATCATGACTTAATGAATATTATAATTACAAGGAGAGGCAGAAATGTAAATTAGCTGGGTACTTGGTTGGGACTTGCTGGTTTATTGGTTTTAGTTTGAGCAAAGCCCAGAAGAGACACAAATAGAAAGAAACAAATATCCGGAAGTGTTTTAGAAGCCCTGGCACACATGTTTTGCAACCTACTAATCATTCCTCATTTAAATAATGAACATTTAAATAATGAACAGAGGCTTTGAATAAAGTTGAAAACACTGACAATAACAATTCCTGCAATTGACAGGGGATCTTGATGACTTACAAGGCTTAGTCTGGGCAGAGGGATATGTTCCTTTAATCTCTATTAATGCATTTTGACAACTTTTGATTATCTTTTCTTAAACATTTTTACTGTCACTTGCTTTCAGCTAAGACAAAAGCATGAGTTACTCTGAGTGGGAAAACTTGGCATAGCCATCATCATAATAGCACTTTTTACTTAAGTAGCAGCTCTCATCTGAAGTTTTCAAAGTGCTTTTGAGTACATTTCATTAGGCTTGTGGGATGGAGGTCAGGGGAAATGTTCTTTGGAGGCACCATACATTTAAAGCCTCTATGGAAATATAACCCAGGCCATGGGGAGAAAATAATTTTCATTTTTAATGATCTAGATATGAGTATGTGTATTAGATGACTTCTCAATTTTGAATGCCATTTTGTTCAAAATGGAACTAGATATTGTTGAATTTAACATGTTTTAAAACAAGTGATTTTTAACCCCCTCCAGCAACTGCTTCGAGAACGACAGCAGATGGCCAGCCGTCCCTTTGCTTCTGTTGATGTAGCCCTGGAAGTGGGAGCTGAACAAACAGACTTTCTGCGAGGGTCATTAGAGGTAGGAACAGTGGTGCTGAAAGGGGACCGCTGTGATTTGCATATGTATATTACTTCTCTAAGCTGCATCTGCTTGTGAAGCCAAACAGAGTCTGATTATCTAGACTTGACAAGATTCAGCTACATATGTTATGCCATTTTCAAGGCACATAGATTTGATAGTATGACATGAGCTGTAACAAAAGCCACTGGAGAATCTATTAGTCTAGGCAAGAGTGACAGACTGCTCACCTGGCAGCCCTTCCCTGATAAATAGGAGCTGAAGGAATTTAAGATATAGGTATGATGGAAGAAACACAGTGCCTGTATTTAGTCCTTGGAGTGCTTAGTGCCCCTCAGTTAACAATTCACATCATTCTTTATTAACAAAGTTGGCTATAAAAGGTGGGTGGAGATGAGTTGCATTTTAATTACATAGTTTCACTTTTTGAACATTGAGAATTCTGAAATATAATGAATATTTTTATATGATGGCTGTATTAGTATATGCTTTTATTGCAAATGCAGAAATAGAGTATGGTGAAAGAGAAATGATTATGTGCAAGTAAATGCGATATTAGAATCCTGAAGTAATGCATGAAATTTCTGAAAATAATAACCCCCAAAGAGGAAGAATCCACAGATTGTGATTAACATCTAATCAAAGCATTTTGAGGCATAGTAATTTTATTGTATGCTTGCCTTTTTAATTTATATTTCATATGTGGTAAGATGTTTAAGCAGGAAGATTAAAAAATACTATACAATTGAAATATTTTATTAGCTTTTTAAAAAGTACCCTTTGTGATTAACTTCATGTTGCTGTTTTTAGACCTTACTTTTCTTCGTGGAAAGCAAGGAATATAAAAATAGACTCCTCCAAATATCGAGATACAAATATAATTGATTTTGTCCATAGAATTTTTGGTCATTCTGAAAAAAATAAAGTCAGACCTCATGGATGCTATACAAAGGACCAGATTTTAGAGGACATTTCTCTATGAAATTTTTTTATTAATAGCTTTTGTGTACTTGATTTTTTAGTACTCTAGATCACAGGTTGCCATGGAAGCTTAGAACATTAGAAAATTTATGGATATATCTTCCATTACTTAGGGAGAAGTGCTCTAATTTCTAAGTTTACAGTAAGTGCTTTGATTTCATTTTGACCCTTAGTTTCAAATAACTTTAGTACGGAACCTTTAACAAATAGAAAACCTGAACTGTTTGAATCTAACTTCCTTTTTCTCCTCACTTGTTTAAAACATTCTCAAATGTTGCTAAAACTCAAGTGAAAAGAAACAAACGAATGTAAACGATACATAAGCAGGTCAAGGTAGAAAAGGAAAAATCAAAGACCTAGAAAACTCTTAAACTTCAGAAACAAATGTAATAACTATGTATCTTCATAGCTGGTCAGTTGCTGCTTAATAGTGTTCAAGAAAGTATTCTCAGGTGTTTTTTTAACCTTAAATTTATTTTGTAGAGTTTAAAAAGTTCTATCTCTACTTTCTTTTTCCCCATATTTGCCTGGTAGTCCTTCTTTTATTCCTTTATTCCCAACTTCTCTGTACCCTTTTGTTTTACACCTATCCCTTGTAGAAAAGACTGTTAGCTTTTTATTTTCCCGGTCACTCTGTGTTTCTGTCTTTTGATTGGTACATTTAATCTGTTTACATTGACAATAATTACTGGTCTACCAAGTCTCATTTTAGCTACTCTGGTGTGTGTGTGTGCGTGCGTGCGTGTGTGTGTGTGTGCGTGTGCGTGTGTGTGTGTGTTAGTTGTCGTTGTTGTTACTGGCCTTGCTTCTTTTTGGTTCTTTTTCACAGCTTCTTTTGGATAAATTGATTTTCTTCTACTAAACTGAGTATTAAATACTCTATTCCTATGTTTCTGGTAGTTATCCCTTACTTACCAAGATTCATAGAAATGACTATTTTTCCCTATCGGTGTCTAAAGCTTATTAATACAAATTCCTGCCCTGCCCATCTGAAACACAGTTATTACTTTAGCATGCTTTCAGCTCTCTCTGTTTCTCCCACCCTGTGTTAATACTGCCTGGAATTTTTGACCCAGATATTATAGGTGCACTTTTTCTACATCACAGCATATTTAAATAACGATGAACCACCTTTACTCTCCTTTACTTTTTGTGTCTAGTTGCTTGCTCATGCATTTCTTTCACTTGTCACTACAGTAAATCCTCCAAATATTTTCTTCAAAGAGAAACTTTATGTATTTGAGACCTTAAATACCTATATACCAATATATTGATTTTGTCCTCACATGTAAATAATAGTTTAATTAGATATAAATTTTTGTTTCAAAGTTGTCTTCAAAACTTTAAAGATATTACTTCATTGTCTCAAGTCTGGTGTCAGTTTGATTTTTGTCCTTTACTAATGAGCTCCATTTTCTTTTTGGAATCTTTCAGAATTTTCTCTTGTTTTTCAGTGTTCTTAAATTTCTCTCTGATATGTAAATATGATCCTATTTGACACTCTATGTACCCTTTAAATCTGCAGACCTGTAACTTTGTACAGTTCTGGCTAATCTTTTTTTACTATTTCTCTAAATATTTATTATTCTATTCTCTCTCCTTCTGGAATTCCTATTAGATACTCTTGATACTTCTTGTACCATCTATATTTCATAGCTTTTCTTTTATTATTTCTACTTTTTAATCTCTTCCTGATGCCTCTGGGAACACTCCTCAACCTGGTATTCCAGTATACAATTTTTTTTCTTAGATTGTATCTTTTCTGCTGTTTAACCCATTCATTGACTTCATTTCAACAATTACATATTTTGTTGTTAATACTTGCAAGTGATTTTTCTTCATAACTGCTTGTTTATGGTTCATATTTCTAATACCCTCCCTTTTCTGAAATGAAACCATTTATTAATATTTAATTTAAATAGTTTCATATTTGCCATCCTTTAGTATAGACTGTTTCATTTTTCTATTTCTTTCATGGTGCTTACAGTCTTTTTTTCACTCTTATGTTATTCAGTTAACACGTATTTTGTCATTAAGATCTACTTAAAAATAGGCATAATACCCTTGACTCTAGATTGTGCTCTTGTAGGTCATTTAGAGGTTGGAGGTGAGGAAGCTGCTCATAACGAATAATCTGGGCTCAAGCACCACCGCTCATTTGCCACGGTGTCCCTTTCACTGCAGAGAACTTTCTATCTAGTACTTCTTTCCCAAGCATTATTATCAGATGGTAGCCTCCCTCTGGTATAATTGCCAGGTCAGCAGTTGAACTGGGGAGAAGTGAATGCTTAGGAGTTGTCCAGCCTCCTGCTAGTGTGGCTGTAGGATCCCCCACCCTAGCAGAGCTCTAGAACTCCTCCGTCATTAGTTTGCAGCCTTGGGCTGGCACTGGCCTGGTTCTGATGCTTTTCTGCCCCACAGCAGGCAGGGTAGGCGTCAGTCTACCCAGGACAACGTGGACTCCAGTCCTCTTCTAATACAGGTCACCATTTACTCCCTACAAGAGTCCTAATCACTTTCAGTCTTTCCTAGTGTTTCTTCAAGACTTTGTATTAACCTCTGAGTGTGTCCTGAGAGTCATCAACCTTCTGATTTCTTACATGTTATCTCTGTGTTTAAACTCAGGGGAGGGACAAGTGACTCATTCTGGCTTGTCATTTTTTGGCTGCAGGACCGTATGTGCAAGTGCTTTGTATTCCATAAAGCTTTATGTTAATGTTGGTATTTTATTTTCTCTTTTATTATTATTTAGTTATATGAATAACTGGTGTGCCTCTATTTCTTTTGTATCACTTGTTTTCTAAAACTTAAATGCAAAACCTCTAAGAAGAAAAGTACCTACCTGCATACTCCCATTTAGAAAGCCCTTTTTATCTGGCGATCAGGTTCTACTTATCAATGTATAGTATTGTTAGTTTTTTTGAAACAGCTTTATTAAAATGTAATTCATATACCATACAATTCACCCATTTAAATTGTAAACTTTGATGGGGTTTAGTATATATACAGTGTGTAACCATCACCAGAAATCAATTTTAGAGCATTATCAAAAATTGATTTCATCTCCAAAAGAAACCCCATTCCCTTTAGCAGTCACTACCCCCTCCCTTTTTCCCCAAGCCTGTCTCTTAGCCCTAATCTACTTTTTGTCCTTATGAGTTTTCCTCTAGTATATTTTCATTCCATTTCATATAAATGGAATCATGCAATACATAGTCTTTTGTGACTAGCTTCTTTTACTTAGCATTATAGTTTCAGGTTTCGTTTCATCCATGTTGTGGCATGTATCCGTACTTCATTCCTTTTTATTGCCAAATAATATTCGATTTTATCGATATAGCATATTTTGTTTTTGCACTCATCAGTTGATGGACATCTGGGCTGTTTCTACTTTTTGGATATTTTAAAAAATGCTACTATGAATATTTGTGTACAAGTTTTGTTTCCATTTCTTTTGGGTATATAACGAAGAATGGAATTTCTGGGTAATATGGTAATTTTTCATTCCTTGTTGAAAAGACTTTCTTTCTCCATTGAATGATCTTGGGAATCTCATTGAAAATCAATTGATCATAAATGTGAGAATTTAGTTCTGTAATCTCAATACTATTCCATTAATCTATAGGTCTGTCATATGACAGTACAGCACTGTTTTGATTACTATAGTTTCGTAGTAAGTTTTGGGATTAGAAAATGTAAGTCCTCCAACTTTCTTCTTTTTGAAGATTGTTTGGCTCTTCTGGGTCCTTTGAATTTTCACATGACTTTTAGGATAAGTTTGTCAGTTTCTGCAAAGAAGCCCGTTAGTACTTTGATAGGGATTGTGTTGAATCTGGAGATCAATTTAGGAGAACATATAGTATTTTAACATTCACTTTTTTAAGGTGGTACTTTTGTTAATTGAGTGCCTTTATCCTCCATCCTCAAAACCCTAAGTTCAGTACCAGGTTTCCTTCATCTTGATAAATAATTATGATTTCTGATATTTAAAGTTCCCTATATTCACATGTCTAATAATCTCAAGAAAATTGACAACTTAGAAATTTTTTTTGAATTCAGGTTGAAAATACTGTTGTTCAGTAGATTGTTTTTAGATCTTAAATTGTTTACTTCTTCCTGTAAAAGTTAAACATCAGAAGTAAATATTAGCAGCTAATGCTAATTTCTTTCGTTGACATACTTTAGAAAATAATAGAGGTAGAAGCATAAAGTTTAAAATTATATTTTGTTTTCTTCTTTCTAAGCGTTTTGTAATAATTACTACTAAGTAGAAGTTATCTATCTGCTGTATATACACATACATATGTGTACATATACATTTATATGTGAGATTTATTTTCCATTGTCACAGTACTGGAAGCTGCTCCAAATTGCTCTTTTTTATGTACATAACTTAGTATGATGTGGTTTATTGATCTGCTTACACGGCAAATTCTGAAGCCTAGGCCTATTCTGAAATAACATTAAGGACTTTATTTAAACCTAGAAAATTAAAGTAATTGTAAAGTTCCTCTGCTGGGTTTTTCTTAAAATTCAGTGATTAAATTCGACACAAAGCCATAAGTAAGCTGGCTATTACTATTCTGTAAATATTCATTGAGTATTCATAATGCGGTAATTTCAGGAATGGATTCCTTTTAAATTAAATTGGACTTACGTGCCACTCTGAGTTCCAAATCTGTACAGTCAGAGGGAGAATGTAAGGTATAATATGAAATTAATTACCTTTGATACATCTGTAGGTAGTGGTACTATACACCAGAATGTCCTGTTATATGAAGTAGATGTGTTCCTGAAAATTTTATATATAAGTTAATTATATTTTTTAATGAATGAGGAGTATTCAGTCTTCACAAGAACTTTGTGTAAACCCTAGGTGTAAAACTCTTTGTGAGTAAAAAGAAAAATTATAGTATGAATAATCCCCCCATAAATTATCTGTTTAAAAATCTGAATCATTGTATTTTTCTAAATTATAGTGACAAAATACATTATTAAAATTTAATAAATGCACTTAGAATGTAAATTTATATATAAACTCAATTTATTAGTTGGCTTTAAACTTATTTTTAAAAGAGGGTTATTTTTAGGACTTCACTGGAGGTCCAGTGGTTAAGACTCCATGCTTCCACTGCAGTGGGCACGGGGCTCTATCCCTGGTCGAGGAACTAAGGTCCCGCATACTGCACAGCACGGCAGAAAAGAAAAGGGGGTTATTTTTGTGGTGACCTTGTGACCCATATAGTATATATTTATCAGTTTTCTTCTGCCAAGTAATAGCATGATAATGTATGGTAATTGTTTAACAGATTTTTATGGAATGTTCCATATACGTCAGGCACTGTTCTAATAAGCACTTGAGAAACATCAGGGAACGAAACAAAGAACCCTGTCCTCATGGAGTTTATATTCTAACAAGGAAAGTAAGTTATTTAATATGTTAGGAGGTGGTAAGTACAATGGAACAGGAAAAAATAAAGCAGGATAAAGGTTTTGGGAGTGCTTTGTGGAGGTGGGGAGAGTGTGCTGTATTGAATAGGGTGATGGTCAAGGGGACCTCATTGAGAAGATGAGAGTTGAGCAAGGCTTGACAGAGGTGAAGGAGTTAACCAGGCAGCAGATTCCTAGGGAAAAGTGTTCCAGGCTAAGGCAATGGCTAGAGCAGGGGCCCTAAGGTGGGCATGGCGGGCAAGTTCATGGAACAGCAAGCATAGGGTGGGGGCAGGTGCAGGAGGAGGCAGATGATATAGGGCCTTGTAGACCTTTGTAAGGATCTTGACATTCAATCCTACGTGAAGGGGAGAGAACCAATTGCAGGCTTTTGAGAAAGGACTGACATCTGTTTCTAGAAAGATCACTCTGCCTTTTGGGTTGAGAATAGTTTGAAAGGTGATATTGTATAGTTTCCTGAGAAGCAGACAGTAAGACAAGGAATTGGTTCATTTGAAGGATATGCTGGTAGGGAAATGGAGCCATGAGAAAGGGAATGGAGAGCAGTCAGTACCACTACGGACAAGTAGGGCTTATTCCTATTGGGGAAATTCTGGGAGTCAGGGTAAAATGCACGTCAGACTACAGACACCAGGACAATTCCTCACCTCCCTCCAATCACTGGTTGAGGGCCACTTCCCAGAAGGCCAGAGGAAGCCCTCAGGCAAAGAAATGAAGGCTTTGGCATTGGAAGTTAGCGGAAAACTGACATGGTAACTGGGCGGGGGGACGGAGGGGGGAGTGTAAATCAACCCAAAGTTTCTGCTACTAGGGCAAGAATAGAGGGAGAGAAACTTGTTCCGAGGCTACTGTAGGAATCCAGGCAAGGGATAATGCTGGCGAGAGGCGAGACCAGGGTCATAGCAGTAAAAGTGATGAGAAGTGGTCAGATTCTGGACTTTGCTTTTAAAGTCATTATGAGTATAACGTTCTCATTTTGAAAGCCTTTCAAGAGACTTTGTGTTTGTAAAATCCAAATAGAAAATAAGACAGGATTTTCTCTCTTTAACTGGCACTGTAATAGCTCTAAAACTTCTGAGGCTGTCGTACTTACTCATTGAGAGGAATAGTCACATTCTCTCTTAATATACCCTCTCAAACAACAAAATACATGCTTTTCCTAGGTAACTGATAGAAACCATGAGAAAATGAGGTAAAAGAACCTAGAGCCCCTTAAGTGACTTAGATTGACTAGGCTCGTTAGATCTGGTGTCACATGGAAAGTATAGCATATAGTTTGATCACAAACAAGTTAATTTTTAGCCCATTAGGTTGAAATGATGATGTTAAGAATGTACATTCCCTGTTTATGGTTATTTGGGGGAAGAGTAGTGGTAGGAAGGAAGAAGGGAGGGAGTTGGCAGTTTTATAAACTTATATGAGTCCTCAATTGTCATTGACAGTTTTTGCTGGGATATTATTCTTTGTTTCTATTTTTATTTTTAATTTTTTTAGCCAATTATTCTTCTACCTCTAATATTGAAAAACTGGAAACCACTTTAATGGCCAAAACTAAAGGATTTGTTAGTTAATTTATTATATTTTACAAAATGGTATATACATTGTGATCTAATTTTTGATAAACATTGAAAAGGATCTGGTCTAATAAATTCTTAATAATAGTTGTATCTAGGTGGGTAGTATATCTAGGTGGGTTATTCTTTTTGCATATCTGTATTGTCCTTTCTGTAATGGCATGCATGGCTTTTTTTTAACAGGAAAAAATAAAACCAACAATAGAGTGAAAATATAAAATGTGAAGGTTTTTTCCCTTAAGTTTTAGACCTTACATTGACTGCGTATTTGGGGGCTTGAAATTTTGCCAGGTATTTAACATGAATGTTTTCAATCATCATTTCTGTTTTAGGGAACAAAAACTCTTATGCATATTGTACATATTCTGGACTGCCCTGTTAACCTTTTTACTCATCATAATTAATTTATCCACATTTCAATTTTTGAAAATGTAGATGACCATTGGGTTATATTCTACAAAGTTAGTGCTTAGGTGTTCACCAAGCATGCACTAGAGAGTGCTTTCCAAACAATAGAGATGAGGATTTATATGCCAAGGTAAGGAGCTTGAACTTGAGCTTCGTAGGTCATAAGAACAAGTGAAGTGCTTAAATTGAGTTTAAGATACTATTTTTCAAAATATATTTACATATACTGTCTCAATCTCATGTGAACCTAGGTCAATCTTATAAAACCCGAAGCAGATTTTGTTTGTTCTATTTACTATTGAAGAAACTGAGGCTCTGTGAGCTTAAGAACCTTGGTGAAGATCACAGTTTAGTCATCAGTAGGGCAAGAGCAGGGTTTGTATCTCAGATTTTGGCCCAAGAAATTTCTTTTTCACGGAATCCTTAAATATTCTGATTTTAGTTCAAATTGAGAATACATTTTAGGCCCCAACGTATCTCTGGAATATTTTTTCTTGTAAAGCTGTTTATAAGCATAGAATTACCTAACACGTAGATGCTCGTGTAGTCATGAGTAATTGAGACAGTTCAGCCTAGTACACTACGCAAGAAAAAAGGTGACGAGCACATTGTTTAAATCAAGGCCAGGCACAGTGAGCATCTCTCATGTTAAGAGCATTGTTGGCTTTGCTCCCAGAGCAGCGTGAGCCCAGTTCTCCGCTGATGGGTACAGCCAGTGGCCCCTCTGGCATTTCATTCCTGGCCTGGCATCTTCATGGACAGTAGTTTCAATGGTTGGACTGAGGATTTTCTGGGTTTCTTATTTTTCAGAGATTTATAGCTCTCTTGTGATACTTAATATTTTAATTATTTTATTAACATTTATTATCAATATTCTGATTATAAAAATAATAAATCCTCATTGTAGAAAAAAATGCAGAAATAATCAAAATTAAAGTATTCCATTCATAAATATCTATTGCCAGAACTTTTATTTCCTTCCCACAATATTTTCCTCTTACACATATGTATTTTTTTTTTACATCTTTATTGGAGTATAATTGCTTTACATTGGTGTGTTAGTTTCTGCTTTATAACAAAGTGAATCAGTTATACATATGTTCCCATATCTCTTCCCTCTTGCGTCTCCCTCCCTCCCACCCTCCCTATCCCACCCCTCTAGGTGGTCACAAAGCACCGAGCTGATATCCCTGTGCTATGCGGCTGCTTCCCACTAGCTATCTATTTTACGTTTGGTAGTGTATATATGTCCATGCCACTCTCTCACTTTGTCACAGCTTACCCTTCCCCCTCCCCATATCCTCAAGTCCATTCTCTAGTAAGTCTGTGTCTTTATTCCTGTCTTACCCCTAGGTTCTTCATGACATGTTTTCTTTTTTTCTTAAATTCCATATATATGTGTTAGCATATGGTATTTGTCTTTCTCTTTCTGACTTACTTCACTCTGTATGACAGACTCTAGGTCCATCCACCACATGACAAATAGCTCAATTTCGTTTCTTTGTATGGCTGAGTAATATTCCATTGTATAGCATGTATGTATTTTTACAGAATTGAAAGTATATTCTGTATGTGATTTTGAATTCTGTTTTTCTCACCAAGTAGTATAATAAGAACATTTTGCACTTCTAAGTTTGATTTTAAAATGCCATGTTGTTTTGTAGTATAACATAATTTATTTGGCTGTTTTATTTTCAATTAGTTTGATTCTAATTTCACACTATTATAAATAAGGCTTTAATTAATGTTTGTACATAACTCTTGATCCTAACCTATAAAAGGTAAACTGCTAGATCAAAAATTATGACCTTTCATGGATCTTGAGATATTTTGCTTACTTACTTTCCAGAAATGTTCTTTTTCAAACTACCTGTAACAAAGAATGAGAATTCCTGTTTTCCTACGTCTTTGTCAAAAATGATTTTTAAAGCATTTTAAAAACAATTTTGATAATTTGAAATATGAAATGTTATATTCTCCTTCAGATTTCTTATTGTTAGCAAAATCAAATATTTTCATATTGTCTTTAACCATCTGTATTTCTCCTAGTTCATTTTATTGGCTATTATTCCCATGTCCTCTTCTGTTTAATAGCATTTACTGATAGTAATCTGATTACACAAGAAATTCTATATTAGTCACAGAAAATTTGGAAATGATTCATAGCTTATTCAGTATATTTCTTCATCCTTCTATTGGAACTTTTTTGCTTCTTATTTATAAATCACATATATTAAATGTTTGTAATTTTCTGTTACAGATATTTCCCTTCTGGATATTGCTATTAAAATGTTATATTTTCTCTATTTTTTCTACTAATCAAACTGGTTTAGTAATATTTTCAGACATTACTTTTGCTTTCTATTTATCCTGAATTTTTAATTGTTTTTCCTTCTTTGCTGGCCTTCTCTTGAATTGAAGATTTTTAAAAATCAGTATTTCCTTTTCTCCTCAACTGATATGCATATTATACACTCTTTCTCCTCTTTTGGTGATTACTCTTAAAATTTTAGCAGGCATAGTTTCAGTCTGAAACTAATGAGCTCTTCCCAAACGATAAAAGGTCCTAAAAACAATTTAAATCTTGTTTTCATCTTATATGTCACAGTTATCTTATTTGTAGTTCTATGAGTTTTGTCACCCCTTGAATTAAACATTTGTATTGTTGCTGTTTTACACGATCAATATGTGTTTAAATTTTCCTATATAGTCACTATTTTCTTTGCTCACTGTTCTTTGAATTCAGAGCTTCCTTCTGAAATGTTTCCATCTTCCTATTATTTATCTTTAGAAATTGCTTTGGCACATGTCTTCTGATAATAGACTCTCAGCTTGCAGTCTCACTGCCTGCCTCTTCAGTTTCACTCAAGCCCTGGAGCATCCCCATTGCTTGCAATCTAAGAAATGTTTTGGAAATACACATTATCAAGCATCCAGTTTCTTTACAATAGGAGTGCCATACTCAAACATTTTGTTTATATGAAAATTGTTCTGGCTTTGGCTTCCATTGTTGCAGCTGAGAAATGTTCTGACAGTATAATTGTCATCCTTTTGTAGCAAATCTAGCTTTTCTTACCAATGACTTAAAATCTCTTTGTCTTTGGTGTTCTGCAGTTTTACCATGATTTTCCTAAGCATAAATTTATTTGTATTTATCCTTCTTGGAAGATTTTGTGTTTTCTAGGTCTGAGGATTCAAAGTCTTTGTTTACTACTAAAAATTCTCAGTTATTATCCATTTGAGTTTTACTCTCCTCCATTTTCTGTTTTCTCCTAAGATTATGTTTAGATGGATGTCAGATCTTCTCATTCTACCTTCAAAACCTCTTAATCTCTCAGTTTAGTGTTTTCCATCTCCTCTCTCTGTGTTTCTTCTGGCTTATTTCTTCAGAGCCTTGTTACAGTTCACTACTTCTTTGTTCAGTAGTATATAATCTGCTGTCTACCCTAGCCACTAGGTATCTTTCAACACATATTTTTTTCATTTTTAAAAGTTCTGTTGGGTTCTTTTCAAATCTGCTTAGTAGTTTCCGAAAGTCTCTTCTTGCTTGCTAGTTTTTATTCCCTCACATTTTATTCCAAACATTTTAAAAAATTTTATATCCAATCATTTTAATACCTGAAATCCTTGGAAATCTAAATCTATCAATTTCTTTCTGTGGGCTTTCATTCACTGTGGCTTATTTCCTGGTGTGTTTAGTGATCCTTATGAGCTCCCATTTGTTTTGATCTTAATCTGTGGTTTTCTAGAGGCCTAAATATAGAATGCTGTTCTCCAAAGAGGATTGCTTCTGCTATAAACCAAGACCTGCCATTATTCTTTAACCATTTCTTCCAGGGTCCCTGGCAAAGTGCAGGGATCTCAAGTTCAGCTTTCTTGCCTTGTAAGTTACTTATATCAGCTTTTATCCTCAGGGCAGCTCTGCTTTCATGTTTGCTTGCTGCTCCCTGCTCCCCTTTCCAGTTTTAGCTGGTTGCCTTGGAACATTCCCTAACTGCAATGCTTTAAAAAGAATTTGGTTATTTTGTAGTGAGAGGACCCTACTTAAATTATAGTTTGTCTTCAATAGTAGCTCAGTTTTCCTGGGTGCAGGTTCTCTTCTTTTTGGATTGATGCTCTTCTCCTGGCATTAGCTTGTTATATTCATTATCACCACTTTGAGATTCCAGTATTGGCAACCTCTGAGGAGGTGGAAGGCCACAGGCGTGGGAGGGTTCTCTGTATTTGTAAATGGTTAGAGATATAGAAACAGTCAAGCCACCAATTTCCTACTGATCTTTTTGTACTCCCTAAGTCTCAGGAACAAGGAGGACTCGGAATACCTAGTATGTTTTTTCTTAGCTTCTTAGGGACCAGAGAGCCCAAGGATACTCTGTCAGGGATTATACTGACCTTCCTCTTGGTATTTACAGAGCTCTCTAGACCATGTCTCTGTAAAATTCATACCCTGGGTGTTGATGCTAATTTCTATGCACTTCCCCAGTTCAAAGAGCGTAGCGTTCAGCAGGAGTTCCCTCAGCCAGAGCTTCTACAGGACCCAAGCCCTGTTTGCACATAACTACCCATAGGCCACAGGAACCGTTGGCCTCAAAGATGATTTTCAGTTGGTAGTAGAGAGAAGTAGACTGTCAAGGTCACATCTTCTCACATCCCTCATAACAGATGCTTTAGAAGACAAAAGGCTTTCTTATTTTAAGAAAATTATTTAGAAAAAAATGGAGATTTTTATAGGCACATTTTTGGTTCTTGAAGTAGGGAAGGATATGGATTCCCCAGGTGCATTTAGAATTTTCTTTATCTTTCTTCTAAAATTATAAAAAGACTTCTCTTCACCAAGACCGTTCAGCAGAAAATGTTTTCAAAAAATTTTTCAGAAATATAAGATTTGGAATTATAACAGAATTATAATGGATTTCATGATTGAATGGAGCATGAATTAAGAATTAAAGATGATTGATTCTTCAGAATTAACATGATAAGAATAGGACCCATTAACATGGGATGAATATAATATAATACTTAAATTACTGGAATCTGCATGGTTCTAAATTGATATAATCAGAAGTCACAATATGTTTAGACATGAGAAAAGTCATCTGTTTATATTCTTAATACCTAGCTTTATAAATGCCTTAGATTAACTGTACTTGTAAGTAAAGTACTGCTAGCATCTTTCATTCAGAATTCAGTGAGTTCAAAGCTAAAGATATGTATTTATATTTTTTATGCACTTTCAAAATTAAAATTTTATAAATGGAAGTTTTCATTGAGCTATTAAAACTTTATGGTTATCTTATCTTAAATCACTTAGAATGAATATAAACTATCTATGATGCAGAAAAATATAAAGATGAAAATGAACAACAACAAAAACGTAAGCCCAGTTTCACCTCACGGTGTCTGATATGATAAACATTTACAAGTGCAAAAGGCTTGTAACCCTGGTTACCTATATTCATATTGGCTGTCATTCAGCAGAATGATACTTTACTTAAGGATACTGTCATATCATAATTGAAGCAATACTAGCATAAATTTTCTTTTTCTTTTTTTTTTTTTTTTTTTGCGGTATGCGGGCCTCTCACTGCTGTGGCCTCTCCCGTTGAGGAGCACAGGCTCCGGACGCGCAGGCTCAGCGGCCATGGCTCACGGGCCAGCCGCTCTGCGGCATGTAGGATCTCCCGGACCGGGGCACGAACCCGTGTCCCCTGCATCGGCAGGCGGACTCTCAACCACTGCGCCACTAGGGAAGCCCTAAATTATTTTGATATAGCAGTCTTGCAGATAAGAAGTGGCTGTGTAAAGTAGGCTACAATATAATTTATTGGAAAGTCATAAATACAGTTTAGCAATTCTTGAGCGCAGTGTTCCAGCTCTGAGTAAAAAAGACTGAATTTCCAACCCCACTCCCCATCCTTATCCTTTATCTACTCTCAGGTAAAACAGATAGTTTTGAACCCATCCAAAAAAAATTGTGGGCAGATTATATCTGCTGCAACCAAGAACACACAGTATTCAAGGGTATTTTTGAATACTGTCAAACACTTTCAACACTCGTTCCGTGTATATATGTTAAAATATTAATGTTTAATATATTAACATAAAACTAATATTAATATCTTAATTAGTACTGGTTACTCAGTAACAGTAACGAAGAGCTAGCTATATTTTTGGTTCATTTTTCTAACTTTTTAGATTGTCTTGAGAGATTTGTTGTGTGCCTGATTGTGTGCAGTTTTATTTTCTGATTTTTGTTTAAATATTTTATTGGGCTATAGTTCCCTATGGCAGTTGTTATTACACTAAAGTTATGCCTCTGTTTAAGATATTTTCTGCTTACATTTCATGTAAAATCAGTTACTAATTTAACTTATATTTCTTCTTTCTTTCCATTACATGCATTAGTAGATAATCTGATCAAGTTCATATCCTCAATGGAATAACTGACTGTAAGAATTCTATAAAATGCTGTTAAATCAAATAGAAATCTTATAAAGTACAATCCCAGATATTGGAAGTGTAGTGCTAGATATTTTATATGTAGAATCTAAGAAACCAATAATGTTATACTTTAGCTAAGTAAACATCTTCATACGTTCCCATACTTTTCTTTCTTAGAAAATAAAATAGCAACCAGGTTAAAATTTAGGGTATTAAATCTGAAAATTTACCTTAAATCTTAATATACATTTTCTTTTTAATCAAGGATTATAGTTTTACATTTTTCATACCAGAGATCTTTGTTCATATTTATATCTTATAATTTTGTTCATATTTATTTTAAGTCTCATTTAATTTTTGGTTCATGAAGAAAGGCACTGGATTAACCATTAATGGCATATAAAAATAGAGCAGACTATCAAATAGATAGTTTATATGCAATTTTTCATGGAGAAAGGGTCGTTATTTCTTAAGGACTTTCTCATCTCTAACACATTTTAGGAAACAAAAGCAAAAATAACCCAATTTTATTTTTCCATATCTCATAATAGAAAGTCAATCTTATAAAGAAATTCTATACTATAATAAATTTATTCAACAAATATTTACCAAAATTACTATGTGCAACTCAGTACAGATGGATATGGAAAAGATACGGTCTCTTCCTTCCAGGAATTTATACATAATGGGAAAGATAAGATGCAAAAGTACCTCTTATATATATGTACATATATATGTATATACAATGTGATTAATGCTAAAAGGACAAAAAACAGTTTCTGCTGTATAGCAAAGTGAATCAGCTATACATATACCCCCTCTTTTTTGGATTTCCTTCCCATTTAGGTCATCACAGAGCACCGAGTAGAGTTCCCTGTGCTATACAGTAGGTTCTCATTAGTTACCTGTTTTATACATAGTAGAGTATATATGTCAATCCGAATCTCCCAGTTCATGCCACCCTCCCTTCCCCCCTTGGTATCCATAAGTTTGTTCTCTATATCTGCTGTGTCTCTATTTCTGCTTTGCAAATAAGTCAATCTGTACCATTTTCTGGCTTCCACATATAAGTGATATTATACGATATTTGTTTTTCTCTTTCTGACTCACTTCACTCTGTAGGACAGTCTCTACATCCATACACGTCTCTGCAAATGACACAATTTTGTTCCTTTTTACGGCTAATATTCCATTGTATATATGTACCACATCTTCTTTTTCAATTCCTCTGTTGATGGACATTTAGGTTGCTTCCATGACCTGGCTATTGTAAATAGTGCTGTACAGCAGAAACTGGCCCAGCAGTGTAAAGCAACCATACTCCAATAAAAAAAAAATTGTAGAATACATAGAAAAGAATAACAAAATTACTACATACTACACCTCAAAACTCATGCAGTTTTGAGTTTTATGCTCAGGGTGGCTAAGGGACACTAATGCATTATTTTATATTTTGTGAACTTTGAATTAAGTGAATGGATTGTGTAGTCAACAAAAATTTCAAACTTGTGTTTTTAAGAAATATGAATATTTTTCTATACCTAGAATAAAAAGCTTTCAAAAAAAGGATAAAAACACAAAGGAGAGAAAAAAATTTAAAACTCAGTATATTGTTAAATGTTTCATGAAAAATTATAGTAGTTCTTGGTCTTTAAAGATAGATGAAATGTCAATAGGTAGAGGAAGGAGTAGAGTTGAGATAGGGGAAGGGTAAAGAGACATGCCAGGTTGAGGGAGCAATATGAGTAAAAGACAAGAGACAGAAAAGAGTGTTGTACGTGTGTGAAACGGTAAAAGGGCAGGATTAGCTAAATGAGGAAGAAATTGTAGGGTTCAGGTAGATGTTGGAACATATTATGGAAATCAATTTTAACGAGATGCTAAGGACCACACAGAAATTTTTTGAGCAGAATTTTGTGATTGGTTTTAGAAAGTGTCTGCTTGGCAGCATTCTGTATGATTAATTGGTTTGAAGAATAATTGAGATGGAGAAACAAGCTGGCCACTTAAACCCTGAACTAGTGGCTGTTAAAACGTAAAGGAGCAAACATATTGAAAACTAGGATTTACAGAACTAAATAGCTGATTAAATATGGAAATGGAGTCTGGGGCACAGAGAGGGAAGGACCAGAATGCTGCTGAGTTCCTCACACATGCTAGAAGTCATGGGTGTGAGAAGAGAAAAGAGAAACAAAGACAGAATCTCTGGAAATTGCTACAATTAAAATGTTGGAGGCATAGTGAAGGAAAGAAAGTATCAAATGACAGACCGGGAAAGAAGCAAATTGAGATGTTTAGGACCATTAGAATTTAGAAAAAGAAGGCATGCCAAAAAGGATGAAGTGACAAACAATGCCATCCATTTCATAAGCAGTCGGTGAAGCTGAGAACTAGGGAGAGGAGATGGAATTTGGTAATTGTGTAGTCATTGGCGACTTTTGAGGAAGTAGTTTCTATTGAAGGGCAGAAACAAGACCATAAAGACTGGGTTGAAGATGAGAACATGGGTGCAACAAGGTGGACTGCTGTTTTGAAATTGATAATGTCGTAAGGAAGGAAATGAGACAGTAGTTTAAGAAACTGGCAGGTTCAAGAGAAGTTCCTCTGGGAGAAGAATTACTGATGTGGAAAAAAATGTAGGTTAGGATAGAGGAGAGGGAAAAGCAGAGAGAGGATCAAGGAGACAAGTATAAGGATTAATTCTGGAAAGATAAGAGAGGCTAAGAAAATGACGAGTAAAAATTAAAGGGAATTTTGAGCAGTTCCATGTGATAGTTTACCTTTGATGTTCTTATTTTTTATGGTACTATTAGCAATAAGGTTACCTGCCTAGAGTGAGCTGAGGGTGTAAGGTGGAGGCTTAAGAATAATAGAAGAGTTGTAGAACACTTGTTGGAAAGGCTCTGATAGTTGGTTAAGACAGGAAACTGGGAGTTATCCAAGATTTCTCTTTCTACTCTGTTCTCCGTTTTCTATCAGTCCTTGAGCCCTGTCAGTTCTACAATGTAAGTATATCTTAAATTCATCGTCACTACTACTTTTCTGATTTCAAGCCTCAAGGTTTTTTTTTTTTCCTGATCTTGCTATATTACCGTCCTTACTGGTCTCCCTGCCACTATCTACCTCCCTCCTCCAGGCTTTTTTCCACGTTGCTACCAAAGTGATCTTCCTAGGGTGCAGATAATGTGTGTATCACCCTTCTCAAAATTCCCCCAATGGATCCTCATCTCTTACAGTGAAAATTCAAATTCCTCTGCATACTGTACCGTATCCTACACTCCTTTCCTATCTTATTCCATCTTTTCTTGCCCTCTGACCCCAATAATCTGATCCCTACCCAACATCCCTTGCCTCTATCCTTGTTTCTACTGTTCACTTGTCCTTGAAGAAGTTGCCTATCTGGTAGAATTCAACAAATTCTTCTGGTCTGAAAAAAAAAAGAACGTTTGAATAAAGGAAGAGATGAATGAAAAACCTCATCTTAAGGTGACAAAAAGGATTGCTAAGCAGCAATGAAAACCCAAAGGAACTTAGCATGAATTTTAGTAAGGACAAGGACTTTGTCTTAAAGTTGGGATCAGAAATGAGGAAAGCACCTAGTAGGGTTCACTCAGGGTTAGATACTGGCAAGGTGAATAAAGATAATCACGTTAATGAGAGATGCTGGGATACCAATATGAGAGCCTCTTTTAAATTTGCTGGGGGTGGGAGCGAGGAGTTTGATAGGGAAGGCAGGTAAAGGGCTGTGGCTGACATTATAGATGCTCAAGGGATAGTTGAGATTAATTAATTAGTTAACTCACTCTTTATTTACTAATCTAACATTTATTGAATACTTCCTTTATGTCAAAGGTTGAGAATACAGAAATTAATATAGGAGCACAGTCCCTACTCTTGTGAATAACAATTAATTAGGAGTGAGGTAGAAATTCAGTGTTCAAGATCTTAAAGAGATTTGAGTTATTAGGGCTGCCTGGTTTTGCCTTTTTATTGATCATTAACAATTAAGTAGATGTGTTCTAATCATCCAGTATTACAACTTCCTTACTTCATTTTAATGCACTAAAACACACACACAATGGACCAGAATTACAAAAACAAAAAACGAAAAACAACTTTGTTTAGAGAAGATGGTGATTTTGAGTGAACAGACAAAATCTTCTGGTGACCAAATTGGAAAATGGTATTTAAAGACTATGTTGTCCACGTGCACACATGTATCTTCATACAGGGAAAAGTAAGTGTAAATGATTTATGTACTCTATGTGAGTAAATATTGAGTAATATTAAGCCTACGTACCTTTTTTCAAGGTTTTACTTTTTTAGAGCACTTTTAGGTTCACAGCAAAATTAAGAAGGTACAGAGATTTCTCATATGCCTGCCCACTGCTCTCACACATACCCTACCTAAGTTTTCTGCCTATAACTTCTTGTTAGAATATTCACTTTCAAAATTATATGAATTTTTGAAGTATGTGTTGTATATGTGGCCCTTGAATCTCTCTTTGAAATGATAACATTATGACTTCTGTGTGTATGTTTTGGGGAACTTTTAGGAAGTACATTCTCGAAATAGAATAATTTTACTTTATATAAATTGAATTTCAAGAAGTTCCATAGAACATTTTATTAAAAGTACATCACCTTTTGATGATCCCATTTATTTGGAAAGAAGATAACAAGAAAACGTGCCATGCGCTATAGTAGGCACTCCAGACAACACAAAGGTGTTTCTGATACAGTCAGTGCTCTAGACTATCTTAGAACCTACTGTGGAGAATGACATCAGTTTCCCCACCCCTTTAGTTGTCCCCTTCTCCTCTGCCCCTGCTCTCCTTTCTTTCTCTCCCAGATTAGTTCTGTTACTCCACGTGCTCTCATGCATTATAGTAACTCACGCACATGATAATAGACCTGAAGCACAATGAGATCCCAGAATACTTTTGATTCATTAAAGAAAGTTTAATTTTAGTATAATTAGTAATAAAAGAAATTTTATTGTAATGAAATTAATATAAGATCACTCTTTCCATCATAACATTTGATTAACTGCATACCTCCAGTCTCCCGCTATATTGAATGAAGTGTAAGTGTATGAGTACATAAATGCATGTATAAATGTGTATGCACAGTTTTTATCAAGTACTGAGAGAAAATGTGATTGACTTAATGACATATTATTTAACTATTTTTCTGTGTATTCTTGAATTATCAAGGCAATACAGACATCATAACATCAGTTATTGATTTTATATAATGTTAGTTTCTCTCTCTGATTAGAAAATTAAAATATTCTAATTATAGAAACTTTGGAGAATACAGGAAAGTATATTATAAACCTAAGCCTCATCCATACTCCGTAAGTTCTAGCAAATGTACACAGTCATGTAGTGACCACCTCAGTCTAGACAGAGAATGAGTTCCCTCATGCCCTTCTGCAGTCAGTTCCATCCCTCTGCCCTAAACCCCTGGCAACAACTGATCTGGTTGTTTCCTTATGGTTTTGCCTTTTCTGGAAGGTCAAATAAATGGAACCGCATCACTGTGTAGCCTTTGATGTCTGACTTCTGTCACTTGGCATAATGCTTTCAAGATCCATCTGTGTCATCGTAGGTGTCAGTAGTTTGTTCTGTTGCTGAATAGCGTTCCGTTGTATGGATGCACACAATTTATTTGTCCAGTCACCAGGTGATGGACATGTGGATTATTTCCAGTCTGGAACTATTGTGAATAAAGCTGCCATTAACATTTGCATATAGGTCTTGATATGGAAATATGTTTTCATTTCTCCTGGGTAAATATCTATCAGTAAAATTGTTGGGTCATAACATAAAAGTATATTTAACTTTAACAATTTTCCAAAGTGTCTGTACCATTTTGTATTCCCATCAGCAACATCTAGAAGTTTCAGTTGCTTTGCATCCTTACTAGGTATTGTTAACTTTTTGAATTTTGTTTTGTTACTCTGATATGTGTATGGTGGTATATCATTGTTGTATTTGGTTTTGAGGATACCTAAACTTCTTTTCAATATAGATGGAGCCTGCCTATCCATTTATAGGTATCCATATCTTCAAATATTAATATTTTCCATAGATATATATGCGTAGACATCAACTAAGGGATATTCTAAAATAAAAGACTGGGAGTAGGGGATATCTAATATATGCCTACAAAATAAGAATCCAGAAATGTAACTTTGGAAAACTATTTTCATAATACCATTGTATTTTTCCAGCTTCCTATGAGGCCCTCTTTAGTGATGTAACACCATTAAATAAGAAATAAAATATTAATATCAAAGATTAATTTTTAACTTTTATAATGAAAAAAAAGCATAAGTAGAAATAGAAAAATGAATTATATTCCCCAGCTTTAGCAGTTGGTGGCTCATGGCCAATCTTGTTTCATCTCTATCCCCCTTCTCCCCCTGCTCCACAAGTGGTCATTTTGAAGCAAATCCCAGGCACCAAAGATTAAATTTTAATTGAATCTCAGTGCTCTTGAGTTATCATATTAGTATCGAAAATAACTATTTTTAAATGTTTAAATTTTAAAAATTAATTTCTAGTATTTACCTGTAAGGTTTTGGCAGTCTTTTGGTTTGACCTATTTATATGTAAAGTGTAAAGTATTTGCTAAGTATATTATTCCAAGCGTTTATTCAATAAGCTGTGGGAAATCATCACACCTGAATGGGAATAAAAACCCATTAAGTGAGATTGTTTTACTTTATTAGCACATTGTTTATATAGTTTCTTTGGTAGTACTGTATAGACATGAAATTATAAGAATTGCAGGTCTGCTTGATAGAAGGTGCTACTTAAGTTAACAATATAGGTCATTTGATCTATTTTTATATTTACTACATTATACTTTTTAAATTACACATTGACTATAATCCTAGGAGTACTTTCTTAATTCTTATTATAATACTGATCTAATTTTTCTCACTGGGAAGCTCAACTGAAGTACATAACCGGTTTTAATTAAGAATGAAAAAAAAAGAAAAAGAAACTTCACATCATTAGGAATTCTTATTTTTGCCACTCTAACAAAAAAGACCATAAGCAATATGAGATTAATCAGATGTGAGAAATGATAACCAACCATTTTAAGGGCCACCTATGATAAACTATAATAATTGGGGAAGTAACCTTGACATATTTCAGTCCAAGTATGAGTATCCAGAGTTTATTATATTCCAGACTGTATCCATTACCAAAGATGTAGGGCCAAATTAGCTTTAATGTTGCAGTCTTCACAAGACATTCCATAGCTGGCAATAACATTAAGATAATACTGTTAAAATAAGAATTTCAATTATAAGGCAGATGAGACTGTGAGAAATATGACAGCCTTAATGAGCAGTAGGAGTTGGTATTTACTTTGATAAGGAGCACAGTTATCATAGATAGAAAGGAAACGAAATACAACCTTCAGCCTTTCATATTGTGTCATGTCACCTGCTATTGATAACAGCTTTGGGTTCAAATTCATGTCTGTTCATTCTCACAGGCTGGCGCTAGGATGATGGTCCAGTGAATCTTTCAGTTGCAGCTAGAACACCTCCATTTCTGTAGTGTTTCATTTTTCCAACTAGCTGAAAGCATTTGTTCTTATCACATCTTTGTTAAGAAAGGGGATCAAGGTATTGGCCCCTTCTTGCAGGCTGGAAAGCTGGATTAGTAAATCAGTGGTCACATTGGGAATAGATTCAAATTACTTGAAAGTTCACCAGATGCTTATTATGGGTACTGATTTTAACCAAAGCATGTGTAATGAGTATGACCCAAGTACAGTGTCATTCTTTGTGTTACATTAGACATGTCCTCGTTTTTTAATTTTACAGTGGTAGGGAGAGAAGGAACTAGTGAAGATCACTGGTGGGGTTAAGTAAGATCAGAGGAGAAAAAGGCTGCTATTGACAGCAGTCTGTTCTTTGTAGCCCTTAAGCAGAAGCCACTCCTACAGTGGCTGTGACCCTTCTGCTTGGTTAGTCAAGCTGGTGAATGTGTACAGTCATTGTCGGCCTGGTGTGACTTAACACAGAAATCTACCCCTAGGGTGGTTGGCAATGTGGAAGCACACTCTTACGGGTCCTGAAGTTCCAATGCTGTTTTATACAGTTAAGGAAGGCGAAGAGGCCATCCTGCTCATCTGCTCTATAAATCATTTGCTTAGTGTTAGTGATCAGTTGCATCATTTTTGCCGCTCTGTTGTAAATTTTTAGGGTTTAAAGTTTCTTCTTGTTCACTTTGGATTTTTCCATGCATGTGCAAATGGAGATGATTATTTACATAAAGAATAAACTATATGATACCTTTGGCTATTTTTAAAAGTCTGGAGCTCCTTTCTGCTTCTGGAAAAGCCTAAACACTATTTTGGTTTTAATTTACCGTATATGTCACTATTTATTCACCACATATAATATAATCATTTTCCTCAATTTCTTTATGAATACATTGCTCTTAAAACACTTTCATCCATATTGCTTGCTCTAGAGCATGACCAATTTTCATAGTCTTTACTACAATATGCTGTATAATACCCATAATGTTTGTGCTGTCTGCTCTCATATTTACTTAATCTGTCATCAAAGGGAGCATGGCTGCTGCCTTTAAGTGAACCAATTGATTATACAGCATTATATTTAGCTTCCACAAGCAGAAATTTTGTTTTGTCCCTTAGGAACCTTAATTCTGGAAATGAGCATCCCATCTAGTTTCAGAATGTTCATTTATTACATGCAAATGTATTTTAGCTTACATCATACATACTTAAATGATAGGATCTATAAGTGACAGTAAAATGTAGACGGCAGTTTATTAGTGCCTATGATGATTTTAAATATAATCACAATGAAACTGAGTCAAATTACAAATATTACAGTAAATCATTCAAGAAGAACCACAGAATTCAGATGCAAAATTTATGTTCTTAAATTAATCAGTTAATATATTGTCTAAAAATCTAAAATATAATACCATATTATTGGAGCAGCTTTGCTAAACACAACTTATACTTTTTAAATGTGAGAACATAGTGGATTTCAACCACATTGTTACAATAATTTAGTATGTTTTTTGTCCTATCTATTTTATTTTCTTTCCTCCTTTATCACTGGAAACAATGAACCAAGAATCCCAAAATAAGGAAAACTCACTATATTTCTTCTCATTCATTCTTTTTTGTCCTCTTAGTTGTACTTAGAAACTCAGCATTGTCATTCCCTGGGCTTCCTTTATGTATAGCCTTGTGGTGTATCTGAACATATAGCTTTATATATGAATTTTTAAAATTAATTTAAAAAGTCTTCATAATCTTTTAGTAAAAAATAAAGTATAAAAATAGTAAAAGACATATAAACATTAAAATGTTGAACAAAAAGTACTTTTATTATTTAGTATCACCTTTAAACATGTAATTAATATTGTCACCCTCAGAATAATGTTTAAAACTGATCATTTGAAAATGTTATTTTGGCTATCATGCATTTCTTTTGGTGGAGAATAATTGGTTCATTTCATTGTAATCAGGTTTAGATCTTAGTAACATGTACATCTCTTGGAGGACTGTTGTTTTAGAATTGTAAGAGAAATAAAGAGGAGTGAAATCAAGGGCAAGAGTGTATTCTCTAATGCAAAGAACATTAAATTTGAAGTCAGAAGACTTAATTCCAGTTCCAGTTCTACTTTTTGCTTTGTGACCTTGAGAAAGTAACTTAAGCTTTTCTGAGCTTCAAGTTCCTCATTTATAAAGTAGTGGTAAGAAATACCTTGTATGCCTAGCACTCAGAGTCCTCACTGGATCCAATAAGGTCTGCTACATTTAGATAGCAAACACATCATTGCTAGCTAAACATAAAGTATTCTAGCAGAGATTTACTATCCAACATTTTCATTTATACATTTTTAATAATGATTTATTGGGGCTTCCCTGGTGGCGCAGTGGTTGGGAGTCCGCCTGCCGACGCAGGGGATGCGGGTTCGTGCCCCAGTCCGGGAGGATCCCACATGCCGTGGAGCGGCTGGGCCCGTGAGCCATGGCCGCTGAGCCTGCGCGTCCGGAGCCTGTGCTCCGCAACGGGAGAGGCCACAGCAGTGAGAGGCCTGCGTACCGCCAAAAAAAAAAAAAAAAAAAAAAAAAGATTTATTGATTATCCTTAATGTACAAGGAACACTGCTAGAGACCAGGGAAATAAAAGTGGATAATATAATACCAAACCACCTCAAATTCTAGTGGGGAAAAGCATAGGAACGCATAATAAATACTTTCATTTCAGTCATTGACTTTAATGTTGTTGGTTGAATGTTTTCCAAGGACAACTAATTCTTATATTAATATGAGACATTATGAAAGTTTAAAAGAAAATATCTAAAATGAAACAATTAAAAATCTAGATATAGATCAAATTATGTGTGGAAATTTAGTATATGAAAAAAGAGGCATATGCATCAATGGGGAAAATATGGGCTTTTCAGTAAGTGGCATTGGGATAACTGAATATCTATATAGAAAAAGGGAAAACAGAATCTGTTCCAAATTGAATAGAATCAAATTCTACAAAGATCCAAATTTTTTTAAAGGGAAGCAAAGAGACCAGCTATAAAAATAGGCAAACGATTATAAACAGTTCACAGGAAAAGAAATGCAAAGAGCACAGAATATAGAAAACCATGTTCAAATTCACTCACAATAAAAACGTTAATTAAAATTAACTGAGATTACTTTTATTATCAATAAGATTGTCAAAAATCCAAAAGATTGGTAACATGTTTGTAGCAGGCAGAATAATAGCCCTCAAAGATATCGTCATCCTGGGGCTTCCCTGGTGGCGCAGTGGTTGAGAGTCCACCTGCCGATGGAGGGGACACGGTCTGTGCCCCGGTCTGGGAAGATCCCACATGCCGCGGAGCGGCTGGGCCCGTGAGCCATGACCGCTCAGCCTGCGCATCCAGAGCTTGTGCTCCGCAACAGGAGAGGCCACAACGGCGAGAGGCCCTTGTACCGCAAAAAAAAAAAAAAAAAAAAGGTATCTTCATCCTAATCCCCAGAAGTTTGCATGGGAAAAGGTACTTTACAGGTATGATTAAACTAAGTATTGTGAGACATGGAGATTATCCTGGATTATCCAGATAGGCTTAATGTCATTATCACAAAGGTCCTTACCAATGAAGAGGAGAGACAGGAGAGTCAATCAGAGGAGAAGATGTGACAATCAAAGCAGAGGTCAGAGTGATGCAGTTGTTGGCTTTGAAGACAAGAGGGGGCCACAAGCCAGGGAATGTGGGTTGCCTCTAGAAAAAAGAAACAGGAAGTCAACAGTTTCTCCCCTAGAGCCTCCAGAAGGAAAACACCTGCTGACACCTTCATTTTAGCCCAGGGAGACCTATTTTTTGACTTTTGATTTGCAGAACTATAAGGTAATACATTTGTATTGCTTTAATCTACTAAATTTGTTGTAATTTGTTACATAGCAATAGACAACTAATTCAGTACTCTAAGAGAAAGGTTGTGGGAAAACAGACACTTTCATATCTTGTTGTGAATGCAAATTGTACAACTGCTATAGAGGAGAATTTTACTATGTTTACTTATACACTTACTCTTAGATCCTGCAAACCCATCTCTACCGCGGTGACAAATATGAAAAGATATGCAGAAGGCTATTGCATTGCTACTTGTAATAGTAAAAAAGACTGGCAACAACTCAAATATCTATCAATAGTGGACTGGTTAAATGAGGTGTGGTAAAATGTTGTACCATGTAGTTATTTTTTTTAATTTCTATATTTTGCTATGGAATGATCTCAGGCAATATTGTTACGTGAAAGTAGCAAGGTGGAAAAAAAGTAAATAATATATGTCACTATTTAGCTAAGAAGGGGGAGAATGTAAATATAAATAAATACAAGCATATTTTCTTTTAAAAGTGAAAGGATAAATTAAAAAGCTTTTTTGTGTTGTTGTTGTTTTTTAGTGGTTATTCATAGGGCTGAAAAAGGAATAGCATGAAAGGAACAAGGATGGACAGACCTAAGTGTACTTTATATTGGAGGTCTGACCCTGGAATCATATAAATGTGTTACAATTACAAAGCAAAATTAAATAAAAATGGAAAAGGGAGCAATCTCTAAAAAATCAACCTCTGAATCAACAAATTAACCTAAATTGGGACTGAGTCAGTGGCAAAACCATGCAGAGAGAACCTATTTTAAGTGATTTTAAATACACAGTATTTGACTGTATACCTTAGTGGTATATACCCTTAAGACATTAAAACTACAAATAAATCTGTTTTTATTAATTGTATTGTCAGATGTAATATATAATATTATGTTAAATTGTATTATAGCATAAAAGCAATTATCAGCACTGTCAGCGCAGTGGTTGGGAGTCTGCCTGCTGATGCAGGGGACGCGGGTTCGTGCCCCGGTCCGGGAAGATCCCACATGCCGCGGAGCGGCTGGGCCCGTGAGCCATGGCCGCTGAGCCTGCGCGTCTGGAGCCTGTGCTCCACAACGGGAGAGGCCACGACAGTGAGAGGCCCGCGTACCGCAGGGAAAAAAAAAAAATAGAGAATGTTATCAGAAAGTAAGAAGAGGAAAGACGGGGGGAGTGTCAGATGGGGAGAAGGTGAAGACAAGAAGAGGAGGAGGAGGAGGAAAGTGGCGGGGAAGAGGAAGAAAGAGGAGTGGTTGAGTCCAGGTTGTTTCATAGGAGAATCTGACTAAGCTTTCAGGGAACAAATGGTATCAATGCTATCTAAACTCTATTCTAGAGTCTAGAAGGAGAAATACATCCAAAAGAGGAGTGTGATCGGGTTTCAGAGAAAGGAGAGAGTACTTTCACCTAGGAGACTAGTAAAACTTTGGGTTCATTTAGTTGGTTATATATTCAGCAGATGCTTACTGAGCACCTACTATGGACTAAACTTTGTTGTAGGCGCTGTGATTCAGCAATTATTAAGACAGTCAAAACTCCTGCCCTCACATAGCTTACGAAGATAGACAAACTTAAATACTGTTTGACAAATCATTAGATAAGGGAACATTTGCTGAGAGGATTCATAAATTACAGCTTGTCTAGTTATCAAAGAGCAATCTATGTCTTAGAACCTTAAAATAATTTCAATCATAGATTTTATAACCTTAAAAATAATTTGTCATAAATTTTAAGTGTATTAATAACATTTAATTATGCAAGTGATATGTGTGAATAATTAGTCAGTCGTGTGTACCATTTAGATTTATAACTCAAGATTTCAGTAAAGAGAAAAAAATTCAATTTGTTTTTCTCTGGAGATTCTTTAACTACATAGTAGCATTACTTTATTAATGACAATAAAAGGAAAACGTAAACATATTGAATTAAAGTACAATTATCAAAGATTAGAATAAAATTAACAATGTTTTTAAAAGTGAATTTGCTTTTTAATTATCCCATTATAAGTACATACATTTGAAAAGCAATAATATATAAGCAAGATACATTATTTTTTTAATATGTAGATGATGTTTGAAATATAAAAGAATTCCTAGACTCTTCCCCATAACTCCATAGTCCCCTACTCCATGGGTCCTTGGCCTATAGATTGGGAGGCTTTACTGGAAATAGAGCTATCTTTTCAACAAAATGTACGGCAGTCATCTGTTTCATTTAATTTGCTTTACCAGTGAAATCCCGTAGAAACAAAATGTTTCCAGTACTTTGATAAATTGAGTTGTCCTGAGAGAGAACTGTTATGTATGAGTTTGGTCAAGGACTAAGGACAAACTTGGGAGACTCCCTCCTTCCGCTTAATGTTGTGTGATACTAGGTGAATTAGCTTACCAGTGGCACCATTTCTTCATCTAGAAGACAGGGATAATAATACCTGCCTTCATATGTTATGAATGTGAAATGAGATAGACAGATGGAGTTGCTGATATTATTAATGCCGTATCATTATCAATGATAAAAAGTTTTTGGGTTAACTTAATTATCAGCCCTTTTAAATACAGACACAGATGTAGAGAACAAACGTATGGACAGCAAGTGGGAAAAGTGGCGGGGGGTGGTGGTGGTGGTGTGATGAATTGGGAGATTGGGATTGACATATATACACTAATATGTATAAAATGGATAACTAATAAGAACCTGCTGTGTAAAAATAAAATAAAATAAAATTTTTTAAAAAGTATTCAAAATATATATATATTTCAATTCTCATAGGTTAAGCATAAATATATGAAAAAATGTTAGTTCTTTACCCACCTTTTTAAGTAGAATACACATAACAAAATCAATTATTTGTATGAGAATCTTTTTGTTATTGTATTAATATCAATAACAAACTATTTGTATTACAGTTTAAAAATACTCTATTCAGTCTTCACAGCAGTCCACTGAGATAGGCATTTTTACTGTCCCCAACTCAGAGATTTAAAAAGTGAGCTCAGACACACCATGATGAAAATTAGCCCTCATTATCCTGTATTGTTTATGCAGATGCAGAAGTTCTGAGTAGTTATACTGAATGTGTCCTGTCTTGAGAAAATAGGCATTTTAAATTACTTTTTGTTTTGACTTACCTTTATCTTTAAACCGGGGTTTCTCAGCTTGGCACTATCAACATATTGGGCTGGTGATTCTTTGCTGTGGGGCTGTTTTGTGAATTGTAGGATGTTTAGCAGCATCCCTAGTTTCTACCCACTAGATGCCAGTAGCACCCCTGTTGCAGTTGTGACAACCAAAAACATCTCCAAACATTGTCAGATGTCCCCTTGGGGGTAACTAGGGGACATTTGTGAGAACAAATGAGTGAGAGCAAGTGAGAAACAGTGAGAATCACTGCTTTAAACTTTAGCATAGCAAAGTTTTAATAGGTTCTGATTAATATGTCTTGTTTTTAGTAGAAAGTAAAGATAATGATTTTTAAGGTATTTTATGATACAGTCACTAAATATTTGAGTAAATGGAATTTTATAAATGTGAACCTATGAAATTATTCTGATAAAAATTTACAGAAATAAAAATGAGAATTTTAGTCAAAATAAAGAGAAATTGCACATAGATGTATATATATTTCTTTCCATATACTTTATTGCATACAATTTATTCAATTAATGCTTCCCACAAGACATTGCTCATTACCCTACTCTCTTTTACAAAAAAAAAAAAAAAGACTAAGTTTGTACTAAGTGTATTTGTGTTTTTGGTTTTCATTGGTTTTGCTTTTGATTTTACAAATACTAATTAAATTTGAGGAGGGAAGAAGTTGGTTTATTTATTTATTCATTTATTTATTTATTTTTGTTCTAGTACATGTATCATTCCAAAGATTTTTTTCCAAAAGTACATGTCATTTTCCTCCTTCTAAAAAAATATATAAATGAAAATATATTTTAATATTTTAAACTGTTATTGACTTTTTAATTAAAATAATTCATAAATAATTTTAAATACTCCTAAATAATATGTCTAGAAGACATTAAAATGTTGAATAAAACAATTTGTAATCTAATTAGATTACTTATCGGGCTATATCATTTCCTATTATCCTATTATCCTTGATTGAAAGAAAGATAAACACTAATGCTGGGTTATCATTAATGTAATTAAGCCATTGAATTTTAAACACCTTTTATTTTGAAACAAAGCATGTATTTAATATATGTAGCATCACAATTTCTTATTAGTATGAGTAAAGGAAATACAGATAACAAAAACAGAAAGGTGATAGTAGGCAAACTTTTGTTCTAGTTGCCTGAAAGATTATCAAGTAGTAAGTAATGCCAGCAGAGCATGAAAATGACCAGTAATTCAAGAATAGATCGGACAAGGTAGAGTTTGTTGTATTTTTAACTACAAAAGGCTGGTCAATAGCTGTACTCAATTTGCCGTTGTTTCCCCCTGGAAAGTTCAGTTTGTTAGCTTTAGGATAGGCTCAGTCAATGAACTCTTTTTTACTAAGAGAAATGATCCATGGGAGGTCCCCCGAGGAGTAAAGTCATGAGAAAACGCAGGCAGCCTTTCATGCTATACGGCGCAAGCAGGGGAGTAAGACTCTGACCTATTTGAGGTAGCTTTTCAGAGACTGTGCTGTTGGAGCTCTTTTTAAAAAAATCAATTCGCATTATCAATAGAAAACTGGAGATGATAGCAAAAAGCTGTTTTTATTAGAAAAATTTTTCTTCTATTATAATAATACATCATTTGAAGTGCTTGAAATTGGCATCAGTTAATATTAACACATATTAAAGATGACAATAATCACACTTTGTAAGTTTGCCTCTTTGTAGGTACCCTTTGTTGTCTCCTAGTAGGACGATTTGAGAAGTGAGGAAGACACCCATAGTTGGGTGAGATAAGCAAAAACACACATTCATTAATAGTATGTTACCTGATTTCAAAAGAAGGATGCAGCACCTCATGATCCATGTATGTGTTGATGAGACACAAAAACCGTAAATAATTTTCCCTCGTTATATATTGCCTACAGTTAAAGTCTCCATTTGGGCAAATAATATTGAAGAGCAATGTCCTATTGACAGCATTAGGATTTTTTCCCCATTTTTATATACCCTCTTATTTCCAAAGGAGAATTGAGGTGAGCACAGCTTTTGTTGTTGGTTTTTGTTGCTTGTTTTTTAGTAAATAGTGCCATATAAGAATCAACTTTGGAGTCAAACAGGCTTGGTTATAAATCCTAGCTTTTTCTCTTATTTGCCTTGGGTAGGTTAATTCAGTTCTTTGAACAGTTTCCTTAAAGCAGGCACAATAATGACTATGTAAGGATTTTTGCAAGTATTAAATGAGCTTAAGTAGGTAAAATACCTAGAATAATGCCTGGATCAAAGTGAGGCTCAATAATGAACATTTCTTTCCCCCCCGCCCCGCTTTTCCCTTCCCTAAGAATATGGAGGTTCCAAGGAAGCTTGCCCAGAAGGGCTCTTTTCTCCCTCTTCCATCAAAGCATTTTTTCTTTAATTGAAGTATGTAGTTGATTTACAATGTTGTGTTAGTTTCAGGTGTACAGCAAAGTGATTCAGTTATATATATATATATATATATATTCAGTTATATACTTATGTGTGTGTGTATATATATTCTTTTTTCAGATACTTTTCCATTATACGTTCAAAGCGTTATTTTTTAAGAATCCAGGATCACAATAATGAAAGAGTATCCAAGTTCCATATATATGAATTTGTCCATTGGCAGCATTCATTTACTCATCAAACTTTTTTGAGCATCTACTCTGTGTAGCACACCTAGATATGAACTATGGAGGACATGAGAAACAGTTGTAATGCCCCAGTCCCAACAAGGACCTTTATGATCCTTGGAAAAAGGAATTAGAAGAAACCTCAATTTCCTTCTTCCTTCCTGTTTTGAAAACTCTTAGTAGATATGTCGGTAAGCCTGGGAGCTGTATTCCTCCTGGCTCAGACTGCAATGATGACTTCTTCAAAAAGCCTGCCTTTTCTTTTGGAAGATTGGCTAGGATTTGTATGATCTCATCCATGATGGTTGGAAATATACAGAGGAGACAGATGAATGCATAAAATCTAGCACTTCCTAGCTAATAATGAAAAATTCAACGTTAAGGATTCATTGATAGGATAGTCACTTAATATGAGAAGAAACAATGCAGTGGTATAGAACTCAATAGCTGGAAAAAAAAATCAGGACTTAGGGATTGATATCTTCATGCAGTTTCTTTTGATTGTAACATGAGTTGGGGAAAAAGGGTGCTTTTACATCCCATCTAAAGCTAAGCCTCTCAAAAAATGCTATATAAATATGCTATAAAAAGTATAATAATAAAAAAATTACTCCATACTTCAAAAATAACTATCAATAACTTATATTGACAGATTCTAACTATAGAAAACTTTTAAAGTTCAACAGTTAATGGTTAAAATAATCATTGTCTAACAAGTTTACTTTTGAATTTCTTCAGTGGCTTACAAAATAACAGCTTATAGTTTGTAAATTGTGTTTAAATATATTTACCCACTTTTGTTTAAATTATTGACATATTCCTTTTCAACTTAAAAATTAGGTCTGTAGAAATACTAATACTTAAAATATAAAGGCATTATATTATTTTCAAATATGCTCTTCACTTTTTTATAACATTTGTATAATATTGGATTACATCTCAGTTAGATTGTGAACGTTTAAATAATCTGTACAGGTTATCATAAAAATTACAATGCAATAAATATAATGTACTGACATTCTTATCAATGAGTTTTTCTTATGTTTTGCATATACATTTTAATCCTATTACTGTATACAATTTGTATCAAAGGTTAGAATTTATTCATAAATTAATGCACTTATTGAACAACTATCATAGGTCTGGCATTATGCTCAGGCTGCATATGAAAAGATTAATGAAACTTGGGCCTTGCCCCTGAGGCACTCAGAGTCTGTTGAGGGAGAGGCAAGACACTTGACTCTGTGACATAACGATAAAAGACGTACATATTGTCTAGGAACAGAGAGAAAGGAGGAACAGTTATGATCAGAGAGGAAGTGGAGTCATTGTTTCAGTGAAAGGGCAATATATAAGCAGAATCTTGGGGGGAAAAGGTAAGAGTTCCCCTAGAGAAGAGAGGGCATTACACAAAGCTAGCCAAGAGGGAGCATGGTATGGTTGGCCAAGCTCAATATGGTCCAAGAGAAAATGGTGAGAGGCAAGGAAGGGGAGTAGTGGATGGTCACAAAGTCTGAATCCTGTAGGCCCCAGGGGACTGGAGAAGATTTTAAAGCACAGTCCATCTGTATTCTGGATAAATCCTTCTGGTGGTATTAAGGGGAATAAATTGGAAGAAAAAGACTGAAGGCAGAAAAAGTGTTAGGAGGCTATCTGGTCAGAAAAGAAACAGGAATAAACTAAGTCTATTCATTCATTCATTTATTTAACAAATACCTGATTTCCAGCTATGTGTCAGGCACTGTTCTAGGTGCTAGAGATTCAGCATTGAAAAAACAGACAAAATTCCTATGCTTCTGAATTTTATATTCTAGGCAGGAAAGGTTTCAGGCACCCTTTTCCCAACCCCAGCCGAGTTGTTAATCCAGGACAAGGGTGATTTCTAGGTAATCCTTTGTTTTATGTTGTATTTTTAATAAATCAAGAAGGTGGGGCTTCCCTGGTGGCGTGATGGCTGGGAGTCCGCCTGCCAATGCAGGGGACGTGGGTTCGTGCCCCAGTCCGGGAGGATCCCACATGCCACGGAGCGGCTGGGCCCGTGAGCCATGGCCGCTGAGCCTGCGCGTCCGGAGCCTGTGCTCCACAACGGGAGAGACCACAACAGTGACGGGCCCACGTACCGCAAAAAAACAAAAATTAAAAAAAAAGAAGGTGTGTGCATGTTTGGTGTATGCATGTACGTATATGTAGATAGGTAGATAGATAGACAGATAATATATGCATGCATATATATACATCCATATATGTATATATATGTAAGTATGTGTATTTTTAAAATCTTGTATAGCATGAAGATACTTTTAGAAAAATACTGAATTGTTTCAATAGGTATTAAATGCCTGTTATATAGCATTCATATTCAAAAATCAAAAGATACAAAAGAAGATACAGTGAAAGTGAAAATTAAACCATTCTCCCACTTTGATCTCCTAGCCACCTACTCATCTTCCTAGAGGTATCTGCTATTTTCAGAGTTTTTGTGTTTCTTTACAGAGATATTTTATACTGGTGCTAGTATTAGTGTTCTCTTTTTTATAGATGCAGTGTTCTTCACCTTGCTAGATAACTACATGTTAGCACTTAGGGAACTACCTTTTCAAGGCTGCATAGTGCTCCACAGTACTATAATTTAACTAGTCACCCTCTGATGTACAGTTAGACTTTCCAAGCTTTAGCTATTTCAAACAATCTTACAGTGAATATTCTTGTCCATCTCTCCTTATTACCCTTCCCCCCGACCCCAGCCTAAAGCCTAAAGCATCATCTAATACTATTCTCATTATTTGTTTTATTGTCAATCCCCACTCCCACCCTACACTAGCATGTTAGCTCCAAAAGGCAGAGACTTTTCTTTGATTTTTTCCCTGCTGTGTTCCTAGCTCCTAGAATAAATATTCAATGAATATTTATTGCATAAAAATTTTGCACGCGTATAACTTTATCTGGGAAGACATGGTAGAAGTAGAATTACTAGTTTAAGAGGAATATGCATTTGTAATTTTAACAAATATTGCCAAATTGATCTTTATAGAGCAAGATACCTCAGCCTCGGTACTATAGACATTTTGGACCTGATAATTCTTTGCTGTGGAGGGCTGAGCATTGTACACTGTTTAGCAGCATCCCTGGCCTCTAACCACTAGATGCTACTAATATCCCCCTGTTGTGACCAACCAAAAATGTCTCCAGATTTTACAAATGTCCCCTGTTAAGAAGCACTGCTATAGATGTTATGCTATCTTAAGAGTCCCACCAACAGTCATGACAATGGCGGTTTCCTACAGCCTTGCCAATATCGAGTTTTAGCGAACATTTTGCGCTTGGAAATCTGATGATGAAAACTGTTATCTCAGTTTTAATTTGCACATGAAGTCCCATTTTAATAAAACTTTGGTGTAATGAATCCCTGGCATTGTACTCTGTAGTGATGAAGGTAAGTTTGTTTTTCCATTGTAGAGGGAAGGGGATAGACTGAATATATGAAATCTAGAATCATCTGGAAAACAATGCTACTTGCTCTTATTTTTCTTTGTTAAAATATCTAAGTTTTACAGATCCTTCTTATCTGCAGACTATTATGACTTCATGGACTGAATCTTCTCTAGAATTAGAGAAGTTGGCCTTAATTAATGAACAAAATTTGAATTCAAAAGACTTGGATTTGAATGCTGGTTTTCCTAATTATTAGCTGTGTTACCTTGGGGAAGTCACATAAGCTCTGAGCTGTAATTTACTCATATGGAAATTGGGGGGAATAACATTTGCTCTGTCTACATCACTGAGTTATTGTAAGAATTCTTTTTTTAGTGTGAAGCCTTTCACAATTGCAAGAGCTTAGGATAATTATATGAACGTTTTATGACCCACTGCTTTATCTTGTGACTCATAGTGTCCCAAGAGTTTATCTCTTCTCAGTGCTTCAGTAACCCTTTCAAACTGTTCTCACTCATTTATTTATTCAACATTGGCATTTTGTACCCTTACCATACCTTTGCTCTAACTCTATGGTCTTAAGTCATTACAGTGCAGTGTTCCTTATAACTGAGCAAGTCCCTGAGAGACTTATCATTCATACATTCATCCATTTAATGTACATTAAATAAACACTATTATCTTTCCCTAAACCGGCTTTCCTTTCCAACAGCTCCATTTTAATCAATGCCATTGTTAATCTAGCCTTGAGGGTAGGAACTTTGCAGTCATCTACCTCGCTTGTGCTCCCTGTCCTGTAGCTCCTGAGTGCCATGACCAGACTTATTATGATAGAGTGCCACCTTTTTCAGTTCCCTCCCTCTGATTATGAACTTGTCTCCTGTTGGCTGCCACCTCAAATCCAAAGTATTTCTTACTAACACTCCTCATTACCCCCACCAATTCAATATCCTAACTACTTTTCCTTTCTTTGTCCCAGGCTCATTCCTGCACCTATGGTTTTGTTCATAGTAGTCTCTGCCCTAGAATTTTCTTCATCTGTTCTTTCTCCTATCAAACAGCACCATCTTTCAAGGCCTATATCATTCCCACTGCTCTGTGTTCTCCTTTTCTCCATGTTTCAGCTTACTTTGACTTCTTTATTACTTAACTCATTCTTCTTGGCTAGTCTCCCTTAATGTATCATAGAAGGTCTCAATCCTGGCTGCACATCAGAATCACCTTAGGAAGGTTTTGTTTGTTATTGTGATACCTAATCCCAGGACCACTCTTGTAGACTCTAGTTCTGGGTGGAGCTTAGTCATTATAGTTTTGACACAGTGGTTTGAACATTCTCATGGTTATATTAAGTGTTTCATTTTTCTTTTCCTAACCAAGGATTTATAAGTACCTTGGCGGTGAGAATGGTGACGATTCATGGTCAGTAATTGATCATTTGACTGATAGTTTGAATTTTCACTTCTCTTACTCATTTTTAGTTTCTTTTTAATTTTCTTATTCATTTTGTGCAAAGGCTATTTTTTGCATCCTACCTCTCCCAATTTCTCACTCCATGACTTTGTATAAATTACCTATAAACTTTTAGCCTCATGTGTCTCCATAGGTAGAAAGATAATAATAACATCTATGTTTCTAAGTGTGCTGAGTAGAGCTAAGATATAAATCATCTATCACAGCTAAATAGTTGATAAATGGTGGCCTCTTTTATTAGTATACTTGGACATCCTGTTCACTTCTCCTGACACTGTCAAGTAGAAGATTTTTATTTGTTAATTTAGCTCACTTTTATTTTACAGTTTATAGTTATTCCATTTAATTTTAAGATTAAGGGATTAATAAGATTATTCTATTAAATTCAGATTCATAATATTGATCATGTTCTTATGAGAATTGCACAAAAATATAAAGCACTTTGTTTTCCACAGGAAAAAAAAAAGTTACCTAAATTACCTTTGTTAACTAAGTTCTATCTTAAATGAGTCATTTCTCATATTTTTCTTACTAGTGAAAAAATTGAAATTTCATTTTTAAATAAAAAGTATAGACATATGAAAAGATAATATTAGTTAATGACTTGTCTCCATTACATTAGATGAAAACAATAACTAAGGAATTAACCATAGTGGCACATTGTCAACCATAAGACAGGAGAAAATGTCCAGAGCAATTAAATGAAGGATATAATTTCTTCAACCATGGTCATTTATACTAGTTTTTCAGGTTCAAAGATGTAAAAGTAATATATGGAGGCCATCCCCTCCTGCACTAGAACTAGAAACTGTACAGGTAAGTTTGGAATGCCCATTCATCATGCAAGCTATTCCCATAAATAGTAAAACCTAAAGAAACAGCATGGCTAAATAGTGCACATTTTCAGTTCCCATAATATTTATAGCTGAAAGTTACACAGATGTCAACAATACTGAGGGCTCAGAGTTAAAATGAAAGCACTTGAAAAATTTTGTGAATTACCTTCCTTACAGTAGATTTATGGGGTCAGACAAATGTATGTTTGATTCTTATCTCACCCGTTACATGAATATATTGGTACTTCATCAAATTATCGGAAGGATTGAATTTGCTTAGCATGAGGCCTGCCACATAGTTAGTTCACTGCAGTAATGGAACATGCTGTTCTGAGAAGATGGTGTGGTGAGAGGAGTAGCCCTGACTGCACTCATTCTCAGGAGGCTTTATTTTCTTACATGTGTGTTATTATGGGCCTCAAATGAGATTTCTAAGGGGAAAAAAAAAAAAAGGAATTCCTTAGTTAGATCAGTCTTGAATATCACTGACTTCAAATTTAGCCACACCTGGTTTTATATTCCAGATCTATCACCTGATAGCTGGCTGATTGGGGCCAAATTACTTAACTTCTCTGAACTCGGTTTCCTTGTCAATAAAATAAAAATAAATAGCAGCCTCATAGGGTGGTCCTGAGGATTTAATGAAGTCATCCATGTAAAGGGCTTTCCAGTGCCTGGTACACATTATTAGACTCAATAAGTAGTAGCTGTTATTACTCTTATTCTTACTACTAAATACAGTGTTTCAGGTTCTGCATGTCTTTGAACAATATGGAAGAGTCAGACACCTACTGCCCAGAAGTGGATTGACTTTGAAGCTGATGAACCTTAAGCCTAAAGGCTCCTCGTTTGCACAGGCCCCTTCCAAAGACTTGTACTTACTACTGTATTCTCAATTTTATATTCTTTTTCTTAAAGAGGGCCTCCCAAACTCCAAGACTCCAGCAAAACCTGGATCTAGGTTTTGCTACCCTGAAGGTTTTGTTGTTGTTCTTGCTTTTTAACTGACAAATTTGAAGGAAAGTCTTTAAAAGGAAGTCCAAAAATTTATCCCACCTAATGAACACATTGGTTTATATTAAATTACTATTTTAAACCCAAATACCATAAATTCTGTGTTGTACCTTTAACTCCAAAATGATGCTGCAAGTAAAAATCGCATGCTAAGAAATGAAAACTAGAGGTAACTTGAGTGTGGCAGTACAACTCAAAACAGATGTAATCAGTGATACGGAATTGTCTAATTTTTTATACTCAGTGTTTTCTAAGCTCTTTTTCTTAAAGAAAGGAAAATAGTTTTAACAGATCAGTGAGGAAGTTAACTGATTAAACTTATTCAAAATAAATATCAGTCCCTCTTCAAGTTAGAGCGTGTCAAAAGCATATTGAAGCATAGATCTTCCAACAAATTATAAATTGTCTATTACACATGCAATAATTGAAGCTGAGAAAATTACATATTTGAAATCAATGAAACAAATCCTGGTATTACAAAAATAAGCTGCAGTCCACAGAAAATATATTCTTATTTTAAATGGTTAGCTTCAAATCTTTGGGAGAAAATGACTTGAGGTCTTTCTGGTGATATCAGTTAGTGAGTTTGAATAAAGCCTTAATAAAATTACTGTAAATGCCTTGTAATTTATATTGTTAATCTTGGTCTTTAAAAGAATTTATTGATGGATTTTCTTATACCTACATGTTCAGTAGGTGTGACATATGAAAAATGTAAAGCAGTTCAGAAAAATACTCTTGATGTACAAGGCAGGTTTTAACAAAATGTGTACCCCCCCCCTTTAAAAGAGTATATCTACTTCAAGATAAATAAAGTGTATTAAAAATGTTTCACCTAAAAAATACAAAATTTTAATCGTAACAAGCAGATGATATTAACTTTTTAGGAAGCCAGATTTTATGGAAATTGAAGCACACTTAGTAACAGAAAAAAATCTATTATCTATCAAATATGTTACCCTAACATTGTGATACAAAACACCATTCCCATTTTAAAGAGAAAGAAATATAAGAATAACCAGGATTAAATAATTTCCCCAAGGTTACTGATGCAACCAGAACAAACATTCATAGGATTCTTGCTTCCAGTCTGTTTCTTAATCTTGTTAGTTCACATCATCGCTCAGCATTTTTAGAAAATGCATTTTTTATTATGTCTTCAGCAGATTGTGAATCTAATATACCAGCTTTCCTCTTTTCTGTGCTTTCCTTCATTGAGAACACTTTCAGGAGAGAAATCAGTTATAGTTTTCCATCTTTTCCAAATCGTTAAAACTATAAAAGACCATAGTGTAGTAAATCAGTTTAGAAGCTCGATGACTTGATTGCGGTGCTCAAGTTTACTATAATAGCCTAATCCGAAATGTTATCTGAAATGCTTACTCCTTCATAATTCTTTTCTACACTACAAAAATTGTTCATAACAAGAACAATCTTGGAGAAAAACATAAGGTGAGATGTTTCAGACAGCTTAATGGGGCTGCCACTGTACTAGATAACCATTGTTCTATTAGAGGAATCTTGGATTTAGTTAAAAGCTGGTATAGACGGAACATATTGAACAGTGTCTTCAGTTGCACTTTAAAAGTCAGGATAGACAGTCCTCATAAGAAATGAAAGCTCCTTTGACCGTTATAGGTGTTCTGTGGCTAGAGATGAAGCGTCATACTAACAGGACAGAGCTTGCAATTTGTGGAATTGGACTCCAAGGTGAAAAAGAAGGTTAACAATTTTTTGTAAAAATTCTTCTTTCCTAACAACAGAAATTCCAAAATTATTGAATACAGTATTCACAAAGGCAGTTTTATACTATGCCTGGTGCTTATGAGTTAGAGAAATATCATATTGCTCAATATTTTGGCAACTAATTGCAAAAGTCTCCCTAACCAAGGCTAACTGAATTGCTCCCCTACAAAAATTTCAACCTTATTAAGTATCTTACTCATTGACATGGTCCATTTGGAGAAGCAATTTATTAATCTACTGGTTAATACCTGTTAGATAAAGCTGAGAAATGAAAAGATTTTAATTGAAAGCAAATGCAGTAAATTCGGGCTCTTCTTTTTTCATGAAAGATTGATACACACACATCCACACACACAATCTCCTTTTCCCTGGACAATTTTAATACATTTTCCCTATGAAATAAAAGCCACAAGTATCCCCACAGATATTTTTTTGCAAGTGAAATTGCTTTTCATTTGGCAAAAACTAAACCTGTGATTCATAGCAGCTTAGAGCACTCAAGGTCAAAGAGTACATCTTGCCTGCTTTGACTGACTTTTTTGCAGGCTAAGTCAGACCTGCATGATTCAGCTGCATTGAGATTCATTATGCTGCAAGAGGAGAGATTTGGGGGTGATGTAAAAGAGCATAAAGGGAATTGCCTTGGAAATTGTGGTCAGGGACTGAGGTAAAAATCAGCCATAGCCAATAGGCAGTGTCAGTTGGTATTTGACTGGGGACACAATGTTTTCCTGCTGCCCCCTTTACACAAAGAGCTAGCAAAGAACATTAAGGAAGATTTAGTAAAGAAAACTTGCTGGGAAGTAGGAAAAGAGGGACTCTCCTTTGCTGCGAGAAGTGATGTCAAGTAGGGAGCAAGAGCAGGGTAAATGGCTTTTTTTTTTTTTTTCTTTTGCGGTACGCGGACCTCTCACCGTTGCGGCCTCTCCCGTTGCAGAGCACAGGCTCCGGACGCGCAGGCTCAGCGGCCATGGCTCACGGGCCCAGCCGCTCCGCGGCATGTGGGATCTTCCCGGACCGGGGCACGAACCCGTGTCCCCCACATCGGCAGGCGGACTCTCAACCACTGCGCCACCAGGGAAGCCCGTAAATGGCTATTTTTAATCGTTCTCAGCTCGGGCATTGAAAGTAAATCAAGTGTGTATGTTTTATAAAAGGAAAGGAAAATCCATCACCAAAACACTTCCCCTAAACGTCCACCATTAGCACTTCATTCCTTTTAGATTTGTTCATCATGTTTGTTCATCAGTTCCCTTTAAAACTCATATTCCCAGAAGGAGTTAAAATATTTCTACATCAGGTGGGACTTGCATAAGGAGAACACAAGAAAATTGCTTTGGGAGGATGGGGCATCAGAAGAGTGGAGTGTTTTAAAAAGATTGCTGTATGACTTAACCTCACCAGCACCCCATTTTTGCTTAATATTTGGTTTATTGTCTCTCACAATTGGTATATAACCTAGTCATAGTGGATCATATTCTGGACCAACTACATAACCTATAGTACAAAATAAAAATACTCATTTTGTTTAAAAATTATTAAAAATTTCAAGAAGGAGAATTTCAGCAGAGCATTTACCCGAGCTTGCTACCCTTCTAAGTGTAGGGCTCTGTGCAACTGCACGGGCCAAATGCCAATGAAGTCCGCCCTCATTTTAGTCATTATAATGGTAGAAACGGTGAACTCTCACCTGGGTTAATGAACGTGTCTCATTAAAGATATCTAAACATTTTGACTTGTGAATTCTCAACACTAATACCAAAAATTTGAACCCAAATTCTTTTTAGGTTAATGTGGGGCTTTAGAAGTCACTAAATGTAACTTTTTTTTTTCTGTCCAACTGATCTATCTTATCTGCCTATCCATCTTTCCGTAGTTGCCTGACTTCTGTGAGAATACCTAGGATTCATGAGTTCCTATCTTATCATTGCAGGTTTGGACCTCGTGCCCTCCTCACTAAACCTGAGGTTCAAAAGCCTTGTCCCCACTCGCCATTTCTAACTCATAAACCATCCAGGTGCAAAGCCCCAAGGATTGCTCCCTCTAGCCTCCCCAAGCCAAGACTCATCCTAGAACAAACAACCAGCCATTTTCCCAGCCCCAGGTTTCAGGTTAGCATGCGTGTGGATGATACCGGGCTATGCCAAACCTAGAATTAAATTAATTAGAGCTAGGAGTTTTTTAGGGTAAGGATCTCTGAGGTCCCAGGTAATAGGAAAATTAAGCCTACAAGAGTCTTCGTCACCTAAGCTATAAAAAGCACCTCTGGGTAGAATAGATTTCACATTCCTATTCAAAATTGAGTAAACTGCTATGTAAGCCATTATTCATTTCCTTTCTAACATATTTTGACTTCAGTCCGACAGTAGCATGCTTTTTGATCCCTCTATTAAATTCTCTACTCATCTTTTGTTGACATGTCACTGTAATTAATATTACATTAATCCCATGACAGACAAAATGCCCCAGGACTTCTTTTCTTATTTTATTTTTTAAGATTAGGTATCGCTGATAACACTTTTTTTTTTTTTTTTTTTTTTTTGCCGTGTGGCTCGGCTTGGGGGATCTTAGGTCACAGACCAGGGATTGAACCCTCGCCCCCTGCTGTGGAAGCACAGAGTCCTAATCACTGGACTGCCAGGGAACTCCCTTAAAAAAAAAAAAAAAAAGGCTGATAACACTTCTGACCTTCTAATCTTTCACTCAGTTCTGTTTGGAGTAAATGAGGTCATTCTTTTGATTTAAGGCTGTCATTTCTTTCTCCCGGCCTCATCCCACAGGCATCAAGAAAAGTTAAATGAAACAATGGCATTTTTTATAATGTTGATGAATAGTCATAAGACATTAGCTGAGAAATGAACAGCATTGAGTTTTTGAACAATCAACTGTTAAGTTTTAATGTTACACTTAGAATATAATGATAAATCCTGCCTTTGATCAGAGTTGACCATTAAAAACTCTATTTTTAAGTAACTACATTTTGTCTAGTGTAATTCTAAGTACATACTTCTAAAATATTTACCTCCAAATTTTTCCTTCTAAAACATATATAACCACAGCTTGTCAAATTCATAGCAAGTGAATGTGAATAGTTTGGTTAAAAAATGTTGAATCATCCTGGTAATATCTGGCTGGATTTTTAAAATAGTATAATCATTTTATCTTTTTAAAAGAAAATACCTAAATAAAATAGTACTCTTTTTAAATTCAATGTATTGTATTCTAAGTGTTGCATTATCAATAGAATACTTTGACTTTAGGAAACAGTATTAATAATATATTCTCTTCAAACAAAAGTGTTTACCCACTAAGTATCATTTTATGGTGTTGGATTATTCTTCTGAACTGGATCTTTTTAAAATTTAATAGGCTTCCAGTTATAATCCAATATAACAAAATAAACATGAAATCAAGTCTCTGTAACAAAATATGAAAAGTTACCATGTTTGAACTTAAAAAGACAAATGTAATATATGGACTTCATAATATGTAAGAAAACCAGAGGGGTCAGTACAATAATTTTTAAGGTGGAATGTTTAGGAGAAAGTAATCTACAGAAAAGTCAAATACTCTTTACTGAAGGAATTTCAGAGTGCTAGAGGTAACATTTAAGCAGTGTTATAGGCTTTATGCTTCCTTGATGGCATAGCAAATTAGTCTATGATCTAGTGGATTACCAAGCTTAATCACATATGCAAGATAACACATCTTTAAAATAAATGAGATACTCCAAGAGTCAATAGTATATTATCTAGAAAGTATGTGCAGTACCAAAATCAGTCTCTAAGACCTTACTCCAAATTAGACTTTTGCCTCCAATCATATAAAGTATATGTTAATCCTGACATGGAGTATCTATAGCAAAATGTTACATATCATTACACAAGTGCCATTTGGCCTCCTTGGAAGAATATGAACTGGTGAAGGGTAAAGAAGCTTTTCATAATAATGAACAGGATGTGGAAGCTTCCAGCCTCTTAAAGCATGAACACCGAAACTGGAAAGCTTCACTTCCACGATACCTTCACTTTTGTTATCTCAACACCATCACAAAACTCCAAGACAATTGTCAGGAGGCCTTAGGAGGCCAGTAGCAGCTTAACTATGACTCACTGACAATTATCACCAAGCAAACAAGTTATCACAGTAGCATGTAGTGGGTACAAAGGGTAAGGTGCCTATGTGCATAATTGTCAGAGAGATAGGAAATCTTTAGAACACATGAATTGTTTTATTACTGGGGCTCTTGGATTATAAGTGTCACAGAAAATACCATGACATCACTGGCTTTTTTCTTCCATGCATGTGTATCAAAGAAACTGGACAAAGGCAACCTGAAGGGGCTGTAATTTTCAGACTTGGACCTGCCAGCTTGACACTGACATTGGGAGTAGAATGCTCGCCTCATTTAAAGAAATACAAGAACCAGCACTTTCATATCACATTCCATATGACACAGATATATTCTTTTAAAGATATGGTAGAGAAAGTTTGAAGATTTGAATTGCCACATAGAGAAAAATGTTTCTAAAGAATTTTTGAAAGTCTGTGTGCTCGATAAAGTGCCACCTGATCAAATTAAGATTCTCCACAGAACAAATAAGCTTGAACATCGATTAGAAATACATACTGAAAGCTTTAGCAATGAAATGTATTGATGTCTGCAACTTATTATGAAATGTCTCCAAAAAAATGGATTGAGAAAATGCACAAATGGATAGATCTGTGATAAAGCTGTGATAAAGCAAATATAGAAAAATGTTAAGATTTATAGATTTGGGGTGACAGGTATGTGGTGGTTACTATACAGTTCTTCTAACTTTTCTGCATGCTTGAAGACTTTCATAATGACATGTTGTTGGGAAGTGCATTTGTCAGTAGAAAAGGGGAACAATCATTTCTCTGATTGGGAAAGCAGTCAACCTACACACTTGAACACAGAATTTATAGGCAGACAGGCCAAGATGAGACTCCTTATTCTTCCACATAGTGTCTGTGTCACCCTGGCCAAGTTAATTTAATCACTAAGCTCTTATTTTTTCGTCTATAAAAGGAGTGTAATAATACCTGCTGTATAGTGTAGATGTGAGAATTAAAAATATATGAAGTATCTGACATTGAGTAAACACTGAAAAAGTACAAGTTATTGTTTTTTCAAATTTTTACTACTTTTTATGTCTGCTAGTAACTGAATAGAATAAAATGATTGATACATCTTAGTTTCCTTTAAAAATGTTTCTAAATTTAAAAGATTAATTTCACTACTGGAATTGTGACTTCAATTGTTATGTCAAGAAATGTAAAGTTCTTGCTAGGGAAATAATATATTTCCTATAGTATCCAAATTGAGCAATAATTCTGTAGCATTAAAGAAAAGTAATTGATGTAAATTCCAGTATTTGATGTATTTTAAGGTTAGATTTACCAAATTTAAATTTAACTGTAGTTTACTAACAAGAAAGAAAGAGATATCTAGTATAAAACTCTAGCCAACACATTGTTTTCAACAAAGCAATTCATTCAACAAAAAATAGCCCAGTGTTAGATGCTCGGGGAGAGAAAATGGAGCCTAATACAAGACCTTCACCCATAAAAGACTCTCAGTGTGGTTAGGAAGAAATATCCAGCCCTTGGGAAAAAAGAACAATGCCTGAGTTAAAAATATAAGACAAGTAACAAAGAAGTATATGATTAAGAACCAAATGAATAATATAGATAATATGTGCTGAGAGTTCAGAAGAGGAAAAAAATCATTATGGCCTTGAAGTGAAAGGTTTGGGGCTTGCTTGCCTATGTAAGTCCTTTGAAATATGAAAGAATCTTATTGAGAACATGTGGTTTTGGAGGAACACAAAACACAATCGAATAGATAGTAATGTTCGGGGCAGGCCTTTCCTTGAGAATTATGAACAGGAGGGAAGAATGAGAACAGAATATGTAACAACAATCACAAGATTAGTAGCTGAATGTTATAGCCTTCCTTCATTTCAAGAGGTATTTATTTACTGTCTAGTTCATATAAAGAATTGGAATGGGTGCCGAGGGCTAACATGAATGAGATTTGGCCCTAACTTCAAGGAGTTTATGAGTGACATTAAACAGCATTAGCTATTAAATGCCAAGTATATGGCAGGCTAGTCGAAGTTTACAGTCTATTAGAAGAGCTAAGAAAAACAATCTGTGATACACAGAGTATAAAAGAGCAAATGCAGTAAAAAAAAAGATCCGATAAAATGCTAGGTGAATTTAAAGAAGAAAGTTTTCTTACATTTGACATATAAGGGAGCTATTCATGCAGGAGATAATACTGAGTTGGTCTTTGAAGAGGAATGAGTAGAATGTGGACAGAGAGGCAGTGAAAGAGTAAGCTAATTGATAAGAATGAACCAAGGCATAGAAGTAAAGCCTATATATGAAATAAAGTACATGGTTCTTTCTGGAGACTGTAGGGAGAGAAGGGTGGTTGAAAGGGAGGTTAAGCCAGACCACCAGGGCCTTGAATACCAAGCTAAGTGCTTTAAACTTTATTCTGTTGGCAGTAGGAAGCTATTAAAGGATTATGAGCTGAGGAATGAAATGTTCAGAACTTTTTTATTTGTTTTTAATCTGGCAGGTGTAGGGTGAATTGGAAGAAGAAAAGTCTAGGTACAAAATGACCGTAAGGCAATGAGAGCCTGAACCAGGGACACAGGAGGAGCTATTTCAGAGAAAAAGGACATAACCTAGTTCCGCATCAAGGGCCGGGGGACAGCAGAATATACCAAAGTAGAGTGTGGTGGGAGATTGAAATTGTTTAGAATTGCCAATAAATGGTGATAATAAAAAGACAACCGGTTTTTAGCCACTTTTATTATTCTTTAATTCTCTACAGACAAAGCCCCCTTCATTGCTTGCACCCAGGGAAGATTGCTTCCACCACCTCCCACCTTTGTATGCCACTGCACAGGAGTGGAAGCAGTTAAAGAAGTCTCTCAGATTTAAGTTTAACACCTGGGTGTTTGAGGGAGCTTTTAATAGAAAAATAAATTAGGAAGATAAAAGAGCAGATTTGAGAGTGAGTTCAATTTTGTACATGTTAAATATGAGTTACCACTAGAATAACCAAGTGATAATATCCTACATTGGAAATGTGGGAGTGGGTGTAGCTCAGCTGAGAAATTAGAGCAGACATCTAGATTGGGGAGTCATCTGTTTAGAGGTGGGGACGACTAAAGCAGGTGGAATGTGTCTAGCTTTGAGGGCTGTGATATTTATAACTGAGTATCTATAATATCACCCACTTATCTGGTCTCTAAAGCATATGGATCATAAGTCAAATAATACTCAGGACATGTACAGTCGGGGCCACTTGCCAGAAAGCTGCATCTTGAATTGCCTTCCTTTTAGTTCCTGCCGGTACTGCAGCTGAAATCATTGATACTTGAAAGCTAAGTATAAGAAGAATTTTAAGTAGATTCCTTTTATTTTTTTCTAAATTCTATCACTGCAACTTAGTTGATTGACTAATTATTTATACCTAAATAAATTTAGAAAATTATAGAATGGACTTGACGACACGGGCAGTGGGAAAGGGTAAGCTGGGACAAAATGAGAGAGTGGCATGGACATATATACACTACCAAATGTAAAATAGCTAGCTAGTGGGAAGCAGCTGCATAGCACAGGGAGATCAGCTTGGTGCTTTGTGACCACCTAGAGGGGTGGGACAGGGAGGGTGGGAGGGAGGGAGACACAAGAGGGAAGAGATTTGGGGATATATGTATATGTATAGCTGATTCACTTTGTTATAAAGCAGAAACTAACACACACACACAAAAAGAAAATTATAGAATTTAGTTTAGATTGACTACATTAGAACTTAACTGCCTAAAGAAATGCTTTCAATGATTTACAGGGTAATATTCTGCCTTGGCATTCCTCCAGGGTTGGTAAAAAAACATAAAATGTCAAAGTAGTCTGTGAAACTAGCATTAAACACATTGTCTGTTATACACACTAGACTTGTGCCTTTTATAATTTAGTTCCTGGCAAATGATTCTCTTTTCCCAGTAATCATTATGCTCCCTCTTGTCTGGCAGTGAAGATCCCTTTTGATCTTGACTGTTAGGAATTTTAGAACTATATTTAATGATCAAGTGCATTGACCATTTTATCTTAAACAGCTGGTAGAACAATCTCCCTAGTTCATCTATATGGGTATGGACTTCTCTTTTAGGCTTTATTCTTAGTTGCCTTGGTATACATATGAGTTTTATTGTTAGCTATCCCAAATGTTTTAGAGGATAAGTCAGGTTATAAATTATGCATAATAGTAATAAATAGTTGAAAGAATGATACTAAACAGTATCTTCTATTTATTTATTTTTATTTTTTATCTTTTCTTGTGATGAGAACTTTTAAGATCTACCCTCTTAGCAACTTTCAAATATACAGGACAGTATTATTAACTATAGTTACCATGCTGTACATTGCAGCCCCATGACATTTATTTTGAAATAGCGATTTTTATTCATTTTCACAAACATTTCTTTTCTTTCTTTTTTATCTTTTTAATAAATTTATTTATTTTTGGCTGCATTGGGTCTTTGTTGCTGTGTGCGGCCTTTCTCTAGTTGCAGTGAGTGGGGGCTACTCTTCGTTGCAGTACGTGGGCCTCCCATTGCAGTGGCCTCTCCCATTGCAGAGCACAGGCTCTAGGCACGTGAGCTTCAGTAGTTGTGGCATGCAGGCTCAGTAGTTGTGGCTTGTGGGCTCTAGAGTGCAGGCTCAATAGTTGTGGTGCACGGGCTTAGTTGCTCCATGGCATGTGGGATCTTCCCGGACCAGGGCTCAAACCCACGTCCCCTGCATTGGCAGGCAGATTCTTAACCAGTGCATCACCAGGGAAGTCCCTAAACAATATTTTTTAAAAGTTTGGTTGAGGAGGTAGCCAAAAAGGAAGAACCAGAAAGAATAACATAGTATATTGGGGGGAAAAGTACTATTTCTATAATTTAAATAACAACAACAGCTGCCATTTTTTATACATATATGGTGTTAGGTAGTTTACTAATTATATCAAGTAACCAGAATATCACCATATTATAGGGGAGAAAATTAAGGCTCAGAGAGCCAGTGACTTTTTCTAATGGTGAAGCTGGAGACTGAACAAAGATCTCACTAACTTCCACAGCATGTGTTTTACCCACTCATCAAGACTCTATCCTTAGAATATATATCCAAAATATGTTTTTGTCATTTGCTAGCTGTTTTTTCTGGGTCTGTATGGAACATTTTAAGCTTAATTTTCTATGATTTTAGAATGAAACTGAGATAGCAGACAACCAACACAATATAAAATTTTTACTGTATAAAATAACATCAAAAGTATTAAATACCTAGGAATAAATATAACACAAGAAATGTGTAAAGCCTCTACAATGAAAACTGAAAACATGATTGAAAACCAAAAATGTCATAGTAAATGGAGTGATATACCATGCTCAAGAATCAGAAGACTCAATATTATAATGATATCAGTTCTCCCCAAACTGAGAATAGACTCAGTGTTATCCCAATCAAAATCCTAGAGATATTTTTTTTGGAAATTGGAAAACTGATTCTAAAATATTTGTGGAAATTGAATGGCAAAGAACATCCAAAGAAAAAAACTGTGTGCTACTAGATATCAAGACCTATTATAAAGCTTTATTAATTAAGACAATTTGGAGTTGGTGCAAGGATAGCCAGATAGACCAATGGGTAGTGTAGTATATGACAAAGGTGACATTGCATTGTAGTAGAAAAAGAATCACCTTTTCAATAAATCATGATAGGTTAATTGGATATACATATAGGAAAAAATTATTGGGACTCCCATCTCACACCATACACAAAAATCAAATTCAAATGGATCACAGACCTAAAGTGTGAAAAATAGAGCAATAAAGTTTTTAAAGGAAAACAGAATAACATCTTTATGACTTGACAATATTTAATGATTTCTTAAACATGACACAAAAGTGGTAGCCATAATGGAAAATGTGATGTACTAAACTATACTAAGGCCCTTTTTTTTAATAAAAAGATACCATTGGGCTTCCCTGGTGGCGCAGTGGTTGGGAGTCCGCCTGCCGATGCAGGGGACACGGGTTCGTGCCCCGGTCCAGGAGGATCCCACATGCCGCGGAGCGGCTGGGCCTGTGAGCCATGGCCGCTGAGCCTGCGCGTCCGGAGCCTGTGCTCCGCAACGGGAGAGGCCACAGACGTGAGAGGCCCACGTACCACCAAAAAAAAAAAAAGATACCATTAAGAGAGTGAAAATGTAACCCATGGAATGGCACAAGGTAAATATAATATCTAAATATCTACATAAATATCTAACAAAGGACTCATGCCTCATTATATATAAAGAACTCCTTCAAATTAATAAGAAAAGATGCAGTCAAAGCAATAGAGAAAAAGAACAAAGCACTTGAGCAAGTACTATTCATGATAGTGATATGTCAATCAAGATGAGAATGATAAGACTCCTTTGTTGTAAATTAATTGACCATATATGCATGCGTTTATTTCTGGGCTCACTATTCTGTTCCATTGATCTATGTGTCAGTTTTTATGCCAATACCATACTATTTTGATTACTATAGCCTTGTAATATAGTTTAAAACCAGGAAATGTGATGCCTCAAGCTTTGTTCTTTCTTAAGATTGCTTTGGCTATTCAAGGTCTTTTGTAGTTCCATACAAATTTTAGTATTGTTTTTTCGATTTCTGTTCAAAATACCATTGGAATTCTGATAAGGATTGCATTGCATCCACAGATTGCTTTGGGTAATATGGACACTGTAACAATAGTAATTCTTCCAATCCATGAGCACAGAATATCTTTCCATTTGTTTGTGTCTTCTTCAGTTTCTTTCATCAATGTCCTGGTTTTCAGTGTACATTTCCCCCCCCTTGGTTAAATTTATTCCTAGGTATTTTATTCTTTTTTTATGTAATTGTAAATGGGTTGTTAAACGGTAGTCTCTTCAATACATGATATTGGGAAAACTGGACAGCCACATGAAAAAGAATGAAATTGGATCCCTAGCTTATACCATACACAAAAATCGACTAAAAATAGATTAAAGACTTAAATGTAAGACCTGAAATCATAAAACTAGACGAAAACATAGGGGGTAAGGTCCTTGACATCAGTTTCGAGAATGATTTTTTTGATTTGACACCAAAACCAAAGGCAACAAAAGCAGAAATAAACAAGTGGTACTACTCCAAACTAAAATTCTCTGAACAGCAAAGGAAACCATCAACAGAATGAAAAGGCAGCCTACCAAATGGGAGAAAGTATTTGCAAGTCATATATCTAATAAGAGGTTAATATCCAAATTATATAAAGAACTCACACAGCAAAATAACCCTCCCCCCACCAAGAAAAAACAATCTGATTAAAAATAGCCAACAGGTACTCAACATCACTAATCATCAGGGAAATGCAAATCAAAACCACAATGAGATATCAGCTCACACCTGTTGGAATGGCCGTCCTCAAAAAGACAAGAAGTAACTAGTGTTGATGGGGATGTGGAGAAGAGGGAATTCTTGTGCACTGTTGGGGATGTGTTTGGTGAGGCCACTTTCAAAAACAGTATGGCAGTTCCTCACAAAATTAAAAATAGAGCTAACATATGACCCAGTAATTTCACTTCTGGATATTTATCCAAAGGAAATGAAACACGAAGTCAAAAAGACATGTACACACGCATGTTCATCGAAGCATTATTCACAATAGCCAAGAAACAACCTAAGTGTACTTCAGTGGATGAATGTATAAAGAGAATATGTGACTGGGCGGGTGGTGAGGGAAATAGAGGTTGGTTAAAGGGTACTAACTTTCAGCTATAAGATGAGTAAGTTCTGAGAATCTAATGTAAAACATGGTGATTATACTTGATAACACTGCATTGTATAATTGAAATTTGCTAAGAGAGTAGAACTTAAATGTTCTCACCCAAAAAAGAGATAAAAATAGACAAATTGTAGTATATACAGTTCACCTCAGTGGACTCATTTTGAAAGAGGCCAGTAATTCCTAAGTTTGTTTTGACTATTAGATATGATAATAAATGTTAAAATATGTATACATTGTAAAGTACCTGCAAATGCAGATATTATTAAAATATTTTTATTCATAGTTAATTACTTGCACAAGTTGAAAATACCAAGCGTTCTTTAAATGATTCTGTGAATTGATATTTAGTACATGGTCTGCCATGGTTACCCAGCTTGGGATTTGTTACTTTAACATATCAATAGCAAAGTCAATGTGTAAGTTGCTAGTGATTTTGAAAGTGTCTTTGTATTCAGTAGTCTTTTACTTTGTTTGTAATTGAAGGTCATTCTTTAAGAAAAGAATGGTATCCAAGACCGCAAATTCATTGTACTTTCTAAGCTCTTGAGAGTAGAGATCTGCAACATCAATGTGTGGTTGAGCTTTTCCTATTCAGGTTACTCAGGCTGATGCTCACAGCTTTATTCTTTTCGTATGATGCAGATAATTCCAAGAATATTATTCTTTACTTGATTGATTCTTAGAAAATGTATATCTATGTTATCATTTGAAACCTATGAAACAATATCCTCTTTTGCTTTAGGGAAGCCCCTTCTCTCACCAATACACTTACTAGATTTTACTTGTCTTATCTTCATAGCAATCCATGTACTAGGGATATTATATTTAGAAATTGTACCTCATACTAGCTACAGGCTGGGATGTTGTCTCTTGAAGTTCTTGATGAAAACATGCTCCAAGCACCTATTTCATTTAGGTATTTTTGTAGGCTAAAACTCTCCCGGCTCCAAAAAAAATCCCAGATTTCCCCTGAAACCTGTGAATGATACCTTATTTGGGAAAAGGGACTTTCCGTGATTAGGTTAAGGATCTAGAGATGAGAGATTATCCTGAGTTATCCAGGTGGGCCCTAAATGCAATCGCTAGTGTTTTTTAAAAAAAAATTTTTTTCTTTTTGGCTGCATTGGGTCTTCGTTGCTGTGCACGGGCTTTCTCCAGCTGCGGCGAGCGGGGGCTACTCTTCATTGCGTTGCGCGGGCTTCACATTGAGGTGGCTTCTCCCGTTGCAGACCACGGGCTCTAGGCGCGCAGGCTCAGTAGTTGTGGCACACGGGCTTAGTTGCTCCGCGGCATGTGGGATCTTCCCGGACCAGGGCTCGAACCCGTGTCCCCTGCATTGGCAGGTGGATCCTTAACCACGGTGCCACCAGGGAAGCCCCAGTGTTATATGACAGAGGAAGAGGGAGATTTGACAACAGAAGAGAAAAGGCAACGTGACCACAGAGGCAGAGACTGAGGTAACGCAGACGCAAACCAAGGAAGGCCAGAAGCAGGAAGAGGCAAGGAACAAATTCCCGCCTAAAGTCTCTAGAAAGAATGTAGCCCTTCCAACACCTTGATTTTGGTCCAATGAAGCTGATTTTGAAATTCTGGCCTCCAGACCTGTGAGAGAATAAATTCTGTTGCTTTAAGCCATCAAATTTGGGTTATTTGTTACAACAGCTTTAGGAAACTAATATAGGTGTATAACATTTTCTGTTAGAAGATGTGAGATACACGATACCCTACCAAAAACATACTGGATTTATATATAATAATTATGTTTCTTAGCAGTTCTATGGAGTAAACACCTCCTGTGAGTTTTGAGTAACATCTCTCCCCTTTGATCTTAGGAGTAATACCTAACCTGGCTATCAGAATTAACTCTGAGGGCTTCCCTGGTGGCTCAGTGGTTGAGAGTCCGCCTGCCGATGTAGGGGACACGGGTTCGTGCCCCGGTCCGGGAAGATCCCACATGCTGCGGAGCGGCTGGGCCCATGGACCATGGCCACTGAGCCTGTGCGTCTGGAGCCTGTGCTCCGCAACCGGAGAGGCCACAACAGTGAGAGGCCCACGTACCGCAAAAAAAAAAATTAACTTTGAAATTTCCTACAGAATTGGGAGACTATTTCAGGGATGTCTTTTCAAAAGAGGCACATCTTTCTCCACCTGAATAGTATAATTCAGATTTCCTCCTGCTGTAAACATTCATATTCCTTTATAAAGGCTCAAGTTCTGTTCAGTTTTCATTCCACCATTATAATTACAAATTAAACCAAGCTTCCTTCCTTTATGGGTGCCAAATTGATGGTACAACTAATTGTTCTCTCCAATGGCTAATTATATTTCTAGTTGCCTACTTGAAGGGTCTGATTAGCCAATTGCATATGCTTATGTTGGGGCAGGGAGATAATTGGCATTCTCAAGCAGGTAAATAGAAAAGCAATGAGTAGTGCCCATACCTAATTACAAGAATGAAAACTGTACCCACCAAAATGGTACCAATGTCTACTGGGCAGAAAAACCAGTCTCTGGAAAGTGATAGGAGACTTAGTGCATCTGGCATTATCATAATGAGAAGCTGTAAAACAAACTACAAACTAGACCTACCTGGATCTATATGCAACCTTCTCTGAAGGGGCTGTCAGAGCCTTTCTACCTCTGGCAGAGGACTGCAGTTGGGACAGTTTCTCTATTGATGATAATAACCTGCCAGAAAATTTGCACCTAAACTTAGATCCATGTCAGGAGCATTATGATCTTCAAAGTTCTTTCATTTCTGGGACTAACATATTGTGAGATCCATTCTGGAGTAGCGATTTTTGGTGGTGGTGTGTTATCAGTATCCATTTTCCACATGTTGTAAAATAAAGGGTCCTGTGAGGAACATCATTTTGGTTTTGGTTGCTTTTCCACTGTACCCGACCAGCTCTTCAAGTTCACAGAATTTCAGTCAAATGTTTCAGCAAATTCACCTTTAGCAGAAAGCTTCCTGTGGTTAACAGGTTTTGTTGTTGAAATTCCCACAGGTTTTATGCCCGATTAAGCTTCTGATTGTGCTGTTTGTTCTTTGTTACCCAATCATAAACCACTGACTCCATGTAAATGAGAAGGGGCAGAAATAGGGAAATTTGTTTTTATCTGACAGCAAGTCAAACAGTTTCTCTCTCAAGTAACAAGAAAATAAAACTCGATGAGAAAGTTGGTGCTCTTAATACCTGAAAATACTAAATCTACTGTCAAGAAAAATGCAAAAGCCTGAATCACCACCTCTCCTGACACATTTCAGAATGGGTGCACACAGCACAAATTATAGTGTGCTCAACGGTAATGGCACTGGTGGTAATGCTGGTGGTAATGGCACTGCAGAGCTCCGCCCACAGCACCGTCTTACTGCTAAAAGGGTTCAACTGTGTGGGTTGGGCACAGATAGTTGCCTGGAAGAGCTAAGGAGGGGTAAGGCCAGAGTTTGCAAAAATAGAACAAATATGCCAGACGAATTAATGATTAAACTGGGAAAAATGCTTTTTTACCCCTATTTTGAAATTTCTTTACTCTGTATTCTATTTTCCCATCATGCCTTTTGCACCGTCTTAGTCATTTACCTCAGTCAGGACCTCCTGCCTAGCAAACCAGGGCAAAATGTCTAGGACTATGGAAAAAATTTACCTTGAAGTAAAAGTCAAAACAAATGCAAATCTGCTATTATGGTTGAGCAGCTTAACGTTGCAGCACAATTGAGGATTAAAATCTGGAAAACGTATTTAAAATAAATACACCATCAAGCAGGTATTTTTTAAATTAGCAGTGATTGAAGGATATACCAAGAGGAAGGATTAAAAACAGAACAAATAAAGAATAAGCAGACTTTGCTTCAAATGTAGATTAAAACAATATTGCTGACCAGAGAATAAAGATATTTTCATGCCACTAAACATTTTTTTTGCTTTCGTTTTCTAAAAACACATTTTATTTGTGTGTTTATGTGTATTTGTATATTTTCCAAATCAGTTTTGGGACCATAGAATATGTGGTCTGAGATACCATCTACTGAGAGAAGGACATTCTGACAAGTAGTCATCCAGCCTCTTCCTAATGGTGAACCCAGTGACTCCCAAAGCAGTCTTATTAGTTTCAAAAAAAAAATTCTCATTGTTTGAAGGAGCTTCCTTATTTGAATTGACACCCTCATTGTAACTTCCGCCCACTGGTCCCATCCTATATCTATACCCCAAAGCTGCCACAGAAAGTATCTGACCCTAACACAATGACAACCTTTCAGACATCAAAAGGCCCATGTGCTATATTTTTCTTCCTGATCCCCGGTCCTTCTGCAGGCCTCCCTTTTCCTATTGTATTTTTAGCTGTCTGTTCTTTTCTCTTTCCTTTTTTTTTTTTTTAACATCTTTATTGGAGTATAATTGCTTTACTATGTTGTGTTAGTTTCTGCTGTATAACAAAGTGAATCAGCTATACATATACATATATCCCCATATACCCTCCCTCTTGCATCTCCCTCCCACCCTCCCTATCCCACCCCTCTAGGTGATCACAAAGCACCGAGCTGATCTGCCTGTGCTATGCGGCTGCTTCCCAACAGCTATCTGTTTTACACATGGTAGTGTATATATGTCAATACTACTCTTTCACTTTGTCCCAGCTTACCCTTCCCCCTCCTCGTGTCCTCAAGTCCATTCTCTACGTCTCTGTCTTTATTCCTGTCCTTCCCCTGTGCTGTTAAGAAATATATATATATTTTAGGTTCCATATAAATGTGTTAGCATATGGTATTCGTCTTTCTCTTTCTGATTTACTTCACTCTGTATGACAGACTCTACGTCTATCCACCTCACTACAAATAACTCAATTTTGTTTCTTTTTATGGCTGAGTAATATTCCATTGTGTATACGTGCCATATCTTCTTTATCCATTCATCTGTCGATAGACACTTAGGCTGCTTCCATGTCCCAGCTATTGTAAATACTGCTGCAGTGAACACTGTGGCACATGTCTCTTTTTGAATTATGGTTTTCTCAGGGTATATACCCAGTAGTGGGATAGCTGGGATAGTTCTATTTTTAGTTTTTTAAGGAACCTCCATACTGTTCTCCATAGTGGCTGTATCAATTTACATTCCCACCAACAGTGCAAGAGGGTTCCCTTTTCTCCACACCCTCTCCAGCATTTATTGTTTGTAGATTTTTTTGATGATGGCCATTCTCACTGGTGTGAGGTTCCTTACAATACCTCATTGTGGTTTTGATTTGAGTTTCTCTAATGATTAGTGATGTTGAGCATTCTTTCATGTGTTTGTTGGCAATCTCTATATCTTCTTTGGAGAAATATCTGTTTTGGTCTTCTGCCCATTTTTGGATTGGGTTGTTTGTCTTTCTGCTGTTGAGCTGCATGAGCTGCTTGTATATTTTGGAGATTAATCCTTTGTCAGTTGCTTCGTTTGCAACTATTTTCTCCCATTCTGAGGGTTGTGTTTTGGTCTTGTTTATGGTTTCCTTTGCTGTGCAGAAGCTTTTAAGTTTCATGAGGTCCCATTTGTTTATTTTTGTTTTTATTTCCATTTCTCTAGGAGGTGGGTCAAAAAGGATCTTGCTGTGATTTATGTCATAGAGTGTTCTGCCTATGTTTTTCTCTAAGGGTTTTATAGTGTCTGACCTTACATTTAGGTCTTTAATCCATTTTGAGTTTACTTTTGTGTATGGTGTTAAGGAGTGTTCTAATTTCATTCTTTTACATGTCGCTGTCCAGTTTTCCCAGAACCACTTACTGAAGAGGCTCTCTTTTCTCCATTGTATATTCTTGCCTCCTTTGTCAAAGATAAGTTGACCATATGTGTATGGGTTTATCTCTGGGCTTTCTAAACTATTCCATTGATCTATATTTCTGTTTTTGTGCCCATACCATACTGTCTTGATTACTGTAGCTCTGTAGTATAGTCTGAAGTCCAGGAGCCTGGTTCCTCCAGCTCCATTTTTCTTTCTCACGATTACTTGGGCTATTTGGGGTCTTTTGTGTTTCCATACAAACTGTAAAATTTTTGGTTCTAGTTCTGTGAAAAATGCCATTGGTAGTTTGATAGGGATTACATTGAATCTGTAAATTGCTTTGGGTAGTATAGTCATTTTCACAGTGTTAATTCTTCCCATCCAAGCACATGGTATATCTCTCCATCTGTTTGTATCGTCTTTAATTTCTTTCATCACTGTCTTATGGTTTTCTGCATACAGATCTTTTGTCTCCTTAGGAAGGTTTATTCCTAGGTATTTTATTCTTTTTGTTGTGGTGGTAAATGGGAGTGTTTCCTTAATTTCTCTTTCAGATTTTTCATTGTTATGTATAGGAATGCAAGAGATTTCTGTGCATTAATTTTGTATCCTGCTACTTTACCAAATTCCTCTAGTAGTTTTCTGGTAGCATCGTCAGGATTCTCTCTGTATAGTATCATATCATCTGCAAACAGTGACAGTTTTACTTCTTCTTTCTGATTTGGATTCCTTTTATTTCTTTTTTCTCTCGGATTGCTGTGGCTAAAACTTCCAAAACTATGTTGAATAATAGTGGTGAGAGTGGGAAACCTTGTCTTGTTCCTGATCTTAGAGGAAATGCTTTCAGTTTTTCACCATTGAGAACTACGTTGGCTGTGGGTTTGTCGTATATGACCTTTATTATGTTGAGGTGGGTTCCCTCTATGCCCACTTTCTGGAGGGTTTTTATCATAAATGGGTGATGAATTTTGTCGAAAGCGTTTTCTGCATATATTGAGATTATCATATGGTTTTTATCCTTCAATTTGGTAATATGGTGTATCACATCGATTGATTTGTGTATATTGAAGAATCCTTGCATTCCTGGGATAAACCCCACTTGATCATGGTATATGATCCTTTTAACATCTGTTGAATTCTGTTTGCTAGTATTTGCTAGACAAACCATCTTTGTCTGGTTTTGGTATCAGGGTGATGGTGGCCTCATGAAATGATTTTGGGAGTGTTCCTCCCTCTGCTATATTTTGGAAGAGTTTGAGAAGGATGGGTGTTAGCTCTTCTCTAAATGTTTGCTAGAATTCGCCTGTGAAGCCATCTGGTCCTGGGTTTTGTTTGTTGGAAGATTTTTAATCACAGTTTCAATTTCTGTGCTTGTGATTGGTCTGTTTATATTTTCTATTTCTTCCTGGTTTGGTCTTGGAAGGTTGTACTTTTCTAAGAATTTGTCCTTTTCTTCCAGGTTGTCCATTTTATTGGCATATAGTTGTTTGTAGTAGTCTCTCATGATCCTTTGTATTTCTGCAGTGTCAGTTGTTACTTCTTTTTCATTCCTAATTCTGTTGATTTGAGTCTTCTCCCTTTTTTTCTTGATGAGTCTGGCTAATGGTTTATCAATTTTGTTTATCTTCTCAAAGAACCAGCTTTTAGTTTTATTGATCTTTGCTATCGTTTATTTCATTTCTCTTTCATTTATTTCTGATCTGATCTTTTTTATTTCTTTCCTTCTGCTAACTTTGGGGGGGTTTTTGTTCTCTTTTCTCTAAATGCTTTAGGTGTAAGTTTAGGTTGTCTATTTAAGGTTTTTCTTGTTCCTTGAGGTAGGATTGTATTGCTGTAAACTTCCCTCTTAGAACTGCTTTTGCTGCATCCCATAGATTGTGTGTCGTCGTATTTTCATTGTCATTTGTTTCTAGGTATTTTTTGATTTCCTCTTTGATTTCTTCAGTGATCTCTTGGTTATTTAGTAGTGTATTGTTTAGCCTCCATGTGCTTGTATTTTTTACAGTTTGTTTTCTGTAATTGATATCTAGTCTCATAGCCTTGTGGTTGGAAAAGATACTTGATACGATTTCAATTTTCTTAAATTTACCAAGACTTGATTTGTGACCCAAGATATGATCTATTCTGGAGAATGTTCCATGGGCACTTGAGAAGAAAGTGTATTCTGTTGTTTTTGGATGGAATGTCCTGTAAATATCCATTAAGTCTGTCTGGTCTGATGTGTCTTTTAAAGCTTGTGTTTCCTTGTTTATTTTCATTTTGGATGATCTGTCCATTGGTGAAAGTGGGGTGTTAAAGTCCCCTACTATCAATGTGTTACTGTTGATTTCCCCTCTTATGTCTGTTAGCATCTGCTGTAGGTATAGAGGTGCTCCTATGTTGGGTGCATAAATATTTAAAGTTGTTATATCTTCTTGGATTGATCCCTTGATCATTATGTAGTGTCCTTCTTTGTCTCTTGTAATAGTCTTTATTTTAAAGTCTATTTTGTCTGATATGAGAATTGCTACTCCAGCTTTCTTTTGATTTCCATTTGCATGGAATATGTTTTTCCATCCCCTCACTTTCAGTCTGTATGTGTCCCTAGGTCTGACGTGGGTCTCTTGTAGACAGCATATATACGTGTCTTGTTTTTGTATCCATTCAGCCAGTCTGTGTCTGTTGGTTGGAGCATTTAATCCGTTTACGTTTAAGGTAATTATCGATATGTATGTTCCTGTTACCATTTTCTTAATTGTTTGGGGTTTGTTTGTGAAGGTCTTTTCCTTCTCTTGTGTTTTCTGTCTAGAGAAGTTCCATTAGCGTTTGTTGTAGAGCTGGTTTGGTGGTGCTGAATTCTTTTAGCTTTGCTTGTCTGATATGGTTTTAATTTCTCTGTCAAATCTGAATGAGATCCTTGCTGGGTAGAATAATCTTGGTTGTAGGTTTTTCCCTTTCATAACTTTAAATATGTCCTGCCACTCCCTTCCAGCTTTCAGAGTTTCTTCTGAAAGATCAGCTGTTAACCTTATGGGGGTTCCCTTGTATGTTATTTGTTGCTTTTCCCTTAATGCTTTTAATATTTTTTCTTTGCATTTAATTTTTGATAGTTTGACTAATATGTGCCTTGGCGTGTTTCTCCTTGGATTTATTCTGTATGGGACTCTCTGTGCTTCCTGGACTTGATTGACTACTTCCTTTTCCGTGTTAAGGAAGTTTTCAACTATAATCTCTTCAAATATTTTCTCAGACCCTTTCTTTTCCTCTTCTTCTGAGACCCCTATAATTCGAATGTTGGTGTTCTTAATGTTGTCTCAGGGGTCTTTGAGACTGTCCTCAATTCTTTTCATTCTTTTTTCTTTATTCTGCTCTGGGGCAGTTATTTCCACTATTTTATCTTCCTGGTCACTTCTCCGTTCTTCTGCCTCAGTTATTCTGTTATTGATTCCTTCTAGGGAATTTTTAATTTCATTTATTGTGTTGTTCATCATTGTTTGTTTGCTCTTTAGTTCTTCTAGTTCTTTTTAAAATGTTTCTTGTATTTTCTCCGTTCTGTTTACAAGATGTTGGATCATCTTTACTGTCATTACTCTGAATTCTTTTTCTGGTATACTGCCTATTTCCTCTTCATTTGTTTGGTCTGGTGGGTTTTTACCTTGCTTCTTCATCTGCTGCATATTCTCTGTCTTCTCATTTTGTTTAACTTACTGTGTTTGGGGTCTCCCTTTCGCAGGCTACAGATTCGTAGTTCCCGTTCTTTTTAGTGTCTGCCCCCAGTGGGTGAGGTGGGTTCAGTGGCTTGTATAGGCTTTCTCGTGGAGGGGACTCGTGCCTGTGTTCTGGTGGGTGAAGCTGTTTCTTGTCCTTCTGGTAGGCAGGGCTGCGTCCAGTGGTGTGTTTTGGAGTGTCTGTGAACTTAGCATGACTTTAGGCAGCCTCTCTGCTCATGGGTGGGGTTGTGTTCCTGTCTTGCTAGTTGTTTGGCATGGTGTGTCCAGCACTGGAGCTTGCTGGCCGTTGGGTGGAGCTGGGTCTTAGCATTGAGACTTATATCTCTGGGAGAGCTCCCGTCGATTGGTATTACATGGGGCTGGGAGGTTTCTGGTGTCCAAGGTTCTGGACTCAGCCTTCCCACCTCAGAGGCTCAGGGCCAACACCCGGCCAGAGCACCAAGACCCTGCCAGCCACACGGCTCAGAAGAAAAGGAAGGAAGGAAGGAAGGAAGGAAGGAAGGAAGGAAGGAAGGAAGGAAGGAAGGAAGGAAGAAAGAAAGAAAAAGAAAACAAACCAAAAAACGAACAGACAGAACCCTAGGACTAATGGTAAAAGCAAACCTAAACAGACAGAATCACACAGAGAAGCATGCACATACACACTCACAAAAAGAGAAAAAGGAAAAAACATTTAAAAAAATAATAAAAAATTTAAAGAATAAAAATAAGAAAAGATTAAAAAATTTTTAAAAGGAAGAGAGTAACCAAACCAATAAACCAATCCACCAGTGACAATAGGCACTAAAATCTAAACCAAGCTAAACATAAAACCAGAAACAAATTAGACACAGAAAGCAAACCCCAAGTCTACAGTTGCTCCCAAAGTCACTGCCTCAATTTTGGGAACATTAGTTTTCTATTCAGGTTTTCTTCAGATGCAGGTTGATTGTGGGGATTTAATCTGCCGCTCCTGAGCTGCACGAAGAAATTTCCCTTTCTCTTCTTTGTTCTTACAGCTCCTGGGGTTCAGCTTTGGTTTTGGCCCTGCCTCTGCTTGTAGGCCACCCTCAGGAGTCTGTTCCCTGCCTAGACAGGAGGGGGTTAAAGCAGCAGCTGATTAGGGCTCTCTTACTCACTCAGTCCTGCGAGAGGGAGTAGTATGGTAGTCACAATTGGAATGCAGGGCGAGCCTGTGGTGGCAGAGGCCAGCATGACATTGCAACAGCCTGAGGTGCACCGTGTGTTCTCCTGGGGACGTTGTCCCTGGCAGTGGCGTGCTGCACAGGCTCCTGGAGGGTATGGGTAGTGACCTGCGTTTGCACACAGGATTCTTGGTGGCAGCGGCAGCAGCATTAGCGGTTCATGCCCATCTCTGGGGTCCAAGCTGATAGACACAGCTCGCGCCCGTCTCTGGAGCTTGCTTTGGTGGTGCTCTGCCTTCTGGGGGTACATGGGGAAGGAATCCCCTCTCCGTGTGCACCCTGAAACAATGGCCTCTTGCCTGTTTGGCAGGTCCAGACCTTTTCCCGGACCCCCTCCCAGCTAGCTGTGACACACTAGCCCCTTTCAGGCTGTCTTCACACAGCCAACCCCAGTCCTCTCCCTGGGGTCTGCCCTCCGAAGCCCAAGCCTCAGCTCCCAGCCCCCACCCGCCCTAAGTGAGCAGACGAATGTCTCAAGTTGGTGAGTGCTTGTCATCACCGATCCTTTGTGTGGGAATCTCTCTGCTTTGCCCTCTGCACCCCTGTAACTGTGCTCTCCTCCGTGGCTCCAAAACCCCTCCCCTGCTCCCACTCCCCGTCTTCGCCAGTGAAGGGGCTTCCTAGTGTGTGGGAACTTTTCCTCCTTCCCAGTTCCCTCCCAGAGGTGCAGGTCCCATCCCTGTCCTTTTGTCTCTGTTTTTCCTTTTGCCCTACCCACATACATGGGGATTTTCTTGCCTTTTGGAAAGTCTGAGGTCTTCTGCCAGCGTTCAGTAGGTGTTCTGTAGGAGTTGTTCCACATGTAGATGTATTTGTGGGGAGGAAGGTGATCTCCACGTCTTACTCCTCCGCCATCTTGAAGGTCTCCCTCCTAGCTGTCTGTTCTTAAACAATGGCAAAACAATAGCTTAATTAAACTTACATTCAACCAGAGGTACACTATTCCAATTGGGGTGAGGCTAGAAAGATGGAGGGAAAATGAAATACTCTGCCTCAGTTAGCTATAAAAACTTGTAGCTTGACTTTTTTTAAAAAAGTTGAACTGAATATGTTGGTTTCGGAGAGACCTAGCCTGGATATGTTTTTAGAATGTCCATGCTTAAGGTAATATTTCATTTCCTTTTCTAGCTATATTCTCTATCTTCTACTACTTTATTTTAACAGACTTAAAGTAGAAGAAAATTAAAAGACATCTAGTTTCTTTACTCTCAGTTTCTTCACATATATTTCATGCTTCATGTAGAAATGTCATTAGTATTAAAGAAAGGAATGTTAGGGAGTTTTGAACAAACACAATTTCTCTTATTCTGCCATCTCCCAACCGAATGCACTTTCTGTGTGATTCACACAAAGCAACCCAAAGGAGTTAGAGACATGAGTGAAGCTAAGAATCTGTCAGGCAACTACTAGTAACCATGGTAATTTTAAGAAAAATATATTATGACATGTTCCTGTCTCAGGGCCTTTTAACTTCCTGTTACTTCTTCGTGGGAGTCTTTTCCCCCCAGAGATTGATCCACAGAGCTTAATCCCTCACCTACTTCCAGTCTTTGCTCAGATGTCACCATTTCAGTGAGGCCTTGCCAAATCTGCCTATTTAAAATTGTATTTCCCCTTTCCCCGTGTCCACAAACTCTAAGTCACCTCCCCTCTCTGCCTTACTTTTCTCCATAACACCCATCAGCATCTTACATATGCTTTTTCTCGTTTTATTTGTGAAAGATATCATTCATACAGGAGAGTGTATAAAACATGTATGTACAGTTTAGAGCAAACACCTGGGTAAACAAATACCTGTGTCACCACCATCCAGGATAAGAAATACGAATCTTCCCATGTTTTTCCCAGAGGTAACCACTATCTCAACTTTTCTGATAATCATTCCCTTACATTTCCTTATTGTTTTATTGTCTGCGTAGGTATACATTAATAATAATACATAATTTACTTATTTATTATAGTTAAAACAGTAGACAAAAATATCTGGCATTCATTGTACAAATGAAGTTCTAGACCTATTCTAGAGCACCCCAAAACCCATCCTTAGTCCAACTAACTTGCGTCTTCCTTCACCAGCTATCTCAACTATATCTATTCTACCTCCAATCTCCCACTTCCTCCCAAGTTTTATTCCTTAGCTTGGCATTTATTCAATCTCTGATATTTACTCTTGTTGGATTTTCAGATTCTTTCCCAGTTCTCTTAACAGGACAATCTTCACTGTTGACTTAGGTCAGAATCAACTGACCAAGGTCATCTAATTTTACTGAAAATTATTCACCCCTCAGAATCCAAAGTACCTATTGGGCAAATGGCAGGCATTTCTTTTATTTCTTTAATTCCCGAAACAAACTTCAGGAGTTATAGAGTTTCTGATATTTGCTACCCATTCTCGTAGCGGGGAAGCTCAGGCTTGTGTTGACAGCCAAACTCTGTTCTCTGGTCCAGTCCTCAGAGTGGCTTTGCTTTGCTGAGGGTTATCGCGTGAACAAGTCACCATTTCCATTTCCATTTATTCCAAAGATTCTAGGAAGCATACTGCTTCACAGGTGATCTCATTTTGTTTTGATAGTGTGCTCAATCATTTCATATACAATCAAAATGTGTAATCAGAGGTTATGCAAATGAAACTTTTCATCATTGGGACCTCTGCCTATTTGCAAGTGTCCTTCATCCTTATCTAGTTGAAGTTAGCTATTATTCTCTTCTACAGAGTTTCAGTTGAACAACATCCACTTTTCTTTTCTACACTATGGAGTCCAAAGAACTGTGCTCATTTTCTTTTTATGTTGTTAGAATTAGATGTATCATTCATCCATAATCTGAGTTCTACAATAGCTGCAATCACTGTGTCACTGGCCCCTGAAATGAATTTTTAGATTCAGCAATCACTACACTATCAAAATATGTTAGGTGTAGCATTTAAATCTTCTGTTCAGAATATTGCCATTTTACCTATCCAAAGCAGTATGCAGTAAGGGTAACAGTATGTATCTAAATTAACTTCCCTTGTAGCATTTGTCATTATTTTACCTTTTCTCTACATTGATTGCATTTTACTAGAAACAAAAGTCGTGGAGCAATAGAGTATCTAGACATAGTCTAGGAATTACTTTGGTAAAGGAGAAATACTGAAAGTTCTGTAAAAATGTAATTTTTTGGCTTAGTTCTCTTCTTCAGTAATGTTAGTATTTTTGAATTCCTTTCTTCATTCAAAGAACAGATTTTCAAGTAATGGTTGAGATTATTATATCCTCTGCTTAATAAATTGAAGTTTAAATAGGCTAAAGCACCCAAAAAAAACTGTACTTCAAAACATATGATTGAAGTATCTATTTTCAGTTTGAGAAATTTATAACAAAAGTCATTCTTTCTAGAGATAGTACCTATTTTCCGTGGCAAATTAAACCGGTTCTGTGAGAGATTTATTATTGCTAAACATTTAAAAATAACTAGTATTTGGAAGAATACAATTATATAAGTGATTGTATCCGTGTAAGTACTAAACTTTTAAGGAGATACTTTAAAGTGGAGGCTTAAACATTTTTTCACCATTACCACAAAATAATAATTTGATCATTTTGGAGGTGGTTCATTGAATTGCTCTTGAAAAAAAGGTCTCGGTGACAGTCTTAAATAAAAAGGAAATGTGGTTTATAAAAAAGGTAATTTATGGGTATGCATAATCTGTGCTCACTCTACTCTTTTATCATAAGGTTATGTCAGAAGAAATATCTTCTTTTATGTGTTTGTCTCCAGCTCAATCATATAATAAAGTTATCCTGCATTTGAAGAATTATGTTTAGTCTGTCATCATAGAAATTGATGGTAGGTTGCCAGTGTGGCAAACATTGCAAGTTCAGATATGCTGATTATTATCATCTATGTTAAAGTAACCTCAGCACTTTCCAAAACATATTGATGGAGCAGTAGCTCATCATCCATATTTTATTAGACCATAATAAAAATACTACTACTACCATGGCTTTATAAAATAACTTTCAAGAAACTGAAAGCTTCATTTATTTTCATACAAGATGCTTGAGAACCACTTTTTTAAAAAATGAAAATATGGAAAGTAGAAAATGGGAAACACCCATAAAGATGCCAGTCAGAAATAGCCGTAATATCAATCAGTTGGCAGTGCATTCATTCATCAGATATTTATTGACCACCTCCTATGTGCCACCACATCCTGAACCAGTAGAAAATTAAATAAGTTTTTAAAATAAAATTAATAAGGATGGACATGAGGACTGACTGGTAGTGGGTGTGGGATTTTGGGGTGAGGTGATAAAAATGTTCTAAAATTAGATGGCAACGATGGTTGCACACTTTTGAAAATAATAAAAACTGAACTATGTACATGCACTTTAAATGGGTGGATGTTATGGTATGTGAATTATATTTCAATATTGATGGAAGACAAAAACATCATAATGAGAGTATAATATTGGCTTCAAGCCAGTATTGACCAACGAGGCAAGTGTGCATCAAATAGTTAGAAGGCAGTCCTGAAGAAGGTAGACCACTTGGATTGGGGATTAGTGGTCCTCTACTCTGGATGTGCAAGGAAGCTCAGGCCTAGCAACGCATTACCCTTTTTTTTAAACAATCACAAATTTACAGAAAATTTACTTCTTTCTTTTACCACTTGAGAGTAAGTTGCTACCTGGAACCCCCTTATCTCCCAATACTTCTGTGTATATTCCTAAAATAGGAACATTCTTCTCCATACCTACAATATAGCCATCAAAATGGAGAAATTAACATTAATATATTACTGCTATCTAATCTTCAAGCCCCACTCAAGTTTCCTCAGTTGTCTCAGTCATTTATAGCAAAATTATAGCAAAAAAAAATTCCAGTTTAGACCCATGCATTGCATTTAATCTTCCTCCATCTGTAATAGTTTCTCAGTCTTTCCTTGACTTCCATGAGCTTGACACTTCTGAAGAACTGTTTTATAATGGATTTAGAATGTTCCTCAATTTGGGTTTTCCCACGTTTCCTAGTGACTACATTCAGGTAATATAATCTTTAGCAGCTGTATTGCAGAAGGGATCCTATGTTCTTCTCATTGCGTCCCACCAAAATGCGCACAATTTCAGTTTGTCCCATTACTGATGATGTTCACTTTAATCATTTGATTAAGGTGGTCTCTGCAGGGCTTCTCCAATAGAAAAGTTATTCTTTCTCTTTTTATAATTAATAATATTATATGAAAGGTGTGTTGAAACTATATAAATTTCACATTCTCCATCAAACTTTCAATTTATTATTCACTTATTTATTTAACAGTTTTTCCTATTTTATTCACTGAACAATAAATATTTTGGATGCTCAAATTGTTCAAGATCTGGGCATTGAGAGCTTCATTAAGATGGCTTCCATGTCCTTTGCATAAGTCTCCATATTCTTTGAGCATTTCCTTGCTTTCTGGACAAGATGTTCCCAGTATCATCTTGTCCTTCCTCTGCTGCAGTCATTTCTCCAAGAAGTCCTCGTTCCTTTTGGTGAGAATGGTATGTAGAAGTCATAGTCTGGCACTAGGTGTTCTCTTGCTGTTTGAGGTGTTGCTGCTCCCAGGCCTCTTGGTGGACAGAACTAGAAAATATGTGCATGTGTATATACACTTGCATGTGTATTTATTTATTTATCTATCTATATATTGATAATCATGAGTTTATACTAACAGCTGTAATTTCAATCCAGTATCACAGGGTTCACTTCTCCCTCTTCCACATTAATAACTCCTTTCCCTAACCAGTTGATGAACCTGGTTTCCATTACCCTTAAAATATTTACTTTAAGGAAAAAAAAGATCCCTTTTATGTAGCCAGTCTCCCATCTTAGCTGTCATCCCCTCCCCAGTGCAGAATTCCTTCTCCCCCTTCTCAGTCTCTAACACCCCGTACTGGGCTGGTCCTTGTCCCACTTGGATGCCCTCCTCACCCTGCCAAGGCTCTCCCACTGCACCCCAGACCATGCCTGAATCTGGACTCCCTCCTCATTCCACTTGTACACCAGGTGTCCAAATCCCAAACCCCTGCGGGGAGATCCCTTCTCACCCCATTCGGGCTCTGAATCCCCACACTGGCCACACCCTCCCCAGCCTGCTGGGGCTCTGACCCCTCATGCCTGGCTGCTTCTCTGTAGAGGTACCTTCATCACTGAGCTTGGGACAGCTTTGCACCAGGGCACCAGGGCTGTTACACCCTGTTGTGGCGCACGGTGACTTCCCTTTTCCCCTGGCATGGACCGCTCCCTCACTCTGCCCCACCTAATGGCTGTAGACTGAATTATTCAGAAAGGGAAGTGAAGGGAAGCAAAAAGGAAGGAGAGGGGGAAAAGGTCACATGATACTTTAACTGGCCATGTCTTCCTCACCTACTAGACTGAAGTCTGTGGGGAAAGGGACCACATTTTTTTACATCTTTTATTTCTCAGCTCTTAACACAGTTATGTGACACTCAGAGACAGTTACTCAATAAACGCTTGTTAAATTAACCTTACCCAAATTGAAAGCTGAGAACTTACCTAAATCCAGTCTTTTGCTGTTACCAATGATCTCAGTAAAATCTTCTGGGCACTATTATAGAGAGGAAAGTGAATCTTAAGCAGTTTTTTGCCAGTTGTACCCCAAAGAGGGTAGTTCTAGAAGAGTACAATAAAATGAACTTATTTTTTCACAGGACTGAGCCTTCTGTATACAATCTGTGATAATTTGAACCAAATCTATGATTTATTTTGAAGTCATAAATTTAATAACAGCAATGTTAGATGCACAGCTTTTATTCTTATTTAGTAGCAAAAATCATAGGTTGATTAGAATTATGCATTATTTCCTCAATTTTTATAATACAGATAAATGGATTAGCTTCTATATATGCTCAGTCTTAATAGCTAATCCAATAAACATAATACATTGAAAGGAAATTAAAGTAAATGATGTTTGGAATTAAGCAATACATAGGAATACAAAAAAAATGAGGGTTTATTCTGAAATATAAGGCCTTGCCTTTTAGTTCCAGTCATTGGCAGGAACAAGTTTTATTTGTTTGTATCATTCCTGGGAAACTTGTTCATTCATTCAAAATGTAATTATTGAACAACTAAGGGCCACCTACATAATTTGTAGGGACCAGTGCAAAATGAAAATGCAGGGCCCCTTGGTCAAAAAGTAGGAAAAAGATACTCTTAAAAGCACCTAAATATAACTTTTTCCTTTCTTGGTCTCTCTCTTGACCTGTATGGTGTTTTTGTTTGCTATTTAATTTTACCCTTCCTCAGGCACTGGGATACTCGCCAGACAAGTGTGTATCTTTACAGGCAGTGGGAGCTGCACCTGGGGCAAGACCTCACGTAGGATTTCTTCTCCTGCCAGTGGCTGGACTGACCTGGGGATACAGCAGTGAACAAAACAGGCAAATTTTTGTCTCTGCATCATAAAACTTATGTTGCAGCAGAAGACACAATAAAAAGTGTGTGTGTGTAGTATCTGTTAGACAGTGATAAGTTTTGTGACACTAAATAAACAGAACGGAAAAGAGGGGTTTGCTCAGCGTAGGGGATAGAGTAGGGTTGCAATTTAAAATAGGGAGGTGAGGAAAGCCTTCACTAAGAAGGTGACACTCAAGCGAAGACCCAAGTGTGACAGAGGCGGCCTTGTGGATATCTGGGGCAAGAATGTTGCAGGCAGAGGCCAGAGCAAATGCAAACTCTCTTCAGTAAATGCCTCAAAGATTCCAATTTAGAAAGTCTGTTTTTCTCAGAGTCAGCTTTGACTTTTCCCCCTCATTCTGTCCCTTCTTCCACATCACTAATCTTGTTTCTGGAATCTATTCCATTTTCTCCTCTTCTCAATTTACTTCTCCCAGTTGAGATTTCTGTCATCTGTCACTTATTACATGAGGCTTCTAACTCCCTGCTTCAAATCTCTCTGCCCCCTTCCCCTTTTGCTGCCCATCTTTCTTACACAGTTGACCGTGTCCTCTCACTCAGAAAACCAGTCATGTGACTTTCACACATCCAACCGAAATATGGAAGTGTTGGACCATTGTTATTCCCAAAATGCCATAAGAAGATTTGCCCCATATTCTAACCAAACTGATTATTTCTTATTATGGAGTATCACCTGTACATTTATACGTCCCTGCATTTTCTCCTTCTGGAATAACTTCTTTCAGTCTCACAACTATTGAAAACTTACTCATAATTCTAATCTCAGTTCCAATGCCACCTTCTCCCTGAAATATTTCCTGATCCATACAGTTACAATGAACTACTCACCTGGCTTCAGTTTTATTTAAATATTACTCTGTCCACTAGACAATAAGCTTTTCTTAAGTCAGAGATCCTATCTTATTTATCTTTACATTCATAATGCCTGTCTGTTTGCTTTGCATATAATATGTACTTAATACATGTTTGTTGAATTTAATATTATTGATACAATTAATATTATTAGTTGTAAAGTGATAAATCTTGTATAGTGTACCTGGCAATAATGCAAATTAGAATAACTTGAATTCAAACATAGAATAATTGGCAAGTGATTCCTTTCCTCCACCTGATCTCTTTACTCAAAGTTCCTCAGGAAAAAGAGGGGGAAACACGGAGGATTGGGTGGTGCTGGACAGGGAAAATTCAGGCAATCCTATCTCAGGAAGCAGGGAGGTGGGGAGTAGGTCCCCAGTATTCTCCCAACTCAACCTCTCTGGATCAGGCTAATGAAATGTCTGTCAACTAACCAGAAGACTCCTGGAATCACAGCTGCTGTCCAAGAGGTCCCAGCAGGTTCCAGAATTGTCCCTATCAATCTTAAGCTAGAGTGGTCACCACTAGGTGGCGCCGAACTTCAAACCAGAGTAGGTGGAGTTTGGATCAGATGGAGGCTGCACTACCAGGTGGCCTGCTGCCCAGGCTCAGCTTGGTCATTTTGTTAATATTGTAATATCACAACTTCACATTTCACACAGCTAAATTTTTTGAATACTGTCTTAGTCCATTTGAGCTGGAAAAACGGAATGTCATAGATTAATTTATGAACATCAGAAGTTTATTTCTCACAGTTCTGGTGGCTGCAAAGTCCAAGATCAAGGTGTGGGCAGATTCAATGTGTTATGAGGGCACATTTCCTGTTTCATTGAGAGGCGTCAGCTCTCTGGGACCTCTTTTATAAGGCACTAATCCCATTCATGAGGGCTCTACCCTCATGCCCTCATTACCTACCAAAGCCCTCACCTTCTAACACCTAGGACCATCACAGTGGGAGTTAAGATTTCAGCATATGAATTGCAGGGGGGACACAAACATTGTCTACAGCAGACACCACTGATTGCATTATGGCAGGGCTCTCCTTTTATACCATTTTCTAAGATCTTACTGTATACCAGATACTGTGCCATCCAGTTTACATGCTTTATTTCTGATCCTTACAGGAGCCTACAAGGTGGTAGGTACAGATATCTCTATTCTGTTGGTAAAAAATCTGATGCTAAGAAAAGAAAAGTTCCTGGCCTAAGATTGTACAGCTAAGTAACTGGCAGGCCTAAGGAAGAACTGGATTTAAGCCTGACTCTCATTTCATACTCTTCAGCTAAGTAACTGGCAGACCTAAGGAAGAACTGGATTTAAGCCTGACTCTCATTTCATACTCTTCATAATTCCACTCATAAAAGAAGGAAGGAGATAAGGAAAAAACAGTGGAGAGAGAAAGGTAGAGAAAGGCACTTTTGAAACAGGAGAAAAATAAATGAAGTATGTTGCCTTCTTTGTTTTCTTTACCCCAGAGGTCGATTCTGCCCAGGAAAAAAGAAGCTTCTAACTTTGTCCGTTATTTTTGTTCCTTTCCTGCTTATCTCTCACACCAGAGACTCCCACCAAGACTCTTATGGACTAGATGTTCACGTTTCCTGAAGGTTGAAGCTGTAAACCCTAATGTGATGGTACTAGTAGGTGTGGCCTTTCGGAGATAATAAGGTTTAGATGAGATCATGAGGGTGGGGTCCTTGTGATGGGATTAATGCCCTTATAGGGAGAGACCTGAGAGATGAGAGCTAACCACTTCACAACCCATGTGAGGATTCAGCAAGAAAGCAGCCTCCTGCAAGCCAGGAAGAGGGTCCTCACCAGAACCCGACCATGATGGTACCCTAATCTCAGATTGCCCAGCCTCCAGAATCGGGACAAGTAAATGCCTGTTTAAGCCATCTAATCTATGGTATTTTGTTATAGCATCTGAGCTGACTGAGACAGTGACTTTGCATTTTCTGTACACATTCAAGTGGAAGGCCTTTTGCACAAGCAGACCCATCTCAGAGGCAGGTTCACATTCCCATTTTCCAGCTCTTGTTGGAGATGGCAGACTTTTTGTCTCTGTGGTCATTTTCTGCACCTGAACCCAAGGTTTTCCCAGCCATCTAGATCTAGTCTGATCCTCATCTCTGGTAAGGGTAAGCCCTTCCTCTCTTGCTTTAATGCCCTGTATTTTCCATCATTTGGGGACTCAAACCTCTGGTAATGGTGGCTAGTTAACCCTTTGTCTTGTCTAACCTTAAATGATTGCCTGTTTTGACCTTGAGGAAATGAGTCCTCTAGGAACTATAATCTTTATGGCCACTTGGAAAACTTTACAGTGGAGTAGGGTACTTTGCAATGGAGGAAACAAAAAGGAGAGAAAGAGAGGAAAGATCAATCAGTAAGAAGAAAGGGAAATAAAACTTTGGTGCAGAAGGTTCTGAAATTTCAGTGAATTGTTATGCTTCCAATTGTGTTTAATAAACCATTCTCCCCTTTATTTGCAATAAGCATGTGTTGGAATATTATCTTTGAAAGGCAAATTATGTGGTTAACCATTGTTCACTTTCTAAACTCTTTGATCACTTAACTTGTGGATAGGGGATATTGTTCATGGACTACACCCAGTGATCTATACCCACACAGCTTAGTGTCTGCATTACTGCGACTTTATTTTTCAGTTGTCTTCATTAACATGACTTTACTGTTCTACCATCTTCATCAGCATGATTTTACCATTCCAAGAAACTCTTGCTCAGGAAGATAAAAAATTGCAAATAACTTTCTTGTTCTTTTTAGGCACTTTTGGAAAATCTGTTTAAAGGAATATTAAACTACTCAACTTCCAATACATGGAATCAAATAGCTGATTAATCTCTAAGATCGACTTTGAAGCTTTCACCTTGTGTGTCCAACAATCCTAAATAATTATATTGTAATCCTTAGCCAATCTCAGTCAAGCCCTGCCCTAGTGAAAGACCTGCCTTAAACCAGAATGTCCACCCTCAACTCCCTCCCAGAAAACTCCTTAAATATCCAGACTTTGCCCTCCTGCTTCTGAAAGACCTCTAACACTGTGCCTAGGAAGCTGTCTCCCTCTTGCTGGTAAGCAGTGAACTCAGCTTACTGACAGGCTTGAAAAAGCCTATTTTGATGATATTTTGAGGGAGCCAACATTCAACATGGAGGTGATTGAAACCATTTCCTCTCAGGCTTAGGAAATTAAATTAAAAGTCTAATTCTTTAGGAATTAGAGGAAAGAGAAGCCCCTCATCTTTATGCTGTAGAATCTGTAAACTCATCACATTTTTCTTCGGGGAGAAAGTATACCAACTGTCAAAAGCTTACAGTAGTAAGCACAGAGATGGAAAAAAGAATTAGTCATTTTTGTCAGAGGAAACTAAGTGGAAGAAAATATAAAATCACTATAAAAACAATTCATTTGAAGTTATATTTTGAGATTACATTATTTTCTCGCTGGCATTCAGACACCTGAAATTCACTTTAAAATATGTTGGTGAACAACTCTTATTCTCCAGAATTACATTTTTAAAGCAGCAATATTTCATAACAACAGTATAAAATGAAAATAATTGACTCTCTTGCCTTGTGGCACTTGGTTTTTAATCTAAATAGATATGAAGCATACTGACATTCATCTATATGAGACATTTGTAGACATAAGAGAAATTAGGTCACAAGCCTGTAAGACTAGTTCATAAATCAGCCAATCAGAAAATTGATAAAACTTTTCCAGAACACTATCCAGGGACTCCTTATTCCTTTGCAATTCGTTACCTGTTTTATATGTTCTTTTAGGAAGGGTTCTTCTCCCATTGAATGCTTGGCAAAAGGAATGCATACAATTAGAACTTACAAGAGCTTACAACATTTATGTCATTTTTGATTTAACAATTTTGGAAGACTTGTTCAAAAATTACTCCTGATTTTAGTTTTCTTTGGAGTTTTCTAAAATGCTACTGCTATCAGGGCATAAAAGCCATGCAGCCAGTAGTAGAAATGCTGTCATGTAACCATTAAGACTGCACTAAAAGGCAAAATGTTGCAGCTAAGAGTATTTTTAATGACTTGAAATTGCTTGGAGTGCTTTCTGGAAGTAAAAGGATGCTGATTTATTTACCTAGTATACTTATCTAAATTAATTTGGCAGGATTACTCTGGACCTAATCCTCTTACAATGAAATTTATATGTTAATAATTTTAAATGGTGCACCATTCTTTTCTTGAAGGATGTAATATATTGCAATGACATGAATCTACCAACAGTCATTAAAGAAAGAAGTAAATTAACCCATTGCTGAAACAGGAGCAAGGACTACGTTTTTACATAGACTACATTTATGATTTTATGTGACCTTGCAAATAAAACATCACTATTTAAACTGTTAATGAGAACAAATAGAATCACATTCTATTTCTAGTTTCCCCTCATGAATACTTTCCACTAGAAATATGGAAGGGGCTTTACTCTGGCATAATTTTTTGTCATAGTGGTTTTTTTTACATTTTAAATGAATGGACTTTTTGTATACCTTTCTTATTAAGCACAATCTTTATTACAGGTTGAATACTAATGAGATTCTCAGTATAGAGCATTTTTGTGTATTTGTTGCCTTTTTATGGAACTAGTAACCATAATTACTAACATATAAATAGACTCTTCCAAGAGCAAAGTCAGAACAGGTGTACTTTGTGATGTAAATATTCACTTATTCCAGTTTTTTGTCTTGTGTTTTTCTCCAGTGATGGACATCTCCTTGGTCCTTAGGGTCATGGCTTTGCCAATAAGTATAAATATCATGAGATGCATATGAACTGTGAAATACATTTTTGATAATTAATAATTGATGTGCATTTTAAATGAATGTGTAAGGTTCATATAGCTGACATTTAATTCGTTTTTACTATGTGCCAGGTACTGTGGTGAGATGTTGAAACCCTAATCCCCAGTGTGATGATATTTGAAAGTGGGGCCTTTGGGAGCTAATTAGGTCATGAGGGTGGAGTGAATGGGATTAGTGTCCTTAAAGGAAGAGACATGAAAGAGATCTCTCTCCCTCTGCCCCGTGAAGCACAGGGAAAAACTGGCTCTCTATACAAGAAAGAGAGTCCTGAGCACACTGGTTCTCAGACTTCCAGCCTCCAGAACTGTGAGAAATCAATGTCTATTGTTTAAGCCATCCAGTCTATGGTGTTCTGTTATAGCAGCCTGAAATGACTAAGATGGAACATCACATAACTGTCTTCTAACTTTCGTACAAGAACTACTGTAGCATTACTTTAGAAAGGAACAAAATTAAGGTGGTAGAGGTTAAATAGCTTATCCAAGACACACAGTAACTAAAAGTTGTCCAGGATTTGAATCTAGGTTTGTCTACACTCCCTAGATAGATAGAGTTCTTAACTAATGGATTGGCCAAAAACTTCGTTCGGCTTTTTCCGTTAAATGTTATGGAAAAGCCCAAACGAACTTCTTGGCCAACCCAATACTTTCATGCACTGCTTTTCAAACTTGCTTGTCTTGATTGACCATTTGACTAACATACCCCCAGGACACACAAAATACTTGAATCCATGCATACCACAAAGAACAAAGGCACAGGAACCTTAAAATGAAAGCCATGACTTTTTGTTGTGACGTTATGCAGTAGAGGTAGATTTCCTACCTCCTACACATTTCCCAAGTGGGAACACATTAAATTATAGGGGAGTCAACTTGAAAATAGTATTAAATATGCAAAGTATTTTCTACAACTCCTTGGAAATTTATCAATTTATTTTAAAGACTGTAGGTTAGTTTATAGGTTAGTCTAACAAAGTATAGGTAAAAAGCAAAAGAATAATTTGCAAACTGTGTATATGTTATATATGTGTGTTAGGTGGGCAGAGATGGAGTTCAGAGCAGTATGCCCACTAGGAAAATATGTGAAAATATGGAGATATTTTTCAAGAGGGTACACATCCCACACCCAAACATTCCCCGTCTCCCTACAAATGGTAGAAAAGGATGCTCCTTCGTTATTCAGCCTAAAAATCCAGTATGGCCTTATCTACAATGCTATTAGTCTATCCTATTCCCTTGACTATAGGAAGTTCTGACAGTCCCAGAAGAGGACATTCTAAGGTTGTTCTTGCATGCCTCACTGTCCCGTGAAAGCATATTGTGTTGGTTTCAAGATGCTGCATTATTTTTTTAACAGTGTCATGATTCTTTCTTCTCTTTACATCTTGTAGTTATCTACTTCCACAGATCCATTCTCTCTCTGTTCACCATTTATGATTCTGTAATTTTCATAAATACATGAAACAGTGGTTAGATAATTCAGAAATTCGTACCACTCATGTTTTAACTGTTCTAAATCAAACATTTACTGCTCACTATTTCTTTCCAGCTATTTCATTCCACTGCTACATCACCTACTTGCCTCTGCTTTGCTAGAGGTGTGTTGAGAGAGTGCCAGGGAGTTTAGTACTATGTATTAGGACAGAACCAAAAAACAACTTTAACTTGACAGGATCCTGTTTTCTCCAGCTGCAGGGTGGGGAAGCATGCTTATACACATAGGCAGTCTGTGGCTTGAAGACATAGCCAGCAGTTTGTCCGTTAGTGACCTTTACAGAGCTAAGCTCTAAAAATCATCCCAATAATAACCTTATATTATGTAAGAAAAATCTACAATGGAATAGATTTTCACATTCAGAAATTATGTTCATTTTCCCAGCATGATATCCACTTACCTAACACTTTATGCTACATAAAACGATAAATTATCCAGTGTGATCTAAAACCATCAGAAACGTTTAAAAGTTTTATAGTACAGTATTTTAAAGTTTACTAACCATTATACAAAATTAATAAGATAATTTATGCAGTTTCTTGCTTTATTGATTGTGGGTAATAACCTGTAGATGGGAATATAGTAGAATGATGTGACCAACTGCCTTTAAAAGAAACATTTAAACTTGAGTCTTTTTTTTTGGTGTTTTCTCGGATTCTTTTCACTTCTGAAATCTTAGAGAGAACTGGTCAGATATTGAGTTGCTTTATTCACTAAAAATTTTCTGGCGAATTTCTTTAAGGAACGATGTGGATTTTAATGCATAAATTTTTTAGACAGACTATTGAAGTTGAAATTTCATTTCAAGAGGCAGTCAGCTTTGTTTAACTCTATATTTTTAGGATCCAAAGTTACTGAACCAGACTTTGCTTTAATTAATAACTATAGGATGTGAGGCAGTTCCACTGCTGCTTTTTCTATTAACTTGCAATTTCCTGTAGGAAATTAATAAAATGAAAGAGGGGGGTGGCCAGCAAGAATAAATACATGCTACAGCTGCAAGTCACTAAAATTCATCAGAATAAATTAAGCTACACAGTTTTGTTTTTAATTCTACGAAGTTTCTTAATTCTTAAGGCAAATTTGACAAAGGAACAAAAGTGACAAAGGATCCAAATGTGTTCAAATTTAATATAAAATGTATTATTTAATTAACTGGTTAAGATGTAGAAATTTGCTAAGTAGTGTAGCTCAATGGTTAAGAAAATAGATTCTAGAAATAAACTCCCTGAATTCTGCCTCTGCCATTTACTAGCAGTGGCAATTTGGGCAATTTATACACTTAACCTTCTATACCTCTTTACATTTATGTTTAAAATCAGAACCAAAATAACACCTATCTCATAGGGTTGATGTGAAAATTCAGTGAGTTAATATGTATAGTACCTGGAACATAGTAAGTGCTACACTTGACTGCACTTAGCATTTGTTTTTTCTTCAATATTATTTTTCGAGTATCTTTTCATGAAGCTATCTCTTCCCATAACCACTGGAACCAAATCTTTGGAAGAGAAATTGAATTTTTAAAAATACTCCCAAATTTTGTTTTGTTTTTCTGAGTCTTTCACCATTTATTTGCTTACTTTTTAAGTGATTTGCCTGGGACTCCAATGGGTGCCCTTGGTTGTACGTACATACTTTTAAGTCAATATTATGAGTACTAAATCCAGATGTCTGATTTTTTTTTTTTTTTGAGTAAAAAGATTCCTCTTGCTGAGATTCTAGAAAATACTTGAAAAAATATTTGGAAGAATACTGCCAATTGACCAGGATACTTAAAGAAACACAGGGACTTTTAATTACCAGCATCTAGATATGCAACTCAACTGCACTGGTAAGGGCAGCTGGCTCTTCAGTGTGGTTGCCTTTTCATAGCTATGCCTATGCTCATTCTACAATCAATATGTATCGCGATTTAAATAAAGGCATAATAAAATGTAGAATTAAGGCGTATTCTGCTTTGACTGTACTGTTTATCTAGTTAATAGCACTAACAAATTTCAGTTGTGGCTTTCTTTGAAATGCCTAGTCAGTGATATACCTGAGATAGCTTCTTGTTCTTTTTTATTACGTGCTTATGTGCTCACCTGGGTGTGTTGTCTTGTTACTAGGATTACCTTTTAAAGTTGCTTTTAATTTCCCAAGTTAATTAAAGATTTCTCTTACATATACAGGCTCCCTAGTTTTGAGAGTTGTTTTTTTTTTTTTTTCCCTGGGACGGGAAGAAGTTAGAGGAGTAGTACCTTTTATCATTCCATCTAATATGATTTATCTTTGCTATATGAATTATTAAGCTATTATGCTTTATTAAGTAATAATAATGAGTGACTGAAACAAATGTTAATAAAATGACTAAAATATACATGCTAACACATTCATTGGTGTGGTTTTTTTTTTCTTCCTAGCACTGGTTTAAGTGGACTATACTTGAGAAGGTTATTGTTTGGAAAATGTTGCTAATTTATTGCTTTTCATGCTTAAGATGACATTTGCAACATTTTCAAAGTGATGTCTTTTTCAGTGTAGCACACTTAAACTAGTGCTAGGAGGAAATTTTTCCTTTTTACTGAAGGTAAATAGAATTCCTTAGTATGAACATTTCATAATTTGTTTATCTTTTCATCAGTTTATAGACTTTCATCTTGTTTCCAGTTAGAAGCTATCATGAGTAAAGCTGCTATGAACATTTATGAACAGATCTTTTTTTGTGGACACATGTTTTTATTTCTCTTGGTTAAATACCTAGGAGTGTACTGTACTGGTAGACTGTGTGATAAATAGATGTCTTACTTTATGAGAAACTACCGAACTGTTTTCAAAGGGCCTACACTGCTACATGTTCTCACCAGAAATCTATAAAAGTTCCAATTGCTCCACATCCCAACGCTTGGTATAGTCAGACTTTTCAGTTTTAGACATTCAATAGGGTATCTTATCGTGGTTTAATTTTTCAGTTTCCTGATGACTACTGATGTTGAGCATCTTTTCATTTGCTTATTGGCCATTTATTATATAACTTGTTTGGTGAAGTCTCTGCTCAATTTTTTGTTTTTTTTGTCCACTTTTAATTGGGTTATTTGTCTTGCTATTAAGTTGCAAGAATTGTGAGATTTTTTAAAATACATTTTGGATACAAGTCTTTTATCATATATGTGTTTTGCAAATATTTCCTCCCAGCTTGCCCTTTCCTTTTCCTAAGGTTGTCTTTTGAAGAACGAATGTTCTTTTGATAATGTTCAAATTATTTAATTCTTTTCTTTTATGAATTATGCTTTTGGTGTCAAATTGAAGAAATCTTTGCCTAAGTCAAGGTCACATAGGCTTTCTTGTTTCCTTCTAGAAGTTTTATGCTTTAGCTCTTACATTCAGATCTATATTGCACTTTGAGATTTTGTTTTGTTGGTTTTTCTTGTTTGTTTTTTGCTTGATATAGTGTGAAGTATGGGCTTTTTATTAATATGGATATCTAATTGGTCCAGTACTTTCCTTGCCCCCATTGTATTACCTCAGCTGTTTCATTGCAAGTCAATTGACTATATATGTGTGTTTCTTTATTGACTCTATTCTGTTCTATTGATGTATATGTCTATCCTTATGCCAATCCACAATGTCTTGAAGTAAGACATAAAACAAAGTAGTGTGAATCCTACAATATGTGCTTCTCTTTTAAATATGTTTTGGCTATTCTAGGTTTTTTGAAATTCCATGTAAATTTTAGAATCAACTTTTCAATTGCTAAACAAACAAACAACAACAACAAAAACCCAGCTGATTATTGATTGGAGTTGGGTTAAATCTATGGATCAATATAGGGAAAACTGATATCATAACAGTCTTGTGTCTTCTAATCTATAAACATGATAGTACCTCTCCATTTATTTAGGTTCTCTTTAACTTCACTCAGCAATGTTTTGTGGTGAAGTATTTTGCTAAATTTGTACTTATTTCACTTTTTTATGCTATTGTAAATGGCACTTTTTTCATTTTAATTTCTAATTTTTGTGGCCATTGAATACTGAAATAGTTAATTTTTCATATTGATCCTTTATCTTGTGATCTTTCTAAACTCAAGTTATTATTTTAATAGTTTTTTGTAGATTCTTCAAGGTTTTCTACATAGAAAATCATGTCATCTGCAAATAAACAGTTTTAATTATTCCTTTTCCATTCATATGCCTGTTATTTCTTTTACTTGCCTTATTGCATTGGTTAGGACTTCTAATACACTATTGTATTAAGGTGTTGCCAGCCAACATCTTTGCTTTATTGCTATATTAGGAAGAAAACATTCAGTCTTTCACCATTAAATATGATGTTAAATTTAGGGTTTTTAAATTTTTTTTTATTATTATTTTTTTTTTTGCGGTACGCAGGCCTCTCACTGTTGTGGCCTCTCCCGTTGCGGAGCACAGGCTCCGGACATGCAGGCTCAGCGGCCGTGGCTCACGGGCCTAGCCGCTCCACGGCATGTGGGATCTTCCCGGACTGGGGTACGAACCCGTGTCCCCTGCATCGGCAGGCGGACTCTCAACCACTGCGCCACCAGGGAAGCCCCTAGGCTTTTTTTAAAATGTTCTTTATCAGGTTTAAGAAATTTCCTTCTTAGTTTGCTGAGAATTCTTGTCGGGATTCACTGCTGACTTTTGACAGTGTTTTTCTGCATTCTTAAAGGTAATCTCATGGTTTTACTTTTTTAGTTTGTTGGTATGGTAATTTAAGTTGATTGATTTTCCAATGTCAATTGACATTGTCTTTTTGGTATTAACCTCACTTAGTCATGATGTATTATCTTTTTTATATATGGCTAAATTCAATTTGCTATTTTTAAAGATTTTTATTTTCCCTCTATGTTCATTAGGTACATTGGTCTGTAATTTTGATTATTTGCCATGTCTTTGTGCAACTTTGGTATCTTAAGTAATGCTGGCTTCATAAAATGGGTGGGAACATGTTCCCTCCTCATCTGTTTTCTTGAAGAGCTTGTATAGAATTGGTATTATATCATGCTTAATGTTTGCTAGAAATTATTAAGTAAAGCCATCTGGTCTCTGGGTTTGTGGAGGTGGGGCATGGGAGAGGGGGACAGTTTTAACAAATTCTTTAGTAGATTATTTTTCTTTAATAGGTATGAGATATTCCAGTTATATAGTTCTTTCTGAGTACATTTTGGTGTTTGTGTTTTTCCAGGAATTAGTCATTTTATCTAAATTGTCAAATCAATTGGCATTCCTTTATTATCTTTTTAATGTTCCCTTATTATTTTTTAATGTTTGTAGGATCTACTGTGATGTTTTCTCTTTTATTTCTGATCTATGTCTTCTCTTTTTCTCAGTCAGTCTGGCTAGAGGTTTATCAAATTTATTGATATTTTTCCATGAAATAGCTTTTGGCTTTATGGATTTTTTCTTTTGTTATTATTTTGTATGTAATTGATACTTGTATCTTTATTTCTTTCTATCTGTTTGGGTTTAATTTACTATTTATTTCCTGGTATCTTAAAAGGGGAGCTTGGATTATTGATTTGAGACCTTTCTTCTTTCTTAGTATAAGCATTTGAAGTTATAAATTTCCCCCTAAACACTCTTCAGCTACATTGCACAAATTTTGGTATGTTGTTTTTTCATTTTCATTCAGTTCAAAACACTTTCCAATTTTCATTATGAATTCCTCTTTGAATCTTGGCTTATTTAAAGACACGTTGTTTAATTTTTAAATATTTGGGAATTTTCCAGATATCTTTCTGTGATTTATTTCTAGTTTAATACTGTTGTGGTCAGAGAATATTGTTGTATGTTTTCCCTACAAAACTACCTTTTAAATTTGTTGAGACTCAGAATATGATCTGCTTTGGTGAAAGATCCATGTACACTTGAAGAGAATATATATTCTGCTCTCGTGCAGAGTTCTAGAATTGCAGATGAGGTCAATTTTGTTGATAATATTATTCAAGTTTCCTGTATCGTTAGTTCTGCATTCTTACTGATCTGTCCTTAGTTTTATGGTCTTATTGAAAGAGAAGTGTTAAAATATCTAACTATAGTTGTGGTCTTATTGATTTCTTCTTTAAATTCTATCAGTTTTTGCTCCATGTATTTCAAAGCTCTTTTATTAAGCATGTACACATTTAGGATTATTACCTTGTGTTGATGAATTGACTTCTTTATCATTATATAATGTCCTTCCCTTTGCCTGGTAATACTGTTTTTGGTTTGATATTTACTTTTCCTGCTATTTATGTATCCACTCCAGCTTTCTTTTAATTAGTACTTGCATGAAATATCTTTTTTTCATCTTTTTACTTTTCACCTATCTGTGTATCTATATTTAAAATGGGTTTCTTGTAGACAGCTATAATTAGGTTTTGCTTTTTTATCCAATATGACAATTCTGTCTTTTAATTTGTATATTTAGACCACTTACATTTAATGAAATTATCGATATGGCTGGGTTAAAATCTATTATCTTATTATTTGTTTACAAGGTGCTTGTTTGGGCCTTGCCCTATCTCTATAATCTCATGCATGTTTCACAACATTTCTTTTCTCCTACTCTACGTGTAGACATTATAAGCTTATTCTAATTCCTTCAATAGGCCACATTTTGACAGCCTCCTGATATTTTCACAAGCTCTTCTTTCTGCCTAATTCTCTCTGCTCTGTCTTCCCCTGTTTATCAACCTCACCTGACTAACTTTTGCTCATCCTTTGTACTGCAATAATAATTGTATTCCACTAAGAAGCTTTTCTTATAGTTCAAGTCTGGGGTAAATGCCTTTCCCTACCTTTGGTTCGCCTACACTAGAGTTTGTCATATTAGCATTGATTGTTTAATTTAAGCTCTGTATAGAAGGAATAGGCTAGAGAATGAATGAAGATGCCTTTCTCTTCAAAAGGAAAACCCCTCAGACAGATTGCCATTAGAGTCTGACACTCCCCCACTCTTGGAATCTCCTTTTGAAGTGCCACTATGAGTTCTCTTACCCATCCTGCCTGAGATCATCTCAATAAAAATAACGAGAGTCCCCTGACATCCCTGCAGAGATGTGTTTTCCTTACATATAGTCTGTTTCACCACAGTGTAGTTAGGCATTATTGTTTTGTTATTTTTTAGAGAGTGAGGCCCAAAGGAGGCTCTCTTTCAGATAATTTGTTTTTATCAAACTAAAAAAGCATGTGTGTATGTTTAGAAAACTGAAGCTGAGTAGTTGAAAATTCAGTGCTGTTGTTTTTCACTAGTAGTAATCTGAATTGTATCACTGGCAGAGTATCAAAATCTGATTTTTTGCTCTTGTAATAGTATAGCTGCTGATTGTGCTTGGTACCCTTAGATTATCACAAAAAATTTAAATAACTTTTTCTAAATTGATTTTTTAAATTTCTACCACAAAATTCATTACCATTAATATATCAAGACAGCAGCAATTGTAAGTGGTACTAAATAATAGATAGACGTCTAAAGAACACTATGTAGTGTTTTAAAAAATCCTTACAAGACAAATTACAGTAATAGGTATTGATGAGAAATGTAGTTTATCTATTTATAGAAAACAATTATAGCAGACATTTTCAAGTATATTTTTTCTTACTCCCTTAATTAACTTTAATCAGACATTCTTAGAACATCTTGTACCTACAAAAAATGTTCTTTGACAACCAAGTGCAATCTGAAGAGAAGAATCTTGTAAGAGTTATTTATTGTTTTCATTTGAACCATAATGGTGAATATCATTTTCATTATGCTGGTGGTAGGAAGCTACAGTTATGTATTGTTTTTTGGAAAGAGGAGAAAATGGTATCCTATTTTAAAAAACCTTAATAAAATAGGTCAAAACCCAGTTCAATCCCTGAGCATCACATAAATGTAAGATCAAGTAACTGAATGATCTAATTCAGCCTTCTGAATATTCCTGTACCTTAATTTAGGGAGCAAATATGAAAGTATAATTTGTAAATCAGTTAATACTTTCAAAGATCCTACCTGAGTCATCATAATGTCAGCCATATTGGGAAAATATCATGATGTTGATTTGGTCAGCAATGGTAATTTACCTTCCCCCAAATTATATATATATACATTTTTTAATTAATTAATTAAATTTTAATTAATTAATTAAATTTTAATTAAAAAATTACTTCCAAAGCGATTTTTCAGAACTAGTCATTGACTGAAGATCAGAATATTGTAGTGGTCCGTTTTTTCAATAAAAAGGTTTTATGCTTATTTTAATCATTTTTATTATTTTAATCTACCCAATATATCTTATTAAAATCAAAGTATAGAGTTTAATTCTTGAAAATAAGTTCCTAATTTGTAGGAAGCATTCTAGGTATAGAGACATATGCACCCCTGAGCTACTAGCTATGTAGAGACAGAAGTGTTAAAAAGAGCAGTTGGCCAGCGGGACCACACAATCTGAATGTTGTTTTCCTTCAGTGAGATTGTTTAGAGTGTTCTTCAACATGTCTTTGAATTACTAGACAGCATTAACCATCAGGGTTCAAGAAGGGCTTTAGCCAAGAGGGTAAAGCAGAAAGAACAAGAGGAGGAAGCGGTTCTGGTGTGTTTATAGGTGAAAGCACTCTTAATTTTCACAACGTCTATCTTACCATCTAGCTCACATACATAATCAGGTTAGGAGCACATTTCCAGAATTACATCCCTATGTTATGTTGGTAAGAATAGGTGGTAGCCATTAAGCAAACAAACACCAAAATTTCAGTCCCTAGCTTGTCCTTGTAGTAGTAGGAAATCCAGTCTATTTCTACACTTCTTTCAGGCTTATCTTATTCTCACTTCAAATTGAGTATAATAAAGACTCAGAAGCTGAGACTGGGTGCGGAGGATGTGCTCTAAATTTTGAGAACCCTGCACTGTAGAAAAATAGTTTTATTATTTGAAAGTAATAAAATTACTCTGTTCATGTATTTGAATTTTATTTCAAGTACCTAAAAATGAAGTTGCTATTAAGTTACACCACCACAGATCCATTTTTTCTTTTTAATTATGTTTTCTTCAGTGCTTTTGTTAAATCACAGATTGAGTGAAGCTTGACAAATATCCAAAGAGACTTACTAACCTAGCAACAAATTAGCCTCCCATCTTTAAGTCAGTGTTAGTGGACTATTTTTAAGTGGAGGTTGACTTAAGAACAGAGATTTTTTTCTTTAACTTTCTCTCCTTATCAGGCAGGATTTAACAGAACAGAAATACATGTATATATAAGTAGAAATGTGCACAGAGAATCAGCGGAAGCAGCAAGGGGAGCCTCTAGACCCACGTCTATGTTATAAAGGCTAGAAAATGAGAAAGTGGTGGGACTCTGAATAGATGTTGTACATTTTCTCTTCTCAGTGATTTCCTGCCTTAAAAATTATATTTCAATCTCAAATTGCTGGGTAAGAGGGAGAATAAATAGGAAGCCAAGCTGATTCCATGAACCTTCAGTGCTGTCCCATGTAAGCATGCAGTATTGGGCTAATTTTGTTCTCTGGGAACACTCTCTAGAAACAGATTCAGTGAATTACAGTCTTGGGGCTAAACAAGATAATTTTAAGTGAAAAGAAATCCCTCTTCAATGTGACAGTAGAAAACAGGAAACATTCGCATTATCACTAAACTTCAGTCAGTGAGCACAGACTTTAATCACTTAAATCTAGCTCTACCTGCTGAATTGCTGGGATCCTTTGTGTCTGTGATCACACGACGTGATCTGCCAACTGCAGCTTCTCACAATCTGCCAGTTTGTCTGCAAGGGAGCCCTGGCTGCCATGTGTCACTGAGTTCTTTTGGCTGTTGCCCCACCCGAGTGACACTGATCAATGGGAAATCCAGTTGGCCGTGGCAGGAGGTTAAGAATGAGATGTACCAACTTGTGTTATTGTGTTTGTTTACATCTTTTAATTCCCGAGTGACATTCCACTGTGTGGATATACTATAGATTTTTTTATCCATTCAGTTGGGATGCATCCAGTTTGGGGATGTTACAACAGATACTTTGAAAATGTATAGACAAGTTTGTGTGTGAATATAAGTTTTCATTCTCTAGGATAAATCCCAACAGAGGGATGGCTGAATCCTATGTTAAGTATATGTTTAACTTTTTAAGAAGTTGACAAACTGCCTTCCCAAGTGGCTGTTCCATTTCATACAGCCTCCAGCAATGTAGGAGAGACCCATTTGCTTCACATCTCTGCCAGCACATTGTATTGGTAATATTTTGCCAAATCTATTACAATAAACATATAGTGGTAAAAAAAATAAAAAGAATGAGATGTATTATAAGTCATTCATTCAACAAATACTTAGTGAACATCTGCTGTGTGCCAGACACTTGGGCACACATGGTAAGAACTTTCATTTGGAATCTAAAAGGTCAAATACATAGAAGCAGAGAGTCAGATGGTGGTTACCAGGAGTGGGGAGATAGGGAAAATTGGGTAGTGGGGATGATGGTCAAAGGTACAAAGCTGCAGTTACGTAGCATGCGTAAGCCTAGAGATCTAATATACAACATGATGGATATAGTTAATAACGTTGTATTGAATACTGGAAGTTTGCTAAGAGAATAGATTTCAGGTGTTCTTATCACACACTAAAAATCATTGTGTGGAGATGATAATTAGCTTGACTGCAGTAATCATTTCACTGTGTATAAGTATATCAAATCATCATGTTGTACACCTTAAATACATATAGTTTTATTTAAAATAAACAAACAAGTAAATAAATAAATATTTCAAATCCAGATATTTCTGGCTGTAATGCCTTAATGCCTGTCCCCTTTCGTCTATATCATAGACCCTCACTATGGGGGAAGAAAATGAGTAGCTCTGATCCGTAATGTACCTCTCAACTCTCTTTCAACAATTAGAATAAAATCATGTCTAGAGTTGCATGTGGGTTATGGCAGGTATTCCCCAAATCATATTTGTCTGTTATGTAAAATAGAAACTCTTTTCCTTCACCTAACTGTTCCTTTTCCTACTGAGCTGTTGGATAATTTGCAAGGAAATTGCTTCTCTAAACACAAATCCCAGGCCAGATTGAAAATAAAGAGCTTGTAGTCCATTTTGGGGTATTATGTATCATCCCACTTCCCCTTCAGGATCCCCATGCTTCCATCTGCAGGTTTACTTGTGCAGATTTGGCCCCAGAGCCAACGGAACACAGGAGGCCTCTGAGGACATCTTTAAAGCCAAGAATTTAAGCTCCACCCCCTGGTCTACTTTAAATAACCAAGAACATAAGGTTTCTTTCTTGACCTTTGAATTGGGGAGCAAATATGATTATGCTGGCCTACTATTATTTTTTAAATTTCTGAAAAATATTATGAAATTATTTATGAGGTAATAATAAATGGGATTTGGATTCCTAGTATGAATTTCATGAGACTAAAGTATCTGAGGGCTTTAAGCACCTGAAAGATCATTATGTGTTTATTTAAGCAATGTTTATGAACATTAAGTATAAAATAAAATGTTCAGGCAAAGATGAAGGAGACACAGCTTTTGACCTTAAAGTTATATACAATCTAATAAAGAGAGACATGTGCGTATATGATAGAAGAATATAAAAACAGAGTGAGCCACATGCGTGCACCCAATCATAACGACTTTCGAGTGACTGTGTGGAGGTCGACCTTATTCATCTTCGTTTTCCTTCTTATACCTTTTGTATTTAACTAGGAAAATAAAATCACCTCGTATGCAAGAAGGAAAAGAAAAGAAAACTGTCAAGATGGTTCCTGAGCTGAATTAGCACTTAGCATTAAATATCTAAGCCAAACCATAAAAAGTGATATTTTTGTTTTGTTTTGCTCTTTAATTGAGAGCTATTTAGCCCTGTAACATAGGATACTTCCCCAAATACAAAATTTTAGTATATGGCTTTGATTTTATGTTGTATTGTTTTCTGTTTCAATGTGCGGTCATACAAACCTGAAGTTATCGTGGCACCAACAGAAAATCCTAGATGTCGTTAGCCAGTGGTTCCTCACGAGGAAAAGACTGTTTTAGAGCAAAATTCCAAAATGAAACTTTTCCGCTATTACACAGTTCCCATTCTCCACTCCTGTTTTAGCTGCTCCGTTAGTCTGTGCAAATTGCCTTTCATTTTATTGCTTTCCAGGGCTTCTAAGTGCTTGCTTAGAAACAAATTTTCTGAAGTCCAAGCTGAAGTCCAAGATTTATTTGATTTAATTTTTTGACAATCAACCAACCCTTTACTCAATAATTTCAGTTTCTGTGAATAAGAACCAGAACATGGAGCTGCTGAAGCTTTACAGATTTGGAGTCCATTTGGTCCATGAAGCCACACCATAAGCTGGTCTAACAGTTCCTAAACTGCTTCTGGTTAAGCAACATTGCTTTTTTTGCTTCAGGATTTTAAAATGATTATTCAGGATTTTAAAGTAATGTGGCATTATATTGATGGATGAATGCCATTTTTAAAACTTGTATTATAACTATTTTATTCTGTATTATATTTCCATATCAGTCTAGCAATCAGCAAGTAATTAATGTAATTTTAGTTAAAGAAACTGTTGTCACAGAAAGGCTCATTGTCTATAAACTATGTGTTTACTCTGCCCTCCCTAACAGTTCTTTACATCTAATAGTTTAAAAGCCAGTGATATTTATTATGGGTCTTTCCGTCCAGTTACTTAAATTGTTCTCTCCTCACACGGCCAGGAATCTCCTAATTGGTGAACCCAGTAGATGCTCTCCAGTCCTTGTCTTACTTGACTTGGCTGTAGCATGTTTTACGGCTGGTTTGTCCTCTCTTAAGTCTTTCAAAAATACGTGTTAATTACCATGCTAGTCATCAGGAAGACAAGGTGAACAAGGTAACAATGGTGACTGCGCACACTGAGGTTATTGTACAATGAAGAATTCAAAGAAAACAAGCAATTACAGAAAACAAAATTCTCTCCCCTTTATTTTTATGACTTCATTCAATCCAGAGTTTATTTCCTTTCTCAATCATTTCCGTCACAATATCTCTTGCTGGAAGCTCTTTCTTTGTGTTAAATATTGCTGTTACTGAGGCTTCCTTTCTAGGTCCTCTTTTTGCTCTACCTGTTCCCTGTAGGTGATCTCATCAGACTTCATCCGCCTTCGACGTGCCCATGATGCCAGTTCTCTTGATCTGAAAACCCATTAGCCAGCAGCTTGCTAGACATTTCCACCTGAGGGGCCCTTTGGCTCTTCAAACTCAGCATGTTGAAAGTCGAACGCATTAGCTTTACTATCTATTCTTCAGACCTTTATTTCCCCCTCCATCTATACTTTTTCTTAGCTAATAGCATCACTCTCTACCTAGAATGTTTTCACTACTGTTTTCTATGAGCACAGACAACCTTTCTGCCCAGGTCTGGATTTCTAGTTCTTAATAAACCTAGGTATGAAAAGCATGTGTTGAGTAAAGTAGAGGTTTTCTTGAATCTTCTGCCCCCCACACTATTAATAAGATTGGTTCAAGTGACTCTTTAGTCCTGAAAATCGTACCACTAAAACCTCTCTGGAATTCATCCCCTCGTCATTATTGTCACAACATTCTACCTAGTCTAAGCCTTTTCTTTTATAATTTTAAGACACTCTTTTTGTCTCTGTATCTGTCTCTATCTCTGTCTCTCTCAATAGGACCCCACACCCACTAAATTGTATTTTATAAAATACCCAGTACAGATGCAGTTCCTTGAGATATGCAGAGTCTATCGTATTCTTTCACCCCAAGTCACTGGCCCTTGCCACTAAACACCAAATTAAACGTCACCATTGCCTCATCTCATAAGCAGCTCTCTTTACTCCCCTCTTCTTCTTTCATTTGGGAAGTAGAATTCCACTTCTAGGAAATACATTCTTTTTAAATCCTAACATCTTTTAAAGTGAGGAATAGGCCTAGGTGGGGGAGGCAGCAGTGAGACTGTTTAGTAGGAGATGAAACTAGAATATGCCCTGACGCCACTCTGCCACTACAGCCCCAAACCCGCATGTAGAAATGGTCTCCAGAGGTAGCCCAATACGCGGCTGCTGTCCTGTTGTCATTTATGTAAATCCCTTTTTAAGGTATGGGTGACATACACCTCTTTCTCCGATCCTCACTCTGAAAATCACTGTGGTTTTAACGCTGGCAGAAATTCCATAAATTATCAGAACATAATATTCATTTTCCTCTCCATCATTTCATTCTGTCACACATAAGTAAAAGTCATCTTCCTGCCCATCACATTCACTCGAGGACTGATTAGTAAGGTTTTGTCACAGTAGAATATCTTGATTTGGCCCCTCTCCTCCGGCCCTGTGCACCTTTAGCTTTGCACAGTGGTCTTTGCAGGGGGCCCCATTACCTGAGTGCCCCAGAACTATAATCTTCCTTCTTCGGATCAAGAAAGGAGATAGAGCTGTCTTTGAGGAAAATCACTAAGTGCTTTCTGCAATACTTGTCAAGGGCTTGGATTTTCACAGGTTAACAACTAACCTCTGAAATTTTTTTTCCTATTGAAGGCAGATAGGCCTGAACTATATATCACACCAAGTTACTATAGTCTGTCAGAGGCAAGGAGCTCTGGCCCCAATGTTTTCTGGGTCCAGCTCACTCTTCACGGTCTCCAGACCTCCTCTTCCTCTGCATCCTTATCTGCGAGGCCGGTCAGAGCTGTGGTAAAGAGTGTGCACTCCGTAGTTAACTGTTCTGACTGCGTTATGTATTAGCTCCGTTACCTCTGTCTCACCTCTCTGTGCCCCAATTTCCTGGTTTACTAAAGGGATGATAAAAGCTCCTACCTCGTAGGTAATCATAAAGATTAAATATGTTTATACATGTGATGTACTTAGAAAAGTATCTAGCATGTGGTAACCTTCCTATGTATGTTGGGCATTATTAACATGCTACACCTTTAAAACCTTTCTAGCCCTACCGCCTGCCCAACCATGGCTTCCTGTTACCTAAAAGATATTTGAAGTTTTAAATCCTTGGCCTTTAAATCCTTGGCATAGACGTCCCTTTGAGACCCGTCCACACTCTGGCTTTCTAGCCTTATCTCTTGCCTTTTCCCTATTTACGACCCCTGTTTTTAATCATGTCAAGCTGCATACCAGGTTCTCTCAGGACCTGACACACACACTAATAAATGCTAGTCCTTTAAGACCAGCTCTCAGGCCAAATACTGTCTCTTCTCTGGGAAGGTCCCTGGCCCCAGCCTTTAGTCCTTGACCAGGCAGTCAAGTTGTATAAGCTTGCACAGCCCATGTTTGCAATGTCATGACCCTTTGCTTTCTTAGGTGTCTTTCCCACTGTAACTACTCCACCTGGGGAACTTGGTGCTCAGTGTCTAGCACTTAAATGGTGCTCAGTTAAGTCTTCTGAATAAGTGAGCGCTGTAAACAGAAATTAGTATATATGCACATGAGATTTTAACTTTTATTGATTTAGCTTTTGGTCATTTATTGTTAAACATCTTGAAACCTTTTGCCAGGTTGAACTCACATGAAATATACACATTTGATAAAAACTAGCTTCTTGAGAGCTGTTTCCTGGCGAAACCATAGATGGTCACACTAGCCATGATTGTAACCCCATTGCACTTTCAGAAATGGATCAACCCAGACACTACCCCAGTTTTCTCAGATCTCTCTGTGTCAATTTCTGTCGAGTTGTTGGCATCCTATGTTCAGGTATCACACATCAAGGAGCTACACTTTATTGAAGTGGACAGCCCCACAGAGAGGTTCATTTGTTAAACTGAGTGGAGGTGAACATTGTGGCTGCCCCACTCTTGACATGTGTGATAGGACGTTAAAATGCCCAAGTCAGAGCTCCACAAGACAGTGTCCCTGCCTTAGAGGGTCCCCGGAAGCCTGAAATCTGATGGCATGACTCCAAGTCACTGCCTTATTAAAGGTATAAACAACTAAACCCATGAGGGAAGAGCCAAAGTATTGCAGCTCAGCCTACCAATTTTATAGGCTTACATTCCTGCAAACTGCTTCAGGATAGAAAAAGCATAACATCGGCCCATGCTCTGGGATTTCACAATTTAAAATATACTCGATTAGTACCTGCAATTAATGTGTTATCTAAGCATTCACATACCAGTTGAGCAAAGAATGATGGCAGGCTTCAAGCTGTCTCAGAGATTGTGTTTCCCATGTTTGTTGCATCAGTCTGAAGCCCTCTGAGGTCAGAGGCAGGGTATCGGTTGATGTTACTGTTGATGATTCTCCAAAGGAATAAGCACATTGTGAACCTATTGCAGAATGTGGTGTGGGTTTCACTTTTCTTGTGGGCAGAAGAATTCCGAAAACATCCTAACAGCTGTACAAAACCGCTGCCTAGGATAGATTTTAAATCAGAGAAGGGATGAGAGCTCCCTTGTCAACAGGATGGCTTCCATGTGCCACATGTTGGCATAGGCAAGAGATGACATAAGAGCGAAGACAGTTGTCAAATACTGACACAAGGGAACGACCCTGGACTCCGTGAGCGTGCAAGTGGTCAAATATGAAGCCCAGACTACCCTTAAGCAGTGGTCACAGTGAAACCATGGCTAAAGAACGTTCCCAGAGGGCTGCCTCTGAAGGCACTGCCACCAGAGCTAATTCTCGCTCAGCACCCGAGAGAAGTGGCCCTCAGAGAACTGTGGCCGCCCAGACGGAGGACGGGCAGAGACGTCAACAAGGGCCCTAACACACGCAGACTGACGTGCATGCTTCAGGAAGCACACAGTCTGGCATGAGGCTCAGGAGAGCCGACTGCATGCAGCTGTTGAGGCCGTGTGAGAGGGCGCTGTGGAAGATAGAAATCAAGGAAATAAAGCGGAGATTCTTCATGGCTTGTCAATTATTTTACTCTAAAGGACATTTCAGTTGCAGTGGAAGGTTGGAATAGCTGGACAGCTGCAGCTGCAGTGTTTGCTTCTCCCTGGAACGCATAGCCCATAGCATGGTGGCAGCTGTCTACCTGTTTCTCTCGCTGGAGTTGTCTAATTTCTCAGGGTTTTATTAGTGTTTTTACATTTCTGTGTTCTTTGGACAAGCTCAAAGGGTAGTCATTATAGTTACTTCCCTAAACTTCATCACTATCTCACCAGTCTGTTTCTGGGGGTTGGTTGCTAACCTAACCTTCACAGCAGTCTGTGCAGGTCCAAGTTTCTCTTCAGTCCAGTCTGTGCAAATAGTGAAAGATGTATTCATTTGTCAGCCTCCGTAGGACACACCTAAGAGTTTTCAAATAAATTTAAAAGAGTGTTACTAAATTCCTGTTTGAAAAAATGCAATGTCACATTATTAGCCCTCTGCAAATTCCTGATGTTATTAGAAACTCCAAGATCTAGGTATGTTGACAGCATTTTCAGGGGAGAGGACCTTGGATTAAAGATAAAGAGTTCTAACTTCTACCGATGGACATTATTCTATATCATCCTTTTTCTTCCCCCAATCTTCCTATCTGTAGAATTTCCCTCCATAAATATCACCTGAGGACCAGAAGCAACAGGTAATGGTTTATAAACTTCGAGCGCAAGGTTGATGTGCCACATAGCATTTGAGGGAAAAAAATGCAAAGAATGACCAGACCCACAGCAAGATGGTCCTCTATCCCTACAAACGTTCCCTACTCTAGGATAAAAAGGAAGACCGTTGGCAGACGTGAGTTGAGGGCGTCAGAGGTGTCAGGAGGAGGGGCAGAGTGTGGAGAGGAGACAGCCCGGGGTGGGGGGGTGGGGGTGGTTAATAGGGAAGAACAAAGAGACAGTTGCAGGCGACACACAACCCTAAATAGGGAGGACTTTTAGGAAAGCTTATTCTGTGTTATATGATCAAGTTTATGTTGATTTCCACTTTGCAGTCTCTTCCCCAGGATATTTCCACAGGCTTCCTTTCTACATTCTTTTCAGAAAATCTTTTGAGAAAGTAAAGTACTGCTGCTTGTAACAAGGGCTGAGCAGTACAGTGCTCCCTGGTATAGATTATGCCTTTCCTCTCCTGATTATCGTATTATTTAAAAAAAAAAAAAAAAAAGAAGAAGAAGGGATATCCTTTCCCAAGATTCTGTATCTTATGCCACCAGGGAATTCCAATTCAGTAGTGGCAGGGATGGGGGATGGGTTTGTTTGTGTTTCGTTTTGTTTTGCTTTGTTTTCTTTCTGGTTGTGGGGACTCCCTAAGAGCTAAAGCAGGAAAAACGTCAACACTAGGTGGCCCTAGAAGATACATTCTTAATGGTTCAGCCTCTTGTCTGGCTAATGGGGAATGGTTCTGTAGGCGTTTACCAACACACAGTGATGCCACCCTAGCCCCACTTTTTCTGGACTTTACATGATTAATGCTCCGTAATTTTACTTACATGGTAGGAATTCATCTTGGTCTGTGCTGCATGAAACACTTCATATAAGGACTCACCCCATTCTACAGGAAGTGCAATACAGTTTACCTACTATTACTTAATCAGTAGACCTGCAACAAGACAATCGTTTGTTAGTGCAAAATTCTCCTGCCCACAACTGCCGAAGGCCTGCAGCTCCTAGCTGCATGTGTGCGGTGCCCAATGCCTTGTAGGTTCTCAATAAATACTTGGTGTGTGGATAGGTACAAAAGGTTTTTTTTAGCAAAAACTAATTGATCTGGCCAATTGAGCTAAGAATATGTAGGCGTAGAGTTACAACCAGAATAAGTTCTTTTCTCCTTACGCTGTTGGAAGTGGTTGAGGTAAGATTTGAGGCATCTCTCGTTTGGAATTCAGCAAGACCAGCCTTCTCATTATGTGGAGCAGTACACTGAGTAATAAGAAATCTGCCATGGCTATAGTTTCTTGCACATAGGCTATGCTCAATAAACATTTATTGAATGACTGTCTTGTTACCAAGACTTTGCAGCAATAAGCTTTAGAGGATTTAGTCCGACCATCTGCTTGAGTGGGATGAGTTGTGATGATGATAGTTCAACTCGGGTTTGTGTTCACAAATTCCTAAAATTCAAGTGAGATAGATGCAGACCCTCTGTCAGAAAATATTGCAGTATCTGGAAATCTGTTGCTTTTCAAATAAAAGGCACAGAGGTGGGACTATTGTACACTGATGGCTGTAGATGGGACCAGGAGTACTTGGAAACATATTGAAGAAGTTTTACAATTGAATTTTGCTCATGGGGGAACCTTGGCCACAGCTTCCTGGTCATTTTTCATGGAAAATGAGATGCCTTTGGCCAGTGGCGCCAAGATGGCTTCTTGATAGCCCTTCCCCTGTCGGCTAATTTCTGTTCATCCGTCCTCACTGTGACTGCCCGAGTGACTTTTCTCTAGTTCATATGAAAATCTGCAGGTGGGAAAACTGAAACCTAGATCAGGATTCAGCCTTATTCCATGGCTGTGGGCTCACACTTAGCCATGCCATCCTGGGTTTTGTTTCCTTCTCTTCATATTCCTTCAAAAGATTTCCCGTATGCATATTTTGTGAAAAATATCAAGAAAAGCCATTTTCTTCAATAACACCTTCCCTTTGTTCACCAAGAAACACACCCAGGTTGGTTTGTTTGTTGATGTTTGCTTGTTTCCCTTTTCTTTGTGGTTCAGTAGCCCCAGGGAGGTTTCCCTGAGTGCCACTACTGACTCTTTGCAGCCAGGAGAGAAGAGAGTGCAGACAGAGGACCAAAGGATGCTTGTTTGTGGTTCTCTCCTTTCCCAGCACTTCTTGTCCTCCTTTTCCCTCTTGCGTGTCTCCCTTCAACCTCTCAATCTTACGTCTCCGTATTTAACAACAGTGTATGGAATTGTCAGAGGAGAGAGAACTGGAGATCTAGAATTTTTTTTCAACAAATTATATTTCTTTAATAAATAGGAATAAGCATCTCATAGATGAGTACAAATGGATGGACTTGATAAAACCCATGGTATCTCATAAGAAAAGTCTCCGATGGCAAAGGTGTTGGGGTGAGGGTGGAGCAGGGTACGGAAAGCAAACCAGAAGGTGTGAATCTGTACTATGACGAGCCCAGGAATCAGTACGTAGATGTTCACATCTTGCACCTGCCAACAGAGTACAGCAACTTTGTGTCTTCATGACTCAACACCCAGAGCCCCAGCTTTATTTGTAAAGTTTAGATAGTAAGTAGCTAGGAGGGTCATGGGAGGTTTGTTTTTTTTTTTCAAGTGAGATTTTGAAGAATTTTGTCAACTCTTCAGTGCTGAAAAAGCAAAAACGTCAGTAGAGATTGCTGTTACTGAAAGAGACTTTAAAATGACTGTAACTGCTTGCTGTTAGCTACTGGCATTAAGCAACTTTTACAACCAACAAGAAGAAAAATAATATGATTAAATTCTCTGACAAATAGTAATTTCATCTTATTCAAATAGTCTTCTTCTGAGGTGATCTCCAAAAATATAGAGCTATTTACAGAGATCAGTAGGTCCTAACTTCCCTTTTATGAGATAAATAAAAGAAAAAAGCTAAGGTCATGAAAAATTTGAGGCCTCGTGGTTGTGAGAAATGGAGAAATTAATTTGTATTTCTGTTTTTAAAAATAATCTAAGTTCTGTGGAAAGGGGGCATGTTCCTTTTAAAATAAAACAGTAGTCTAGGTCAGAGAGCTGTCCGGAGCCAGGGTAAACTAAAGACGCATGTGGGATTTCCTCACAGCTGGTTTGTTCTGATGGTGTCTGCCCGGTGAGCCTCAGCTTGGTCAGGAGCTGCTAGTCCTCTCTCGCCTCCACCAACCCCGTGGGGAAAGTGGCTCCTATCACCAAGAGCCAGAAGACAGTGCTGAAGGAGGGATAGAGTTTGGAGGGTCGTTCTACGTTTCCTCTAACTTGATATTCTTTTTGCTCTTGTCTCCTTCCTTCAAATCTCACAGAATCTCTGGGTTCTGAGCCTTGAACTTTGAATGTGTCTGCCTGTCTCCTGTGATATCTCATAACTTCTAGATGCTAGTCTGGAGAGAGGGAAAGAGCCAGGCATTAGAATCATGACAGACCTGGGTTCAAGTCCTGACTCTTCCACTTACCTTGCACAGGCAAGGGAAATATTAGGTACCCAAAAATGTCTATTATTATATATATTATAATTATATTATATATAATATTATATAATTACATATATTATATATTATAATTAATTATAATATATAATTATATATAACATATATAATATCACATATATATTATATATATTATATATAATTAATTAATTATATTATAATATAATTACGTTTATTATATATTATAATATATAACTATATTATAATTACGTATATCACTTCTAAATCCACAGCTGACTTTATCCATTCTCTCTCTTTACTTACGCTGTCCCTGCTTGCTTCAAATCCACCCCTTCTCGACGCTTCATCTCTCCCTCTCTTCTGGCCACTGACACCTGACTGGCCCTGCCCCAGCTCTGACAATAACATGAATTATAGTTTCAACGTACAAAGATCTGTGGTTGAGAGTTGCACTTAAGTAGCAAGATAATTCCCTTCTAAATGGAAAATGACCATCACAGGTATTTTCATGACACGGTATTTCATTTTAGTGAATTTCTTTTTTTAATTCTTTCAGGACATGTAAGAAAGGAGAAAAGAGGAAATTGAAATAGCAAACTAGAAATTTATGGTATTCAATTATAATAAGCAGGCAAGTTAAAGGCATCTCCAATGAAGGAGAAAAAAGGGCTAAATAATTACATGGCTGCCGTTTATTGAACGCCGTACATTATACCAAGTGCTTTACATAAATTATCTAGTTTACTCATTGAAAAACCCTATGAGTTTTTGGCACTATTATTATTCCCGTTTTACAGCTGAAGAGACTTGGGCCTAGAAGTATCGTCTCATTGCCTAGTTACATGCTCTATAGGTGGTAGAGCCAGGATTCAAGCTCACTTTTGCTTTTCATAGTACAGCGTGCTGAATCTAGAACCCGCCTGCAAAGACTCCTCAAACTTTGTGTCATACCAGAGCCACATATAAGTGCCTAAGATGTTCCATCATAAATTAGATTTAAAGCTAAGTTATGTTATTCCTATAGTAAAAGTGTGTGGTGAATTAAACAGACCATTAAAGAATAACAAAGCAAAATAGCAACAGCTAACATTTATTGAACACTTGGCTTATGGCAGGCAGTATCCTAAATGCTTTAAACGTATCAACTTATTTTATCCTCACAACAACCCGATGAAGTAAATATTATAATTATTGTCATTTTACAAATATGAGGAGACTGAGTACAGAGAGTTAAGAAATGTGCCAAGGTTCACATAGTAAGTGATAGAGTTAAGAATTGAATCCAGGTAACATTGTATCAGGAGCTATATTTGTAACCTCTATCCTATATCAACTGCCTACTTAATTTTACTCCTTTATTTTCGTTTCTCTGAATTCTTTTATACAATATATTGTCTTTTCTTTTCTTTTTTTTTTTTTTTTGCGATACGTGGGCCTCTCACTGTTGCGGCCTCTCCCGTTGCGGAGCACAGGCTCCAGACGCGCAGGCTCAGCGACCATGGCTCACGGGCCCAGCCACTCCGCGGCATGTGGGATCTTCCTGGACCAGGGCACGAACCCGTGTCCCCTGCATCGGCAGGTGGACTCTCAACCACTGCACCACCAGGGAAGCCCAATGTATTGGCTTTGAAAGTTGTAGTGAAAAGGTCTCTCTTATAAGCAGCGGTGACCTTCACCAGCTGTATTTTATATCTGGATGTTCTCTGTGAGGGATGCTAGGGAGCAAATACTTTTCATGGAGTGATTCCCCGTGGCCGTGCCCTGCCCAACCTCTGGGGCACTTCACTCGTACACCAGAATGGACTTGCCTGTATGTGACCATTTTTCTACCTAAAGTTAAAATATTTGCTGTTACTTTACTCTCAGGAGCCAGCTGTCTATCCCATCCCTCGATCCCTACATCCTTGGTGCACTCGTAGAACTTGCTCCCCCTGTTGAGTCTGAGGTTGTATACTCTAGCTTACCTTACTGCCATCCATTAGAAACACAAAGTTTTATCCTTTTTATCGTGTTTTAAATGACATTTTAAACCTTCCTGTGTCTTGAGCCATATTTTAGATTCTTTTTGTGAAGGGGAAGATCCTGTCTGTCTTGCTCAGTGCTCTGTGTCTGATGCCTGGAACAATCCTACCCAAAGTATGTGCTTAAAAATATCTGTGGGATGATGCTTTTGCCCAGTATTTAAATTCTAAAAGAGCATGGCCACACTCTTAAAAGTTCTTATCATTCCTGTTAAGTTCTCTGTTGTTTAGAACCAGACCAAAATATCAGCTTCTTTATTCTTTTAGCCTGAGAAATGAATCTGTCTGTTAATTAAGTTAGGTAATATGACCAGTTTCTCCTTGAATTGAACAGAATGGGATTGACAGGAGACGTAGCTAGTGTTAGGTTCAGAATCGGTATTAAGAAAGCATCATCCTCATTTTTTCTCCAGTTGGATGTCTGCATTGTAGTACTGCAGTTTTGTTACCTCATATGTCACCCTAGTACCTTTTATTCATCCTCAAGTTTATGTATTCTACCCTGGTGTGTATCATCTTGCCTTACTGTGATAGGAGCCGATCTTTACCTTAAAGATATTGATGGAAACATTCCCCCCAAAGGGTTTAGTTTGTTTACAGCAGTAGTTTTGTTGTTTTTTTAACAACCAAGTATGACTTAAATATGCTCTGCGTTCGAAAAATTTTTAAATCTTGCTACTACTTAGAGCAGATATTAGTATTTAGCACAGTGCCCAGTAATTGCTTTTTATTCCACCTACCCCCTCTGCCTAAGGGAGTGCTCAATAAATAATAAGGGCTCAGTGAATAGTAGTTGCCGTTATTTATTGTTGGAGAAAAGTCATACAAATTTGCAGTTTACCAGAAGAGAATATGACTTAGCAGGCAAAAAGAAGAAATTGCTGTCTTCTCTGCCATTCCTTCTGATGCCTTATAAAACTTCACTGATATTAATTATCTCATCTTCCACTGTGCCTGCAGGCAAAATAAGGGTGACCCCTTCCTCTAGAAGCTCCATGACTTAACAAAGACTAAGATACATTGAGTCGTTTGCAAAATAAATGTGAAGGGTAAGCAATGCTTACTCAGGTTTTTAGACTATTGACCTAGCCACGGAATTAGCACTGAGATCATAATTTTTGCCCTTTTTTGAAGAGAAAAGTAGCTATCAGAGTTGCTAGCCAAGGTAGGAAAATTAAAGAGGGGAATCATGGCTCCGAAGAGCAAGCATTCTTCTGGGAAGATCAGTGATGGCAATAATACAGCAGCTCCACTCTGTAAGGAACAAAAGTGTACGTGTCCAATAACCTTATCTATGCCATAACGTATCTTGTATGGGTCTGGCCCAAGTCACTTGCTTAGCTAACAAGGACAGTTGTTTATTTGAATTATGAATATTGTGGTGGGGCTGGGATATGTTGCCCAGATCCTCCTTCAGGACTGAGCCTCCTATTTCACAGCCCACGGCTGAGTTGCCCTCTGCTGAAAGAAGCTGCTTCACCCAATGTTATGCCACCTCCCTGGCGACAGCCTACACCTGCTGGGAGGTTCAAAGGTTTGGCCTCTTGCCTCAATTTGCTACAACTCTAAAGGACCACCCTCTGCTCCCAAGAGGCCTCTGTTGCAAATGCGTCACAGATTAACTTCTCCCTCTGCCCATCTCTGCCTCCAAAACCCTCCGCAGATGTTACTGCTGAGGGTACTTCTCAATAAACTTCACGCACACAAATCTTGGAGTCTCAGAATCTGTTTCCTAGGAAACCTTGACATACTACGTATACTATGTCTACATTCTAAGGAACAATTATTATCACTATTTCCAATTTTATGAATGTCATCAATTTTATGGTGATCACAAAACTCCCATAACCTAGTGAATTTTCCCATTGACATTTGCCATGCTGTGTGCTGTGTAGCTTATTTTTCAAATGAATGTAGCTTAAAGGACCTCAAATAGAGGAAATGCCCTGAGGGACTAGTATTAGTCATAGTTTCAGTATGATACGTCATGATCATTTCCAAAACAATGGGGGAAAGGGTGGCAACCAATCAGTACTCTCTGGCCATTCAATCAGGGGTCAGATTGTGATGAGGGAGACTGTGTTCATTTCCTGGGGCTGCCATAACAAATTACCACAAACCTGGTGACTTAATACAACAGAAATGTATCCTCGCACAGTTGTGGAGAACAGAAGTCTGAAATGAAGGTTTTGGCAAGGTTGGTTCCTTCAGGAGGCCCTGAGGGAGAATTTGTTCCCTGCCTCTCTCCTAGCTTCTGGTAATTGCCAACAAACCTTGGCGTTTCTTGCCTTGTAGATACATCACTCCAATCTCTGCCTCTGTCTCCACATGGAATTTTCTTCTCTATGTCGCCTCTATATGGCCTCCCCTCTTTGTATAAGGACACCAGGCCCACCCTAATTCAGGGTGACTTTGTCTTAACTAATTATATCTGCAAAGGCCCTATTTCCAAATAAAGTCACATTCTGAGGTTCTGTGTAGGCATGAACTTTTGGGGGATACTATTCAGCCCACTTCAGAGACCAAGTCAGGAAGCAAGCGAGATTTGCTTCCCTGTTGGTACCTTTATTTGTGCTGTGAATCTTTTAATTAACCCTGCTGTTCTTTTTGAAGAAAATACAGTGAGACAGTTGTGTGCAGTGGGCCACACCCAGTGACAGAAGGCTCCTCAAAGGCTTAATCAATTAGATAATTAGTAGGACCAAGAGGGAATTGGTAAAGCAGCAGGAGTAAAACCGGAGGAAGGATCATTACACAGACTCTGACCATTAACTTCTAGTTGTACTGAAAAAGGAGCTTTGGGGGGAAAAAAAACAAAACAGATTTGGAGAGAGGTTTTTTTCACTCTTACATACTTCTTATTCCAAAGCAAGCTCTGATGAGGTAGTTGAGTTCACACAATCAAATCATTTGAGGAAAAAGCCAAAAGGAATGCAAATATATTTAGTTTGGTCACACGGGATCCACACATGTCAGATCATAGGTGGGGCAGCAAGCCTACCCTGTGAGTTCCAGAGACCCTGGGAATGACCACGATGACTGCATGAGGACCCCGTGGTCCTGCTAAAAGCATCTACTGCCTACTATCCACTTTCCTCTCATTTTTTCCCTCTTAGCCCTCTTGATTATAAAACTAAGGCAATTTTAATCTAGCAAAAAATGGTGAGAGAGCTAGTAGGCAAAGAGTCTTCCCAGGCTACACAGAGACACATAAAAGCACACTCAGTAACCATTTCTACATATGCCCATAAGATAGTTTTCTCTTTGCTGTTTAGGCAGAAAGGTTTCCGGGAATCTTTATCTTTTTTATGGGTATTTTCCCTCTGAACTTTTCACTACTTGCATTGATCAGTTATCATCTCTAAAAAACTTGGAGCTTGGTTCCACCTTTAATGCACAGACACTTGTAATACTGGTCCCTTACTCGGAACCAAGTCTTAGACAGTGAAAATCTCAGGAGGGAAAGATAAAAAAAGAGATCTGGATATAGAAACCTCCTTTACTGCCCTACCATGTATCACCAAAACAAAGGCGAAGGGAAGTATTAAGGTGGAACCCGATAAAAATGGCTGATATTCGATTGGTTTTAATTAACAAAAATTGCATTTGCAAATGATTTGACGTAATACAAAATTTAAACATCTACTTTTTGTCAGGCACTATGTTAAGTGCCTTATTCATATATTATCTTTTATAATCCTCAGAGACACCTTGCAGGATTGGTGTTATCAACTCTAATTTCTATTGACGAAGCTGAGGGAAAATTAAATAATTTGCCCAAGGTCCCATAAGATTTGAACCCAAGTCTGCTTCACATTTAGTAAAGTCATTTGGGCCTGATGAAGTACTTCAAGACTTTATGATAAGATTATTCCCAAACACTATGGTCAAAATTCTTGAAATCAGAAAGACTGCTGTGCCCACAAACTTCAAGTGACATACGAGGATTGTTATAAACGGTCAAGGAGATGTCTGTGGTCCATGGGATTGGTGATGTAGTCACTGCTTTGAATGATGCTGACAGGTCACAGCACACTGATAGCAACAGGTAAAAAGATACTGGGGAGGATGTGAAAACCCCTTGAGAAGAAGATCACTTTAATTTTTGCATTATTGATGGGTTTTACAGAAAAGCGGCCATGTTACTCACTGGCAGCTGTGCAATTTGCCTTTGTATAAAGAGGCAAACAAAAAGCAAGCTCTGCATTGGTAACTTCTTAGAAAGAAAAGAAAAGAAATTCCTAGGGCTCTAGCTATAATGTACATATTCAATATTATTTTAGTTTCAGGTATATAACATAGATTTAATATTTTTACACATTATACTCCATTTAAAGTTATTACAAAATAATGGCTATATTTCCCAGTGCTGTACAATATATTCTTGTGGCTTATCTGTTTTATACATGTAGTTTGTATCTCTTAATCTCTATCTTGCCCCTCCCCCTTCCCACTCCCCACAGGTAACCACTAGTTTGTTCTCTATATCTGGTGAGTCTGTTTTGTTATATACATTTGTTTGTTTTAATTTTTAGATTCCACATATAAGTGATAACATAGAGTATTTTTCTTTCTCTGTCTGACTCATTTCACTAAGCATAACACCCTCTACATCCATTCACATTGTTGCAAATGGCAGAATTTATTCTTTTTTATGGCTGAGTAATATTCGTTGTATACATATACCACATCTTCTTTATCCATTCGTCTGTTGGTGGACACTTAGGTTGCTTCCATATCTTGGATATTGTAAATAATGCTGCTGTGAACATTAGGGTTCATGTACTGTTTCACCTTAGTGTTTTGTTTTCTTCAGATATATACCCAGCAGCAGAATTGCTGGATCATATGGTAGTTCTATTTTTAGCTTTTTGAGCAGCCTCCATACTGTTCTCCATAGTGACTGGACCAATTTACAATTCCACTAACAGTGTACTAGGGTTCCCTTTTCTTTACATTCTTTCCAACATTTGTTATTTGTAGACTTTTTGATGATAGCCATTTTGACAGGTGTGAAGTGATATTTCATTGTGGTTTTGATTTGCATTTTTCTGATGATTAGTGATGAACACTTTTTCATATGCCTATTGGCCATCTGTATATCTTCTTTGGAAAAATGTCTACTCAGGTCTTTTGCCCATTTTTTAATCAGATTGGTTTTTTTATATTGAGTTGTATGAGCTGTTTATATATTTTTGGATATTAACTCCTTATTGGTCATATCATTTGCAAATATTTTCTCCCATTCAGTTGATTGTCTTTTCATTTTGTCAGTGGTTTCCTTTGCTGTACAAAAGCTTGTAAGTTTAATTAGGTCCCATTTATTTATTTTTCCTTTTGTTTCTTTTGCCTTAGGAGACAGATCCAAAAAAAATATTGCTATGATTTATGTCAAATAGTGCTCTACCTGTGTTCTCTTTCAGGAGATTTACGGTTTCAGGTCTTTAATCCATATAATGTACATATTCATACATACATTTGAAACTCCATGTGTCTTCAGTATGTTATGGAAGTTGATATTCATAAGGGCGATCACTGGACATGGAGACAATGCTAGATTACCTTTAGTATATTAGAGTCTGGTTGAGAAGCAGAGAAGTGGGTATTGCAAGAGATTTCACACTTACTAAAAAATATACCTTAAAATAGCAAAGTCTTTATAGGGTTAATGTTCAACTTTTTGGGAAAACTCTGTCATCCAGAATGACTCATTCCCTTAGACATCTAGGTAGGTTTTACTGTATTTTAATTATATACATATTTTTGTAACCAGTCAGATAAGATCTTTCAGAGTTTTGTCCATGCTTTCGTTACTTATAATAGGCTGTGATTGGCATAATAATCATACCAGAAAGTCATTTATTATGCTGGATCCATTAACATTTGATTCCTCATTAAGAATATTGCCATGTCTGCACTTGTATTTTTTCTGCTGACAGTTTTCACAGAGTTTCTTGATTTAGTTTTATGATTGAAGTTTCAGAAATAAATGTTTTAATTTAATGTTCACTTGGTATAACAGATTTGAACAATAGTTTAATAAAAAAGCACTGTGAGTTCCTGATAAAGAAAAGTTTGTTGATGTCCATTTGGGATGATTTGCAGCATGTCTTGGTGAAGGTTGCACAGAGGCCCACTCTGTGCTGCACTTGTCAGGTTCCATCTGAGCATCTATAACTTTCTAAGCAGGTATTGATAATCTCAGTCATGACCAGGAAGAATGAGAAGGGGATGATGAGAGCCCTGTTTCACAGAGGACCTCAGCCTCCTCTCTGACCTCTTCTCATCCCTGTCTAATCAACACTTCTGAGGCTCTATCCCCAATGAACTTCTAGCAATTTCCTAAACAAGCTGTGTGCCTTTATGCCTCTGGGTCCATGCTTTTCCTGCTACCAGAACTCTCCATCCTTCATTCTCCTAGTCACCGTGAGCAAGGGAACGTCCTTCCCCAAGAGAACGACTCTTCCCTCCCCCTCCTTCCACTCCTGCCCCCAGGGCTCCGTGCATAACTCTGTGAGCACATTTGTCGTCTTAGTTGCCCTCAGCCTGACTGCCCTGATGGCAGCTTTACCAGGGCAGGCACTGTGCCTGTGTAGCGCTCTACCCCCCGTTGCCAGCAGGGGGCCTAACACATTTACGTTTTAAATTGAATTGATCTATCAGCAGCATGACTAAGGTCACATTTTGCATTTATGGCGTAATGTGTTTTGGAAAGGACCAACATGGAGGGTGATACCAAGATCCTGATTTTCTAACTTTCCTGCTGGCTTATATCCATCTGCTATAGATGAAGCTTCTCTTTATAACTTTTTGTCACAACATGTAGAGATTTCCCTTGTGCACAATTTGGAAAAGAAAAATCAAATATTCATTTATCCATGAAATACTTATCGATCACACAGCTCAGGTGCCAGGGAAAGTTTACTCTGTGTAGCACATAATGTTCATCGTCGGGTCAGACTCCTTGATAAAAGCAGAGAACGAAAATGAGAAAACTTGGCATTGAGATCAGATTTTTCCCACCCTATAAGCCGTCAATAAAATTCTCCCTTGGAGGCTTAATTTCTTAATTAATTAATTGCACACCATTAACAGAACTTTTAAAAATATGGTACCTGCCTTCAAATAGCTTACTTTTGAGTTGAGCATATTCTTTAGTGGAACAGAAAATAATTCTAAAGCAAAGTGGGAACTGGGAAGAAGAGCATAATAATAGTAATAGCTGACCTTTACCAAGTACTGTGATATATATACCTATGTGGGTATGTGTATATATATATACACATACAGATACGTAAAATACATATATTCTATATGTATATTATATCTGTATATAATATACATCCTATATGTACATAATATATAACGTTTAATCCTCATAACAACACTATGAGGAAGGTGTTGTTAGCTCCATTTTACAGCTAAGAAACTTGAGGTACAGAGAGCTTATGTGATTTGAACCCCGGCAGTGGTTGCTAAAGGTTGTTCTCTTAATCACTACATTACACTTGCTCTGAATGGCCGCAACAGGAAAAATAACTTACTCCTGATTATTGAGATAGAATAAAGTGAGGAGGTCCTGGAGTGGCCTAGGACGACCTGGGGTGGCTTCTTGCCCACTGAGAGTTTTGAGCTGGATCTTGCAGAAATGGTAGACATTGGCAAGTAGTCTGGGTGGATGAAATGACCAAGAGCACAGGGCGGGCTGAAGCGAGATGGGAAGTCAGTTGGTTTGGCAGGCACATTTGTCTCTCGTACTTAGCAGTATTTCTTGAGGTCGAAAAGGACGGTCCCAATTCTGAAATGAGTGTATGAAGTATAATGGTTAGGTTGCTCTCTGTACAGAGCTATGGAGAAAATTACAGGTTGTAAAAAATCTAATTATGGCAATTACTTGAGAGATAATCTATTTCAGATGTTTGAAAAATACTATCAGGAATCAGCTTTTAAAGATAATCTGTTCGAAGTCATCCCCTATTAACATGCATCTGTATTGACCAACTCAGGGGCAGAGCATGATTATATAATATCTCAAAAAGAGATAATATCCTCATCTTCTGGGACCTAAATACCTGTGAAAAAATAGGTGGCAAAATAACTGCTATCACAATCCAGCCTCTTCACTCCCCAACTCAATGCCACACAATTAAAATAACAGCAAAACTCAGTTAAACTATATATTTTACTATAGATATAAACCTTGAATATGTGTGTATATGAGTGTGTGTGTGAGTGTGTGTGCACGTGTGTGTGCATATGTGTGTAGTGAGAGATTTTGAGCAGAGAATGAAAGTAGAGACATTTCAACAAAGAAAAAATATTTGGTACAATATGAAAATTAAGTTTACGATAGAAATACCTTGAAACTGCAGGAGCAGCATACTAATTCTGCGAATATTATGTTTTATTCCTTTACCTATTCCCACATGTAATACTTTATTCTCTTTGAATTTTCTTCTAATACAGTTTAACCCTGGTTTTGAGAGTGTCCATCAGCTTAATTTCTTTATTAATATGAATTATTCTCCTAGCGAGTAAAGCTAGCTAATGTGTTTCTCCCTTTATCATTTCATACAAATGGTAAATAAGGAGAGAATATGATTTTCACTTTTGGTTTTCTTCCCAAATCTAAACAACGAAATCAGAGAATCTGTTTCTGAGATCTGGAGTCTTGGTATTTGCTGATCCTATAGAATCAACACAGTTCATCAGCTGTGAGCCAAGTCGTCAGGCTGACTTAATTCAATGTTCAGCAGATTAATTCTATTTTACTAATGTGACTAAAAACTAAATTTTATATCAATATAAACAGTCATTAAACTGCAAATACCAACTTGTGCAAGCTGTTGAAAAAGACTCATTTTTAATTATAAGTGGATTCTGATAAGAATAGTGTTAAAAGTGTTCTAATAGGGAAATGTTAGAGTGATTAATGTGCAGTTGTTTGCATTTTTAACATTTCACTCATATATCAGATTAGTATTTGTGTATACTGTCAGACTTTATTCTGTCCTTGTCAAAACACTTATTACTGCTGACAGGTATAACATATCCACATTAATCCTCAATTCCTTGATTCAATTTTCTAATTGCTTTTTTGGCATGCAGTGGTGGCCACTTAGTATTATGTGATGTATTCATCATATGGTATAATAATGTGCTTTAAAAATTAGATGTGTCATTTAAAGTACTTGAACAGGAAAAAAATTACTAAGGATTGGAAATTTCAAATTTCACTGTACTTAGACTAAGTGTTAGATATTGTTACGTCACACATTCTGGAGGTTGTCCATAAATCATAGTCACAGAATGTTGAAGAGATCCTAAAATCATCCAGCCTACTTGTTCATTTCCCAGTTGGGAAAACTGATTCAGTAATATGCCCAGGATCACACAACTAGATACTGGCAGAACTGGTCCTAGAACTCAAGTGTTCTGGACCCTGCTCAGAAATGGGGCAAGTATACGCATATAATTTTTATATTCCTCCTATTAATAGTCAAGCTGAGAGAATGAGAGACTCCTTGGCTTCTTAAGCTATACTTTTTAGCAGTATTGTATAGTGGTTAAGAATAAAGATACTAGAATCAAACAGACCTGGGTTCCAATCCTGGATCTGCCACTCACTAGCTGTGTTACCCAGAGAATATTATCTGACCTCTCTGAATTTCAATTCCCTCATCTGTATAAAATAGAAAATAACACAATAATGCCTATTAAGTGCTTAGCACAGCTCCTGGTTCCTAGGAAGTACTCAATAAATGTTGGCTGATATTATTTTTCAGTGTTTTATTTTATCCCTTTAATATCCATAATTTAATTTAAATCAGTTTCTACCCACTCATACGTTTGATGAGTGGGTAGAAACTGAGTCATACCTCCCTGTTATCTCACCATGTGACAATTGCATTTATTCTTTCATTTACTCGTTCACTTACCATGTGTAAAATGCACTCCATTAGATACTATAGGTAAGGCAAAAAGGAATCCAATATGACACCTGCCTTGGAAGAGTAGGAATCTAATAGATTCCTATGTTGTCATCTAATACAACAATTACATCAATACCTATAGTAAAAGACTGGGAAACATCAGTCCCCAAAAGGTAACACAGGTGCCATACTTAGGCTTTTCAAAGAGAAGAAGTAAGTACAGGGCCAATAGACATGAATAAGAAACTGGACCTGCCCTCAAGGAGCTTGTTCCAGTGGGAAGACAGGGCAGTTGCCCAAGTGTCACTCAAGGTGGAAAATGAAAAGGGCCGTAACAATTAAAGAACTAAGGAGGGAGAAACTAAATACCTCAGACCAGGGAAAGCTTCATGGGTGAGTTGGCTTTGAGGGATATATAATTTTAGGAAAGTTAGAGGCCTATAGGAAGGATCTCCTGGACAGTAGGAATATTATGAAGGAAGGAAGGAACAGATTCTGGAAACCCTGGGCACAGACGTTAAAGAGTGAGCACTTAACATTGACTAAAACATGGAGCTTGTGCAGAATAAAAGCTAAAGTTTGATGAGTGGGGAGACACAAGAGCCTGGCAACCCTGAAATGACCTCTTGGACTCGATTTTACAAAGTGGGTTTGACACATAGGCATGTTTTTGACACATAGGCATGTTTTGACACATAGGCATGTTTTTTTGGCAGCAAAATTTTTGAGATTTAATGTTTTAAATAAATCTTGTACTTTTCAGCTCACTGTGGTACCGACCGCTTTTTGTCTTATTCTACTTATTCTACAAGTTAAGGCAGTCTTCTTACCTATTATAGACAGTATGCATAACGGTTAGTCATACGAGCTCAGAAAATAGACTATAGTTTTCCAAATCCTGGTTTGGTCACCTATTAAGTCTGCAACCTTAGTTATGTTATTTAAACTCTGAGCTTCAGTTTCACAAATTATGAAATGGGAATAGCCCCTACCTCTTGTGGTAAAATTAAACCCATGTAAGCATTTGGCGTAGCATAAGGCATGTTGTAAGCACTTAAGAAATGTTAGCTGTTCCTTGAAGAGATTTGAGTTTGCAAGCCCTACTGAGGCAGTACTGAAAGTTTTGCTTTCTGTTTCATTTTATTTTTTAATGAAGTATAGTTGATTTAAAAAGTTTCAGGTGTACAGTAAAATGATTCAGTTATATATATGTGTGTGTGTGTGTGTATATGTATACTGTTTTTCAGATTCTTTTCCATAGTTCTGAAAGTTTTTTGAGAAGGGAAATAACATCCTTCTAATCTTTGGAGTTCTAGAGCATTGAACTAAAACCCTACTTAAATTGCAATGACTAGTCCAAGGACATCAGATAATTCTCTTAAATCCTTAGCTGCTGGGGTTAGTTTCCAGTGTCACCCGCCTACTACTTCACTCACTCTTTGAGAAGGCCAGTGGAGGAAGGAGCAAGTAGCCAGCTTCGCCTGTTGGTATCTTCAACACATCCAGTGATTCTTATAGCAGCAGTTTCCCAGGCTAGATCCCAGGTTCAGATAGTGGCCTCCCTTTTTTAGGACATGTTATTATGAGTTTTAAGAACTGTAATCTTGAAAATCCTTATGATTCCAGGAGCTTCTCTGGTAATTTGCTTGTCTTTAATAGCTGAAAAATGAAAAGAGTTTAACATAGAATTGTTGCTCCAAAAAAATAAGAACTTGAAGATACAAATACAATAGGTTGGAAAACACTAGTGTGAACAAAACGAGTCTTTTGTAAAATCTCCGTGTGCTCGGTGAACAAGGACTGCTAATTACGTAACTGTCAGTGATATTTTCTGGCACGGTCTAACGCCAGCTTCTTTCGGTACAACAGCTATGAAAATGCCTAGAAGTAAATCACATTTGCTGAGTGCTGTGGGCAAACAAACCCATGCCTTATCTCTTTCAAAGGCAGCCATGGAAAATACATGATAAATTGCACAGTTCAGTGAACATGTTATGTCATTGTGAAATGATTTTGATTCATGGTTATGTATTTATTGCTAAACAACTGACAAACCTCAAGGTATCAGAAATATCATTCATGGGGGTTTGCTATTTTCTCTTGCAAAATTCAAGTGCTATGAAGTGTTTTTCTTTTTTATTTAAAATACTTTATTGAAAGTGATATTTGCCACAGTCTTTGGAAATAATTTTTTAAATTATATGAATTCCTGCCAGAAGTGTCAAAGAGCTGTGCTAGTCGCTAATATTTTTATCATAATGAATAATTCATATTTTTGCTAATATCCTTTTATGAAAATTTTATAGCTAAAAATAGACAAAGTTGTAAGCCAGTGTGATTTCAGGATAGGATTAAAATCTCGTTTCATATAGCTTATCAATATAATGAAATTTTTGAATGTTTTCTGTGCAATAGCAGTAGAATTAAGAGTGAGAGAATTATATTAAAGAAGATATTACAGAAGTGGCTTTTATGCAAACATAATTCCTTTCCCATGGTCAACATATCTTACTATACTCTATCCATTGCTGACTCTCTTCAGTTTAAAGTATTAAATAATTAAGCCATTTTCTACTTGAAACTTACAGTTATTTTTTACTAATTTTTCTTTCAATTGGTGCTTTTGGCATCAGCATTTGATGTTTAAAACCTTTTCTTCTGGTGTTAAAAGCAGCAGGAAAGGTAGCCTGACAACACACAATATGCACGAGGCATATCGTAAGCACTTAATAAATGTTAGCTATTCATCAACAGATGTACTCTCACATTGTGTCTTGTTTTTCTAAATCTCGTAAACCAAGAACCACTGTTTCTCAACTGGTGGTTTTGTTTTGTTTGTATTGTTTTGTTGTAATCATGAAATTCTTCTTTTCTGAGTTTTATAATCAAGTATTTTAACGTGGCTTTGTATATTTTGAGTAGTGCCATTGAGCTCTTACGAATAAAATAACAAAGAAAACCTTGCCTGATGGTAGAAATGATAAATTATTTCTTAGGTATATTAAAAGGGATTTGGGTATTTCTAATATATCGCCATCATTTAAACCTGAATTCATTTTATTTTCCTTTAGTATATTTTAACCAATTGACCTTTACATATACTTTGCATTTATTAAATTAGGATAAGTTTTAGTAGCCTAGAAATACGATTCAAAACATTCATAGTGTTTTTCTTTTAGCCTTGGAATATGACAAGCCTATTCTCTAAATATTTACATCATTGGAGAATATCTATGTACTTATGCTGATTCTGGCTTAACATTTTCAAAAATAAGTCTGTTAAATTAAATGTAAGCTTTCAAGGGGAAAACCATAGATCTTGTAACTTGATACAAGTATTGCAACATTGCTTACAGCATTTTCTTGGAAGATTTTTATGCCCTTCTACTACCATGGCTACTTTCACCTTTATGTTCAAAATTCCCAAAATGTATCTGTATGAGGATAATTTTAAAACATGAAATTTATGCTGCTATAAAGGAGAAATCCTTTATAACAACGTAAATCCGTTGTCACCAGAAATTTCAGTCTAAGTTTTACATGAAAGGGAACATATTTTATCTTTACTGCCTCATTAAACTTTCTGGAAATGGCAATATTCTAAAATATTCTAGGTGGATGACTACATATGTCTGTATTCCTTCTGAAAAATTCAAACATCAGTAAAAAAAAAAGACTAAACGAATCATTTGTTCTAATAATTAAAGCAGTGGTATTTTCTCTTCCATTTAATTTTGCCTTTATGTGTAGATGTTACTTTAAGTCAACCATGTCTCGCCTGCACTTTTTGAGTGAAATAGCCAAAACCACCATTTCTCAGCCAAATGATGTTCCTATTGTTTCAAAGGTGACGTTGTATTTAAACCTTAATTCTCTGTGTGTTTTCGTTCACATGTGTGTGCCTGGATTGTGTATGTTCACACACATGTGCTTGCACGTGTGTTTATGTTTGTGTGTGTGGGTGCATGATTTTTTTGTACATTCACGATATGATAAACTGCATTGTGTTGCTAAGAACGTGGACTCAGGAAGCAGCCTACCTGAGTATACATCCCAGCCCTGCTACTTCCTAGTTGTGTGAATTTGAGCAAGTTCTTTTAACTTCTTGCTTTCATGTTCTCATCTTACAGAGTTGTTGTAAGATTTAAATAAGTTAATATATGTAAAGCATTTTGACTACCTAATCCATAGTATTTAATAACATATTAGCATTACCGTTATAATCATTATCATATATTCATTTACTCTACTTTATTTCTAAAGTCATATTATTTATACAAATGCATTGGTGGGTGATTATTACATATGTATTTCACTGAAATGATATTAAAGGTGTGCCTTGCTGTATGTCAATTATAGCTCAATAAAACTGGAAAAAAAATTTAAAAGATATGTCAACGGAATATTTTGGATTGTGATAATTTGATTAGATAAACTGTTATCATTGGTGAGAGGAAACAGTTGCGAAAAAGCAACAGAAATTGCATAACTTGGTGGCTCACAGACGACATATCAAATATCAAATATACTAAAATGCATTCAGGGACTTCCCCTGGTGGTTCAGTGGTTAAGACTTCGCCTTCCAATGCAGGGCGTGTGGGTTTGATCCCTGGTCAGGGAGCTAAGATCCCACATACCTCGTGGCCAAAACACCAAAACAGTTTCATTGTAACAAATTCAAAAAAGGCTTTTAAAATGGTCCACATCAAAAGAAATCCTTAAAAAAATGCATTCATTTGTTCAAATGTAGGCCTGTTGTACATCTACAGTGTGCCAGGATTTCGTGTTAAAATGACACATGGTACCATATGATCCAGCAGCAACCATGCTCCTTAATATTCACCCAAAGGAGTTGGGAATTCATGTCCACGCAATGTTTATAGCAGCTTTATTCATCATTGCCAAAATTTGGAAGCAATCAAGATGTCCTTCAGTAGCTGAATGGATAACTAAACTGTGGTACATCCAGACAACGGAATATTATGGAGCACTAAAAATAAATGAGCCATCAAACAATGAAAAGACATGGAGGAACATTAAATGCATATTTTTAAGTGAAATAAGTCAACCTGAAAAAGCTGAGTACAATATGATTTCAACTATATGACATTCTGGAAAAGGCAAAACTATGGGGACAGTAAAAAGATAGTACAGATGAACCTATTTGCAGGGCAGGAATAGAAACGCAGACGTAGAGAACGGACTTGTGGACATGGGAGGAAGGGGAGGGTGGGGTAAATTGGGAGATTAGGTTTGACATAAACACATTACCATGTGTAAAATAGATGGCTAGTGGGAACCTGCTGTATAGCACAGGGAGCTCAGCTCAGTGCTCTGTGATGACCTAGATGGGTGGGATGGGGGAGAGGGAGGAGATATATGTATACATAGAGCTGATTCACTTCATTGTGCAGCAGAAACTAACACAACATCGTAAAGCAATTATACTCCAATTAAAAAAAAGACACGGAGGAACATTAAATGCATATTTTTAAGTGAAATAATTCAATCTGAAAAAGCTAAATACTATATGATTTCAACTATATGACATTCTGGGAAAAGCAAAACTATGGGGACAGTCAAAAGATCAGTGGTTTCCAGCGGTTGGGGGTGGGACGAGGGATGAATAGGCAGAACACAAAGGATTTTTAGGGCAGGAAAACTACTCTATATGATACTATGATGAAAAATACATGTCATTATACATTTGACAAGCCCATAGAATGTACAACACCAGGAGTGAACTCTGATGTAAACTATGTATTCCGGGTGGTAGAGACGTGTCAGTGTTGGTTCCTCAGCTTGTACACAAGTGCTCCTCTGGTGGGGATGTTAATGATAGGGGAGGCTGTGCATGCATGGGGGCAGTGGGTTTATGGAAAATCTCCGTAGCTTCCTCTTAATTTTGCTGTAAACCTAAGACTTCTTTAAAAAATAAAATCTATTAGGGAAAAAAAAAACAAGATAAAAATAGAACAAAGCAATGAGTACTTTTCAAAAATTGCAAAAATATGTGCTAATATGTAATGCCCCAAGAAAAATGTCTTCTAAATGTAAACGACCACCATTACAAAAAAACTACATATTACTGCAATAAAATATTCAACTGAACTATTAAAAAATGAGAAATGGTGTGCCTTCAACTACTAGGAATAAACATTGTAGCTGCCTAAAGCATAGTAGGAAAAAAGTAAGATAGCAGTGTCGTGTAAACTGTGCAAATTTAGAATGGGTTTTCTCTTTCAGGGAGCACCCAAACCAATAGCCATTGAACCATGTGCTGGGAACAGAGCGGCGGTTCTGACTGTGTTTCTCTGTCTACCACGAGGATCATCAGGTGCCCCTCCCCCAGGGCAGTCAGGTAAGATGAATGAGGCACCATCAGCAGTTAAGCAAAACATGCAGACGGAGCAGAAGAAGTAAACAATACTACCAGATAGCACAATAAAGACATTTACGAGGTTCTGATTTACAGCATGGTAACATTTTATTAGAATACAACTTCTACCCAAATATCTAGATATCTGCCTTGCTATAAATTCAGATTTGCAAGTGTTTCTGTTAAAAAATACGTGTTGAATATATGTGTGTATTTGTGTATAACATAACACATGTATGTACGTACGGACACACTTCAATTTGTTGTTGTCATTGCAATGAGTAATCTCACTAGCAGGGCAAAGTGACCCTTTTGGGCAGCTTCTTTTCTCCCAGTATGTGTGTCATATGGGATGCCAAATTAGAAATACGATTAGAAGCTTGTTTCATAAATATGGAATCTAATTAGGGAACTCACTTACATGTTTGGAATGTTTTGCGGCATCGGAGGATAAAAGCTTGCTGCAACCATCCTGGAATATTGAAGATAAGTTCTTGCTGTCAGCACCGGACAGGTGCGGTTCATGGACCCAAGGACCCTCTCCTTCACTTGAGCACAGCCAGCCTTTTCCTCTGATTCTCCTTTTCCTGCATAAAAAGTATACTTTGAATTCGAGGTAACTCTGTGTATCCTCTTAGAGATCTTCTCATTGCTTCGACAGTTGTCCACATTGTAAACATGCCCCGTGTTGAGTATAACTTGTAACTAAATCACAAACCACGCTTGTTTCTCTCTTTGTGCATATCCCCTTCCATCTGCTTACAATTTCTGATTATTCTTTCTCCCGATTGTTTTCTTTAAAGGACTCTTGGTGAAATGGATGCTTTTTGAGGGTCAGGGTGATTTCAAATCTTTCTCTTCAGTTCCCCTTTAGGATAAAATAACGTGCCAGAGATCTGGCAGGTTCTCAACAGTAGTTGATGGTAAACTCAGCTCCCTGCTTAATTTTCTTTCCTTAGTTCCCTAGTTAGCTTTGACCTTGCTCCTCACTTTCTTGATTTGTGTCCAACGAGACACAAAAATGGAAGCCACACTACTTTATACCTTATAAATTTTAAGATATTTATGTAACGGAATTTTTCCCTTACAGGGACAGAGGAATTCCATCACCTTTAGACTTGTCATTTATGGTACCTGGTGATATCTTGTTGCAGGAGTTTCTACCCAAAGTTCATTTGTAGATGTTTATTCAATGAAACAAACCTTCTCATATGTTGAGCCAATGCCTTACTTTTCTCCTTTCAGAACAACCAAGGTAAATGGGATGCAGTAAATAGAATAGCTTGGCACTGGTCAGATAAGATGGATAATTGTAGGTACTGTGCCCAGCTAATGGAAGTATTGTTTCAAAGCTGGGATGATTTCCAATACAAACACTTTACTAATGAAAACAAGTCTGTGTGATATACACCAAGGTTCTTCTAGATCCTTGACAAGATGATGTACTGATGGGCAGAGTGAAGGCGACTGCCAATACGCTGTCCCTTTAACCTTTGAAATCTTTTTGACTGATTTGAAAAAGCCAAATAGCAGTGTGGACCATTACCTCAGCTGTGTTTTATTACAGATGCACTGCAATTACTAATGGTAATGGGAAATTAGACGTGCACAGTGTTTTACTCTTCACAAAGTATTTTCCTATTTTTCACATTTGATCCTTACGACAAGCCTGTGCCACAGGTATTATAAAACTCACTTTATAAATGAGAGACTTGGTGTATATAAATCTCTGTATTTCTATACTCAAGGAATTATTGGAAAAACATTACAGTAAAGAGAAAAGCAACAACAAAAAATACTTATTACTAACATTCCAGGTAATTTTTCCTGATGATCTATAGCAGAGAGCTTATTTCTCTAGAATCTACAGCCTGTGTCTTCACAAAGCCAAACATTTGGAGGAGTACTGAAAATGTCCCCAGGGTTCACACAAGTAGGCAAAACCTTGAGTTCATTCACAACACTTTTTGCGGTGACTGTAGATCGAACTACGTTGAATATCTGTGTGAATAATTCAGGATGAGTTTGTTCTTGGTTTAAAAAAAACTAATAAAATTTCTCTAGCTAACTTTATAGGAGTAGGAAGAGGAAGAGTCATTGATTCTACTCCTTCAAAGTAAAGCATTGTCTTCTGTCTGCAGTCTACTTTGAAATGCATCAAGGACATAATGTTATTGATGGATGGATAGTAGGATGAGTAGAAGGACAGATATGTCATAAAGCAAGTAAAGCAAATGTTAATGGTAGAATCTAGGTGATGGGAATACTGGAGTCCATTTTAAAATTCTTTCCACTTTGCTGTATGTTTGAAATTCTTTATGGTAAGATGTGGGAAACAATAAAAGTTTTTGAAAACTCCTGACTTTACTGGGGGAAAGTAAAGGCAGTGCCTATAGAGAGGAATTTTCTAATGCTCACATCTATGTTTTCCCTAAACAAGGCAAATGCTGACACCAGTATACAAATGAAATGGCTTATTTTTTCACTTTTCATCAAGATATTTGGTGTGTACCCAGTCAATTAAAACTTAACATAGTATCATCCAATATTTGAGAGGAAATGCCTTCCAGTGATAGTTTGGGAACCATATTGGTTCTCGGGAGGGAAATATTGACATTGGTTATCTCATTGCTAGAGTTTGGCTTATCTCATATCTTTACAGGAAGTCCATCTGTGTGCCTATGCTTATCACAGTGCCCTGTGTTTAGAAAGCAGTTCATAAATGCTCTTGATGATTATGATAATGATAGGAAACCTGGGAAACATGACCTTGAGCAACCACTTCTGTCTATGAGACTCAGTGAACAACAATAAAATGAGCAATTGAACTAGAATCCATTCATTGATTCTCAAATTGCACAGCTAGGAGCCTTATGTGCTGAAGAGCCTCCTCCAGCGTTGGTGCAGGGTTAGAGGTTAGGGGAGTTAAGAAGGAGGTACTGGGCTTCCCTGGTGGCTCAGAGAGTCCGCCTGCCGATGCGGGGGACACGGGTTCGTGCCCCAGTCCGGGAGGATCCCACGTGCCGTGGAGCGGCTGGGCCCGTGAGCCATGGCCGCTGAGCCTGCGCATCCGGAGCCTGTGCTCCGCAACGGGAGAGGCCACAACAGTGAGAGGCCCATGTACCGCAAAAAAAAAAAGAAGGAGGTAGTGGAGTAGCTTCATGGACAGACCCCTGACCCCATCCCCACTGTGTGAAGGACAGGGCGCCCAGAGTCTTCTCTTGGCTCTTGGGCTATTTATGTCTCCTAATGTGAGTGTATCTATTCAATGAGGAATAAGCATTAATTATTAGATTAGAAGTTCTCTTGCAATACTTTGCACAGTTTCTAATTTTTTTTATCAGGCCCTTTTTTGAAATGTAGCTTCCTAAATGTCGAGTGATGCTGTTCATAATGCACTCTTCACTACTATGAATGAAAGCATTTAAGAGAAGGATGAGTTTGGGGGTATGGAGAAGATGGAAGCATCCCATGAGCGTGGTGGTTTTCTCTCAGAACCTGAATGCCAGCACTAACAAATAAGTGATTCGGAAACAAGCAGGGGCTAGTTCTGGCCATCTCTTTTAAGTAGCAAGTAGTGGGTTGTTCTTTTTTTTAATTCAAAATATGGCATTGTCTTTGGACTTTATTCTCTTTCTACCAGCATATATTTCAGTAATATTTAGCAAGTAATAATTAGACATGACCCTTTAATGTCTGTCTAAAATGTGTGACGTTCCCTTCCATGGCTCTCATCTTAGCAGAGGTCAAAAGAGAAACTGCAGATTCATCCTTTAGATTACCCCATGCAGTAATCTTTCCCTTCTTCTTCTTCTTTTTTTTTTCCATATAATGAATTTAGATGTTTATGAGCAATTCTCCCTCTAGGTGGCTTGGGAGAGTAAAAGCAAAAAATATTAAATAGGCTTTTTGGCACTCCTGGAGCTGGGCTAATTAGGTTCCCTGCTCCCCAGCCCTGTAAACCTGCTGCTTCATTCCTGTATTTTCTGTGAGCAACCACTGCCAGCAATGCCAGACTGTCTTGGGCTAAAGTGGGATTTCTGCTGTTGATATATGTACACAGCCACTTCTCTTCTGCCTCAAAGTGGTTGGAAGACTGACCTCCTCGTAAAAACAGGGCATATCAAGTAACCCTGCTGCGTGTCTCCAATCACCTTGGACAGCAAGGTCCCCAAGCATTTTAGAGTCACATTAAGATGAAATGTGAACAAAGTAAATAGAGCTCTTCAAAAGCATAAACTGAAAATGATCATGATTGTGTCACTTTGTGATGAAGGATTATGGATTTCATAGTTTATGGATTCTTAGTAATGTGAAGCGGATTAACTTTTCTCACTGGATTCAAAATCCGGTGGCCCAAATGTCCACTGCCAAAAGGGAGATAAGTGCTTCACCTAAATGTAGAACTTTGCCCTGATCTTGCCTTGTGTTTGGCAAAAAACCAAACCAAAACAAACAGAAACTGCTGGAAAGTCTAAGATTTTGAAACTTTTTTCTTTAGGTTTAGAAGTTTTGGCAGGATGACCAGATTATTTTGAAAAATCTAGAAATATTGTACGATGTTTAAAAATGATAGTCTACCCACAGTGTCATGGGTAATAATAATGACAAGAAGAGAACTTTGGTTTAGTCAAATGGAAAGAGGAAAACAAGAACTAGTAATTCTGAGCACTGAAGCAGGTTCTTTGCATACACTAATTCTTTTAACCCTCTTAATGAACCTGAGAAGTAGCTATTATTATCCCACTTTTACAGATTAAAAAAAAAATCTGGAAACTCAAGAGAGATTAAATGACTTGTCCAAGGACCAATACAGCCAGTGAGTGAGTGAACCAGAATTCAAATTCAGGGCCATCTAGATCCTCAGGCTGTGAGACTCTCCCTCATCGCTGTGCTTCTCTGGATAAAGATACAGGGGTACTCGGGATAGCCCATATTCCAGAAAAAGCTTTACATTCAGATCAAAGAGGAAGGACCTGGAGTGTTCTGCTAAGCATTGGACTTAAGGGGGCAAGAAGGATATATTTACCTTTCCTAGTGATTTAACTCCAGAAATTTGGTAAAATGCAAAGGTGCACGTGCCATGACACATCTGCTAATGAAAGTATGACTCCGTTGTGTAATAGCAACTTGGGGCATGTAGTTATAGGAAGAGAACTTCGGCTTGTATGTGTGAGTTATGGGCTTGGAGTCCCAAGTCCCAAGATGTAGATCCAGCTCTGCCACCAGCTAACTGTCGCCAAGTCTTTTCATCTCTGGGTCGTAGTTTCTCATGTATAAAATGACTGGATTGGGCTAGGAAATCCTAAGATGGATTTCACTCTACTCCTGTTGTACAGTTCTACTATAGATTATGCTAAGTCATACCAGTTTCGGGTAGGAAGAGCAAATAACTTGTTTCTAAGTAGTACCTTATCTTTCCAGCTGCTCAGGTCCAGTTAAGAAGCTATATTCCCATGTATATTGCTTGTTAGTGAATAAAAATAATTAGCACCAATCCTTAATTTTTAAAAATAATTTTAGTCCATTTCTTCTTTTAAATTAATTTATTTTATTTATTTTTTGGCTGCTTTGGGTCTTCATTGCTGTGCACGGGCTTTCTCTAGTTGGGGCGAGTGGGGGCTACTCTTTGTTGCATTTCAGGGTGGCTTTTCTTGTTGCAGAGCACAGGCTCTAGGTGCGCGGGCTTCAGTAGTTGTGGCACGCGGGCTCAGTAATTGTGGCTTGCGGGCTGTAGAGCACAGGCTCGGTAGTTGTGGCGCACGGGCTTAGTTGCTCCGCAGCATGTGAAATCTTCCAGGACCAGGGCTCGAACACATGTCCCCTGCATTGGCAGGAGGATTCTTAACCACTGCACCACCAGGAAGTCCCGGATCCTTAAATTTTAAAAAAATTCTTAATAATTTTATTAATAAAGGTTAGCTCTCAATCTTCTCAGCATGTTTAGAAGATGTAGATCGTTCACATTGCTCCACTTTAGAAATAAGTAAAAGAAATCTCATAGCACCAATGAGAGGTAGAGGGGTCTGTACATCTCAGAGATGAATTGGGAACAGACTCCAGGTCTGCTGGCTCTCAGTGCAGTACTCATGCCTCTGAAGCCAGTTTTTTAAAGCTAATTTGCATTTTTCAGAACCTTCTGGAGTTTCCTGTCCCTTAGGACTCTGTTTTCTTTCCATAACTCTGCCACAATACCTTCACACTTGTAGAAACACACCTGTTGATCTAATCTTAGCACTCTTTTTTTGAGGTGGCTGGAATAAGAAGTAAAACTACTGAATTGTATCAAAACTTCATTATAAAAATCTGTCATGTTAGTGACCTTTTAAGCGCAAATTCAAATATTGTTTACATCCAACATATGGGTCTTCATAAAAAGAAAGAAAAAGTGGGCACTCATGGCAAAACAAGCTACAAAATTAGGAAAGAGAGCCCAGGAAATGACAGAGATAAGAACAAATGTCTGAGATTATTGTTAATAATACGACTTTGTGTCAAATAAAAAAAAACAACCCTGATATTAAAAGTAAACAAAATCAACAGTAGAAGCTAATTTTATCTTCTATCCAAAATATAGTTATTATGAATCTTCATTTGTTACCTTTATTCATTCTAGAAATATTTAAAAGTATCTGCTGCATGTCAGGCACTGGATATATGGTGGTGAACAAAACAGAATTCCTGCCCCCGTAGATTTTAGAGCCTGCATGGAGATAAACATGAACAAATAATCATGCAAATAAACCCATAATTATAAAATATGTTGTTTTATGAATAAAGAGTAGACAGTGTTATGAGAAAGAGGTGAAATAACACTGATGTACAATTGCTAAGCTTTAATATCTTTCCATAGTAGTAACAAAATGGCAAACGTAGTCATTAAAACGCCCTTTCCTCAGTTCTCACTTGTCATCACGTCTCTGTAGTGTTTGTTGAATATTCCCCATCATGCCTCTCCAACGTCTGGAAACTCCCTCTGGTGTTCTTTACCTCAGTCTATCACAGGTGCCTTCTTAGAATTTACTTAGAGATAATGCGTGTAGAGCACCTCCCCTCTGTTCGTTACGTGCTTCTTCTGCCCTCTGAGTTCCCAT